>NW_027507758.1:428596260-429796260 GCF_037356315.1 Lithobates pipiens
AAGTTTGACATCACGTGCTTTCTATTTAGCACTAGAACAAGATTAAAGCACCTGGAACACACATTTTCCAACACGGCAGGAAAGACCACAAACAATGTGGAGAGAAAAAACTATATATTAAACAGTTTCCATGGCAAGGATGTCAAATGAAGTCTTCTCCCACACTTTATGGACATCCGTTAACGTAAACAATAAGTCGAGTATACTTCCAGCTTAGGAAAGAGATTGTGCATTAGTCGCTAGGCAATATACTGGCTCAAGCTCCTTAACCATTTCAATACTGGCCACTTTTCCCCCCTTCCTTCCCAGGCAGATTTTCAGTTTTCAGCGCTGTTGCATTTTGAATGACAATTGCACAGTCATGCAACACTACCCATATGAAATTGTTATAATTTTTTTAGAGCTTTCTTTTAGTGATTTTTAACCACCCCTGTTTTTTCAATGCTAGAAGTAAATATTTTTCTGAATGACAGTGTGTAGATACTGTGTATTGTTGTGATTAGCCACATCACATGGTACAAATTGCTATGATTGGCTCGGTCTGTACCATGTGATCAGAGTGACCAATCACAGCTAGCAACACAACTGTATACAATGAACAGCATGTAAGTAAGGTGTTCATCGTTTACAACTGTAATGTGGTCTGGTATGATTGGTCACAGTAGTCACATGGTACCCGCAGTGGGCCGGTACACTGATCAGTCATCCTCTGTGTCCATTGTACACAGCGGGTGACAGATAGTGCCGCAGCACATCCTCCAAGAACAATAGAATAGGGTTCCTGCCCGTCTGTCATTTCACAATGAACATCTGTCTGCCTGCGTCATTATGTTATGCACACGCTACATAAACTGAATCATATCAAGATAGGGAGCAGTAAGGCTTAGTTTCTGAATGCTTAAACTCTAAGTAAAACCAAAATCTATTTTTATGTATGGCTGGCTTAATCCCTCACTGAGTAAATATTTTTTAAGCAAACAATTTTTTGTGAATCTGCAATTTACCTGCAGGGAACAGTGCACTGAAGAAATTCCACCATCTTCTGTGCATGTTGCTTAGTTGCGTAATAGAAGTCCAGCCCCTCTATAAAAGAATATAACAGGTTAGCAACACTTGGTTGTACTAATTTTCATAGGTGTACAAGCTAAAAAACAGAAAAGATGTGACCTATAAAAAAATTATTTAACAGCAAGTCCAAAATAAAAAGCAAGCACAAGAGGGCACCTCTATCTGAGTGTAAACCATAAGAATAATGCCGCGTACACACGGGCGGACTGTATGGCGTACTTAGTCCGTCGAAACATTTCAGCGGACAGTCCGCTCGTGTGTGGGCTTCAGCGGATTTTTCGAAATTCTGTCCGTCGTACTTTGGTTTCAGCGGACAATCCGCTCGTCAGTAGGCTAGTTCGACGGACTAAGAATGGCGCATGCTCAGAAAGGATTTACACGGCGGAAGGGTGCTTTGCTGTGTATTGGACTTCCTATTTCTAGTCCCGTCGTACGTGCTGTACACGTCATCGCGCACGCTTTCGGCGGACTGTCTGTTCATCGTGTGTGGTCAAGTCCGTTCAGTCGAAAGTATGACGGACTGTCCGTTGGATTGTATGACGGACTAAGTACGCCATACAGTCCGCTCGTGTGTACGCGGCATTAGTGACAATATGGATTAAACATACAGCAGGTAAAATAAGTATTGAACACATCATCATTTTTCTAGATAAATATATTTTTAAAAGGTGCTATGGACATGAAAAATTCTCACCACATGTCACCATGCAATTCAAATAAGTTGAGAATTGAAGTTATATGTAAACCAATGGAATGACACAGGGAAAAGTATTGAATACACTAACTGAAATGTATTTAACACTTCATACAAATTATTTGTTGGTAATGACAGCTTCAAGACGCCTCCTGTATGGAGAAACTAGTTGCACGCATTCCTCAGGTGTGATTGTGGCCCATTCTTTCACACTGTCTTCAAATCTTGAGGGTACTGCGTGTCTTATGAAGTTCTTTCCATAGATTTTCTATTGGATTGAAGTCAGGTGGTTGGCTGGGCCATTCTAGCAGCTTTATTTTCTCTCTTTGAAAGCAATTGAGAGTTTCTTTGGCTTTGTGTTTGGGATCATTGTCTTGCTGAAATGTCCACCTTAATTTCATCTTCATCCTCCTGGTAGATGGCAGATTTTTAGCAAGAACATATTGGTACATTTTTCCATTAATACTTCCTTCAACGATATGAAGTTTTCCAGTACCGTATGCTGAAAAACAGTCCCACACCATGATGTTTCCACCTTCAAACCGCACTGTTGGTATAGTGTTTTTTGGGGTAATGTATAGTGCAATATACCCTCCAAACATGGTGCACCATGGCATCCAAAGAGTTCAAGTTCCTCCAGTATTTCACAGGCTTGTCTAAATGTTGTGCAGCAAACTTTAAAATGAACTTCAACATGCTTTTTCTTCAGCAATGGAATCTTGTGTGGTGAACGTGAATACACACCTTGCGGTTGAGAGCATTACTTATTGTTTTCTTTGAAACAATTGTTCCTTGCTTATTACAGGTCTTTCTGAAGCTCTCCACAATTGGTTCTTGGACAACTCTTCTGATAATTCTTTTCACTCTTTTAATGTCAATAGCACCTGTAAAAATACATACACCTAAAAAAAATGGTGACATGTTCAATACTTATTTTACCTGCTGTATATTGCACTAACTAGCTATAAGTTGGTGTTAGGAAAGTCATCTTATGAAGTGTGGTAATCTGAGAGACGGTAGAGATCAGCAGCAAGCGCTGCATGACACAAGCCCTCTCACTGGTTTGACAAAGGGTCAGTGCCCCAAAATGCATAACCTCATCCCCTGTAATGTAGTGACGTCATCCTCGTGACCAGCCAATTGCAGCCGTTCCCTGCCAAGTGGACCTAGTCTGACAGCTTAAGTTCCAGCTCCTAGCTACAAGGCGGTCTTCACGCTCTGTGATCCAGTCGCTTCCCAGCATGACTCTGCCTTCACCAGCCACTTGCTGCCAATCTCTGCAGTCCCTCACATGACCACACGTCATAGGATGAGATGCTTAAAACCAACTTGTATCTAGTAAGTGTAATATATGTTTATTTCTTATGGTTTACACTCAGATGGAGGAGCCCTCTGGTGCTTTTTTTTTTAATGAATATTAGGTTACTCAGGACCTATTTATAGAGGAGCAGCCAACACCAATCTCACTGACTTTGTTTCATCCATCCTCACTTCCTGGCCATTTCCTGTTCTGTCACTTGGGATTACATTCAGTCCAAAACAAAAAAAAGACTACAGAAAGGTTTGTTAAACAGCATAAAATGTGCTTACAATAAAGGTTTAGTTCTTCTCCACTAAGCGTTACTTATATACTTCGAAAAAAAAATAATAATTCTGGTGTGGCATGTGGGTAATTGGACATCTAACACAATGATTTCAAGGTAATGAAATCATTTGCACCACTAGTATGTACCTGTTGTGTCTGATGGATGTAAGCAAGAGGCTTCCTTGTGCATTTAAATTTTCCCCAGTGCCATTATACGCACATTAAATTTAAGCTGTTCCCTTTTAACTGAATTCATAAAAACAAACTGCAATAGAATGAGTAAAAGTGTTCAACTCAGCCAGCATGGTAATCCAGAGGAGGTTAGTGCTGCTGAGTTGCATCTTTTGTGAGTCTGATTCTAACCAGAAGAATTATATACATGTTGTGTCATATTATGCAAGTATTCTCTAAGTGCTTTGATTTCCTTCTCCTGCAAGCCAAAAACAAAATGGTGCATTAATCAACTCTGCATCTACCAAGAATCTGCTTTTGTATAAAACTACAACATATTTTGCAGTACTTTGCATAGAACATGTAATGCTTTATATAAGCTGAAGCTGCACTGGGGCAGAAGACAAACAGCTTAAATATAAAAATAAATGCGCATGCAGTTATTTTTGGGAAAAAAGGATTTTTAATTTCATTAAGCCTTATTATCCAGGCAACTGTTGCCGACAAAACAGCCAGTTCCTAGTTCACCCTGCAAACTACACTAGTCAGGCAATTATTCATCCTGGTGCAGTGAAGGGGCATGCATACTCCGACATGGTCATACCTGTTCCCACCCCATTCGGTGAAACTAAAAACAGCAAAGCAATGGAGAAGTGATTGGCTCAGGAGGTTGGCCCTCCCCATTGCCAGCTTGTATGCTGCTGTGAACGAGATTACCAGAGGCTGATATTAGGGCAGTTCATACACTGTATGCATAAAAAAAAAAATTATATATATATATACCAAAGGTATTTTTGCATGCAGCTATATACCGTTCAGCCATAACATTATGATCACTGACAAAGTCAACAACATTGATTATCTCATTACAATGGCCCCTAAAAGTGTGTGGGATATCAGGCAGCAAGTGAACATGTTGTTCCTGAAGTTGATGTGTTCAAAGCAGAAAACAAATGGGCAAGCGTTACGATTTAAGTGAATTTGACAAGTGCCAAATTGTAATACCTAGACAACTGGGTCAGAACATCTCCAAAACTGCAGCTCTTGTGAGATTTTCTTGGTCTGTAGTGGTCAGAACTAGGGGTGCTGTTAGAAATCACAGGACACCGTACAGCCTAACTGACAGGGACTCCCCTCTGAAAATATCAAATGCTATGCTTCTCAGCCATGGCAGAAAATTATTCTCCCAGCGGACAGAACCCATTTAACTGAATTGCGCGTCTCTTCAAAGTGCGGAGATGAAGCAGACTTTGATGAGAGATCCAAATGCTGACTACTCTTCAGAGAGCAAAGTACTGTATTTATTGGCATACAACACAAATGTATGCAAATAGCGTGTGCGTGTTATATGCCAATACTTTAATTTTTAGCTGCTCGGAGGGGACAGGGAGGGGACAGGGAGGGGACAGGGAGGGGACAGGGAGGGGGGCGGGACGAGCGCCGTCAGATTACATACAGTGAGAATCTCCAGTTTACTTGGCGGCCTCTGTAATAGGAAGCTGCTGCACTGAAGGCAAAAGGGTGAGGCTGCTGCACTGAAGGCAAAAGGGTGAGGCTGCTGCACCGAAGGCAAAAGGGTGAGGCTGCTGCACCGAAGGCAAAAGGGTGAGGCTGCTGCATTGAAGGCAAAAGGGTGAGGCTGCTGCATTGAAGGCAAAAGGGTGAGGCTGCTGCATTGAAGGCAAAAGGGTGAGGCTGCTGCATTGAAGGCAAAAGGGTGAGGCTGCTGCATTGAAAGCAAAGGTGAGGCTGCTGCATTGAAAGCAAAGGTGAGGCTGCTGCATTGAAGGCAAAGGTGAGGCTGCTGCATTGAAGGCAAAGGTGAGGCTGCAGATGGACATTGATCAGGCTGCATTGATGGCAATCATGAAGCTGCAGATGGGCACTGACCCTTATTTTGCTTCAAAGTTCCTTATTTAAAATATACGTTTTTTCCTGAAACTTCCCTCTTAAAATGAATGTGTGTGTTATACATCTGTGCCTGTTATACGCCAATAAATACGGTACATTTGAATGAGTCCCTTTTTTTTTTTTTTATTCTTTTTTAGAATGTTACTTTTTTTTTTTATTATATTTATGTATTTTTTCTATTTTAAGCTGCCCTTTTGGGGGGCCTCCTTGTGAAATAATGGGCTAATCAGATCCCCGATGTCTCACATTTGAGACAGAGAAATGGACTGAGGATCAGCCTCAGCTGCACAGGACAGTTAATGAACAGGAATTGTTCTGAGGGTGTTAATTCACATACAAATGCATTGTAAACAGTTTACTATGCTTCAGTGAGGAATGGACTCAGGACAGGACAGTTCAGTAAAGGCGGGGTCGGTACATTACATATTTACCGCCCCCCCCCCCCCCCCCCTTCCCATTATCAATCCTAAAACCAATCCCCCTGTGTGCTGCAGGGCAGAGGGCACACATAGGGTGCCAGACAGCAGGTGAAAGGGGGCGCAGATCCAAGATCAGCTCCCCCTGCAGCACAGCTGTTGAAAGAAAGAAGAATAGAGGCCAGTAGCACTGCACGGGGATCGACAAGAGTCATTGGTGTCAGCAATAAGGCAGTGCAGCCGGCCCTCCTGCTCATCAGATGTCCGAGCCCCCTTTTGAATGGATGAGACCCGGGCCCAGTACAGGAGGGCTGGTTGTACTGCCTTATCAGCTGCCCTGGTCAGAACTAGGGGTTGACCGATAAAGTTTTTTCTGGCCAATACCGATTTTTCGGCTGCCTTTCCGGCCGATAGCTGATAGCAGCTGATGATATTCTGTACATTTAAAGTTTTTATTTTTACACTGTCCTATTACATTTTATCACTTTTATTGCTGGCACAAGGAATTTAAACATCCCTTGTGACAGTAATAGGCAGCGACAGGTACTCTTTATGGAGGGATCTGGGGTCTACAAGACCCCAAAATCCTCCTCTGCAAATTTCTAGTTTTAAAAACTGGTGCCTTTAGGATGTCATGACATCGCTTCCGGGTTACTAGTTCCAAGACTCAATCAAAGCCAATTCCAACTTTGTTCAGGTCTCCGGGCAGCCAGCGGGCAGCTCGGGCCTCCTGGTAGGACAAGAGACCCAGGCGGAGCAATGGGAGGGGGAGGGCTGGACGTTCCCTCCCACTGTTTGAAATAACAGCCAAGTGGCTGCTTAGCCTCCTCAGTTGTTATTACAGGAAAGCCCACTGTCTGCTCTAAAGAAGGGTCCCGGCCAGGGTGATGCCTGCAGCTGCATGTATTACCCCAGTACAACCCTTTGAAGTAATAATCGGTAATATTGGTCTGTTTTTGACCGATATTTTGAAAAAAATGAATATAGGCCCCCGATAATCGGCCACTCTGATAATTGGTCAACCCGTAGTCAGAACTTAACAACAGTGGTCCAAGGAAGGAAAACTGGCGATAGGATCATGGGCAGCCAATGCCGAATGAAAGGTGTCTGAGCACACAGTGCATCTGTTTTTTTTGCATATGAGACTGCGCAGCTGCATACTGGTCAGGATGCCCATGCTAACCTGTGCCCAGAGTCAAAAGCGCCTACAATGGGCACATGGGCCGTCAGACCTAGACCACAGAGCAATGGAAAAAGGTGTCCTCAAGGTTTTGACTTGGCCTTTAAATTCTCCAAAAAATAAAAAATTCTCCAGATCTTAAACCAATTGAGCATTTGTTGCATGTGCCGAAAATCAAGTCCAATCCAGGAAGGCCCCTGGATTGGATCAGATACCACAGCATACCTTCAGAGTGAAGTCCATGCCTCAACAGGTCAGGGCTGTTTTGGTGGCAAAAGGGAAACTCAACATTAGTGGGGTGGTCATAATGTTAAGGCTGAACAGTCTAAGTGGATTACTTTATTAGATCTGCATCCCAGTATCTTTCTTACCCTAGGAACACAAGTGTGGCCTCTTTCCATGCAGATTTGTTTACATACTAGCACATGAGCAGCGAGCCAGCATAGACAAGTATGAAGAATATATGGTTTAGTTTAGCTGGGGAAGGTGTCACAGTACACTTTTTGACAAGATCAGTTTATAAAATACATGGTGTCAAACCAGAATTTTAAAAATGGTGCAAAATCCTTTACCATGTATTTCTTTGACACGTAGCGTGTTCTGGTGAAGTCTGTGTTTCAAAATAATTTGTTCCAAATAATAGAAAGTCTTCTTATGAAGAACCTGAAGAACAAAAAAGGGAAAACAATGCAAACATAATTAACACAACTTTTATACAGTGTGATAATAAAGGTTTAGCTTTAAAATATTCCCTTTACAATATAGCAAACATTAGGTAGAAGATGTAGGAGAGAGGCACTTTGTTTTTCAGTTTAATCTTAGATGAAAAATGAATTGACACATTACTCGGATTATGGCCTAAAACTTCATTTTACACGTGCCAGGCTTTCCTTGAATGCATCATTCACACGGTAAAAATGGAAGCAAACTTACATGACACTTAATTAGGCAAAGTTGAAGTCATGGGCATATCGTGTGGTGGCCATTAACTTATTTTCCCACTACACATCTACAAATTGTCTAAGTCTCATCAATTCCCAGCATTAGCAATATCAGATTAAATGGAGGACTACAGGTTTGATGCCATGTGTTTGTCTAGTTGCCATGGTAGTGACGTCCAGCAATGAATCCCATTGAGACATATGAGGATGAGAAACCAGATGTCACTGAAAAGCAGGACACAGAAAATGAATGGTGGCCGATATTACAACTGATGGCATGGATAACATAACCAGGTATTCCTGACTGGACACTGAACACAAAGGATTACTATAGCCACAGACATTCATTTCTTAGAGTTCTGTATCTTTATTTATGTCATTGCTACCCAACAAATGCTTTCTGTAATGGAATGACTGTCTGCAATCCACATGAAATGTCACCTGACATTTAAAAAGTGAAAAAGATGCCAGAAAGCTGCATTACCACTTTAAATATCAAAAAAGTATAAAAATGTTTATTCTCGTATGTGAGAAGGAGAAATGACAGCTCACACATGTCCCAAGAAACAAAGTAATATTAAAGGCTTGGGTTTTTTGTTTTAAAATAACAAACATGTCATACTTATCTGCTCTGTGCACGCTCTGATCCCGATCCTCCTTTTCCCATTATTATTAATTTAAAAGGTACTTGTATAGCGCCGTCAATTTACACAGCACTTTACATATACATTGTACATTCACATCGGCCCCCTACCCTCATGGAGCTTACAATCTAAGGTCCCTAACTCACATTCATATACTAGGGCCAATTTAGACAGAAGCCAATTAACCTATCAGCATGTCTACACCATTGTGCCGCCCTTTCTCATGGCTACTCCCTCTTGCCAAATGCCCCCATAGTAAGCCGCTTGCTATGGGGGCACTTGTGCATGCTCTCTCCTGAGCTACACTCTGTGTGTCCATAAGACAGGCCCCACCTACACTCCCTACTTACTGGCTCTGTTTGACAGCAGTGGCAGCCAATGGTTCCTGCTGGGGTATTGGAGCCAATGAGGAGCTAGAGTGCCTCAGCTCTTCTGCACATCACTGGATCGAGAGTGGGCTTGGGTATGTAATGGGGTGGGACGTACCTGCCTGCAGGCGCATCTTTTTACCTTCCTGCATTAAATGCAGTAATGGAAAAAACCTTTTGCTTTTAACCCTCATGTACAATGCTGCTAGTAAAAAAAGGATGTTCAGAAGCGCTCGGCTGCTTTTTCTAAGCTGCTCCTGAAATCATCCAATGTTATCTCATGTGTACATGTACACAGGTTCGTTTAATGTTATTTATAGGCAGTTGAGTTTAGAGGCCTTTTTTGGAAAGCAAAAAAATGAGTTCAGATGCTGAGTTTAGAGGCATAAATACTTCTAAACACAGTAACTCGAGTTTAGCAGAGTTTAGTTTACAGGCCTTTTTCATTTTTGGCTATTTAAAAAAAAAATAAAAAAAATAAACAAAAAGTTTTTTTTTTTTAAACGCTTCAAAAACGCATACGCAGCATGTAAACACAGCAAAACGGACGTTTTAAACGTGGGTTACTATCTGTCAAGTTGTCGGAATTTAAATTGCACATAAAGGCTTATATGCCTTCACCTTCTTTTTTTATGTGCATTTTTTTAAACTCATATTGCCTTTACCTGTTTTTTTTTTTTTTTGTGTGAGTTTTCCGACTATTTCCTTTTCACAAAAAATACAACAAAATAATTATCTGACCCAAACACAACATAACTTACAATATTCCTGCTAAACCTTAAAGATAAAACTGTATCAAGGCAATAAATAAAGGTGTGTGTGTGTGGTCTTGGGGCAACCTATATTACAGGGTGCAGCAACTAGCGCATGGATATACGTGTACACAGACCATATGCATTCGGGTCCACTCACCCGCACACCTACCAGATTGGGACCTGTGGTTGTGTTCTGCATCCCCATAGGGTAACAGACGGCTCCCAGCTGCATAAGCGAGCCGCTCATTCACACTGTATGGGCCAGAGAACCCATATAAATGAGCCCCTTTTTTATTTTTTTATTATTATTTGCTGCAATATTTAAAAAAAAAAATAGGCAGTGGATGGTATTCATTTAGAGCAATGGACCATGTCAGTCAGTAGAGCAGCAGTTGATTTCACAATTTTTTTTTACTTTTTATAGTTTTTTTATTAATGGTGAAATATCAGGGGTTCAAACAGAACCGTGAAGTCTCACTTTTGAGACAGAGAGGGACCGAAGAAACATGTTCCCTGGTCCCTTTCTCTCTAGCACTGCAGATGAATGAACAGGCAACAGAGGCACCATAACTAACAGTCCATACTAAATAAGGTTGTAGTGCACAAAATCTAGTGCAGCGCTGCATAGAAACCAATCAGCTTCCAGGCTTTTTTTTGTCAAAGCTTAATTGAACTAGCTGAAGTTAGAAGCCGATTGTCGACCATGCACAGCTGCGCCGCATTCTGAGTACCAGTTTTACTAAATCTTCCACCATGAAACTACACGATCAATGGGTATCTTAAGCAGGAGAACAATACAAAGTGCAGGCAGGGATGTATACCAGGTCTTTAAAAAAGGGTATAGGGAAGATCTCAGGAACAGGCTGAAGGTATTTTGGTGGGCAGCTGCCACAGATGGGTAGGGAGCTGGTGGTTTGGAACATTTACGTCTTTTGCTGCCACTGACGTAAGGTACAGTGAAATAGAACCACTTGCAGCTGGCCAGTTTAGTATCCTCTACATCTGCTGCATCCCTACCACCACACACAATGCTCCCTTTGCTGTGTACCTGCAGATTGGGTTCAAGCGTTTCCCTTACATTCTTGGTTCAGCAGGGACCGGCCGAGATTCAAACTATGTATGGGCAGACTGAATGTACCCAACTTGGGTACAACTAGCATGCTGGATTTTTACATGCGTTTACATCCAGCGACTATAGCCGCTAGCAATCACTGTGTTCTGCTTGGGACAGCTACCCACCCCTCCACTGGAAGGATACAATAGCTCCACGGAGGGGGTTTCCCAATCAATACTATGTTGATGGGAGGAAAATCAAGCCATTTTCTTTCTTCCATCTATGGCCAGCTTAACATACCCATACTGGAACTGAAGGTTCCGTCAACCACTTCAGCCCCCGAAGGATTTACCCCCTTCTTAACCGGGCCATTTTTTATGGCAATACAGCACTGCAACGCTTTAACCGACAATTGCGCAGTCATGTGACGCTGTACCCAAATAAAATTGAAGTACTTTTTTCCCCACAAATAGAGCTTTCTTTTTGTGGTATTTTATCACCTCTGCAAATTTTATTTTTTGCGCTATAAAAAAAAAAGGGAACAATTATGAAAAAAAAAAAAACGTATATTGGTTGGTTTGCGCAAATGTTATAGCATCTACAGAATAGGGGATAGATTTATGGCATTTTTTTTTTTTTACTAGTAATGGCAGCTAACTGCGATTTTTATTGGGACTGCGATATTGTGGCAGACAAATCGGACACTTGACACTTTTTTGGGGACCATTGACATTTATACAGCGATCACAGCCACTGATTGCTGTATAAACGTCACTGGCAGGGAAGGGGTTAACACTAGGGGGCGATCAAGGGGTTAACTGTGTTCCCTCAGTGTGCTTTAACTGTGAGGGGGATGGGACTGCCTAGGGGAGAAAACTGATCAGTGTTCCTATATACTAGGAACACACGATCTGTCTCCTCTCACCATCAGAACGTGAATTTGTTTACACATACAGATCCCCTGCTTTGGCTCTGTCAGGAGCAATCGCGTGTGCCCGATGGACATCGCAGCCACCGGGCACGCGCATTGGCTCCTTCTTAGTACCTTGGCGGGCATGCACGCATCCCCTATACCCCTTAAAGCGACCGCCGTACAGCTACGGTGATTCGTGCGGGGGGGGGGGGGAATTCTACCGCCAGGCGGTCGACAAGTGGTTAAAGGTTCAAAGCTTGGTTAAAAAAAGCATTATTAAAAAAAAAAAAAAAAAAAAAAAAAAAAAAAAAAAAACAACCGTTGGTCAAAGCTTGCTGTACAATTTTATAAAAACTCAGCACAGACCAAGCAGACAACTCAATACAATGGAGAGTTTTACCTTTTGGCGGACCTGGACCACAGCCTTCCAGAAATCTTTAGCTTCCACTCTATGGCAATCATCACACATTTGCGATTGGACCACATACTCTACAACAAAGACCTGCTGGAGGATTGCGCCATTCATCACCTGTGGGAGGAAGGAAGTGTTTTTACAACCCACACACTCCATTACATTCTACAGGCATATATAGTAGAAGCAAGGCAACCCAGTTTCATGGCTGAACATGTCATTATAAAGAGCTCACACACTGCTATTGCTAAGAAACAGAAGAGAGGATTATTCTCCAGCAAGAAATCTGAGGTAATTACCCACACACCTGCAATATGTAGGGCCACCTACCTCCTTCTGTATTGTTAGTTTCACTTTAAGTCTCTTCGAGTGAGGTTCAGTCCAAATAAAGCCAGCATCTATAAGCCGCACCTGTGTGCAAAGAATACAAATATAATTACATTATGCTGATTTCTTCAAGGCATCGTTATTAAAAGATACATAGAAAAAAACATTCACATCTCCTCTGTCGAAATGATTTCAAGTAATACGACATAAATTAGCCATTCTTTCCTGTATCAAGCCTGGCTTCACACTATTGAGAACACAGACATTGCATGTGATTCTCACCCACACTGCTCTGCTGATCACACGTTCACTCAAAGTTCAGCCATACAGTTGTATGGCTGAACTTGCGTCGGATTCGCATGAAAAAAAGTGCAGGGACCCCCCCCCCCCCCCCCCCCCCCGGAATCGGATTGCATAAGTGTTCACATCCATGCGGTCCGATTCCTGTCTGACTCCACAGTTTGCACTGCGATCTGTGAAAGATCTGGGGTGGGTTTGTGGCTCAGGAAGGTGGAAGAGCTGAATAGATTAGAGAACCTGGTTTGGACAGGAAGGCAGAAACTAGAGAAATATAGGGAGATGTGTTCCCATGGAATCTTTTCATCAAATCAGAAGAGAGAGAGACTCTCATTGTTGAGGATCTAGAGGATTGAGAAGAAGACACCAAGTAATTTGCGGGATCTTGGGACAGGATGCATGTAACCGAGGGTGAAACCTGGGGAATGGAGGGGAGGAGAGATATTAGTAATATTCAGACTTTTTTTTATTCCCTCTCTCTTCTGGTGCGGGGAGAGGGGTGGGATTAATGAATATGTCTAATTAACCACTTGCCACCCGCCATATAGCAAAATGACGTCTGCAAAGTGGTTGCAATATCCTGACCGGACGTCATATGACGTGGGCACGCAAAAAAGTTTCTGTAATGCGGACAGAATTAAATTCAAGTCCCAAGGGTTCAGGGTGCTCTAACCGGTGGATTAAGCCACGTTACCCCCTGTTTAGAGCTTCGGACCAAAGAATGCGAAGCAAGCAGGTGTTGAAACAATATCGATAAGGCCGAGACCTGGTCCTTGATAGTACTCAAGGCCAGCTTCATCTCTAACCCCATTTGCAGAAAGGCAAGGATTCTGTCTATGACATACTTTCTGGGATGCCAACCCCTGGATTCACACCAGGAAACATATACCTTCCAGACTCTATCATAAATGGCTCTGGAAGCTGGCTTCCTTGTATTAAATCAAGGTAGAAATCACTGAGCCTGAAAGCCCACGATTCCTTAGAATGTGGGTTTCAATAGGCAAACCGTTAAATTTAGTGTTTGTAAGGTAGGATGGAACACTGGTCCCAGCGATAGCAGGTCTAGACGTGGTGGTAGGGTCCATGGGGCCCCTACCGCCATCTTTACTATTTCTGCAAACTAAGATCTTCTGGGCCACAAGAAGCACCAACTTATTTTCCTGCTTGATCCTACAAAGAAGTTGTGGTAGCAGCAGAATAGGAGGGAATGCATAAATCAGTGAGAGCTGATCCCACGGGGTCACCAACACATCTGTCCAGCATGCACGTGATCCCCTGTTCTTGACACAAATTTGTCGATCTTGTTGTTGAACCTGGACGCAAACAGATCTACATCAGGGATCCCCCATCTTTGGCATATGGCCAAGAAGATGTCAGGGTGAACAGACCATTTCCCCTGGGAACAACTGCTGGTGACTTAAGTAGTGTGCCTGCCAGTTCTCTACCCCTGGAATGAAGATTGCCGAAATGCATGGCACATGCTTTTCTGCCCAGGTTAGGATCTGGTTTACCTCTCCCGCAGCTGCACGACTTCTGTTGTCCCCTTGACGATTGATATAAACCACCGCTGTGGCATTGTCAGATTGGATCCTGACAGGACAACCCTGCAGCCTGAATGTGCAGGCCTTTAGGGCTAGGTACGCTGCCCGAATCTCTAGAATGTTGATGGGCAAGGTCCTCTCAGTTGTAGACCATTTCCCTTGGACAGTTGTCTCTTCCAGAACTGCTCCCCAACCTGAAAGGCTTGCATTTCTTGTTACCACCTTCCAGGTAACTGGTAAGAAAGATTTTCCTTTCCGCAGATTCTCGGGCATCAACCACCAACTGAGGCTCTGAGGCACTATTTGCGACAAATGCATCGGAAAATCTAGCGCCTGGACTTTCTTGTTCCAGGCAGATAGGATATGGTTTTTCAGCAGTCTCAAATGAAACAGAGCATATGGAATCACTTCAAATGAAGCTACTATATTTCCCAACAACCTTGAATAGAAGGATCCTTCATCCTGACTACCTGAACCAGCTCCTTTATGGTGCTTATTTTTGCCTGGGGTAAAAACACCCTCTTCTGGGTTGTATATATAACCAGACCTAAGTACTCTAGTCTCCTTACTGGCCTTAAAGAAGACTTCTCTAGGTTGAGGATCCAACCTAGGTATTCCAGGTAGTTGACTGGTGACAAAGCTTTTGTCTAAGCAGGCTACCGACCAGTCTATTAAGAGCAGGTCTTCTAGGTAAGCTATAATCATTATACCCTAGGTCCTTAATCTGGCCAGAGGATGGGCCAGGACCTTTGTAAACACCCAAGGTGCAGTAGCTAGACCGAAAGGTAGAGGTTGAGGTTTTTCACTTCGAAGCGCAGATATTTCTGTGAGCGGGGAAAATAGGTACATGCAGGTATGCATCCTCGATGTTGATTGATGCCAGAAGTTCTTCTCCTTGTAGGATAGAGAAAACTGATCGGATTGATTCCATGCGAAAAGATCAAATTTTTAGGAACCGGTTCAGATCTTTGAGATCTAGAATGGATCTGAAATCTTCATTTGGTTTTGGCACCGTGAAAAGGTTTGAATAAAACCCCAACCCCTGCCCTTCCACTATGCTCACTTTTTGCGACAAAAGTCGGTCTAACGCTTGAAGGAGAGACTTCTTTTTCTCTGGGTATTTGGGAACATTTGATCTGAGGAAACAAGGAGACGGGAATTCTCGGAACTCTAGTTTGTAACCTAGAGTTATTGTGGAGACCACCACCCATCTGTCCTGAAAATCCTCCCGCCAGACCTTTGAGAACTGTAGCAGTCTTCCCCCAACTCGAACGAGCGGGGGCATCCCTTCATAAAGAGGTTTTAGCATTCTGTCTTGTAGGTTTCCTCCCCCAGGACTTCTTTTGTCCCTGGGGTTGACTCTGAGTTTTACCTCTTGAACCTGAAGGTGGAGGCTGTCGCAACTGCCTGGAGGCTGATGCCCCTGGCACTGGAGAAAGAGGGACGTTTACTCCTTTTCTTAACGGGCAAAAGGGTACTTTTCCCCACTTGAAATCTTTTGGATATAATTGTCCAAATTATACCCAAACAGCCTTACACCGCAGAAGGGAAAACCAGCCAGGAGCTTTTTGCATGGCGCTTCGGCTGACCAATTTTTCAACCATAAGATTCTACGCATTTGCACCAACACAAGCATAAGGCGAGAGGTCTGAAGGATAGAATCTCTGATTGTGTCAATTGCAAAACACAAATCCGCTGGCAGCTTGGCTAACTTCTGGGCCTGCTGTTCAGGGAAAAACTTGATCACTTGTTTCAAGTGGTCTCTCAAGGACTGACATATTCCAATTGCCGCCACTGCAGGTTGGGCTACTGAACCTGCCAAGGAAAAAATGTTTAACAAGAATTCCAACTTTTAATCAGTTGGATCCCTAAGCATTTGAGTGTTGACAACAGGACAAGTCAAACTTTTATTTAAAGAGGACATATTGCTGGTATAACCCACATCTTTGTAAATTTTTCCACCATGGGATTAAGTGTTGGAAACTTTTTAGGAGGGAAAATGTTTATCTGGGTGATCTCACTGAGAATATATAAGCTTTTCCAGCAATAAATGAACAGGAAAAGCATGCACAGCTTTAGGATGTTTCAGTGAACCCAAACTAGAAGTGGGCTTTTCAACCAACTCAGTTAAAAGGTAACTTAAATGTGGAGCAGACCATTTCAGTAAGGCCGCGTACACACGGGCGGACTGTTCGTCCAACTTTGTCCGCTGAACAGTGTTTGGGCGGACAGTCCGCTCGTGTGTGGGCTTTCAGCGGACAGTTTCAGCGGACAGTTGGACGGACAAGGTTTTTCGGAAATTCCGTAAAACTGTCCGCTGAAACCTTGTTTCAGCGAACAGTCCGCTCGTGTGTAGGCTTGTTCGTCAAACAAAGTTGCGCGCATGCTCAGAAAGGATTTTCACGCCGAAAGCTATAATGCAGTGTATAGGACGTCGTATTTTTCGTCCCGTCGTACGTGCCGTTCACGTCATCGCGCACGGTTTCAGCAAACTGTTCGTCCGTCGTGTGTGGCCATGTCCGTCCATGCTAAGTTTGAGCGGACTGTTTGCCGAAACTGTTGGACGGACAAAGTTGGGCGAACAGTCCGCGCGTGTGTACGCGGCCTAAGAGAACGCGCCAGCAATTTCTCAGCCTGTGAAGTTGAAGGGAGTCCTTCCCCACTTGATTCCTCGGAAGAGGAGTCACCAGTCTCTTTGCGGTCCCCTGAGGGGGGATTCATATTCCCTTTCCCAGAGTTCCTCTGTTTGAGGGTAGAGGGGGACCTAATGCGTTTTTTTCCACTTTCTGAAAATGCAATTAAGGCCGTTAATGTTTCCTCCAATCCACTCATGGCTGAGGAAAAAAAAAAAAAAAAAAAAAAAACCTACCGAGTAATATATACAGGGGCTGAAATGCCAGAAGCAGTTGCAGCCCCTAACCCTGATGGCTCACTCTGACCAGCCTCTCTAGGTCTTTCAGGGGGAGATGTCGTTGCAGAGGGAGGGTCCTCAGAGCCTGAGGGAGATCCCTTTGAACCCCTATTTTTCGGGGTATTTGTACCTCCCCTTCTGCCCATTGTGCCAAGCACAAATGCAGAGGTACTACCAGAAATGAACCCACTGCTGAGGAAAATAGTCCAGCAACTGCCGCTGCTATCAAGGCTCAGTCTGATGCCAAGTAAATGTGCCTGGGATGCCTGTGTCACCCACACTCACATTCCATCCATCCATCTACTGTGTCCCTCCTTTAGCTGTACGCACCTGCAAAAAGTACACCTTTATAGTTATGCATAGCCCGCGTTGTGGGCGGTGAACCACGCAGATGGCACGCTAATGCCCCGCCCCCCCTCCTCTGACCACCCCTTCCGCCCCCTCATCTTTTTTTCAAAAGAGACTGGTTTTCCATGTGAGCGGGGGGCTCTGATCCGACCGGATTGCATGTGGGGGGGGGACTGGGGCGGAGGAGAGGAGGGCTGGTGGATGGAGCCACTGTGATGGTGGCAGCAGTGGGAGTGGTGCGGCATACCGCCGACTGACCCATGGCCTCTTAGCCTGGAAAGCAGCTGTGGGGGGACATTTCTGAAGAGAAAAAAAAAACCCTTCCCAAATCCAACCTGGAGCTTGGGTTCAGAGGAAGCATGCAGCTTGTGACACAGAGCGAGACGGACTAGCATGCAATCAGGTACGTGCTCTTGACAGCCCCCGGTTGCGACTTTAGGCATAGCACAACTTACTTAAAAGGAGAAACCCCACAAGAATTAGAAAAATTTATTAGGAATCTCCCT
Source organism: Lithobates pipiens (assembly GCF_037356315.1). Taxonomy (NCBI): domain Eukaryota; kingdom Metazoa; phylum Chordata; class Amphibia; order Anura; family Ranidae; genus Lithobates; species Lithobates pipiens. The sequence continues at coordinate 428,614,303 of NW_027507758.1, forward strand.
TTACCTTATCTGGCTGCAGGGTTCTGTGGTAAACCAGACAGACCGAATCTTCACCTCGCGGTGGGCTCCATTAAAAAAAAAACATCAGAACCTGGGGACCCTTTTTATTGGGGGATCCACACTCCTGGGCCTGTAAAGCAACCCACCAGGAAAGGAAACATGGCTGAAAAAAAAACAAACGCTGGATCCCGAGATCCAGCTCTCTAAAAAGAGAAGTGTTACAGGCAGAACCTTGTTTCTTCCGACACAAGGCCTGGGTACCATTCAATTCATCCTGGAAAAGACACTTTGAATGGATCCGGTTGCATGGCTTGCCCCAGCAAAGATTTCTCCAGCAGAGCTCAGCACATCTTTACTCGTGACCAACACCTAAGATACTGGTAAAAAATAAAATAAAAATTAAAGTACTCCCAGTAAGGGGAGGGGTTATATAGGGAGCTAAACTTCCTGTATAGGGCGTGCCAGTGTCCATCAGCTAAAGGTCCCTCTATAATCCATACAGTAAATATTGTGGCTGTGTTCCTTGATGTACAATAAAGAAAGGCTGTCAGTAAAGAATATGGCTGTATACACCTGCAAAAAATGCCCCAGTTGCCCAGTTCCGGTCTGGAGCCGGCTGACACTGCGTGCCTGCTGCATTGTATTTGGGCTGCGGATCTGGTGGAGGCGGTGCCTGAGTATAATGTGTGATGTCATGGTGCAAGGGAGCCGAGCAGAGCGGCCGGAGCCTCAAGTGTCCGTCTGCAGGATGGGAGCAAAGCAAGCCAGGAGCGGAACTGGAGTGGACTGAAGGAACGACATGGCTTGGCGAGAGACTGTGACTCATGAGGGGATGCGTCATCAGCATCTGTGCTTCCACAGACTGCTGCCAAGGTCACTGCGAGATTCAACTTCATGTGTGTGTGTGCGTGCCCATTCTAATTTCTTGCCCTTCTAAGTCCTGTCCCTGAGCTACTTACTATATTGAAAATAAAATGAGGACTATGCTTTTTGCCTTAATATCTACCTTAATTCACATTTCTAATTGCAGATTGTTTGCAGCATAAAATCATAATGAATTTCGTAACTTTAAGAAATGCCAGCAAAAACTTGGCTGTGCCAGTAAATTTTGGGTGCCGTGTGAGTAAATTTCAGTCTAGTAGGTTGGCAGCACTGATCCACGGCTCGAAGCAAACATTACAGGTCGGACCCACACAGTGGGGTACCATTAGGGTACCCAAAGTAGAACACCAATCCATAAGGAAACTGCTAAATAGCCTGAGGCAATAAGCAGTCAGAAGATAGAAGTTTCAGAAGAAAGAAAATAAAATAAAGGAATGACTACAAAGAAAAAAAAAAAAAAAAAAAAAAAAAAAAAAAAAAAAAGGAGGAAGTCGTCCATCACCTAAAGGACACTAGTAATAATCTGGAGTCTCAGAGTCAGAGACAGATATAAAACCTAGCAGAAACGTAAACTCTTTTCTACTATATAGTCTGGTGTTACATGGCTCCAATAAATATCTAAAATGTAGGAACATACACTATTGGATAAATGACATAATGCTAGGATTACTATAGTAAGTTTTGTAAATATCCGAGTTGTTTGTGTGCTTACTAGTTTGGTGCGACACATCTGTCTGAAATACTTGGACTCAGCCAACAAACATTTAATGTTGCTAACAGGATTTGGTTTCATGCTGCACAAAAATAGAAGCAGTTACGGAGAGGGTTTAAGCTCTTCACTCTGATCCGGTGTTTGTGGCAGGAAAGACTTCCAAGCTGTGACTTCGCAGTGTACTCAGTGCAGATCCAGAAATGCCACAAATTCTGCAGATTGGAACAAAACAAAAAGCCTGACTCAGACCAAAACCTTTTTTTCCCCTTTGGACAGAGAGTGGGCACTGGTTCAGCCCTCACTCATACTTTAGTGCCATCTGTGTCCCATTCAAAGGACTATTCTGTACGGCTTTTAAGAGCAACATTCCAGGAGTGGGACAGGAAAATGTACTTGTCCTCATGTCCTTTAGGCCACCATCACAGAGCCAAGACTTTAAATAACCTGTGGACTACCTGTGAAGGTTAAATCAGCTTGCAAATCTATTAAGATCCCAGAAATAGAAGATGTGTGTGTGTGTAAAATATCTTTGAAGAGAATCACAAGACACACTTTTATAAGCTGGATTCAGGACCATCAAGCCATATTAGACCTATTTTAAACCTAAAAAATGAATTGGGGGTTTTTGAGAAAAACTGAGGCAAGTTGTAAAATAACCCCCATGATGATCTAAAACCTACACGATAGCTTAAGCCCCAAACACACCATCAGATTTTCTGCTGATTTCTTCCATCAGATTTACCAAAACCATATAATATGAGGTCAAACCTTAGGAGTTCCAATGTGTATGTAATCAGGCAGGCCCTTCTACTACATGGTTTTGGTAAATCTGAAGAAAAAAAAATCAGCAGAAAATCTGATAGTGTGTATGGGGCTTTAGAATGCCCTTCAGCCCACTCTAGTCATACCTTGCTCAATGTAGACTTCAGTTTTTTCAGGCATAACGTAAGCAATTCTCTGGACTCCAATGCACACTGAAGCCATGTACCTGGTGGCTGTAGATAGCTTAAAAAAAAAAAAAAAAAAACACACAACAACAATAAATGAAATCCTTAATATACATATCTAGAATTACATCATCAGTTACAAATCAATTAGTTCTATAGCAAAATCTGTATTTCAAAAATGTAAATGAAGTTCTTAAAGTGGGAATTCACTCTTCCAATCAACATTGACTATTTTTAATCCTTAGACTGCTAGCATTAGCAAATACATAGGAAAGTATATCATATTCATGTTGTAAAGCGCTGAGCAAACTGTTGGCGCTATATAAAACCTGTATATTAATAATAATAATAATAATAATATACTGTATACTTGTTTTAACTTTTTTTCCTTCATTTGTTCCATTACTTCCAGGTTTCTTGCCTAGGCAAATTGTGTCATACATCCCATGAGTCTTCAGGAGGAGGGAGGTGGGGTTTTTCTCAGCTAAGCACACTCTCCTGCATGCATGTCTGAGCCAAGGGCAGATGGATTCCAGGAAATAAATGTTACATGAATCATTTGTCCTTACTCAAGATGGCCATGGCCAGAAATGCTAGGGGGAAGTTTTTCAAAGAGGTTTCTTAACAAAATAAAGCACAGAGACACAGGTGGATGGGAGAATTTTGTTTGAATATTAAAAAAGTAAATTAAATATAGTGTTTTTAGTTGGTGGTGTTCAAATGCAGTGTAGATCCACTTTAAGCTGAGCTCCAGGAGTTCAGACACTTTAATAAGTGTCCAATGATGTGTATGCCACCTTGCATACTTATTTTTTTGGTTTAGATCTGACAGTTTTATAAAAGCACTCCTGGAGAATAAGAAGATACACTCCGGGGCTCTGACAGGAGAGATACTATGTCCTAACACAATTATATCTGCCCAACCCCACCCTCGGCTGCACATTCACAGAAGCCTTTTTATTTTGTGAATGAGTTGACAAAATACAACAGTTTCTGTGAATGGGCAGAAGAGGAGAGAGGCGGGCACAAGAAGCCAAGACCAGAATGGTCCAGCATTGGCGCTCCAGAACTATAGCGAGAGCTACTCTTCTGGATCTCCATAAAAGGGTCAGATGAAAATAAAAAAAAAAAAGAAGTCAGTCAATGAGGTGGCATGTTCATAGTATGCCTGCACATTTATCAAAGTGGCTGTACTCCCTTGCAGAGCATTTTGAGAGATTATTGTACTCTGAATTGCATTTTTTTCTGTACTATATCCCCTATATTTTGGTGCCGGTATAAGATCATCAACTAGTGGGAACTCACAGCAGCTCAGTGCAATTACACCCTCTTTGTGAACTCCAGGCAGATGTAAAGGATTAGTGTTTAAGCTTGTTATGAAAATATTAATAAATCAGCTAGTTTAAAGTAGCTAAGAAACGAAGCTTGCTGCCGGGAGGAAAGAGCACACAGTGTTTGACCAGCAAATTGAGGTGAAGAACAGTGACCAAGTGGTCATTCCCATGCCACCTCTCTTTTCAGTAAAGCAGGAAAAGTAATTTGTTAAACCAAACCTAAAGTTTAGAAACAAAATTGCCAAATTGCCTGACAAAAAATCCTTTACCATCATGTTTATTCATACACCCTGCAAACACATGCAGAAAACACTCTCAGCATCTGTAAAATGCCAATAGCAGGAGTCAGTTGGCAGGATAATGTGACTCCAGTGCACTGTGGTGATGGAGATGCCTCAGATGGCCTCTTGCCAAGTTCTGGGTGAATCACAAAATAAAAAGCAGAAGATGAGTAGATGTATTCCTGCCCATCATTCTGAGTTGGGCACCTGCCTGTATATGGCCAGTTTAACAGCAAATTACAACTTGGCTATTCTTTCACTGAAATTTGCAGGTATCTTGTGAAGGAAAAAGCAGCCAGCTTCAGGGGAGGGGGATAGGGAGAGGGAGAGACCCTCCTCTTCCCGGAAGCCCACACTGGGAACTGATTACATGACCGGACGAAAGCGTCCTTAGATTAGGTAAGAATACACACCTTATTTTTACAAGGTGGTTAGCATAGGACTTAGAATGGGGGTGCGAGTAGGTGTTAGCGTAGGTTTTGACCGGACTTCATTGAAGGCATTTTGTGTTCACGGTAAAGAATTAAAGTGATACTAAAGTCTCGCTTTTTTTTTTTTGCTTAAAATAAACAAACACTTACCTGCTCTGTGCAGTGGATTTGCACAGAGCAGCCAGGATCCTCCTCTTCTGGGGTCCCTCTTTGCCACCCCTGTCCCCTCCCTCCCAACAAGTGCCCCCACAGCAAGCAGCTTGCTATGGGGGCACCCGAGCCGAGCCGCAGCTCCGTGCGTCAATTCAGATATGGAGCCGTGACTGGGCCACACCCTCTCTCTCCTAATTGGCTCACTGACTTTGACTGACAGTAGTGGGAGCCAATGGCTCTCCGCAGCTCTCTCAGCCAATGATGAGGGAGAGTCCCGGGCAGTAGAGTCTCTCCTGCAACATCGCTGGATAGAGTTGGGCTCAGGTAAGTATTGGGGGGCTGAGGTGGGCTACTGCACACAGGTGTTTTTTTTATCTTAATGCATAGAATGGATTAAGATAAAAAAAAACGTCTGCCTTTACAATCGCTTTAATGTAGGGCGCACTTACGCCACTTTGCAAATTAGTGCTGCTGCACCAAACTTCCCTTTTCTGGGTTTTATATGGCATTGTTCATGCGGTTGTAAAAAGGAAAAAACACTCGCTACAGCCAAATTCATGAATTTTCCATTCAAAACACTAAAAACATTCTCTTCCCTGTTATTATTGTAAATCCTGCATTCATTTAGGCTGAAGAGACAATACAGCTACAGAGTACAGATGTAGGAAGATTGCAGAACTCCTAGTATATTGTGAAAGAAGCAGGGTTTGTAGGTGTACAGGTCACAGTGATCCTAAAATGACTGCAATAGCAAGGGGCACTGTGTGCAGAACGGGCAAATTCCACATACACAAAGGCAAATCTAAACTACCCAGAAATGTCATCGCTTTGCCAGAACTGACAGGGATTCCACCATTAAAGCAAAGTGTCAGTGTCTGACATTAATTCATGCTTTTTAAGAATACATTGACAGATCAGGCCCTAATTTTGAAATATATTATTAAAACAGGATGTTAAATTTTTGGACGGCAACAATTCACAGCTGCAATTTAATCTGTGAGGTTAACTTTACATATTCTCCCCCCCCCCCCAGATAATTTTTGCAGAAACAAAGACAAATCATAGGTATTTACCCGATTCAAACTACTTGATGGCAATTTTATTTTATCTGTAGAAAAGTGCACATGGTCAAAAAATATTCAGGTACACTGTTGCATTCAAATAAATTTGAATGACAATTGCGTGGTCTAACTAAATTTGTTAATATTTTGAGACAGATAGAACTTTCTTTAGGTGGCATTTAAAGCAGAGTTGCACCAAAAAGTGGAACTTCTGCTCATTTGTCTCCTCCCCATAGGACACTCCCCCCTGGGGGGAGCGGATACCTCTTTGACAGGTACTCTGTCCCCTCTCCTGGGAGACTGAGCCACGGTGAATTATGTCAGCAGCTTGGCTCCCTCCTTCTTCCCCCACCACCAGGCCAGTAGGAGAATACAGCGGTGCCTCGCACATGCGCAGTAGGGACCTGGCATGAAGCTGTAATGTTTCACTGTGGGGTTCCCTCATCAGAGGAAACATCAGCTGTGGTGCTGACATAGCTGGACTCCAGGACAGGTATGTGTCCTACTAGTAAAAGTCAGCAGCTGCAGTATGTGTAGCTGCTGGCTTTTAATTTTTGCAGGTGTGGGCGGACCTCCACTTTAATCACCACTGGGTCTTTAATTTTTGAAACAAATGGAAAAAAAAAAAAAAAAAAAAGACAAAATGTTGGGGGAAAAAAAAAACACTTTCTCTAGGTTTGTGTTATAAAAGTATGTAAATAAGTATTGTTTATTTCCTTTACTGGTGTGCTCTGATGAGGCTGCACTGATAATCAGTGCCCATGCCCCTGTGTGGATTTGCTGGTTTTGCGCTGTCAGCGTGAGAGGAGGATTGCTGATAACCCCGCTAAACCTGATTACATCTGTGACTGGACACAGCTGATCACCTGGTAAAGAGCCGCCGTGCAACCCGCATCTAATTCGCATAAGTGTGAACCCAGCCTAAAAGTGGTTGTAAAGGCAGGTTTTGTATCTTCTTTGCATTAAGATTAAAAAACCTGTGTGCAGCATCCGCCAACTCAGTAGTTTTATTTCAGCACAATGCGGCTGAAAGAACTCTATATAGTGTCACTGGGAAAAAAAAAAAACACAACAACACAACACAGTGCAATGCACCAGTATCAGTGTATCAACACTGTGCCGGTCAAGCCAGACCACACCGCACACCACAGTCAGTTTGTGGGTGCAATGCTTTGCAGGCTCATAGTAAAGAAGATAATAAATGCAGATCTTTTTTACATGCAAAAAGATGTGAATTTTTTTTTTTTTTTTTTTTTTTTTTTAATACAGAAGTGAACTTTAACCGCTTCCTGACCACCTCATGCACCTATACTGCGGCAGAAGGGCACGTACAGGCAGATTAACATACCTGTACGTGGCCCTTTAAGAGGCGGCTTGCAGGCAGCATGTGCGCGCCCTCTGGGAGCTCTGTGACCGCGGGTCCCAAAGACCCAATGTCCACGGGGATACCCGCGATCGTCTCACAGGGAGAAAGAACGGGAGATGCTATTGTAAACAAGCATCTCCCCGTTCTGCCTAATGACACTGTCACTGATCATAGCTCCCTGTAATCGGGAGCGCTGATCAGTGAAGTGTCACACATAGCCCCTCCCCTCCCCCCTAATTAGAATCACAACCTAGGACAGACTTGAACCCTACAGCACCACCTAGGTTAACCCCTTCACTGACCGTGACATTTTTACAGTAATCAATGCAATTTTTTTTAGCATCGATTGCTGTATTAATGCCAGCAGCACTAAAATGTGTCAAAATTGTCTGATGTGTCCACCATAACGTCGCAGTCACGATAAATAAAAAAAAAAAGCTGATTGCCACCATCACTAGTATAAAATAAAAATGCCATAAAAAACTATCCTCTTTTTTTGTAGACGCTATAACTTTTGCACAAACCAAACGCTTATTGGAATTTTTCATTTTTTTTTTTAACCAAAAATATGTAGAAGAATACGTATCGGCCTAAACTGAGGAAAAAAAACTTTTTATATATTTCGGGGGATATTTATTATAACAAAAAGGTAAAAAATGATGCATTTTTTTTTCAAAATTGATGCTATTTTTTGTTTATAGCTTAAAAACTAAAAACCGCGGTGATCAAATACCACCAAAAGAAAGCTCTATTTGTGGGGCAAAAAAAGGATGGCAATTTTGTTTAGGAGCCACGTCGCACTACCGCGCAATTGTCAGTTAAAGCGACACAGTGCTGAATCGCAAAAAGTGCTCTGGTCAGGAAGGGGGTAAATTCTTCCGGTGCTGAAGTGGTTAATCATTTGCCTACTGAGCACTTATACCCCCTTCCTAACCAGGCCAATTTTCAGCACTCTCACGTTTGGAATGACAATTACTCAATCATGCAACACTGTACCAATATATGACATTTTTGTCCTTTTTTTCCCCCCACACAAATAGAGCTTTCTTTTGGTGGCATTTAATCGCTACAGTTTTTTTTTTGGTGGGGGGGGGGGGTTGCCCTATAAATGAAAAACAATAATAATAATTTTCCTTTTTCTCAGTTTGCAAACTAGTAATTTTTGGCCAAAAGGGCATGGATGAGGCACAGATGGGCATAGATCAGGCACAAGTTTATAAGTGATCGTTCCGTCATTGGACAGGGCGATCGCATTGTAAAAGGCCGCTGTCATTGCCCCTTTACCCCGACCTGTGATGCGCCAGATCCAGAGGACCCAACATTCCCAGGTGCGCTCCCTCCCAGGATAAGCCGACTGCACTGTAGCCATCATACGGCTATGGCCCGGTCGGCAAGTGGTTAAGACAGGACGGAGGAGGAAAAAAAAAAGGATAAAAAAGAAAAAACGAAGTCATCACATTTGAAGACCGCCAAGCTGAAATTTATGACTATAATACTGTTTAAAGTTCTCCATGTTCAGGACACCCATTTTGACAAGGAACAACAATCTGAAAATGTAAAACATTTTCCAAATACTTTTTATATTCACTTTACAATCAAGATAAAGCAAAGGGAGGCAAATAGAAATGGTTTGCATCTTACCGTTCACACTGCTTGCAGAAATGCACGGAAACTTGCTTTGGAATTCCTTCACTGATGTCGACTTGTGTCCGTAGACATGCTACACACATGTTCGCAGGGTTTGGTGGGATTGGAATGCCACACTGACAACAAAGACTAAAACAGAAAAACATTATTATAATTCTAATAATGCAATCTAGATTTTTAAACTGAACCTGTGCCCAAACTAGGCACAATAAAGTATTTACATATTCTAAACGAGCAGCAAAATCACTTTTAATCACCTCTGCATCTATGAACATTGTGGATATGTGCAACTATGCACAATAGAAACACTAAATGTACAGTTCCTTTCCTTTGAAGAAGCTTATTCTTTGCTGCGCTCTATTGAATGTTTTTATTGAGCTTATTTGAGATCCTTTGAGCTTTTTTTTTGAGCAAAAGCGTATTTTTTTTTTTTTTTACACACTCTCTTCTCAGCTAATTTTTCCTATTTTTTTTGTGTGTTTGAGCTTCTTTGAGCTTTTTCATGCTCTTTCGTGTGTTTTTGGGCACTTAGGCGTCTTTTCTGCTCGAAAGCTCCTCTCAAAAACGTGAGTTTGGTGGGGGTTATTTTCTGCCTGTTAATTCCTGAAAAAGCCATAGTGTACATGGAAACATTGGCTGACATGGAGGGGAGATTCCAGGCAGAAAAAGTAAGAGCTCAAAAAGCTTAAACGTTTGTAGGAGTCACTTCTTTGAGCTGCAGTGTGCATGAGCCCTTAAAGTGGAGTTCCACCCAGAAGTGCAACTTTTGCAGTAAGGACTCCTAACCCCCTGACATACCACATCTGGTGTGTCATTTTCTTTTTTTGGGGGGGGAGTGGGTACCTAGTTTTGACAGGTACCCCCACTTTCGCTTAGGCCACCTAGGCGACTCGAGCGGAAGTTCTCCTCTCCCCCTCCCTCCCTGCAATCTTCTAGGGACACGTCACATTGCAAATCGCACAGGCACAGTGCGCACTGGGCTGTAAAGTGGAAAGCTGTCACCCCCCAGGTGCCCACACTTGTGATGCCAGTGCTGGAGTGATTCGGGCGGCCGCATTGCTTGACCATGGGACAGGTGAGTGTGTGTGTTTATTAATCACTTCAGCCCCGGAAAGATTTACCCCCTTAATGACCAAGATATTTTTTGCTATACAGCACTGTGTTATTTTAACTGACAATTGTGCGGTCGTGCAAACCTTTACCCAAACAAAATTGATCTCCTTTTTCCCCCCACAAATAGGGATTCTGTTGGTGGTATTTGATCACCTCTGCTCTTTTTTTATGCCGCAAAAAAAAAAAAAAAAAAAAAAAAAAAAAAGGGGGAGCACTAACTTTGAAAAAAATAACAATACTTTTTACTTTCTGCTATAAAACATATCCAATAAAAATATGTAAAAAAAAATCTAATTTCATTTGTATTCTTCTACATATTTTTGGTTAAAAAAAACAAAACAATTAGCATATATTGATTGGCAAAAGTTATCACGTCTACAAACTATGGGATAGATGTAGGGACTTTTTTTTTTTTTTTTTTCTTAGTAATAGCGACAATCAGTGATTTTTAGCGGGACTGCAACATTGCGGTGAACAAATTGAGCACTAAGTGACACCAATACAGTGATCAAAAAAAAATAAAAATGCAACATCACAACATAAAATTACACTGGCTGGGAAATGGGTTAGCATCAGGGGCAATCAAAGGGTTAGATGTGTTCCCTGGGAGGGTTTTCCAACTGTGTGGGGGATGCCGACACTGGACAAAGAGAGATCTGCGATTCCTACTAATCGGGAACACAGATCTCGCTTCTCTCCTTGTCTGACAGAATGACGGTCTGCTTTGTTTACATAGTCAGACCGCCGTTCTGTCATTCCTGAGAACGACAATTGTGGCCGCCGGCCCTGTTGACTGGATCCCGCTGTGTCCAATCACAGCAGAAGCTAATCGCTGGCAGAGCAGGGAGCACGAACAACGTACAGGTACGTTGTCACACACAGCCGGACCACCCTGCTGCCGTACGTGTGTGGTGGGCAATGCGGAAGTCTTAAGCCCCATACACACTAACAGATTTTATGCTGATTTTTTTCTTTCAGATTTACCAAAACCATGTAGTAGAAGGGCCTGCCTGATTCTATACAAATTGGAACACCTAAGGTTTGAACTTATATTATATGGTATTGGTAAATCTGAAAGGAAAAAAAAATAAAAATCAGCAGAAAATCTGATAAGTGTGTATGGGGCTTAAGACTGAAAAGTAAAAGTAGCATACCAATTAACACATTTCTCTCCCACTGGCAAGTTTTTTGTTAGTGCACGTGCACTGCAGTACAACTTGCTGCTATACAGTAGATTGCAACTGGCAGGCACCGGGTCAAAAGAAGACTCTTGCGGCTCTGGTATTTACAAAAATCCTCTTAATAATGTATCGATGAACAAAGACCTGCATTAATTTGGGTCTTTTGAAACTGCCATAAGTTCAGCTGTAAGGCTCCGTTCACACCTAGGCGTTTTCCTGCTCTACGCCTTAACTCTAAAAACTCCCAACAGGACAAATCCCATTAATTTCAGTGGTCCTTGTTCACATCTGAACATTCTGTCGCCTAAAGCAAAAACGCCTGTCACCCAAAAAAGTACATGAGCTTCTTTTTTGGCAGATTACAAGCGTTTTACAGCTTTTGCATTGGTGACTTTTTAAGCTTGAAAACGCCTGTACAAAAATGATGCAAAAACAACCAAAAAATAAAAAAAGTCTGAAAAAACACCCCAAAAATGTCTGTAAAATAACAATGAATAGATGTCAACGGAACCTTAGGGCTCCTTCACATGGATGTGTCCGTGTACGGAGCCCACTCTGCTCAGCAGGGGATCGCTCCGTCGATCCCCGCTGAGCAGACAGATGACAGGTCTGTCTCTGCACACTGCGCAGGTACGGACCTGTCAGATCGCCGCTCTCCCCTATGGGGGAAATCGGATGAAAACAGACCGTAGCATCCATCGTCACCCGATCCGATGACGGATGGAAAAATAGGTTTTTCCTCTGTCACACTTTTTCGAAGCAGGTCGGATGTCAGTTCAGGTCCGCCTAAAAAACTGACAGGTGGACCTGAACGGATCGGCCGCGTGAAAGAGGCCTTAGATTTACATTTTCCCAAATAAACTGCTTACATGTTGCCTTGGCTGCTTGTTGCTGGCCCTTTCATGTACTCCATTTTCACAACTATATATCTAGAATAGAAAAACACAAGGGAAAAGTCAGTAATAGAATATTAGTGAAGTTAACATGTTGTCTTTGTCCAGGAACAAATACAAATATTTTCATTATGACACATAGGGGTCTATTTATAAAACATTTTTCACACAACCGTTACCCAAGATTTACATGGTTTCCAACTAAATTAAAAATCATGTGAATATTAAGCAAAATCAATATTTATAGACACCTTAATATGATTTCCGAGTTTTTTAGGCCCCTTTCACACTGGGGCAGTGCGGGCGTCAGCAGTCATCGTTTTAGCGGCGGTCTGCGGTTTTAACCCCCGCTAGCGGCCCAAAAAGGGTTAAAATTGCCCACAAAGCAGCGATTTTCCGGCGGTATAGCCGCGCTGCCCCATTAATTTCAATGGGTAGGAGCGGTTTAGGAGCGGTGAATACACTGCTCCTTTCACCGCTCCAAAGATGTGGCAAGCAGGACTTTTTTCACCGTGCTGCTAGCACACACTGGAGTGAAAGTGGCTGATTTTTTCAGGCGCCATCTTTAGCTCTGTAGCGCCTGAAAACTGCCCTAGTGTGAAAGGGACCTTAATTCAGGGCTCGACAAACCCCGGGCGCCAGATCGCATTGGCGACTAGAATTTGTGATCTGGCGCCTGGGGCAGCACAGCGGGGGTATCCTGTCTCCTTCCACCCCCCCCTGGCGTGATCGTGTCGGGCCGCGCCGCCGCCGGCCGGTAATTGAGGCCGCGGCTTTGAGGCCTTCTGTGGTCCTATGTTTAGTTCTGTAATCTGGCGCCATCTAGTGGTGGCTGTTGGTATGACAGCCAGCGATGCTAATGAAGCTTTCACTGCCCACCCATCTCACCTTTACTTAGAATAATAAAAAAAAAAAAAAATGTGTGTGTGTGTGTGTATATTTTATATATATATATATATATATATATATATATATATATATATATATATATATATATATATATATATATATATATATATATATATATATATATATATATATATATATATATATATATATGTGTGTGTTTAGGAGTTCTAACAACCTAGAGAATAAAATGGTGGTCGTTGCAATACTGTCTGTCACACCGTATTTGTGCAGCGGACTTACAAGCGCATTTTCGGGGAAAAAGTCTTATTTTTTTAATTAAATATAACAGTCAAGTTGGCCCAATTTTTTTATATTGTGAAAAATAATGTTACACCGAATAAATTGATACCCAACATGTCACGCTTCAAAATTGCGTCCGCTCATGGAATGGCGACAAACTTTTAGCCTTTAAAATCTCCATAGGCGACGTTTAAAAAATTCTACAGGTTGCACGTTTTGGGTTACAGAGGAGGTCTAGGGCTAGAATTATTGCTCTCGCTCTACCGAACGCAGCAATACCTCATGTGTGGTTTGAACACCGCTTTCCTATGCGGGCGCTACTCACGTATGCGTTCGCTTCTGCACGCAAGCTTGGCAGGACAGGGCGCATTTAAAACATTTTTTTTTTTTTCTTATTTTAACTTTTTATTTTTTCACGGTGCTTTTAAAAAAAAAAAAATTGTCACTTTTATTCCTATTACAAGGAATGTAAAAATCCCTTGTAATTGAAAAAAACAGGACAGGTCCTCTTAAATATATGAGATCTGGGGTCAGAGAGACCTCAGATCTCAAATTTACACTAAAATGCAATAAAAAAAAAAAAAAAATAAAAAAAAAATTGTCATTTGAAAAAAAAAAAAATAAAAAAAAAAATGTCCCTCTAAGAGCTATGGGCAATGACATGGAGACAGGTGGGGGGGCCGCGCTATCCTCCCCTCACTCGTCTCCATGTCAGGCCAGGGACAGGTCTGGATTGCCGTTACCGACCCGGCTCCTAACTTTTTTAGCTGGCTCCTAGATTCCAAGCAAATTTGTCAACCCCTGCCTTAATTGTTAAAACACCAGCAACATCATAGTTTAACCATGGCTGCGTTCTTCTACGTATGATCTGTCCATACTTACTTGAACTGCTGGATCAACCCTGACCTCCCCACTGCAGCCGAAAAAAAAAAAAAGGGGGAATACGCAGAATGGCTTTTTCCCTCTTGGATTGTGAATAGAGATGAATATTACACATTTTAAATATCTGTGCATGCGATAATACAGGCTTCCCCCTTCAGCAGAGCTCATCTCACTAGTAACCTTTGAAATGCCCAGTTGTCACAAGTGATGGTTAAAAAAAGATCAGAAAAGAAGCCAAAATTAGCAATTATCTAATTATTAAAGCTGAACTCTGGGATAACAAAATATTGTCCAAGTACAAATGTCGTGTGTATTCTACTTGAACCGTTGTGTGCTTTGTGTATTTCTTCTAGAACTGTGCAATAATCCAGCATGCCACTGTGCAGGAGCTCTGCTCTCTGCACAAACAATGTACAGCAGTATTATGTCAGTACTCGTCTTACAAGGTAATATCTGGGTTTGCCAAGGCATTGATTTCACACAAAGTAAAATTATATTCTTTGTGGCCATGAATATATTTAAAATGAAAGTATTGTGCCCAGAGTTTGGTTTTAAAACAGTTTGCAACATGGAAATTTGTCATTAAAGCGGAGCTTTCAGGCAGTTCCACATTAAGACCTTCACATACCAGCCACCAGCTCCAGCCCCAGCCCCACATTTGGCAGATCAATTTTTTGGGGGGGGGGGGGGGGGGGGGTTTACATAGTTTTGATAGGTACTCCCTCACACTTTGCTCCAAATCGCTTGGGCGCTTCAAGCAGAAGATGTCGGTGCCAGGGTCCCAAAGGCTAGTGAAGAACTAGTCTCGGTGAGGATAACGCTGGATCCATGGACAGGCAAGTGTACTGTTATTAAAAATCAGCAGCTAAAGGATTTGGAGAAGCTGACTTTTAATTAAATTTTTGTTCCCCCAGAGTGGAGAATTGCTTCAACTGGGATGAGCTAAGGCTTGTGATGGACTGAGTTCGGCCTTAACCCAAGAGAAACTGTCACATGACAGCAAGCCATTGTCCCAATTAGCTGCGGCTATTCCCCATGCGCACTTGTATGTAACAAAAAGGTGGGGATGCTGGTGAAATCTTTGAACTACTATAACCACATGGCCATATCTGATCACTGACACTCTCTGAATGTGGCCACAGCAGGTCAAATCTTAGCTCATGCCTAGGCATAAGCCTGAGCTATTCAAATTTTGCCAGGCTTGGGTCTAGGGCTTAGGTCTAGGGATTAGGTAGGAGCTTGGCCATATTCTGACCCTGGTTCAAAACCTTGTGAGAGAGCCTACCAGGAAGTGACCACTGTCCTCAGCCAATCATAAGCAACCAAATAATTTCCCACTCCACAGCCGTATGTATACAATCCTCCTGTATATGTGGGGCTGCAGAGCAGGATATGCCTTGGCTACTTGTGACTGAGCAAGGACAGTGACAATGGCGTACTGCTCTAAGCAGCACCATGTCTACTCGTAGGTGTGTGTTAAACCATCTGTTTTTTACCACCCGCTTGCCAACTGTGTAAAAGAAGCCCAAAAGTCCTCTACATTTTCAGCCTACTTTTTGGTTAGGGAGGCAGAAAAGATGACAGGCGAGGCCAAAATTACTTGCACAGTAAAGCCGGCCATACATGGATCAACATTCAGCCAGTTCAGCAGGACCCAGTCAAGATTTGATCTATCTATGAGCAAGCTGTTTGGATCGACTTGGGTACAACCAGCCTGTCAGATTTTTCTACATATGATTACTGAGGGTGGTTATAGCCACTAGCAGTAATTATTCATGTACTGCCGCCCAGAGGGATCCCTGCTCCCCCTTGCAGGGAAAGCACAACAGCGCTGTGAAAGGCACGCCCCATCAATACTGACTGTTGATGTGGGAATTGAGTGGTTTTCTTTCCTTCCACCTACAGTGAAAGGAAAGAAATTCGAATCATCTATGGGCTGCTTAGTTGAGATTATGGATGAGCTCAGGCACATTCAAACAAGCGTCCAAACCCACCAAGAAGCTATCAAACAAGACAACCAATCATAGACAGTGGAAGCATACCCAACACATATACAAGGTGAGTATATATTTACTACCTGTGGGGCAGGCAATGTTGTTGCTGCCTATGATTGGCTGTCCGCCTTGACAGCTTCCTGGTGGGTTCAGACAGTCCCACCTGAATTTATCCCTGGCCAAGATGTGGCTATAAACTTCAGCTGACAATATTTGTAGATCTATTGATCATTGTAACACGATGGCGACCCCTGCTTCTGTAATGCTTCAAGTGCTCATAACTTTTACAGAAAACAGTAGATACCATACTATACCTCTCAACGTTTTGAGATGGGAATGAGGGACACCTATTAGCAAAAGTATGTAGGCATAGCACACACCCCTTAAAAAGGAGAATTATACAAAAAAAAAAAAAAAAAGGATTGAAAGGGTTGCCAAACATATCATACCTCCTCTGTGCAGTTGGTTTTGCACAGAGTGGCCCCAAACCTCCTCTTCTCGAATTTCCCGTTGGAGAAGCGCTCTCCTTCTGCAACACCAGTGCGTGCGCTCTCCCGAGTCCTGCTGCTGCGTCTATTGACACAACCAAAATGACTCGACCCCGCCCCCTCAACATTGGGTTTGATTGACAGCAGTGGGAGCCAATGGCTGTGCTGCTATCAATCTAACCAATCAAGACACAAGACACCGGCCGGAGCTGGTGTGCTCGTTCCCATTTAAGGAATTACGGGGCTCAGGTAAATAAAAGGGGCACTGCTGCATGACAGGAGGTGTTTCACCTTAATGTGAGGGTTTACAACCCCTTTAAAACCACAAGTGCTTTTTGTTTACCACTACTTTATACTAGCTTTTTAAATTTACAACTGCAGCAATTGAAAAACTGGATGAAAGATTCAGCACTGGGAAACACTTTCTGAAAGATATAAAGTACATTCTATATACAACTATATAGATCAGACCAAAATGAGGGACAGGTGGAGGTTATGCCATACCTATGTATCCCTCCCACAGTCCCAGGTAACAGTGCTGGGGTCGGCCTGTATGCCCCCAGCCTCCTTCAATGTGAATACACTGGGGCTGTGACAGGGTCTCTTTAACTTACCATCAAGCTGGGACTTTTAGTACCACTACTACCGCCACAGATAGACTCTCCAGGCTTCGGCCGATCTTTGCCCTGCTGTGAGAAGCATGTGACTGGCTGTCAATGAGGTGTAGGTGAGTAGACAGCCTGCCCCCACAAAACATGTAAAAAATACACTTTGATAAGCAAAAGTACCCATCCTGTACACTCACCTCCGGCGGGTGTCACCATAAATACACAGATCGTAGCCCGATCACAACACAGCGACTCTCACATCAGCACCATGTGGCAGGACATTAGCTTCCGCATGACGTCACCATCACGAGGACCCACACAGAGGCTGCCCCGAGCACCGCCTGCACGAGCTGTGTGCAGGGAAGCGCCTGTAGGAAACATGTCTGGTACATTCTTCTCGGATAATTCCTAGTGTGTCAGTGACACGTGTTACAGATGGAAAGACCAGTAAAGGTTTCATTTGAAGGAACTCTGACAAAAGGTGACATACCTGGCCCACCTGGGGGCGTGTGGGCTCCATTGATGTCTAAATGTTTGCAGTCTTTACTGGGAATGAGCAGGGTGTCACAGAGCCTGCTGGCTGAAATCCTCAGTGCTGAGAGAGGGGGGACTTCTTTATGTGAGGAGGACCCCTATACGTGAGGGGAACCACTTTCTGTGAGGAGGACTCATTTACGCGAGGGGGACCCCTTTATGTGTGGAAGATCCCTTTATGCGAGGAGGACCCCTTTCTGTGAGGAGAATCCCCTTTATGTGAGGAGGACCCCTATATGCGAGGAGGACTTCTTTATGTGAGGAGGACACCTTTCTGTGAGGAGGACTCCTTTACTTGAGGAGGACTCCTTTACTTGAGGAGGACCCCTTTATGTGTGGAGGACCCCTTTATGTGAGGAAGACCCCTTTCTGTGAGGGGGATTCCTTTACGCGAGGAGGACCCCATTATGTGAGGGTGTCTCTAGCAGCCGAACTCTGGAATAAGCAAATATTGTCTAAATACAAGAGCCATGTGTATTCTTCCTTGGATCCTTGTGTGCTTTGTGTACACATCAGTGCAATAATCCAGTGTGAAGCTTTCCCTCTGTGTAGGAGCATCCTGTAATAAAGACCAGTCACTGCTCTCTCTCCTTGTGCAGGGTGACTGGTCTTGTCTCCGCCCCCAACTCTAGTTTCCTGCCGGTGTTCTGACAAAATGTGTCTGCCTACCAAATAGTGTCCGGCCCGTACTGCGCAGGCACAGCACTTGCACAGTATGGGGGACAAGGAGAAGCCGAACATCTCCGAAGATAAACGACGCCTGCGCAGTGAGTCCGGGTTGAAGCCCCACCATCCAAGTGGACATATGGTTGCTCTTAGTAACAGGGCCTGTCGCGGGCTCGCTTTGCTCGCCACGCGTCAGGCACGGCCTCTCTTCGCTCGGCTCTTTTTTATTCTAACTGTATGTCCACTTGGATGGTGGGGCTTGAACATGGCGTACAGTATGTGATGGGGGACACTATCTGATACTACACTGGCAGCCAGCAGAGGGTGGAGCTTCTAGGTCCTTCCTACAGCTCTGCTTCTTTTACAAGGTAATATCCAGGTTTGCAAAGACATTGATTGGTATCGTTTGTGGATATTGAGGAATTTAATTAAAGCTGAACTTCATGATGACCTTTCTTTTTACTGAAGTCTAGCAATGCCTCTGACTTGCAAAAACATATTATTTGATCTGAATAGCCTCCCTGTTGACATCTTTGAAAAATCCACATAAGTAATCCAGGTTGTCTCTCTGGCATCCCCTGTATGTCTGTCCTGAGTGACTAACTAAGGACTTATTTACACTTGTTATTTGGGACGAGTAAAAACGTGTGGTTGAGCCCCCTTAAAGTGGTTGTAAGGCCCCTTTCACACGGGGGGGATCAGTGCTGATCCGCCCCGTAGATGTCCGCTTGCTCAGCGGGGATCGCCGGAGAGATCTCCGCTGAGCAGAAGATGACAGGTCCGTCTCTGCACACTGCGCAGGGACAGACCTGTCACAGCGCCGCTCTCCCCTATGGGAGATCGGATGACGACGGACCGCAGTGTCCATCGTCACCCGATCTGATGACGGATGGAAAAATAGCTTTTTCCTCCGTCACACTTTTTCGGATCGGAGCGTGTCGGATGTCACCGCTGACATACGACGCTCCATAGACCCCTATGGAGCATCCGTTCCGGTCCGCCTTAAAAACTGACAGGCGGGCCTGAATGGATCGTTCGTCTGAAAGGGGCCTAAAACCTCACATACACACAGGGAAGTGACTGACCTCAGGAAATGCACAGTGATTAAATAAATCCTCCTACAAAAGTTGTACCTGTTTATCTGCTGTCTTCTCTACATCTGTTCAAAGTCCAGCATTTATACAGCTTGTCTGAGATTTCAGAAAGCGGGGGTGGGTAGTTGAAGTTGCACTTTGACAAGCCCAGTGCAATGATTTTTGACACCCTAGGCTAAACCTCATTTTGCCCCCCTCCCCCCCACCATTGTCTCTGCCCCTGACTCCACCCCCTTTGTCCTGCCCATATACACGGTAGAGGTAGCAGAATGGAGAGTACACAGACCTACCTGATTCCTACACTCGCTTACCTGACCACTACACTGGCCTATGCAGATCCACCTGACCACCACACTCACCTACCTAATTCCTACACACACTGACCCACCTGATTCCTACTAACTCTGGCTGGAAAGTCCTGTACATCTCCAGCCCTCGGTACAGCCATGCACTGCCCCTCCTCTCCCCATCCATCGTTCTTGCACAACAGGCCGCACCAGACCAGAGGATTCCCGAGGCGGGGGGTCAACAGGCTGCTGCGGGGGAAGGCATCATATCGGAGGGAGAAGCAAATGGTCGCAGCACAGCACACTGAGGCCAGTGAGTGGCGCCGGCCCAAGGAGCAGCCCAGCTGCCTTGGGCCTTACAAATACATGCAGCCCGGTCCACCCCTGCCAGTGCAACCCCCAACTAAATTGCACACTAGGCTGGGGCCTACCTTGTCTATGGATAGCACCGGCCCTGCACTCTGCAGAGCTCAGTGAGAGCTGATTGGAGGGAAGAACCCCCATTACACAGCAGCAGAGCCATGGCTGTTAATCATAGAATGTGTGCTGGAGCTCCCTCCTCTGTCACCTTTTTTCTCTTGGTGTCAGGAGTGATTTACGACACACACACACACACACACACACACACACACACACACACACACACACACACACACACACACACACACACACACACACACACACACACACACACACACACACACACACACACACTATAGAAGGGTATTTGTCTTTTGCATATTTCATGTTTGAGGTTTACATCCCAGTCCAGGCCGGTTCTGACATCCCTCAATCCTTTTAAAAACATGAAAAAAAAATTTTTGGTAGCAAACTGCTTAGAAAAAACTACTTAAAACAAACTACTTGGAACACCCAAAAATTCTATATATTTTTTTTTAAGCAGAGGCCCTAAAAAATAAAATGGTGGGTGGTGCATATTTTCATGTCACACAGGATTCTGCCTGCATAATTTTTTTTTTTTTCTCCTATATTCTTGATGGACATTGCCTTTAGCAGACTATGTATAAAAAGAGTTCATCCAGCACCCCTCCCCCTCACCTAAGAGCATGTAAGGCAGCTGCATGTGTTCCCTGCTAGGAGAGGGGGCGTTCCTGAATGGACTGTTTTTTGCAGATAGTACACTGAAGGTAACGCCCACAACCCTGCCCACCGCTGTGTCCTTGAGTAGATATTCTAGTCTACTGTTTGGAAGGGAGCACAGGATGATTTCTCATACAAGTACATGGTACAGCAGGTACATATCAGGAATATGAAGTGTTGGGGTAACAATCCCTTTAACTAAACTCCAATTTATTCATATGACTCATGTCGTCACCAACACACAACAGGTGGTAGCTAAAAATTGGCTTTCTAAACATATATCAGTGTCTGAGGTTAAAGCAGAACTAACAGCAGTTTATACTCATCATTATGGCTGAAATGCAGTAACTTCTGCTGTACATATTTATCTTTTATGGGGTTACAAAAAATGTGAACTTATTGAAGAGCATGTATGGAGTTGCGGACTTCTGCACATCCTGCACCAGACAGCTCCCAAGGATCTCTACATAATCTGGGGTAGTAGCACCTTTTTCTTCTATTGACTAGTTTATACTCCCCTCTCCTCCAGCGGTCTGGTCCCTCGCCGGCGCTGTCATCTTCTCCTGTTTTCTGGTTTTCAGCCATCTTCATTGGCCAACGTGGGATGATGTCACTCCTGCACAAGCAGGAGGCTGCCAATCCAACACACAGGGACCAGGCTAGCCTCTTTAAGCTGCGCTGCACTTGCACAGCTCAAGTTTCATGCCGGGGGATGCTGCAAACAGGCAGGTAAATGTATTTTATTGCAGAAGTGTCCTGTCTCTTCTGCAATATAAAGCATGCCTGCCTGCAGCAAACAGTGGAACTTTAGTTGTGCTTTAAATCCGGAATCCATTGGACTATGCTTAATGAGAAATTAGCAGCTAGGCTTCAAGGCAACATGCCCAAATTTCCATTTAGGAACTGTGGATTTCCAACTACTTTCCAAAAGACTTCAATTATCATCTCCTGGACCTGTAATAATCCCCACTGTCGCACTATCAGACCTATGGACACAGTAGCCTCCCATGGTCGACCCCCCATTCTTTCATTTCTCTAGCTTTCTATATTATTTTCCTTTCATTCATGTGTTCCAAATAATTTCCTGTTTGACTCATTTAAGTTAATCACTACCTCTTTTAAGCCAGAATGTGATCCATACCTGCTGTCCCTCTCTACTGAAGTGTATTATACTTCAGTTGATAATAATAATGCCTTTGCCTAAGTGCTATGGTCTTTGTACTCTTTGTCTTTGTTGTTATGTGATCACAAACACTTTGTATTACATTGTAAATATCAACCTTTTATATCTTTAAAGTAAATGATTGAATAGGGAAAGAAACTTGCTACATTATTTCAGCTTTAAATTAAAGGTTTGATTCCCGGATTTTGGCTTTAACAGCTGAGAAAACTGGATACTTGGCTGCAGCAAAGAGCTATTTTTAAACACCAGATTGTTGTTACAAACATGTTGGAGGTCAGCAACTGAAATCTGTCCCACCCACTATGAAGTAGCAGAATGATTGTCAGGCCAGGGGACTCCTAGTCTGCCACTCCTATCTACATGTGTCAGTCTGTGTGAGCATAGGGTCTCATTGTAAGGACCCCTCATACATTATTAGACAGCGAGGACTAGGAAAGGCACTTTATAAAGCCAAAGCAAACTTTTTTTTTGGTAAATATAAGCAATTGAAACCCACCCAAATGATGTCACAGAGATTAAAAAGGTGATGTAAGAGTGGATTTAATTTTTTTTTTTATTATGTCGCAAATTAGGATAAGCTCAGGCAATTTTAGATCCTAGTCCGAACCAACCTGAGCTATCCTACCAGGAAGCTGTCACTTTACAGATCCAATGGTAAGTGGTCAAGGCATTCCCCCACTGGCTGCCACATATATACCCAACCTACCATTGGCTGTGTACCGTGACAGCTTCCTGGTGGGATAGCTAAGGTGGGTTTGGCTTAGGTTCTGACCATGCCTAAACTTATCACTGGTGGTAAAGGACAGGAAAGAACACAATATTTTTAACTAGCTTTGGGCTCAACACAGTGACTAAGTGGTTAGCACTTCTGCCTAGCAGCGCTAGGGTTATCGGTTTGAATACCAACCACAATATTACCTGCCTAGAGTTTGCATGTATCTCCTGTGCTTGCGTAGGTTTCCTTCCACACGCCAAATACATGCTGGTAGGTTAGTTGGCTGCTGTCTAAATTGGGCTTAGTATGAAGAGTTAGAGACCTTAGATTGTAAGTCCCATTAGGGGAGGGACTGATGTGAATATACAATATATATGTATATATTTAAGCGCCCCATAAATTGATGGTGCTATATAAGTACCTGTCAAAAAAAGGAAAAATGGTCCTATCACACAAGTGTGCTTGGCTTACAGGGGGTACCAGTGGCGGCGCTAGGGGGTAACTTCTAGGGCTATAGCCCCGAATCGGGTGCCCATAGCCCTGAGTGTCTTACCGGGTGCAGTTGGTGCTATATTCCCACAACGGCAGTCCCGGTTCCTGCTCACCACTGACTGACACTCCAGCAGTGGTTGGTTGCTAGAACCACCCAGCATCTAGCGACCAACTACGTGACTCCACCCCCCGGCATTCATTGGAGAGTGGATCTTTCCTGGCTTGCAGTCCTGTCCTGGGCCGGCTGCTGCCACACCTCCCAGCTCACTGTCTCCTCAGTGGTTGGTTGCCATCAACCAACCAACCTCAGTTTGACTAACTTCACTCCCTGCCAGTGTGGAACCTTTGCAAATTTAGACCTTGCTGCTGCCAATGCTCTGCCTCCCCCTTCACACGTGGTGAATTAACAAAGGTAAGAAACCATAGGAGGCTTATATTTAATGCTAGAGGAGGAGTAGCTCTGAGGACCCTGATGTAAGGAAGGGGCTCTCTAGGGACCCTGATGTAAGGGGGGCTCTCTGAGTACCTTGATGAAAGTGGGGGCGCTCTCTGGGGACCCTGATGTAAGTGGGGGGGCTCTCTGGGGACCATGACGTAAGTGGGGGGGGTGCTCTCTGGGGACCCTGATGTAAGTTGGGATCCGTATATATATATATATATATATATATATATATATATATATATATATATATATATATATATATATATATATATATATATTATAGTGACAGCAGAAGATGCTAGCAATGCAAAATGAGTAGTCTGGGGGACAACACAGGGTGAGCACATTTGCTTGGTGCAAGACTGAAGAGTATAGATGTGGACTGGAGAACAGATGTGGACTGTTTTTGCAGCTTTCTCCAGGTTTTGTTATTCTGGCATATGGCTCTGTCGTTTAGAGAATCCATAGTGTCTTGGGTGGGATGGGATCTCCAACCCTGTGTCCAGATTTTGTAAATGATCAGCAGCCCTTATAATGAGGGTATGGGAAGACCTCATGGCTCCCAGTTGGAGACTGGTCCACCCCAAGAGAGACAGGAGTTCTCCAGGAGTCAGAGGTGCTGCAGGAGGCAGCGGGAACATGTGTGACGGCAAGAAACGGTAAATGGCCTGAGGACTAAGGCCAGAGCAGAGCTGTGGGCATTAAAGTAAAGCCATCTACAATGAAGAATCCTGTGGTCTGTGTGACCAGGATAAAGAGCAGAGGTGCTGCTAAAGAGAGCCAAGTGGGCTAGCATTTAAAGAGAGCCTGCGTGGGAAACCTTTATGTTATGGACTTGTATTTGCCTTTTTAATAAAAATGGGCTACCATGCCCTAAAATATAGTACCTGACTGGCTTGAATCACTGGCAAAAGCATCTACCGTGAGAGCTAATGGTCCCCAATGTTACTATCTATATATATATATATATATATATATATATATATATATATATATATATATATATATATATATATATATGCTGCTATGGGCTCTAGCCCCAGATCTTTTGTAGACCTAGCAATGCCCCTGGGGGGATACACAAATGAGCAGGTGTCACTTTTGTGACATCCATGCCTGTTCAGTCCTTTGTCAGCATTTTGACAGAGGACAAAGCTTCTTAAAGCATGCAAAAGACTTGAGAATGGGGTAGAGGTTCACCTTGCAGCAGGACAACGACCCTAAACATACAGCCAGAGCTACAATGGAATGGTTTAGTTCAAAACATATTCAAATATTAGAATGGCCCAGTGAAAGTCCAGTCTTTAAAGAGGAAGTAAACCCTGATGAGTTTACTTCCTCTTTCATTCCCTGCAAAGGTAAAGCATAGTGGACTACTATGCATCGCATAGTAGTCCATTATGTGTCACTTACCTGACACAGGAGCCAGTGATGTCACCGCTGTCTCCTGTATTCCGGCGCATCCATCTTCTCGGTGGGTCTCGCTGCTCCGCCGCTGTCATTCGGCGAAGCCGCAATGACGTCACTCCCGCGCATGCGCATGGGAGCCGCCACGTGCGGCATATCGCAGTTGATGGACGGGTGCCGCGCTCAGTGCGCCTGTGCGCCACTGTCTACGGCGCATGCGCCGTAGACAGCGGTGCCTGTCTTTCGGAAAATATCTCCTAAACCGTGTAGGTTTAGGAGATATTTCTTGGACCTACAGGTAAGCCTTAATCTAGGCTTACCTGTAGGTCAAAGTGTGTTGTAAGGGTTTACAACCACTTTAATTCAATTGAGAATCTGTGACAAGACTTGAAAATTGCTGTTCAGTGTCTCTCCATCCAATCTGGCAGAGCTTGAGCTATTTTGCAAAGAAGAATGGGGAAACATTTCACTCTCTAGATGTGCACAGCTGGTAGAGACATAACCAAATATACTTGCAGCTGTAATTTGCAGCAAAAGGTGGTTCTACAAAGTATTTACTGAGGAGGGCTGAATATAAATGCACACCACACTTTTCACATATTTATTTGTAAAAAGAATTTGAAAACCATTTATCATTTTCCTTCCACTTCACAATTATGTGCCACTTTGTCTTGGTCTATCACATAAAATCCCAATAAAATATATTTATGATTTTGGTTGTAACATCACAAAATGTGGAAAATGTCAAGGGGTATGAATACTTTTTTAAAAGAACTGTACATCTGCCGGCCCATAGTCCTGCATAGAGCTTCCTGCCTAAAAAAAAACTGGCAGGTGGATCTGATTGGAAAACCCATGTAAAAGGGACCTTAAAGCCCACCTTCAGACAAAAAGAGATTTATTTAGATCATTGTGCATCCATTACCTTACTCTTCACTTTTATTCCTCTTCGTTCCTCCTTTCCTCTTGATTACTTCTTCCTTTTTCTTTATTGTACATCATGGGACACAGAGCCACCGTAATTACTGTATGGGTTATATAGGCACCTTTAGGGGATGGACAATGGCACAGCCTAGACAGGAAGTTTAGCTCCCTATATAACCCCTCCCCTTACTGGGAGCACCCAAGTTTTTTTGTCAGTGTCTTAGGTGTCGGTCACGAGTAAAGATGTGCTGGGCTGAGCTCCACTGGAATATTCCTTTACTGGGGCCAGCTATGCAGCCCGATCCATTCAAAGTACCTTTTCAGGCCAAATTTAATGGTACTTGGGCCTTGCATCGAAGAAATTAGGTTTTGCCTGTAACGCGAGAGCTGGACCCTGGGATCCAGTGCTTGGTTTTTTTCAGCCATATTTCCTGATGGGGTGCTTTATGGGTCCAGGAGTGTGGATCCCCCGATAAAAAGGGGCCCCCAGTTCCTGAAGGTTTTTTAAATGGAGCCCACCGCGAGTGGTGAAGATTGGGTCTGTCTGTTTTTCTAATTCTTATGGGTTTTCTCCTTTAAGTAAAGTGTTGTCATGCCTAAAGTTGCCACCAGTGGCTGTCAAGAGCATGTACCTGATTCCATGCTTGTCAGTCTTGCTCTGTGTCATTTCAAGCAGCATGCTTCCTCCAGCCCAAGCCCAGGTAAGATGTTGGAAAGGGGGGCTTTTTCTTGTGGAATCCGCCACCTGGAAAGTTATTTCTTTTCTCTCCAGGAGGCGAAGGAGCAGGGGTCAGTCGGCGGTATACCGCGCCGCTCCCATGGTCACTGCCATAGTACAGTGGTTTTCTACAGCAGCTCTCCTCTCCTCCCCCCCAGCCCTCTCCTGCATGCTGGTCCAGTTGGATCGGAGCCCCGTTCGTGCAGGAAAGCAGTCCTTTTTTTGAAAAGTAATGGGGGCGTGGTGGGAAGTTGGAGGAAGAGGGGCAGGGCTTAGCGTGGCGTTGACATGCCTCAAACGTTCACAAATGGGCTGTGTAAAGCTGTGTAAAGTGCACCTTTTGCAGGTGCATTCAGCTAACGGAGGGACACAGAGCAGACAGGGGCATTTGAGTGTTGGTGACACAAGGCATTCCCAGGGCATGTTTACTTAGCATTAGGCTGAGCTTTAATAGCAGCAGCAGTTGCTGGACTATTTGCTCAGAAATTTGTGCATTTTTGGTAGTACCTCCATATTTGTGCTTGGCACTCTGGGCAGAAAAAAAACAAGGGCTCAAAGGGTTCGCCCTCAGGCTCTAAGGACCCTCCCTCTGCAATACCATCCCCCCTGAAGGGCTAGGAAGGCTGGTCAGAGTGAGCCGTCGGGGTAGTCTGGGGTTGCAATTGCTTCTGACATTTCAGCCCCTGTCTATATTACTGAGGAGGTTTTCTCCTCAGCCATGATTGGATTAGAGGAAAGGTTAGCGATTTTAATCACATCTACACAGAGTGGAAGAAAGTGCATTAAGTCCCCTTCTACCACCCAGGACCCTCAAACGGGAATAGTGGGAGAGGGAAGAGGAACCCCCCTCAGGGGACCATGAAGAGGCTGATGACTCCTCTTCCAAGGGATCAAGTGGCAAATTACCTTCTTCAGCTTCACAAGCTGAGAAATTGCTGGTGCAATCTTACTGAAATGGTCCGCGCCACATTTAAAAGTTTGAGTTCACTAAAGCCTCCTCAAGCTTGCGTGCCTTTCCTGTTCACACATTGCTGGAAAAGCTTATGTATTCTGAGTGGGATCACCCAGATAAGCATTTTTTCCCTCCTAAAAAAGTTTTCAACACTTTATCCTATGGAGGAAATAATTTTACTAAGAGGTGGAGTATACCAGCAATTGACGCTGCTATACCCTCAGTAAATAAAAATGTGACTTGTCTGGTTGACAATGCTCAAATGCTTAGGAATCCATCTGATGAAAAATTGGAATTCCTGTTAAAAAACATTTTTTATTTGGCAAGTTCAGTAGCTCAACCAGCAGTGGCGGCAATTGGGATATGAGAGACCTTTTGAGACAGGTGCTCAAGGTTTTCCCTGAACAGCAGACCCAGGATTTAGCCAAGCTGTCTGGTGCTTTGTGTTTTGCAATTGATGCAATCAGAGATTCTGTTCTGCAAAACTCTCGCTTTATGCTTGGGTTGGGGCTAAAAGTCCTGGAGAAACCTACAAGACAGAATGCTAAAGACTCTTATGCTCGCTCGAGTGGGGGAGGAAGACTTCTGCAGTTCTCAAGGGTCTGGCAGAAGGAGTTTCGAGACAGATTGATGGTCTCCATAATAGCTCTAGGCTACAAACTAGAGTTCCGAGATTTCCCATCTCCTTGTTTTCCTCAGGGCAAATGTCCAAAGATCCAGAGAAAAAGAAGTCTCCTTTTCAAGCATTATGCCACGTGCACACATAGCAGACTATCCGGCAGACTTATTCTGGCGGACTGTCCGCCGGATTTTCCAAACGAGCTACCTGCCCACACACGGTACTTTTGCGGCAGACTAAGTACGACGGACTAATGAACGGACTTACCCACACACACGGAGGAAAGTCCGCTCATTTTGAGCGCGGCTCCAGGTAGCCGGGACCAGTGAAGTAAGCGTCGCTGGCCCCGTCACCTGGTATGGACTTAAAGGGGAATACCTACGCCGAAAAATCGGCTCGGATAAGGGTCTGATATGGACCTGGGGGGGGGAACCCCCACGCCGTTTTTTTGCTTACCCTTTAAGTTCATACCAGGTGACGGGGCCAGCGACGCGTCAATCTCGCCGCCGGCGACATTGACTTCCTTCGCTAGTCCCGGCTACCTGGAGGCACGCTCAAAATGAACAGACTTTTCTCCGTGCACGGGAAAGTCCGTTCATTTCAAAAGTATGGCGGACTAAAACACACGCGGCCGTATTGTAGTCCGGCGGACAAATTTTGAGTCAAAACTACTTTCTAAGTCCGCCGGACTTTTGGGTAAAAAAAAGTCAGCCGGAGCCCACACACGGGCGGATTGTCAGGCGGACTCGAGTGTATGCGGCATGAAGGTGAAGCATCAAAATACACTATTGCCAAATAGATTCGGCAAGTAATTATTCAAGCTTATGGTTTGAAGAGGAAAGTTCCACCTTTTCAAATCAAAGTGGACCAGGGCTGTTAGTGCTTCATGGGTAGTGCATCACCAAGCCTCCATGGCTCAAATCTGCAAGGCCTTAACTCGGTCTTCAGTCCATACATTAACCAGATTCTATCAGGTGGATGTAAGAAGCCATGAGGATATCGCCTTTGGGCGCAGTGTGCTGCTAGCTGAAGTATAGGTCCTCAGGTCTGATTGCACCCTACTTTTGTTGGTGTCCCCTCCCCTCAGATAGCATTTCTCTGGCACATCCCATACAGTAATTACTGTGGCTCTGTGTCTCATGATGTACGATAAAGAAAATAGGATTTTTATAACAGCTTACCTGTAAAATCCTTTTCTTGGAGTACATCACAGAACACAGAGGTCCCTCCCCTCTTTAATACACGTATATTGCTTTGCTACAAAACTGAGGTACTCCCAGTAAGGGGAGGGGTTATAAACGGGGCTAAACTTCATGTCTAGTGTGTACCAGTGTCCATCAACTAAAGGTGCCTATATAACCCATACAGTAATTGCTGTGGCTCTGTGTCCCGTGATGTACCCAAGAAAATTTGCTATTAGCTAATACGCTGCAATTGAACTTTAGGGAATAACTTTTCTCAATATGATCATAGTCAAAATGATAGTTTAACCACTTGCCGACCAGCCGCTGCAGTTGTACCTGTGGCCACTAGGGGCACGCTCGCCCCTGGAGCCGATGCGAGTGCCCGGCGGTCACGATCAACGCCGAGCTCCTGCGATCGCTGCTGACACATGGAGAACTGGGATCTGTGTGTGTAAACACACAGTTTCAGGTTCTCTGAGGAGCGAAGAGACAAATCGTCTGTTCATACAGAGTATGAACAGCGATCTGTCATCCCCCCTACACGGTCCCCTCCCTCCTTCAGTTAGTACACACAATTAACCCCTTGATCGCCCCTAGTGTTAACCCCTTCACTGCCAGTGACATTTTTACAGTAATCAATGCATTTTTATAGCACTGATCGCTGGATAAATGCCAATGGTCCCAAAAATGTGTCAAAATTGTCCGATGTGTCGCAATATCTATATCTATCTATCTATCTATCTATCTATCTATCTATCTATCTATCTATCTATATATATATGTATGTATGTATGTATGTGTATATATATATATATATATGTGTTAATTGGATCCTGTCTAAATTGTCCCTAGTATGTATGAATGTGAGTTAGGGACCTTAGATTGTAAGCTCCTGAAGGGACTGATGTGAATGTACAATGTCTATGTAAAGCGCTGCGTAAATTGATGGCGCTATATAAGTAACTAAAATAATATATATATATATATATATATATATATATATATATATATATATATATATATATATGAGAGAGAGAGAGAGAGAACATGACAAAGGGGAAACCAATGTGCTCATCATCACCAAAAAATGATGGATCGTTTGAAAATTAAATGAAAAACATTGTTTAAATGGAAAATATATATATATATATATATATATATATATATATATATATATATATATATATATATATATATATATATATATATATATATTTTCCATTTAAACAATGTTTTTCATTTAATTTTCAAACGATCTATCATTTTTTGGTGATGATGAGCACATTGGTTTCCCCTTTGTCATGTTCTCTCTCTCTCTCTCTCTCTCATATATATATATATATATATATATATATATATATATATATATATATATATATATATATATATATATATATATATATATATATATATATATATATATATATATATATATATATATATATATATATATATATATATATATTATTTATTTATTTATTTATTTTAGTTACTTATATAGCGCCATCAATTTACGCAGCGCTTTACATAGACATTGTACATTCACATCAGTCCCTTCAGGAGCTTACAATCTAAGGTCCCTAACTCACATTCATACATACTAGGGACAATTTAGACAGGATCCAATTAACACATATATATATATACTTTTTGTCCATTGGAGGCTTTGGTCCCTTTGGTATTTTATAAGTAACTTATATACCTATAATCATTTAAGGGTAAATAACAAAAAATGCTAATACAATTCTAGTGTGTAAAATGGAAAATTGTATACTCACCTTTCCGTAATTTTCCTTTTCCTGACGCATCTTCATGGCAGCACACACTGGGTTGTGACTCCGCCCCCACAACCTGACAGGATTGGATTAACTATAAATTTGAAGGGGAGACACCCTGCTGCATTCTCTGTAAATATCATCACAAAAGAAACAGGGAGGGCAACTGTGTGCTGCCATGAAGATGCGTCAGGAAAGGAAAATTACGGAAAGGTGAGTATACAATTTTCCATTTTCCTGACGCCTTCATGGCAGCACACACTGGGAAATAACTCGCCAGTCGGGTGGGTGCAAGTAAAATAATATTTATTCCTTATAATGCTGAAGAATTGGCTCTGACGGATTTGCCGAAGTCGGCCATGGATAAATGAGCAGAATCCACCTTGTAGTGGGAAATAAAGGTATTCCTGGAGGACCACGTTGCTGCCCTGCATATTGTCTCTGGTGAGACCCTGCAATACGCTGCCCAAGAGGTAGCCACTGTCCTAGTTGAATGAGCCCTGATGTCTTCAAGAATCGCCATATGCTGGGTGGAGTAAGCTTTTTTAATGGTTCTGACTAACCAGGATGCAATAGTGCATGAGGAGGCGGCTTGCCCACGCCTGGTTCCATGGGGAATGATCAAAAGAGAGTTAGTTTTCCTAAAAGAGGTGGTAGCAGTTAAGTAGTTCATGATGGTTGTTTTGACATCTAGTGGATGAGGATTACCCTGATCGTCTGTGAAGGATGGAAGGATGATGGTTGTAATGGAAGGAAGTTGCCACTTTGGGTATGAAGTGTTCGGAAGGTCTGAGGACTACTTTGTCAGGAAAAAGAACTAACTTAATGCTTGGATCTCCGACACTCTCCTAGCTGATGTAATCACAATGAGAAAAGACAGTTTTAAAGTCAAGTCCCATAAAGAGATAGTTTCAAATGGAACAAACGGAGGAGAAGCGAGAGCATGGAGAACTATTGAAAGAGCCCATGATGGAAAGACTGGCCTCCTGGGGGGTTTAATGTTTAGATAGGCTCTGTAAATTGGATTACCAATGGGTGGAATGCCCACTTAGTATCTGTTTTAGCTGACAGAGCTGATACCTGAACCTTTAGGGTACTTAAGCTTAGACCATTGTTGACCCCCGACTGGAGGAATTCCAGGACCTGAGAGGGTTCCGGAGAAAGGGAATTCCATCCTTTCTGTTGTGCCATGAAGCAGAATCTTCCCCAAACCTTTGAATAGATGGTATTGGTAGTGGCTTTTCCTGGCTTGCATCAGGGTTGACTTCATGAGAACAGCCTTGCGCTCTTAGTCTAGCCCTCTCAATCTCCAGGCCATCAGGTGCAATTTCTCTGATGCAGGATGTAAAAATTGACCTTGAGACAGAAGATCCGGAGTTATTGGGAGAGGAACTGGAGGTTGAAGGCTGAGCTGTAAGAGTGTCGTGAACCACGGCCTCCTCGGCCACAGTGGAATAATCGTAAATACCGTCACGAGGATCTCCGAAGCCTGGATAGGAACCTCACAATTAACAGAGTTGGAGGGAATATATACCCCAACTTGAAGTTCCATGGGTGAACTAGACAGTCCACTCCCTCCACAG
Source organism: Lithobates pipiens (assembly GCF_037356315.1). Classification (NCBI taxonomy): domain Eukaryota; kingdom Metazoa; phylum Chordata; class Amphibia; order Anura; family Ranidae; genus Lithobates; species Lithobates pipiens. The sequence goes on from NW_027507758.1 coordinate 428,647,101, forward strand.
ATGGGAATGAACCTCTTGACAGGAATCTGTGGCACTTGGTATTCGTCAGAGTGGCTTCTAAATCTACTTTCGGCGTTCCCCAGATTTCCGTAAGGAGGGAGAAGTCTGAGGGTTCAACCACCACTCGTTGTTGGATAGCGTTTCTCGACTCAGGCAGTCGGGTAGTATGTTCTGTGCCGCTGGGACATACACTGCTTTTAAACTTCTTAGATGTATCCGAGCCCATTCCAAGATGGGCCGAACTTCTTCCATCAAGGTGGCACTCCTGGTACCCCTTTGCTTCTGAACATAAGACACTGCTACTTGTTGTCCATTCGAATGAGCACATTCTTGTCCGTCAGAAATGGTGCGAAGGCCCTTAAGGCATAAACGGCTTCCCTGAGCTCTAAAATGTTAGAGACCAAACCTTGAGCCTGAATATGCCACTGGCCCTGGGCTGCCTGGTCTTGATAGTGGGCCCCCCAACCGCTCTGGCAGGCATCCGAAGTGACTACTTCCGGGTCTGGAAGGACTATCGGTTTGTATTTCTTGAGATTGCTCGGGCGCGTCCACCACCATATCGATTGCTTCACCGATCTGGAGATGAAGATGGTCCGACGCATTGAGACTCCATCCCACTGCCTGAGGAATGAGTTCTGTAAGATTCTCATGTGTCACTGTGCCCATCGCACCATGGGTATGGTTGCGGACATGGACCCTAGTACACTCAGACAGGCTCTGGCTGGTAAGTGATTCCTTGATAGCATCTTCTGCATTTTCTGTATCAGAGGCCGGATCTTCTCTTGTGGGAGCTGTATCTTGTTTGATTTGGTGTTCAGATCTACCCCTAAAAATATCATATTTTGTGTGGGTCGCAGACAGCTCTTTTCCCAATTGATTATCCACCCACTTCTGGAGGGTTGTAAGGAGGATCTCTCGGTGATGAATCAACATCTCTTGATCCTTTGCTAAAAGTAGGATGTCGTCCAGATAATGGTGGACGCATAATCCCTTTTCTCTGAGGAAAGCCACCAACGGTAACAATACTTTTGTAAATGTCCTGGGTGCCGAAGAGATGCCGAATGGGAGGCACTGGAATTGGAAATGATGTTGGTTTATGGCTAACCGGAGAAACTTTTGAAAGGCCAGATGAATTGGTATATGCAGATAAGCGTCCGATAAATCTATTGAAATCATCCAATCGCCCAGATTTATTGCTAGAAGTATGGATTGAAGGTTTTCCATTTTGAAAGCCTCCACTTTGATATCCTTGTTGAGCATCTTGAGGTCTAATACAGGACGCAAATCCCCTGTCTTTTAGCAGAAACAAGGAAGAGTAGAACCCTCTTCCCTTTTGGCATGATGGGACCTCCAGGATCGCTCCCTTTTGTTTCAATTCTGCTACGTACTTTAGTAGCAGAATCCTTTGGGGTACTGCGGATGGTACTCTGGTTGCCTGGAAATGATTTGGTGGGAGTCCGTTTTTGAATTTCCACCTGTGTGCGAATCGGATTGTGGATAATGTCCATAAATCCTTTATATGGTCTGACCAGATCTTGGTGAAGTTCCTTCTGTTCCCCACCCGGGGTGGCCTTAGATTTCTGTATCCTTAGAAAAGAAGGTTTTGTGTTTTTCCAGTCCCTTCTAAATTCCCTACCAGGAGAGTAGGACCTGGACTCTCTATATTTGTCCGGAAGATTACGTCTGTGAACAGGTCCCTTCTGCGTCTTGGGTCTCCTGTCGGAGGGGATCAGGCCTGACTTCCCTCCTGTTACCTTGGATATGGCAGAGTCTAACTTGGCACCGAACAGATTTGCGCCATCATATGGAATTCTGCACCAATTTATTTTTGATGCTGTATCGGCCATCCACGGTTTAAGCCATAGCGCTCTTCTCGCTGTTACGGAGGCCAGCATAGCCCTGGCTGAAGATCTTATAATATCAACTGATGCCTCTGCTAGCTTGACTTCTTGCAGAGAGGAAATAATCTTTCCCATTTCAATGCCATCCTGTAGGTCTTTTTCTATTTTAGATGCCCATCCTGAGATGGCTCTGGCCACTGCTGTTGTGGTAATTGCTGGTCTACAGGCTCCCCCAGCCATGGAATATGCCTTTTTAAATTCTAGGTCCATCCTTCGGTCGAGCACATCCTGAAAGGAAACAGCATCCTCGATTGGTAGTGTGACGTGGCGGATGAGGCGCATTAATGAGGAAACGACGATGGGAGCATTAATTAAAGGCTTCACTTTTGACTCTTTTAAAGGGTACATCTTGGCTAATCTGTTTGTAAGACTAGATCTTTTGTCAGACCTCTCCCACTCGTCTTTAATGAGATCCTCCAGCTCCTCTATAAAATGGGAAGGATAACGGATCTCTTTTTAGGTTTGGAAAATATTTCCGTATTTTCTGAGGTTCCGCCGCATTATCTTGCCAGCCGAATGCTTCTTTAACGCCCTTTGCAAAGGGTTCCACCAGGGAAAAATCAAAGCCCACTGACATCTCCTGACCCTCATCGTCAGAGGAAGATTGTGATGCCTGAGTGAGATGGGGGTCTGCTGAAGACGTACTGGGAGCAGCTCTATCTAATGCTGGTGTTGTTTCCAGTATGGACTCCCGCACTGATTTTCTTATGAGGTCTGTAGCAATTCTTGCGTCTGCGACAGGCAAGTTATCTGGCAGTGCCGGAGTGCCGCATACCCAGCAAGCGTTTGCTGCAGGTTGGGTGTGGCGGCTTTGACATTGTGAGGAAAGAGATCTCCTGCGACTTGATCGACTTTGGCGTGAGTAGCTATGTTGTGAGTGGCTGTGTCTTCAGTGCCATGAAGGAGATCTTGAGCGGCTCCTGCGGGACATCCTGCTAGACGTATGGCTAGACCTTCTCCCATGGCTGGAACTTGCGCCTCTTGATCTAGATGGGCTGCCAAAAAAATGCAGCATTTAACGTCTGGCACTCTTTTTTTCTCCCCTTCAATACTTACATTGCCCGGTAAAGCCTCTTACCTAACTTGCTGATGGTGGTCTGCGTGGGCAGTGGACTCCATAGAAAGAAAGGGGTGAAGGACAGTCTGAGATAGAGAGAAATAATGTGTACACATACACACACATACATACATACATACATACACATATACATATATATATATATATATATATATATATATATATATATATATATACACATATATACATACACACACACACACACACAATTCACTTATAAATATAAATATATATATTATTTATTAACAAAGTTTATCTGCAAGAAACAATATAATAACAATAATAATATATATAGGAGTCCCACAGGGACTTACCTGGAGACTGCAGAGTGATCTACATGCAGAGGCAGCAACCTTCCTTCAGTTTTGCAGATTGCACAGCAGAATCACAGAAATACAGCTCTGTATTTGAAAATAGCGCCATTGCGGCGGCTAATTGACACTCTGTGCATGCACAGAAGCGTCCCGAGTGTTCCGGCGCCATTTTGGATAAGGGAACACACATTAAAAACATAGGGGAAAAAAACACTAGCACTGCACGTGCTCAGAGTGGCTGAACAGCGCCATCTAGGCTGGAATTACAGCATAGAGAAAACACCACTGAAGGAGAAACAAACGGCAGCCATGACAGGGGACTACAAAAGACAGCAATCCCAAAGGTAGAGAAAAAAAGGGAATATAAACCACCACTTACTATAGGAATAAAAGATGGATATTATTTAAATAAGAGGAATCAATAGGCAAAGAAGGGGAGTCCACTGCAAAGCAAAAAAGCTTCTTTAAAGCTTTGGTAATGCCAGAAATCCAGTAGCCCCTTGAGACCACCAGAGCGGGGGTTCCCTCCATAGAAGCTCCTTTAGAGACTGTACAGGAGGGACTTCCAAACAGGAGAGGCTTGAACCTGCTGGGGCGAATGCGGTAGAGGCTTATTCATCTGTAACAGGAAAACTCAGTCCGTCCAACCTGTCAGGTGAGGATAAAAAAGAGAATGCAGCAGGGTGTCTCCCCTTCAAATTTATAGTTAATCCAATCCTGTCAGGTTGTGGGGGCGGAGTCACAACCCAGTGTGTGCTGCCATGAAGGCGTCAGGAAAATAATCTAAAATAGGGAGGAGGATAGGGAGCACAGATTATTGCTAAACAACTTGTGAGTAAATGTTTGTATGCTCACGAGTCCATTTGTTACTGATTCGCGTAAAGAAAAAAAAAAACAGCAAAGTAATTACTATATGTAGTGTCCAACAAAATATCTATTACAACCTGAAAACCTTTGGGTTGAAAGCATCTCTGTACTAGAAATGTGTGGTCTGCCACCATTATTAAGCTTAGATAATCTGTTTATTGATTTAATTGACCTTGCTACATCTGTCTCTTTTTTCTTCCACAGGCAGAATTGTATAGAAAAGAATAGTAAATTACACAAATTTTCAAATTGCTCAAATTCTTCCACCCAATGCTAGGTCCTCTGCTGTGATCTCTTATAATAGTGATAATTCTGCTCAATGTAAAGACTGTCTTACAGCATTAGGCCCCATGCATATTGCACATTTAGTCTCTGTGCATGCGGCTTAGGCATTTATCTGCAGGCAGAGGGCACAGGTGTGTCATTCGGCCCCACTGCAGGCAGCCTGTAAAACTTTATTAAGAACCTGAAAGCTGCTGCGGATGGGCAGAGCTCCTTGCGGGATCAACATTTAGGACTTGTTAACACCAGAAGCAGTCAAGCTTGGACAAACATACCAGAGCACACGTTACTGGATTCAATTGCAAATGCAACTCGGTAAAAAAAAGAAAAGAAAATAGAAATCTTAAAAAGTGCACCACAAATGCACTGAAATAGCAACAAAAATGCACTGCAAATGCACCACAAACACATTACATATGCATGTAAACTCACATGCAGAACTGCATACTGAATGTGGGAATTGTGGTGTAAATTGGACCTCAGGGCAGATAATGCACCCTAGGATGAAAGTCCTGAACGCAAGAAGTCTGCATTCCAAGTATTCATCCCTGAACACATATACCCTAAATGTAAGTACTGCTACTGTAGGTGCACCATTCATACCCATTCAGCTGCAGCAGCAGCTGTCAGTCTCTCATAGAGCTTGACAGGCTGCCTGCAGCAGAGTTGACACACTAGTGCCTTCCCTCTGCAGCTAAATGCCAGAACCTCATACACCAGGGCTAAACGCTGTGCTTTGGGGTGGGGGGGCTCCCCCAAAGTCCATACCAGACCCTTATCCAAGCACGCAGCCTGGCCGGTCAGGAAAGGGGTCGCTCGCTCATCCCCACCCCCTTTCCTGACCGGCCGTGCTGCATGCTCGGATAAGGGTCTGGAATGGACGTTTTTCGTTGTATGGGGGTTACCCCAAAAACCCATACCAGGCGACACGGTACGTGGCGACTTCTATAGGCATAAGCGGCGGGGGTCACTGCGACGTCATAGTCCCACTGTGACATCACCCAGTGACCCCGCCCCTTATGCCTATATAAGTCGCCACGTACCGTGTCCACGGAATTACAGCAAGAGAGAGCGTTGTGTCAACATCGGAAGAAAAGAAGAAGAAGAAGAAGACGGCAGGGACGACAAAAGCCACGCTCCTCCGCTAGCAAAAGAGTGGCAAAAGAACAGAAGATAGCAGAGGAGCCCGGCGAGAAGAACCTGAAAGCGTGGAGAAGTCGAAGAAGACCCCCTAAGTCGGAAGAAGAACCCCGGATGGCGACGACGAAGGAGAAAGACGGGCTCCTCCGCTAGCAAAAGACTGGCAAAAGAGCAGAAGATAGCGGAGGAGCCCGCCGAGAAGACCCCCGAAGTCGGAAGAAGACCCCCGGAGCTGCCTAATGAACCTTTTTTAAAACCTGTGTAGTTTTTTTTTATTGACACTTTTTCCCCCAGGTGACTGGGTAGGGGTACGATGTACCCCATACTTATACACATAGGGTGTGGGCCGGGATCTGGGGGCCCCCTTATTAAAGGGGGCTCCCAGATTCCGATAAGCCCCCCGCCTGGAGACCCCGACAACTAACGGCCAGGGTTGACGGGAAGAGGCCTTTGTCCTCATCAACATGGGGACAAGGTGCTTTGGAGTGGGGGGCCCACAGCAACCACCCCCCCATGTTGAGGGCATGCGACCTGGTACAGCTCAGGAGGGGGGGGGCTCTTGTTCGCATGTCCCCGCCCCCTTTCCTGACCAGCCGGGCTGCATGCGATAAGGGTCTGGTATTGATTTTGGGGGACCCCCACACTGTTTGTTCAGCATAGGGGCTTCCCCCTTAAAATCCATACCAGGCGACGGGACTAGCAAGGTGTCAATCTCGCTGATGGAGGCGGCGACATTGACTTCCTTCTCTAGTCCCGTCGTTTAAATGAACGGACTTTAGTCTGTGTGTGGGCAAGTCCGTTCATTTGGAAAGTCCGGCGGACTAGCACACAGAGGAGTGGATTGTCCGCTCGAAAGCTGAGTCCGGCGGACAATTTTGAGTCAAGTCTTCTTTAAAAGTCTGCTGGACTTTTGGAAAGAAAAAGTCCACTGGAGCCCACACATAGTCGAATTGTCTGGCGGACTCTGGTCTGCCGGATAGTCCAATCCTGTGTACGGGGCATTAGAGGCACTTAGAAGTTGATGTATAGGAATGTGTATTGAATACAACTTATTGAACTGTTCATTTGTTACTCTTAACAATGTCAGTAAGGAATTTGTATTGTTATTTAACCACTTGAGCCCCTTCCTGAACAGGCCATGTTTTGCGATACAGCACTGCATCGCTTTAACTGACAATTGCGCAGTCATGCCACGTTGTACCCAAACAAAACTGATGTATTTTTTCTCCACAAATAGAGCTTTCTTTTGGTGGTATTTGATCACCTCTGCGGTTTTTATTTTTTGCGCTATAAACAAAAAAAGAGCGACAATTTTGAAAAAAAACACAATATTTTGTACTTTTTGCTATGAGGCCGCGTACACATGTGGGGACTGTTCGGCCAACTTTGTCCGCTGAACAGTGTTTCGGCAGACAGTCCGCCCGTGTGTGGGCTTTCAGTGGACAGTTTCAGCGAACAGTCCGCTGAACAAGGTTTTTCGGAAATTCCGAAAAACTGTCCGCTGAAACTTTGTTTCAGCGAACAGTCCCCTCGTGTGTAGGCTTGTTCGTCAAACTAAGTTCCGCGCATGCTCAGAAAGGATTTACACGCCGAAAGTTATAATGCAGTGTATAGGACGTCGTATTTTTCGTCCCGTCGTACGTGCCGTTCACGTCATCGCGCACGGTTTCAGCAAACTGTTCGTTCGTCGTGTGTGGCCATGTCCGTCCATGCTAATTTTGAGCGGACTGTTTGCTGAAACTGTTTGACGGACAAAGTTGGGCGAACAGTCCCCGCGTGTGTACGCGGCCTGATACATACGGCCAATAAAAATCTTCATCAGTTTAGGACAATATGTATTCTTCTACATATTTTTTGTGAAAAAAATGCAATAAGCGTATATTGATTGGTTTGTGCAAAAGTTATAGCATCTACAAAATAGTGGATAGATTTATGGCATTTTATTATTATTATTATTTTTTACTAGTAATGGCAGTGATCTGCAATTTTTTTCGGGGCTGCAACATTGCGACGGACAAATCGGACACTTTTGACACTTTTTTGGGACCAGTGATATTTATACAGCGATCAGGGCTAAAAATAGCCACTGATTACTGTATAAATGTCACTGGCAGGGAAGGGGTTAACACTAGGGGGTAATCAAGGGGTTAGCTGTGTTCCCTCTGGCTTTTACACCGGAGCGGTGTGCTGGCAGGACAGTAAAAAAAAGTCCTGGTAGCAGCATCTTTGGAGCGGTGAAGGAGAAGTGTGTTTGTATACCACTCCTCCACTGCTCCTGCCCATTGAAATCAATGGGGCAGCACGGCTATACCGCCAGCAAAGCACTGCAGCAGCGCTTTTCAGGTGTTTTAACCCCTTTTTCGGTCGCTAGCAGGGGTTAAAAGTGCCGAATACCTCTGCAAATACGACGGTAAAATGCTGCTAAAAATAGCGGCGCTTCACCACCAACGTACCCACCGCCCCAGTGTCAAAGGGGCTTTAATAAAGATTTCAAGTAAACTTCTTTCACGTTGTCATTATGGGGTAATGTTTGTAGAATTTATGGAATAAGGCTGTAACATAACAAAATGTGGAAAAAGTGAAGTGCTGTGAATGCTTTCTGGATACACGGCCCTGGTAGTGAAGGAGCTTGTGTGCTTAGACTCATTCCCTAGCAACCGGAACCCCCAATAATGGGTCCAAAATCATGGCACAAGCCATCCTAGGAATTTAGACTGGAAGTTATGGAAGGTGGAGTGAGGCCTCACATCAGTAATAAAAGGAATAAATGTATTGGGATCACTAAATTGAAAACTGGACACAACAAACACCTGGACAGATGGATATAGCAAATCATTTAAACAATTACTTCTGTTCAGTCTTCTCATTAACACAGTAAATTTCACTAACAATAACAAATTAGGGAATCATATCGGTTCTAATAATGACAGTTTATTTTCAGGATTTCTAGTGGTGTAAGTAGTAGAAGAGTTGAATCCATTAAAGCTTAATAAAGTAATGGTATTCATCCCAGAGAGAACTTTGGTATATATTGGTTGGACCATTAACAGATCTTTTTAATCAATCTCTTCTAACAAGAGAAGTTCCCAATGACTGCCTGACAGCTAATATTGGACCTATGTACAAGAAGGGCAGCAAGGTAGAAGATGGCACCTACAGGCCAGTGAATTTAACATCCATTGCAGTCAAGTTAATGGAATCACTCTGAAAAAGAAGGATCATTGATCATCAAAATCACATCAAGTTGCTGAACCCAAAGCAGCACGGCTTTACTGAGAGCAGATCATTTTACTAATTAGATTTTTTAACTATATCAAAGATGTTTTGGACCAGGGTGGTGCTGTGGACATAGGCTATCTTGATTTCAGCAAAGCATTTGATGCAGTTCCATATAAAGATCTAAACAATAAATGGTTGTACAAGCTAGGACTTAACCTTTGGGCGGTACAGTGGATATACAGTTGTATAAAGGATAGATACTAGAGTGTGGTTGTAAATGGTGCTCATTCCGAACAGAGACCTGTCACTAATGGTTTACTACAGGGCTCTGTACTGGTCATGTTCTTTTCAATCTATTTGGAAGTGAAAGGTTTGATGAGTAAGGTATGTCTTTGCAGATGACACAAAGGTATGCAATATAGTTGATACCCCTGGAGGTGTCTATAACATTGAAGATGATTTGGCATTGCTGTAAGATTAGTCAAAGCAGTGGAAACTGCAGGTCAATATTTCAAAATGTAAAATAATGCACATAGGAAAAAAAAATCATTGACAGAGTACAATATTGGGGGTACAGTATTGTCCAGCACTACAGAGGAAGAAAGATTTGGGTGTACTTATTTCGGATTTTTGAAAAACGAGCAATGTGACCAGGCAGTGGGAAAAGCAAATAAATTCTAGGATGCATCACTAGAGGGATCACCATGAAGTAGGTCCTGATTCCCTAATGTATAGATCTTTAGTTAGAACTTATAGTGTGTGCAGTTCCAGAGACCTCACTTACAAAAATATATTGATAAGATAGCAAGAGTCCAAAAACAGGCAAAAAAATAGATGGCGAAAGGTTTTATCCCTCAGACCTATCAGGAGAGACTTCAGGAACTTAATATGTACAATCTGGAGGAAAGAATGGAAATGGGAAACATAACAGAAACCTTTAAATACATTGTTGTGCTTTTTAAGGAATTTTCCCGCACAATATTTCCTAAGTAATTTTTAACGAAGATATTTTTAAGATACCGAATCAGTCTATATGACACAGTCTATATATGTGAAACGTATTCACGGAGACGAGTGATCATACAAAATAGCTACATTTATTGGTTGACAGAAAACAAATATTTACATGAAATATTAAAATACAGATTACATTACTTGATCATTTTGACAATTACTGGGAACACCCTAAAACTGGGCGTAGTAGTACCTTGGACACAATTATCACCATTATCATTTCTCGGTAGAATCAATAACCTTTTGATAATTGACAATTAAACAGAATGTCTGTATTTCACACATCCAACTGTTACTATACTGCAGGTAAGTAAGTGGTTAACAATGTGAAATAAATTAGACATTTGTTTGTCAATAAAATTGGCATCTATGCAAAAAGAAATGTATGAAAAATTTAATTTTAGAGAAAAATCTAAAAGGCGGTTATTGATTCGGGAGAAGTATTTCAATAATAGAATATTCAAAAACATCAATATTTAAGAGAACATAAAATAGATGATAAACATATATTTACCCATTTCCAATATGGCTATTAGTGTGGAGTATTAGTTACCAGGAATTTTAAGATGGCTGCCGTGGCTTCAACATTCCAAGGAGCAGGGATCTTCATGAATGTAGAATGTGTATTCATGCATGTCTTCCAGTGTCCCTTCTCAGGGGGGGTCCCTAAGCTTCCCCCTGACTCTCTCCCCCCAGCTCTCCTCCGAGCTTCCTCTTTCCTCCCTCCATCTTTCTAGTTTCTTAAATATCCTTTTAAACAAAAGGATCATAAAATTATACTAAGTTCTGCCCAGAGGGTATGTGTTCCCTCCTCATTGGCCGACAGACTTAATGGTTAGCTTTCCCGGGAGTCTCGTGATTTTAAGGTAATAGCACCTTCCACCACCAGGTGTCTTCACCTGTGTTTGGTGTTTTATTTCTTTAAGTTAATATTTTTCTATTTCTGTAATGTGCGCTCGTTATTTATATATGTTCTAACGAATATATTTTGAGTGTTCACGAATTATGGCATAATATAAAATACTCCTTGACATAAAGTTCAATAATCACTTGCATAAATTGTTGATATATATGTATATCAATGTATATCTGTTAATCTTTAGTCCGTTTAGAAAGGACACAGGTTAGATATATCACAAACAATATCACATACAATTATTATCTATATGGATCCATGTATAATTTGGGTATCCAATCAATATTTGTTTATCTAAACATAGGTTACATTCTTATACAATTCTAATCATGATTATATGTTTTTTATAATACTAATTTGTTGCTAAAACACTTCTACTTATGATCACACTTTCATATATAATCTCTCCATGACAAAGTTCCCCAGATCATTAGATACCAAACCACAATATCTCCTTTTTGTGACCTATATATATATAATTTGAATGGCTTAGAAAAATATTTATGTTACTGGGATATGAATCTGTCTATACATTGTGACACAACACCCCAGATATATGCACCTGTCATTCCACTCTCGGTTTTTATAGCTGTTATCATCCTAGCGTGTGAATCTCTCCTGCCATTGTTTCATGAGAAGCTAGGACAATACTGACTACTTGGCTTATTGATCTCTCACTTTCTGAGACAATGGGATATTTGTTCTGGTCATTCAGGTTTAATGGCTGTTGGTCACAGGTACTCCTGAGTATAGCCCAAACCTTGCCATATATATTTGCATGGCCTTCCTTGGCCATTAAATGAGGTAGATAAGATTTCCTCTGGTGTTTGTGACCAAACATCCCTTTTGTTCAGGCCACACATTTTTCAGTACAGACTTGTAAAATTGTAAAAGATAGCTAATCCCTTTAACATTTAGAAAACCTGTGAGATCTTGTACTTTGCATTTTAAAGTTCTCCAAGAGGTCCTAGTCCAATAATATCAACATTGTAGTTCATCTGTTCCTAAAGCCTAAACAATCTCACCTCTTTGACAGTAAATATGAATGTATTATTATTATTTTTTTTTTCTTAATGAATTCACAACAACATAAAAGGTGTGAATAAAGAAAGAGGGCAACATTTTCAATGTGAAGCCAAGATCAAGAACACTAATCATAGAAGAGAATTTTTTACTGAAAGAATAAATGATGCTAAGCTTCCAGCAGAGGTAGTAAGTCAGTTGACAGTACATGAATTAAAAAAGTTTGGGACAAATATAAATCTATAAAAAGTAAAAGAAAATTACAAAAAATTTAAAAAAAAATCTTAGTTGACCAATGACCACTTGGCTTTTTTTCTATCATCATTCTCCTATGTTTCTACTCTAATGGCGCGTTCACACGATCGGACATTCCGACATCAAAATCCTGGATTTATTTCCGACGGATGTTGGCTTAAACATGTCTTGCATTTTGCCGGAAAATTCAGATCGCTAAGAACGCAGTGACGTACAACACGTACGAAGAGCCGAGAAAAAAGAAGTTCAATAGCCAGTGCGGCTCTTCTGCTTGATTCCGAGCATGTGTGAAATTTTTTGCATTGGTATTGTTTACACGTGATCGGAATTTACGACAATGGATTTTGTTGTCGGAAAATTTGAGATCAAACTCTCAAATGTTTGTTGTCGGAAATTCCGACAACAAATGTCCAATGGAGTCTACACATGGTCGGAATTTCCGACAACAAGCTCACATCGAACATTTGTTGTCAGAAATTCTGATCGTGTGTACGCGGCAATAGAGTTTCATAGTGGCTAAGACGGATAGAACAATTTATACTAAAACTTGTAGCCAATATGCGGCAAACACTTTGGTGAACAGTAACAGTACAGAAAATACACGGTGTACATAACCAAAGGCCATATATAGGTGTTGCCATAATTGTATTCATGAAAACTGTTGTTTGCATGTGTTCTGTTTGATTTTCACTATCTGAAAAATAAGTCTTGGAGCTTAACATATGTGCTTAGAAAACTGCTATCAGTAATATAACATAATAATTGGATTTTGAAGGATCTTCAAACGTATTCATGCAGCAGGTGTATGCAATTAAGCCCAGAGCTTTCCATTGCCATGTTACTGAAGGGGAACCTCTTGCTCTATAAATCTCACAATGAAATAAAAAACAGACTGGCAAAAGCAAGCCATGTGCACCCAGCATTATAATATAAATGCAAATTGTGATATGCATATGCCTAACACATTTATCTTAGTTCTCTTCATATACAGGTCTCATTTTACATAATTTCTTACTGAGAAAGGTAATAAAGGTCATTTAAAAAAGCCATAATTGCTGTTCTGTTTTTTGTATCTGCAGTGCTGGAAAATGTTTCATCTGCAGTTGGAAATATTGGACACGAGAGTGAGCAGGTGAGTAGGTGACTCGCCTTTTTACACAACTATATGAAAGTTCAGAAATTGGAGTCCTTTTATAAGATAGGACTTATAAATACAGTGCGAAATCTACAAAAAAACACTAGACAATTTTTTATGATCTCTCCCCATAAGACAACGTTTTATTTCATATACAGTAAAACCTTGATTTGACAGTTACTTGGTTTGAGAGCGTTTTGCAAGACAAGCAAACATTTTTAATAAATTTTGACTTGATAAAGAAGCAATGTTTTGATATATGAGTAGCGTCATCTCACAACTGAGTGTAATGGAAAAGAGAGGTGCCTCTAAGTGTAGCAATATGGTTACATTTAATGAAAGTACAACATTTACCAACTCACATTCTGGATGATTAAAATAGGCATATCTAAGTATGCAGGAATCCAGGGCATGGCGTGGAGTCCATGAGTGTGGCTGCTTAGATCTGTAGCTCCGGCTCTACACAGATATTCTGCAGGCATCCTGTGTCCAATCCTTCCCCAAAAGGCACCGAATCCTTCCTAAAGATGGTGTGATCCCGAGGCAGGCATGAAGGTGAATAAATACAGGCCTCCCATGCCCCAGTCAGCGGCAGAACAACTGGCAAAGTACCGCATTCAAGATGGCGCCAGTCCCATCAGACAAGCCTGAAGTCACGCTGCAGCCCTCTCCCATCTCAGCACAGCTCTCCACATCAGGGATGAGTGACTCTCTGGCTGACCTCCTAACTTCATTACACTCCCCTACATGCTCTGAAGACAGTAATTCCCCAGGTCCTCCCTCATGGAAGCCTTCTCTGGCTGAAACCATGCTAGCTATAAAAGACTGCAAAGCCTCCCTTACAGTTCAGATGGAAAGCATTCATATAGATTTTTTGCTATTGAAGCAAGATGTGCAAAACTTGAGGGAGTGAACGTGGGGGGGGGGGGGGGGGGAACGTATCAGCTCCCTGGAGGACACAGTAGTGAGGGCATGCCATATGCGATGATCTTCCATGCTAAGCTGCGGCTCATCCATGAGGGTAAAGCTCACTTCTGCACTTGTCCAAAGGATGCTATGGCCTGGATAGACACTAGTTTTGGGAAACAACCTAGACAACGCCGCAACTGATGCTGTACTCAGTAGTTTTTCTTCCTCTCTACTCATCTCTCCTGAAGCAATCTTGAGCACCTGTGGATCACCTTATCCTTCCTTTTGTATCCTACACTCCATTGCTACAGATGGCCTGAGGAGTGCACCCACCCCTTCTTTCCCCCTTTTATATGTTATTCATGGGACGGAACTGTCAGATGCAATTGTAGGCTATGACACCTGTCCTAATCGGCAGGCAATCCCTGCCTTGCCTTATATTTATATGACTACCACTGTTTGTGCCTTCTTTTACAGGTTGCTGTTACAGTATATCCTGCTGGATGGAGCCTTCACTCTTACAGAGAGCCTTTCTGGACCCACTACCTCCCCCATTTCAGTAGGTGACAAGGCCACAGGTTTTTGTTTTCTTGTTTAGGGAACCAAAGCTCACTATGTTTATCATAGTTGAGCAGGGTAGGGGGAAAGGGACTTTGGCTTTTTTTCATTTTCTTTTTTGGCCCCTGTCACGTTTTAGTTGTTGGGACCGGCTGGCCTAGGTTTTTTTCTGCTGTTGTTTTTTCTGCTCCTATTGCAGATTCATTTCAGTTGCCACAGTGCATTTATTCTGGTGTCTCCCTTGTGCAATGTTTTATATGTTGCATTGCATCTCTCATTATCCTCCCTATGTTGTTATGCTGCATATGACTGAATATGGCTAATGTGCTAAAACAGATCTCTTGGAATGTCAGGGGTTTGAACTCACCTCTTAAGCAGTCCTTGGTATTCTCCTTCCTTAAAAAATATAAGTCACATATTGTCTGCCTTCAAGAGACTCACCTTACCACGACTAAACTGCTGTCCCTTAAATGCCCCTGGCTGGCTACACAGTACCATGCTACACATACCAACTACTCCCGTGGGGTTTCTATCTTGCTAGCAAAATCTCTCCTGGCTGAAATATTGTGGATTAAGATGGATCCAGGGGGGAGATTCATTATACTACTATCTGAATTATCTCCATAGTATTTACATTAGTGAACATATATGTTCCTCCCCCATTTTCCTCAGACCTACTTTCCAACTTACCCCTGATTCTGCTGTCTAGAATCCCTGGTCCCCTGCTCTATGTTGGTTCTTGATCCTGCTGTTGCTGTTCTTGATCCTGCCCTGGACCGCTTGGGGGGTGGGGGTAGACCCTACCCTTCATTTATTGACTGGACCTAGGTGTATGGTCTTACTGAGCTGTGGCGGTGGAGGCACCCAGAGGAGTGACATTTTTCTTGCCACTCTAACTCCTTCCACACTTTAACACATATAGATATGGCATTCTCTACTGTTGAAGTACTCCCTATTGTGCAGGCGGCTTCCTACCTTCCCCGAGTGGTGTCTGATCATGCCAAACTGAAACACTTTTGTGTCTGGTGGCTGTACTCCCATTGGTTGGAGGATTAGATAGTACAAAATGACTGCAGGAAGAACATTGTGGATTATTGGCGTACAAATCAGGGCACTGTTGAGTCCTCAACTGCCTGGGAGGCTTCTAAGGCTGTGCCACAAGGCACCTTCATGTTCATTACTGGAATTCTGCGCAGCATATGCTGTGAATCCTGATCTGGTTAGCCAGACTTCATGGCTACATAGCCGTAGAGAATATGAGCTCCGCCTCTTGGACCTTACTAGAAAACGTATGCTTTATGTCACTCAGAAATCGTTTGAACATGGCAATAAGGTGGGTTGCCTACTTGCATATCTAACTAAGCTGGACCATACTCATATCTCTATCCCTAGGATTCTAACTTCTCAGGATAGGGTTAACGATGTCCCTCAGGAGATAGGATGCCTTCTTCACCTTCTATCGTGATTTATACACTACTAGGACCGACTGCTCCAATGCCCAACTGAGCAACTACTTGACCCAGATGGTGCTTCCCCGACTTTCTGACCAAGATCGGACTGAACTGGAAAAACCTTTCTCTGTTGAAGAGCTCTCCCTGGCAATTTTGCAGCTCCCGACTCATAAGACCCTGGGCTTGGATGGCTTTCCAGCTGAATGGCATGCACAATTACGACACCTATTGAGTCCCATCTTACTCAATACATATAATCATATAATGAGGCCCTAAAGAATGGGGTGCTCCCTCTTTCTATGAGAGAGGCTTTAATTATTTTGATACTAAAACCATGGAAAGATCTGCTCAACTGTGACTCTTATAGACCTCTCTCTCATTAATGTGAATGTTAAAACTCTGGCCAATTGTCTGAATGGGGTTGTTGCGAAATTGGTTGGGAGTGATCAAGGGAGATTTATACCGGGCCTTTCAACCAGAATGAATATTCCTAGATTCTTCCACATCTTGACCTATCCCCATGATTGTACCTCTATCCATGTGATTGTGTCACTAGACACTTGTAAAGCCTTTGAAAGTGTAGAGTGTCCTTATCTATTTCAGGTATTGCAACTAACTGTTTGTATTGCACAGTGGCCACCTTTTCACTCTCCTCTTCACTATCCCTTTCCTCACTTTTTATTTATTTTATTAGTGTGTGTTTTGTCACGTTTGTCACTTCACGTTTTGATTAGTAGGGTGTCTGTCCTCGGACCAATCCTGAACGTCTTGTGGGAGAGCGGACATAGGCCTTCTGGCTTGGTCCAATCTCCATTGGGGGGGCCTACCTTCGGGGAAGCCCCCATAGTACCAAGTAGCTAGGAGGTTCTGTTTCGGCAGTCCTCCCGGGGAAAGGAGGTCGTCTGGCTTCGGCTAGACGGCCACTGTTGAGTCTGGTACCTCAGTCCCTGTCAGGAGCCTAATGCCCCGGGGGATCAGGGTATGGTCCTTCTTTAGGAGGACATCAGACACCCGTCTGCACTTTTTAGTGTTCACTCTTTATGTGTGTGCACTTTTTTTATGCACTGGGTGGAAGTTTTTTGGGTGTGTTTTGCACGCCATGGGCTTTTTCAATCGAAAAAACTAACTGTATGGGTTTGGCCCTTGACTCATAGCGTGGTTACAGCTACTCTACACATCACCGCTTCCCAACTTAGAATTAACTCTCAGGTCACTGAGCCCTTTCCAATTACTAGAGGCGCCAGGCAGGGGTGTCGCTTATCACCCCTCCTGTTTGCTTTGGCTATGGAGCCCCTTGCTGTACAGATCCATAGCTGTCTGATTATTAAGGGTCTTCCTATAAATGACATTGAAGAGTGTATATCTCTCTATGCTGACGATACTCTAGTCTATCTAGCTAACCCTCATACATCTCTTGATAATCTCTTGTCTGAAGTTAACATGTTTGGTGACTATTCTGAATTCTGGGTGAACTGGGATAAATATATCCTATTTCCACTAGACCAAACTGTACTCCCGCTGATTCACTCGAACACTAAACTGCAAGTCGCTACCTCTTTTAGATATCTAGGGGTTATAGTTCAGTTACCACTATCCTTGTATATTGCCAAAAATCTACGCCGCCTAACTACAGACACAGATCAAACAGTGAAAAGATCTGCCCCTGGATCTCATAGGGAGAGCCAATGTCTTTAAAATTATTTACTTACCTAAATTACTGTATGTTATGGCTAATTCCTCTTGCAAAATTCCCAAATGCATTTTTAAAAGTATTGATTACATCTGTATTGCGTTCCTTTGGAACGGGCAGTCCACTAGAGTTGCACTAGAAACTGTGCGCCTCCCCTCACATATGGCCGGTCTGGCATTCCCTAACCTCTACCTTTTACTATTTAGCATCCCAGCTGGTTAACATTCATGATTGGCTCCACCCTAACTCTGATAATGCCTGCACCACTACTGAGGGAGCTATAGTTTCCTCATTTGAGACACTCCACAACATTGTCTATAGGGGATGCACACCACCTGGATTGGGCATGTCGATATTTCAAACCTCCCTCTCCCCTATTCCCAACGCTAGTTCCGAAAATGTCCACTGATTCATGGCAGACCTCCCCAACAGTCTCTTGTGGTTCAACTCTTACCTTAAAGAATTATGTTCTATACCTGACCCCATCAGATGGACATCAAAGGGAGTGAAATACCTATGTCATCTATATACCCCCCATGGTTTTAAATCCTTTTTTCAACTACAGACAGACTTTGACATCCCATCAATGTACCTATTTTACTATTACCAACTCAGACATGCTAGACATACTCAGTTTGGTTATCTGCTCAGTCCTATTAAGACACCTGACCTGAAAAATCTTCTGAGAGACCCAGACCAGATGAAACTTATATCCACGTATTACTCCACTCTCATAACAGGCACTAACTAGGTTTTCGGAAGGCTCAAGAGAGGTGGGCCACCTTTGATATCCCTATCACAGAAGAGGATTGGTCTGAGTTCTGCGATACTTTCAAAACCTGTTATCTCCTCGAGGGACAGGGTGATTTAACTAAAAAATGTCCATCATTCACATCTCACCCCGCTAGAATTCATAAAATGGGACTATCCCCCTCTGCTGGCTGCTTCCGCAGGTTGCGGACAAACTGATGAATTTCTCCACTGCTTTTGGATTTGTAAGCTGGTACACAACTTCTGGGTTGACACAGGCTCCTTTATATCTTCTGCACTGGGTTTGTCAAATATAGTTCACCCTAAAAACTGTCTGCTGGGCATATTTGGTGACCTCACTGTCCAGCCTCAGGCTAAGAGACTACTTCGAATCCTCTATTTCTATGCAAGGAAGTCCCTCCTGCTGACTTGGAAAGGGCCAGAGACTCCAACGTGGAATATGTGGCTGAAACTTGTCAAAGATTCCCTATCCGTAAAAACTAAAGCGTTCCACAAAATATGGGGCAGATGGCTGGCTAGCCCACTGACCCTGTACTACCATGAAAGGGGTTCACCTGGTGAGTTTTGTATTAAACAGGAACTTCTGATATGCCCAGGATGTTTAAAAACTGTATCACTTACTCCTCTGTTAATATTATATCCACTGGTAGATGTGATCTCTAGTTTATTATTGCACACTGCCAATATTTTCATGATATGCTGGATTAGGAGCATTCTGTTTTCGGTGTTGTCGTTTTTGTTTGTGCCTTTTGTTTTATGTCAGTATGTCGCAAAACTGCAATAAAAATATCTTTTAAAAAAAGATTATGCAGGAATGCAAGGTAAAACTGTCCACATAGATTGCCTTCCGCATCGCCATTGACGTCATCCCTTACACAAGCACTTCAAGCTTCGCTTTCAAATCCCTTTACTGCAGGGTAGTCTTCCCAAACACAATTGCAGACTGACAGTGGATTTTGCTTCTAATCCCCTTGTGAATAGACCGTTTATGGTTACACAAGCTATTACATTCCTATAATCTTTTTATATGGACTATTGACTGAAAGACCTATGAATAAATGGTTGGGGAACGAATCATCTGAGTTTCCATTATTTCTTATGGGGAAATTCGCTCTGATATACAAGTGCTTTGGATTACAAGCATGTTTCCGGAACAAATTATGCTTGCAATCCAAGGTTTTACTATACATTGATGTAGTGGTATGCGCTGTATAGTGTACACACAAGATAAAAAAATGCTAGAGGAAAGAGGAAAATGTTTTTGGCAGCAGAGACTTTGAATGTCTGCCAAATTCTCTATCTCTTAGCAGTTTTTATTTTAGTATGAGGCGCTTAGTTCTGCTTTGCTCACACATTTGAAGTGAACCCTCTTATAATTTACTTCGAGCCATTCTCTGAAACTGAAGACAGTCTGAGTATGGCCGTTTTTAAAGGGTAAGCCGATATCTTTACTTGCACTAAGCTGGCTCTGTGCCACTCTACCGCCTATTGCTATAAGGAGCCATACACTCAGAATCGGCCACATGTGCAATGGGGGCTCACTGTGCAGACCAGCCACATTGCAGACCAGCCACATTGCAGACCAGCCACATTGCAGACCAGCCACTGTACAGACCAGCCACTGCTAACGATTTTTGGTCAGTAAGAATAAACAGTGGAGGAGACTGTTGCTATTATGCTGAGGTAAGGATAGTTTATGTTAAAAGGACTTGGAAGGTAAACACATGTAATTTATACTAAAAGTAAACTTTTTCTTTAAACAATTAAATTTACAAAAAATACACTTTTAGAATAAATCTCAATGCTCCACGGATCTGACACTTTGCCCTGTGTAGAACGTTTATCACAATATCCATCGTAAGCACTGTTCCATGTGCCACTTTGTTCTCCCATTGACTACTACCTGTTGAACTCTTAGATGACTGACAAGCCAGCCTGTGCTGCATGACACGGAGGACACATGCATATGGTTATCTGATGTCACTGAAAGGCTGACAGCAAATCAATGTAGGCCATGCTAGTTGTACACAATGAAGAAGAACAATACATAAATAAAATCCTTGAACAAATCCCCCACCAACATTGATGATGAGTCCAAGACAGTTTAAATTGGCATTAAACGTAAAAAAAAAAAAAGTGCAATATTGCAGATTACCAATCATTAGATGTGGTGACTGCATCAGTTTTATTTTTTAGTCTTTTTCCCCTCTTTTTTTACCTGTGACCTGGCCAGTAATACACCTCCTGTTTTTCAGTGCCTACACTCTGGATAAAGCAGCACAGGGGCACCTTTTGGCAGCAGCATTGTTAATTTGGGGGGAGTGTAAGGGCTCAGTACACTGCAGCTCAAAGAATCGGCTCCTACTGGCTGTTGAGCTTTTTTCAAGCTCTGGCTATTTCTGCCTGGAAACTCCCCTCCATGTTAGCCAATGTGTCTGTAGCACTTACCCCCGAAGGAGCTGCTGATTGTATTGGGCTTACCGTTACCCACTTGACCTTGTGTATGTCTAGGGGTTTCCCGAGGTTGATGGCCCAAGAATTGCAGAAACTGACACCAGATCCGCTTGAGGGATTTTTATTTGCAAAAAAAGGGAATAAACAAACACAGTCTCTCGATAAGGGTTACAGGGTTTCAGGTAGAAAGTTCAGGTACTCTTGGAACTTAGTCAAAACAGGTAGTCTCTCACTATGCCAATCCAGAGAATAGCCATTCACAACTGGATCCTCACCCTTATCAGATAGACCTCCTCTCGCTAGGCCTAGCAGCCAATAGAGTGTTCAGATAAAACAAAGCCTCTGCCACAGACTTGCATAGGGAATGGTTGAATAAAGTCTCTGCCACAGACTTTTTGTAGAACACTTGCAGTAAAGTCTCTGCCACAGACTTGTAAAACGCTTTTAGTAACCGAAGGATGTAGACCAATTTAGAGAGTTCTCATATGGTACTAGTATCTTGCAGCCGGCCCGGCGATACCATATGAGTGTAGATTCACTTTGGGTCTTTCAACTAAGCCTCCTGGCTCTTTCTAAGAAGCCAGCCTTCAGCGAGGCCTTCTCCCGAAGAGTCCTCCCCTGGTTGCTTCCTCAGTTGCTGGGCCTCTTCACAGATGAGACAGCACTGGACCACCTCCAAATCCTCCCTCCAGTTACTTGGCCTCGGGCTAGCCAGTCCCGAGACTCAGATTTGGATCGATTGTTCCGCACCCCAGGCCATGAGAGCCATGGGGGCTGGTCAGGAGGACCAGGAACAAACAGACAGAACTTCTGGACCGGAACCCAGAAACACGTGATGTCAGTATCTTAAGAACCCTCTCCCAGAATGCACAGCAGGATAACACGCTCACTGAGTTGGTTCCGAGAAAAATGGCACTCAATGCACCCAGCTGAACTGCGTTCTCACACCTGCCAGCGATGACAGCGCCACCTATGGCCAAGCAGAACACAGTGCAATCCAGCTAGACTGGTACTAAGACCATAATTTGGTATAATTAAACCCTAAACCAAACTGCTGTTTCAAGAATGTTAAATGGAGAAAAACACATAGCGCATGCTCTTCAGGAGCCGGCGCTACATGTCCATGTACACTATGGGATTTTCAGGAGTTTATAGGCATATGCTCTTACAGGCAGAAAACGAAAAAACACCAAACTCGTATTTCTGATAGGAGCTTTTGAACAGTAAAGACAGCTAAGTGCCCAAAAATGCACAAAAAAGCCCAAAAGAGCCTACACAAAAAAAAGAAGAATTCAAGGAGGGGAGCTCAATATAAATGTGCAAAAGACCCCAAAAAAATACAAGCTTCTTGAAGCTGAAATAAAAGCTCAAATGCCTGAAGTGTGCATGAGCCCTTAGATATACAGTGGAACTTCAGATTGTGAGTAACGTGGTTTAGGAGCGTTTCACAATATGAGCTATTTAAAAATAAATCCTGACTCGCCCTGTGAGCGTTGTCTCGTGAGACGAGCAAGATTCCTGGGGTGTGCAGTACTGCATTTGGCCAGAGGTGCGGGGACACCAGTGACGCTCTGAGACACATGGAAAAACTCTGTTCCTGAGTGTCTCCAAGAGTCTCAGAGTGGTCTCAGAGCAACTCCAAAGCCCCGTACACACGAGAGGACTTATGTCCGACAGACTTCCGAAGGAGTTCTGTCGGAGTTCTGCCGGAATTCCGACGGAGTTCTGACGGACTTTTCGGCGGAGTGGACTTGGCCACACACAATCACACTAAACTCAGACGGATTCGAACGTGATGACGTACGACTGGATTCAAATACGGAAGTTCATAGCCAGTAGCCAATAGCTGCCCTAGCGTCGGTTTTAGTCCGTCGGAATAGCATACACACGAGCGGAGTTTTCGAAGGGACCGGGTCCGGCGGAGTTCCGTCGGGAAAATTTGAAGCATGTTCCATATTCTAAAGTCCTTCGGACTTTGGCGAGTCAAAATTCCGTTGCAGCCCACACACGATCGAATAGTCTGACGGACTCAGTCCGTCGGACTTTGGATGTTGAAAAGTCCGCTCGTGTGTACGCGGCACAAGTGTTTCAGAGTGTCTCCAGCGTCCCCGCACCTCTGTCCACCTGCGGTACTGCATAGACAAGCAGTGGCTGTGAAACGGATTATATGAGTTTCCATTATTTCCTATGGGGAAACTCACTTTGATATACGAGTGCTTTGGATTACAAGCATTCTTCCGGAATGAATTATGTTCGTAATCCACGGTATTACGGTACAAACAAACTGACGTTTTTTTTTCCTTTTGGGATAATTGTTTTACATAAATAAATAAAAGCTGATCATTGTAAGCATATCTCCCAACGATGCCTGATTTTGATCAAAGTCCCTCTGTCCCTCTTTGGTCCCTCATTTTGTCCCTCATTTTGGCGTGACCAATAAAGTTGTATATAAAATGCACTATTTATCTTTCAAAAAGTGTTTCCCAGTGCTAAACCTTTCATACAATTTCTGCATTGCTGCATTTGTAAATTTCAAAAGCCAATATAAAGGAATATTAGTGCTAGTGCTAAAAAGCACTTGTTGGTTTATCTAGTACTCTTTTAATGATAATTCTCTTCAGGTGTGTCCTGTGCCTACACATTTTGGTAATAGGTGTCCCTCGTTCCCATCTCAAAAAGTTGGGAGGTGTTTTGTAAGCACCCCTATCAGTATTAAAGGAGAAGTACAGTTAAGTCTCATTTGCTTCTACTTCTCCTGTGGATCACAAGAGTGCAGTTCATTCTGCAGTCCTGTGACCCGTTTTTAGCAAGCAGCAAGCTGAAGCCTGGCAACCCACTGAGAGCCTGGGTCAGTCGATCCCCCATACAGACCAGACAGCCGTGACTGACAGTCACTGGTTCTCTGCTCATGGAGCACTGAGAACTGAGCAATCCGTGTTTGATCGCTCGGTTCTCAGTCTTAAAGTGGGTGTATACTCATTTTTGGTACTTTTACCTACAGGAAAGCCTATAATAAGGCTTACCTGTAGGTAAAAAAAAATATCTCCTAGGGGGGCGTGGCCGGAAGTCGCTGAGGACGGACGCGTTCAGCCAGAGCTCCGCTGAGGCCTACTTGAATCGGACACAATCCGGACCCCTAACACCGCCGATCGGGCTTCCTCCAGGCTACGGGCCCTGCTGGCATCCCCCGCTGTCATCCGGAGGCCGTGCGGCACTTCTCCGGGCGGTCCGCGAGCCCCGATCCGTCCCAGGCCTGCCGCCCACACGTGAGGCGCTCCGCCGCCATCTTGCGGCCTACCCGACTCCCGGAGCGGCTGGACGTCCCTCGGCTTCAGGGGGGTTCCCCTCCCTTAGCATCCACCTAGAGGTACATCCCGGCCCGGGTCCGGTGCCCGAACGAGGCGCATTACAGACGCCTGGAGGTCTGGGGCCTAACGTTCTCCTATAGCATACGGCGGCCATCTTGGTACACCCGGAGCGGGCCGCAACCCTCCACCCGCACTTCTGAGGCTGAAAACTGCTCACAGTTGCACACCCCCTCTGAATTCTGCTCTCCTAAGCTTCGTGGGTCAACATTGGAACCAGGAAGGGCCTCCCCAGCCCCCTCAGCAAGTATTAACCCTCAGCCGGAGCGGTTTTGGAGCTACCTGGGCCTACTGTGTCTTCCCTGCCACCGCTTGGCTTCACTTCTTCATCTGCAACATGTGCGGTTCGCAGGGTTCCTTGCTACAGTTATTGCACCAGAGACCCCTGGACTAGCGGTGAGTGCGGCACACCTCTCTCCCCCCCCCCCCCCCCGGCTGTAGACTGTTTCCTGGCTCCCTAACCCCCCCGTTGGTTGTTCATCCTGGGGGGAGCCCCCTTCTACAGGCCACTTTGGAGCCGGCTGCTGCCGGGCGGCTCTATCAATCAGGGGCACAGCAGCCCTCAGCTTTCCCAAGGACTGCCTAATGACATTGTGCTGATTGCTGCTGCTTCTCTGCACCGCAACCCTACACAGTAGCAGCGCACGCACCTAGTTTTCCAATGATTTTCTAAGACCCTTGATTAGCTCCGTTCGGGACTTCAATCTATCTCAGAGGTATTCCTGCACCACGTTTCACCCCATCCACAATTTTTCTTTTTCTCCTTACCTCATCTTCTAACCCGCTGAGCCTTAGTGTATGCCGTCTAAAAAAAAGAAGGCACGGAGCACCGCCCAAAAGACTCTCACACAATACCTTCTCCGCTCTCAAGAACATCCTAGCATGGAGCGTGAGGGATCGGTTGATGGGCGCCTTTCCCCGGACCCGGCCTCCCCGCCTCGCTTACTGGGCCCTACTTCTCCTGCTCCTTTGTCGGGTAAAAGAACTCCCAGTGCCCTCTCAAAAGCGGACCTAGAGGACAGTCTGGACTCCATGTACAACAGATTGGCATCCAAGTTTCAATCAGAACTTCAGAAAACTTCTCATGCACTTTCACAGGAAATATCGGCCCTTGGAGCAAGGACTGAAAGGCTAGAGACTAAACACGACGAGTTGGCAATAGCTCATAATGACCTCAGCCGGGAACACGAAGCCCTTTCCTCCACGGTCCAACTTCTACAGTCTCAAATAGAAGACCTCGATAACAGAAATAGACGTAACAATCTACGTATACGTGGCATCCCGGAGTCCGAATCTGAGCTTATTCCGGTAGTTATCAGGTTGTTTAAGTCCTTGCTCCCTGAACATGAAGCAGCCATGTTCAAATGTGATCGGATACATAGGGCTCTGCGCCCCAGACCCCCGGAGGACAAACCTCCCAGGGACATCATTCTCTGCATGAAGGACTTTCTAGTCAAGGAGGAGATTTTGAGAGCAGCCCGTAACAAACAGAGGATCACTCTCGATGACAAAGTTATCCAAATCTTCCCAGATATCGCTCCTGCGACTTTAGAGCGTAGAAGGAACCTCAAGGAGATAACCACTGTCCTGCAGTCAGCCCGCATCAGGTACCGCTGGGGGTTCCCGTTTCGCCTGGTGATTCCTCATAACGGCTCGACCTACTCTGCTACCTCGGTCCTGGAGGGTCAGGAGATCCTGGTGAAGCTGGGACTTTTGGACGCCTCGGCGGTTCGCAGACTGCCCTCCACTCCCAGAGCTACACCTATTTGGCAAACCCCTCCGACCAGAAGAGACAGACGCAGAATCAGATATGGTGCAGATGACCGGGTGGAAGACAGTCCTCGATGATGTTGTTTTGCTCTCCTTTATCTGAAGGCTCAGACTGTGGTTTGCTATAAGTTCTCAATGGCTGTTTATATGCTGCTCTGGTTTATATGGTATAGGGTAGTGTGTGTTTAAGTTTCTGGTTTTATACTGTTTCCCCTTCTTAGCTCCCGCTCGCTCCACGCCTCAGTCCTATTGGGGGACGGTGGAGCTTGTCGGAGTGAGGGGCCTTATGTGTTCTAGGTTTTTCCTACCCATTCCACCAGCCATTTACAAGTCCCTAGGAGCTGTTTTATGGCTCCCCTTTCCAGTGGTCGGTTGCTTCTTTGGTGGGCTCCCCCTACCATTGCGCAACCCTACTGGGCACGAGACCTTGTTGTCTCGGTGTTTGATCGTTATTTTGGTGTGGCTATGTTTTCCCACACGCTATTATACTTAGCTTTAATGTTGGGCCCCAGGCCCTTCTTGGGCTTTGGGCCTTTTCCTTTTGATGCATATTCTCTTCTTTTATGTCTTTTGATTTTCTCCCTTCTAGGTCGATCATGTTACTTGTTCTATGCTCTTACAATCACTCAGACGCCTTTTATACTCAAGATTGGTATTTTCCCTATACACTTGTTTTTATTGCACTGTGTCTTATTTTTCTACTGTCCCGCAGATGATATGAGGGTTCCCCTGCGCCTCGGGCGCCTGTTGGACGAGTATTCCCCGAGAATTTCCCTTTCTCCCCCGGCCACCATATCTGACCTCTCCACTATAGTTGTCCTTTTTTATTTGCCATGGCAATACCTTGTATTTCCCATAATGTCAAGGGATTTAATTCACCTTCTAAAAGGCGTAAAGCCTTCTCCTTTTATAAAAGCCTTGGAGCTAAAATCCTTCTACTCCAGGAAACACATTTCTCCCGCCCCTCTCACCCTAAATTTTTCCATAAGGACTTCCCTCAAGCCTTTTACTCGCTCCACTCGTCCAAGACCAGGGGTGCCGCCATTCTTCTTCACTCCTCCCTCCCGATGGAGGTCAAGCATATATTTAGAGACCCCGAAAGCCGCTATGTTATTATTCAGGGTGTGGTCCACAACAGGGAACTTACTATTGCTAGTATTTACGCACCCAATGAAGGATCAGCCACGTTCTTTGGGTCATTTTTTGAGAAAATTGCTCAATACCACTCCCCTCACTTAATCGTGGGTGGCGATTTTAATTCAGTTGCCAACGCCACTCTCGACCGTTCATCAACACCAATCACTTCTAGAGCTTTCCCGAAATCGCTCTCCAGGGGCCTACGTGAACTGCAACTCACTGACACCTGGAGAGCTCACAACATAGGCTGCAGGGAGTACACTTTCTTCTCCCACCCACATAACAGCTATGCGAGGTTAGACTACATTTACTCCACTCCAATTATTCTTGCTAACTCGGTGGAAGCCTCCATCCACCCCTGTGTTTGGTCCGACCATCAGGCAATTTCCTTTACTACAGAGTTCATTAGGCTTGCTCCCACGCCTCACTCCTGGAGATTGAATGAATCCCTTCTCTCGGACTCAGGGGTGGAAGCCCAGGTAGCTCAGTCGCTGGAGGAGTATTTCTCCTTGAATGCTCGCCCGGACATGCTACCCTCGACCCTCTGGATGGCGCATAAAGCCGTCATCAGGGGACGACTTATTAGTCTTTCCGCAGCCCGGAATAGAGCTAATAGACTTAGGATTGTAGAACTAACCAGAGAATTGGATCTCCTATACAGAGACGCATCCTCGTTGCACTTGGACTCGTCCAGGCGCACCATAGATCAGAAGCGCCTGGAGCTCGACTCCTTGTTGTCCTCCAAGGTTGAGAAGACGCTACGCTGGGCCAAGGCTCGCAGTTTGCTATTCAACAACTCTGCCTCGACCTCGTTTGCTAGGAAGTTGTCTAGCACACTTCGACCGCCTCACGTCTACCGGCTATCTAATAGTGAGGGTTTTATATCTTCACATCCCAAGGAGGTTCTCAAGATCTTTGAGCAATTCTACTCTAAACTCCTAGAAGCCCCCCGCACCCTTCCTTCCCTTGAGGACCTGTCCTGGCTGCAGGACATCCCTCTCCCAACGCTCTCCTCCTCACAAGTGGAGGCGTTGAATGCCCCCTTTACTGTTCCGGAAATCCTAGGGGTTCTCAAGTCACTGAAGTTGGGTTCGGCCCCGGGCCCGGACGGCTTTTCAGCCCTCTATTACAAAAAATTCTCCATGATTTTAGCCCCCAGAATGATGCAACTTTTCAACTCGATTCTACTAGGTGGTAGCTTCCCGGAGGAAATGCTGTTAGCCAATATGTCACTGATCCCTAAACCCAATAAGAATCATAATTTACCTCAAAACTTTAGGCCAATTTCGGTAATTAATAATGATATCAAAGTATTTAGCAGAATCTTAGCTGACAGACTAGCAAAGTTTATCCCTTCTCTAATTTCCCCCTTCCAGTCTGGGTTCATTCCACATCGTTTTATCACTGACAATATACGCCTTGCCTCCAATGTTATCCAAGATGCCAACCTATTTTCCCGTAAGCTCCTCCTGTTGAGTTTAGACATACAGAAGGCTTTTGACAGTGTTACATGGAACTATTTAGACACACTTTTGCCTCTCATGGGCTTTCAGGGTAGCTATCTAGCAGGATTCCAAGCCCTCTATAATAATCCTATGACTCGCATTAAGTTGCCCGGCTGTAACTCAGAATTCTTCCCCATAGGTAAAGGCACTAGACAGGGGTGTCCCCTTTCCCCTTTAATCTTTGCCCTAGCCCTGGAGCCCCTCGCAATTGCTCTCCTTAGACATCCTGATATTTCTGGTTACACTAAGGGGTCCGAAACGTATAAATTTTGCATGTATGCAGATGATGTTTTGATGTTTATTACTAACCCTCATGTCTCTCTTCCCAATCTTTTCTTGACTCTGTCTCATTTTGCGAAAATCTCTGGCCTGTCCATTAATGTGTCTAAATCTGTAGCCCTCCCTATAGGCTTTACACCCAATGATTTGGCCCTTATTAAACTAAACTACTCATTTACCTGGGCCTCCACCCACATTTCATATCTGGGGGTTGGTCTTCCCAGTAATTTCGGGGACCTCTTTGGGGTCAATTATCCCCCACTGATTAGCAAACTTAAAAACACCCTGAGAAGTTGGCTCTCTTTACGTATCCCCTTTATAGGTCGAATCACTGCCCTCAAAATGGTCATCCTACCCAGGTTGCTATATCTATTTCGCTCTCTACCGGTTAAGCTTCCCAAGAGCTTTCTCCTTGGCCTTCAGTCACATTTCAATAGATTTATTTGGAACAGTAGACCTCCCAGGTTTGCGAGAGGGGTACTCTATAGATCTATGAAAAATGGTGGTCTGGGGGTACCTCAGATTTGGTTATACTACCTTGCCTGTAGATTTACTCAGCAGGCACAGTGGTCGATCCCTAATTCTAAAGTCCCCTGGGTGAGGTTTGAGGGTGACTCGATCACTCCACTCTATCTCCCCGGCCTTATGTGGTCAACTAATCATCCCCTCCTGACTCTAACCACGCGCAACACTATAGTGGCGGATTGCCTCCAACTGTGGCACCGCTTCAAGCAGAGATACGACACCACCCTGGGGCGCTCTTTAGGGGCCTCCTTCCTGGGTGACCCTAGGTTCCCCCCGGCTTATCTCCATCCGGAATCTTTTGATATCTGGGTCCGTTGTGGGCTTACCCAGTTGAAAGACTTTGTGACGGGCTCTGGCTTTGTTCAATTTTTGACTCCGCAGGCCCAGCACCAACTCCCAGACTCTGAATGCTATAGATACTTGCAGATCCGCCACTTCTTCCTCTCCCGGTACGGACTCCGTCCTCGAGCACAGCTCACTGTCTTTGAAGACGTGTGTTTCAATTTCCCACGACAAAAGGGATTGATCTCTCTGATGTATAGGTCCCTTGAGGGACATTCGGAGTGCCAGTCCCTTCGATATAGAGCTCGCTGGGAGGAGGAGTTGGCTCTGGAGACGGGAGTGGTGGATTGGGAGGAAGGTTGGAACAACATGCGCAAATGCACCAGATCCCTAACTGTTAGGGAGACGGCCATCAAGGTCCTCACTAGGTGGTACTACACCCCGGTACGTTTGCACCAGATTTATCCCCTTACTTCCCCCAACTGTTTCAGAGGGTGCAATCATCCTGGCTCCTTTATACACATTTTCTGGGATTGTGACTTCATTCGCCCTGTTTGGCAAGAGGTCCTGAGGCTGGTGGATGGGTTCGCGGGCCGAACACTGTCCCTCTCTTATCATCACTGTCTCCTATTCCAGACCCCCCCCGACACCCCTAAACATTTTACAAGACTAGTGCACTCTATCTGTGTTGCTGTACTGTGGACTATTGCTCTTCACTGGAAGTCCCCGTCTATACCTTTAGCACAGGTTCTCACTCGTATCGATCAGGTAATGCTGTCTGAAAAGATCTTTCACACTCTACATGACACTGAACACATCTATGACCTTAAATGGAACCCATGGTTCCTGTTTCGTCTACAGAAGTGATCGCACCTTAGGTTTTTCCTTTTGCTTCTCCTTTCTATTTGCTTTTTCTCCTCTTTTTCCTTAGTTTCTCTCTGCTCTCCCTCCCCCTTCTCCCTGTCATGATCTTTCTTTCATAATTGGGTTATGATGGTCAGCTCGTTTAACTTGTCATTCTCGTTACTATTATGATTGATGGTTGGAATATGAGACCCATACAGTGTATCATTTATCTATGTTTGTTCCTGCAGGGTTCTGTTATGTGATTATTACCTTTTGGTAACCTGGTCTTCCAACATTTTCTGCCAATGCTGAAATATGTTTCTTTTTGCTGACTTTGTATTTCTGTTAATAACTTTAATAAAACCTTTTTTGAAAACAAAAAAAAAAAATATCTCCTAAACCTGTACGGTTTAGGAGATATTCCCCTCGGTATGCGCCGCTGACTGCAGCGGCGCATGTGCACAAGGGGATTCTCGGCCTGAAAATCCGGCAGTTTCCGGCCGGCCAGAATTAAATCTCCCGTGCGCATGCGCGGGAGTGACGATATCGCGGCTCCGGCCACTCACAGCGCCGGAGCCGCGATACCCGGAAGAAACGCCGAGGGAGCATGTCGGCTCCCTCGGCGTGGATCGGGCCAGATGTCAGGGCCTCGTTCTAAGGTAAGTATTTCATAATGAGCTAGTATGCGGTGCATACTAGCTCATTATGCCTTTTGCTTTGCAGGTGTAAAAAAAAAAAAAAAATAGCGGGTTTACTACCGCTTTAAGCTCCATACACACTATCAGATTGTCTGCTGATTTTTTCCTTCAGGTTTACCAAAACCATGTAGTGGAAGGGCCTGCCTGATTGCATACACATTGAAACCCCTAAGGTTTCACCTCATATTATATGGTTTTGGTAAATCTGATGGAGAAAATCAGCAGAAAATCTGATAGTGTGTATGGGACTTTAGAGCGGGGGGGACAGATGCCTCATTTCTCTTTCGTTCATTGACGGACACTTCTTCTTTAATTCTTGACCTTAGGGTTATCACGCCACCTTCAGGAGAGGACTAGGCAGAACATGTAACACATGTAAAAACAGAAAGACTGCACAGCACCGCCCAGGGGGCGGTCCCTCTGGCTATAATCCCTCACCCTGCTTCCTGCAGCTAGCTGTAGGAGAAGGACCTGGCTCCCTGAGGGGACCATTGGTCCTGGGAATTTTTAAATTTTTTCTACAATTTCGATACTGTCATCTACAATCAACAACCTGGGGGCGGGCTGGGTGAAAGGCTGGACCGAGGTCTGTCGGACTGTAATTTCGACTATGCTGAGGGCACGGAAGTCGTCTTCTCGAAAAATGCAACATCGTATGTGGAAGGCTTACATCTCCACGTGTGAGGAGATGGGGTGGCGCCCGGGAACATACTTAGTTTCCAGGATCCTGCTGTTTTTGCAGCGAGGAGTGGTTTTCCAACGTCCCTTGGCGACTCATTGGTGAGTACTTTTGTGCAACTGTTTCAACACGTAGTCCCTCCAGTTTGACCAGCACTATCTCCGTGGGATCTTAATCTGGTGCTATCGGCGCTTCAGAAACCGCTGTTTGAAAACGTTAGGGAGATTCCCTTGTTAACTCTTTCTCAGAAAGTAGTCTTTCTAGTGGCTATTACATCTGCCAGGAGGGCTTCTGAGTTGGCGGCCTTGTCATTCAAGTCTCCCTACCTGGTCACCCACAAGGATAAGGCGGTGCTACGTCCGCAGCCCTCTTTCCTTCCAAAGATGATTTCGGCATTTCATCTAAATGAGGACATTGTTTTATCATCCCTATGTCCTAAGCCGACACACCCGAAAGAAGTTGTCTTACATTCCCTGGACATGGCTCGGGCTCTACGGGTGTATCTGTCTGCTAGGGCTCCTTTCCGGAAGTCAGACTCTCTGTTTGTCTCGGTGGCTGGTCCGAACAAAGGTCTGGCGGTCTCGTCGACCACCATTTCCTTGGTGGATAAGACAGATCGTTCAGGCCTATGCCTTAAAGGGGCAGGCACCCCCTTTTCCTGTCCCAGCTCATTCCGCCAGGGCAATTGAAACCTCCTGGGCTTTCCGACATCAAGCGCCTGTCTCCCAGGTGTGTAAGGCGACTTGGTCGTCCGTTCACACTTTCACAAAATTCTGCAGAGTTGATCTAAGCGCATCTTCGGATGCTTGCTTTGTCCGCAAGGTCTTATAGGTGGCTGTGTAAGGTTGCAATTTACACTTTTTCTTTCAGTTACAAGTTTTTTCACACTGCTTGGGGACGTCCCTAAGGTCAAGAATTAAAGGAGCTGTGTCCGTCAATGAACTTCATAGAAAAGGATTTTATAGTGAGTACAAAAATCCCATTATTTCTCTTTTACATGGTTTGTCTTAACCCTCTAACTGCTTGTTCTTTTGAAAAACAACAGACATACTGGCAGGATCACCAAGTGAAAATAAAAGGAAAAAAAGCCTTAAAAAAGATATCTAATGCAGCCATCACATCTAAGAATTGGTATGCTGCAATATAATAACTGTTTGCTTTTGGGTTTTATTATTTATTATTACTACTCTGTGTGGTTAAAATTTTACCTTCACTGACAAGTTCAAAATGGAGCAGAAAACAGTTTGTTAAGTTAAAAGCAAGCCACATACCAGCAAATATTATTCTCAAACAATCACCAAATTTTGTCATATTGTTGGAAGTTGATGTGTCTCTTCTACATTCATGTGATAGGGGAGAGCAATCTCCATTTATTTAAAGTGTTACTAAACAAACAAAAGTAAAATCAGTCTGTGTATGCAATAAAGCATGCTTTTTCTACTCACTCCTCCGATCCTCCCCTTCTTCCATTGTCCCTAAACCATCTCCTGATAGAACAGAGCCTTGTGGGGAAGTAGCAAATGCTCAGTTTAGTGTGTATTGCTAGAGAGTTTTTTTTTCTTGGAAGAGTGTATGTGATCAGCACAGGGCCAATCAGCACTGCCCAGACAGAGGGTCAGGGGTCCTGCAGCCTAATAAGACAATCAGGGGAGAATTAAATCTCCTCCTACAAGCTTTAAGGGGGTTGTAAAGGTTAATAAAAAAAACAAAAACAAACATGTCATATTCACCTCCACTGTGCAGGTCCTTATGCACAGAGTGGCCCCAATCCTCCTCTTCTGGGGTTCCTCTGTGTCCCTCCTGGCTCTTCCTGTTCTCGAGTTTCCTGCTGGAGAAGCTCTCTCCTACAGAACACCCATGCGGGTGCGCTCCTGTGTCCTTGTGCTGCGTCCGGAAACAAACAGCAGGACTCGGCTCAGCCCCCTGGCACCCACGTGATTGGATTTGACTGACAGCAGCGGGAGCTAATGGCTGTGCTGCTATCAAATTATCCAATCAGTGAATGAGACACCGGCCGGAGCTGGTGTTTTCGTTCCCGTTGTGGGAATTATGGGGCACAGGTAAGTATAAGGGGGGCTTGGGGCACTGCTGCAGCACAGGAGGTTTTTCACCTTAACAGTGAGGGTTTACAACCCCTTTAACCATACACTGAACCAGACTAGAAGTCACAAGACTGCTATATACTGCTGATGAGAAAAGGTATTTAGCAGTTTATATTTACTAAATAATTGCATTTACATGCTCTGTGTACTGTGGGAGACCAGATATAGTGAATGGGTAACTGGGTTTAGTAACATTTTAAATGCTAGCAGGATACACACAAAGCGTTTCTCTATTAAGAAATGGTGGAAATGTTACATCACCCGTGTGACATCGACCTTCTATATATATATGTTTGCCAAACATCTGGAATGTGCACTTCATGGTGTTTTATGATGGCCACATACAAAGGTGGTGTTATGTGGTTTTCCATGGCAGTTCACCTTCTGATCTTTGCCAGCCTGACACTGATTCGCAAAATATGCAATTTTTGACACACACAAAAGAAGACTGTTGAGAAACTTGGCATACTAATGGCGTACTCTGCCATTAAAATTGCTTAGTGGATGGACACCTTGAAAAGAAAATGCAGACAGAGGTGTTTCAACGAAGGACATTTATTTAATGTGTATTTATACACATCATAAGTCTTAGACAGGCTTATTATTATTGAAGAGCAAGGATAGAAGAATTTTACGTGATGTACAATTTACGTGTATACTTAAATACAGCCCTGTAGGCATGATAAAAGTTTTTGACAAGATTCTCTGAAAAGGTATATTTTGTGCAGTACTTTGTCCAGCACAATTTGGAAGTGGACTTTCAAGGCCAAAATATGAATAAAAATATCAGTAAGGATGTGGCCGATTCTTAAAGTGACTCTGTCATGAGAAGAGTATATGGGCTGTCATTGTTGGCTGTCTTTTGAAAATGCTAATAGCCTGGCTGTGTCTGACTTCAATAGTATTAGGTCATGGACCTGGAACAAATATGCTAGAAATGAGTATCAGAAAAGTTTCTGAAATCCTTGTCTCTATATTTGTTCAAGATCAGAGACCCATATAGCATTGAAGGCAAAGCATAACTATGTTGGCCAGGAAAGAACAGGGCCGATCCAGGTGCAATGAGCTGAGGCAGAATGGGGGGCACCGAACAGTGGCATACCAACAGGGGGGAGGGTGGTCCACCTCGGGTGCCACACATTGAAGGGGTGTCACCCTGGCATGTCCCTGTCAGAGTCCTCCCCTCCCTCTCTCCTCCTCTCCTTGTGTGCATCAAGCAGAGTGGTGACCCCTCGCTCTGTCACAGAGCTTGGATCTGAAATGTTCAGCAGCCGCTGTGACAAAGTCCCGCCTCCCAGACCAGCTCCTATGATAGACAGCACACTGATCCAATGCCAGGAAATTGAATTAGTGTGACGTTTATCTTAGGAGCCAGTCTAGGAGGTGGGACTTTGTTACAGTGGCCACCTGGGCTATTCAAATCCAAGCTCCATGACACAGCGAGAGAGCGCCACTCTGTGTGATCCGGGCACTGGTAGGCTGTATTTGATGGACACTGATAAGGCTGTATTTGATGGGCACTGGTAGGCTGTATTTGATGGGCACTAATAAGGCTATATTTGATGGGCACTGATGAGGCTGCATTTGATGGGCACTGATCAGCTTTATTTGATGGGCAATGGTGAGGCTGCATTAATGCAGTCATCTCTTGTATCATCTCCGCAGTCTCTGATCATCTTTTGTATCATGTCTGCAATCACTGACCCTCTCCTGTAGTATGTATGTCTGCAGTCTGACTATCTCTTGTTTCATGTTTACTGCAAACATCTCTGACCAGTCTATAGTTTCTGACCATCTCCTGTAGCATGTCTGTAGTCTCTGACCATTTCATTTAGTATGTCTGTATAGCCTTAATATAATTAATTAATATAATATTGTTTATTTTTACTATTGCTCAGTAACACTCTAATGTAGTCTCTCATGGGGCCTGGAGGGGACTCTTTCTATCATAGACTAATGGACATCAAGAGGGCCTCTGTTAGAGAGACCCCCCTCCAGGTCCCATTAGACCCCATTGTAGTCTCTAATGGGGCCTGTGGGAGCTCTTTCTAACAGACTCTCTAACAGAAGCCCTGTCTGTGTCCATTAGAGAGACCCCCAGGTCTGCCTCTCTTCCTGTATTTCATTTTTTTGTTAAAGAGGACCTTCCGTCATTTTTCAACTTTTCATCTATTAAATCTTCTGCCTTTGTTGTTTTAACTTTGGATAGTAAATTTTTTTTTCTCTGACAGTAAATACCGTATACAGCCAACTTCCTGTTCCTTGTTTGATAAAAAGCCTAGGCTTATGACATCATGCACAGCTCTCTCTGACTCTTGTGAGAGTTGGTCAGGAAGGGGGGGGGGGGGGTGAGTCATAAGAGAGCAAATGAGAGCTGCTGGGCTGCAGAGCTGGAGGTGTGCCTCTGTGTGTCTGTGTAAATCCAGGAAGTGAACAGACAGTAGCTTCAGCTGCCCAAAATTAAAATGGTTGCAGCCAGACTCATTTGAGGGAGATTTCTGCAGCATATTAGGCAAGTAAAGAATCACAGTATATAAAAAATAATATGCAAAGTAGTTGGAGGGAAGCTTCAGAATGTCAGAATGGCTAAAGATGTTTTTATTACAAATTATGTTAGCAGACTGCAGTTCCTCTTTAAGAGATTGTGGGAGGATCCCAGGGTAACAAAGACTCCTTAGGGAAGCATCTCTGTGTTTGAGTCATTGCCAAACATTAGTAAAGGGGAGGAGTTAGTAAGATGACCATGCCCATGTGGGGGCGCCAGAAATATTTATGCACCCAGGTGTCTGTGACCCTAGAAATGGCCCTGGGAAAAAACATACTAAAAAGATAAGTGGCAGCATCCATATTTTTTTCTCATAACAGGCACTGTAACACTGAACCTAAGACTAACACTTAAAGGGTCACTTTTTTTTTTTTTAAATAACAAACATGCTATACTTACCTCCACTGTGCAGCTAGTTTTGCACAGAGTGGCCCCGAACCTGGTCTTCTGGGGTCCCTCAGCGGCTGTCTCGGCTCCCTCCCGCAAGGACTTCACAACTTCATGAGAGCTTCCTCGCATGATGTGGAGTGCTTGTGGTCGTGCTACCGTGATGCAGCTGGCAGCTGTAGCCACTCACTGTATTACTCGGCCCCGCCCCCGACACGCTGCATCATTGAATGTGATTGACAGCAGCGCGAGCCAATGGCTGCGCTGCTTTCAATCCATCTACTCTAGCCAATCAATGGCCATGGTGAACGGCGAAGAGGATGTCGGGGGTGAGCGCGGGACCTTCGAGGGGTCAGGTAAGTAAAACAAAGGGGATGGGGGGGGGGGGGCGGGGCTGCATTGTCGAATGTTTTTTCTCTCATTCTATGCATTAAGGTGAAAAAACTTTTACCTTTACAACCCCTTTTAAAGGTGAATTCCAACTTTTACAAAAAAAAAAGAAAGTAAATGAATGTACCCATTCCACTTGACTTCCAGGGGATTTACCTCCCTTCATGTCCAGGCCATTTTTTGCTTTTTGCCACTGTTTCACTTTAACTGACAATTAGGCGGCCATGCAATTTTGTACACAAATGAAATGTATATAATTTTTTCCCCCACAAATAGAGTTTTCTTTTGATAGTATTTGATCACCACTGGGTTTTTTATTTTTTGCACTATAAATGAAAAACTCAGAAAATTATGAAAAACTATATTTTTTACTTTCTGCTATAAAATGTATCCAATAAAAAATTAGAAAAATGAAATTTCTTTGTAAATTTAGGCCAATATGTATTCTGCTACATATTTTAGGTAAAAAAATCCCAATAAGCGTATATATTGATTGGTTTACGCAAATGTTAGTGTCTGGTATATATACTAGAGTTTAAATTTATTCTTATACTTGTAATGGCGGTGATCAGTGACTTATAGCTGGACTGTGATAGTAATGCGACACTAACTGTGATAGCAGTCTGACACTAACTGACACTTTGTGGGAATCAGTGACACTAATACAGTGATCAGTACTAAAAATATGCACTGTCACTATACTAATGACGCTGGCTGGGGAGGGGTTAACATCTAAGGCAATCAAAGGGTTAAATGTGTGCCTAACAGTGCTTAGTGTGTTTATCATGAGGTGCTTTTACTAAGGGATATGCTGGCTTTTATTTCCTGCTTTGCAGGGAAACAAAAACCAGCACATCCCTGCTGACAAGGATAGAGCTCTGTCCTGTCTTCCTCCTTGCCAATCAGCAAGTTCTGCCAGTTATCCATTGGCCAGCATCCACTGATCGGCTTGTGATGTGTCTAATCACAGCACAGCGGGTGCGCAGGCGGACCTTACCCAGAAGTGCTGGATGCAATGCTCTGGCTCCTGCAGACTTTTCCTCCAGCTTAGCTCTGCTCCTACCTTCAGCTACAGAGCTGCTAGAAGTATCAATGGACTATATGTGCGGTGATGTCATTTGTGCTGAGAATTAAATTTTCTCTGCCACTGTGGCAGATAGGACTTTTTAAAAAATGTATTCACAGTTTTCTGTGAATGAATGACACAGATGTGTGGGCAGAGTGCTGAATTTGGATTTAGCTTTCATCTGCATCCCATTCCATTAATTTTACATACAACTAGCACTCTTACTTGGATGTGCCTTGATATCAGGCTTGAGGGCACACCTCCAGTTCTGCAGCCCTGCAGCTCCCATTGGCTCTCTTCTGACTCATCCCCCTCCCTTCCTGGCAAACTCTCACGAGAGTGAGAGCGAGGGCTGTGCATGGTGTCATAAGCCTAGGCTAATGACCAGACAAGAAAGAGTAAGTGGGATGTATAAGGTATTTACTGGCAGAAAAAAAAAATACTCTCCAAAGTTAAAACAAAAAGGGCAGAAGATTTAATAGATAGAAAGTTGAAAAAATTACTGAAGGTCTGCTTTAATAGTTCCTACATTATCACTGATTTTATACATATACGAAGTGAAATAAATGCAAGAAGTAAAACTGCATAAGAATGGAAGTGCAGAAAATGTTACCAGTGACATCAGTACCCCAGCTCACTCTCCAATGTGCATGCCACGAGTGAGATCCAATTGCTATCCCTCATTTACACTACACCAAGCCTTCTAGTGAACCTCCAAGACCCCTTTCACACTGGAGGTATTTTTCAGGCATTTTAGCACTAAAAATAGCACCTGTAAAGCTCCTGAAAAAAGCCTAATCTGCAATTACAGTGTGAAAGCCCGAGTGCAAAAATGACAGTTAGGCTCAGTTCACACAGGGACGACACGACTTCAGGACGACTTTGTGAGGCAACTTGGAGACGACTTTTAGACACGACCTGGGGTGACTTACAAGTCACCCCAGGCCAGGCGACTTTTGCCGTGGCCAATCAGAGAATGAGCTCTGAAGGGGGAACTCCACGGCAAATTTATGAAAGAAATTTGGCGTGGGTCCCCCTCCGAGAGCATACCAGGCCCTCAGGTCTGGTATGGATTCCAAGGAGAACCCCTACGCCGAAAAAACGGTGTGGGGGTCCCCCCCCAGATCCACACCAGACCCTTATCCGAGCACGCTACCCGGCTGGCCAGGAAAGGGGGTGGGGACGAGCAGGCGGCCTCCCCCTCCTGAGCCGTACCAGGCCGCGTGCCCTCAACATGGGGGGGTGCCTTGGGGGAGGGGGGCGTGCGGCCCCCCCACCCCAAAGCACCTTGTCCCCATGTTGATGAGGACAAGGGCCTCTTCCCGACAACCCTGGCCGTTGGTTGTCGGGGTCTGCGGGCGGGGGGCTTATCGGAATCCGGGAGCCCCCTTTAATAAGGGGGCCCCCAGGTACCGGCCCCCCACCCTATGTGAATGAGTATGGGGTACAATGTACCCCTACCCATTCACCTGTAAAATAAAGTACCAAAAAAACACAACACACAAGATAAAATCGTTTATTGCACAGCTCCGGGGGTCTTCCGTCTTCGGGGGTCTTCTCGCCAGACTCCTCCGCTATCTTCTTCTAGCTCTTTTGCTTGCGGAGGACCCTGGCTTTCTTCCTCGCCGCCGCCCTCTTCTTCCGACTTCGGGGGTCTTGTCCCCCTCTTCGGTTCTTCTGCCGGGCCACCGCTTCTTCTTATAGCTCTTTTACAGGCGGTGGCCCGGTCTTCTGTCGTCGCCGCCGCCTTCCGTTCTTCTGCTTCTTCTTCTCCTGGAGATGTTGACTCGACGTTCTCTCCAGCCGCAATGCGAGGGACGCGCTGCGCGGCGACTTATATAGGGACAAGGGGCGGGGTCATCATGTCACATGGTGACCCCGTCCCCTTATGATGTCACAGTCCTGGAGGATGCGGCGACTGTCGCCATGTGACATCAACCCACGTGACATCAACCCATGTGACATCAACCGATGACCCCGCCCCTTGTCCTTATATAAGTCGCCGCGCAGCGCGTCCCTGGCATTGTGGCCGGAGAGAGCATCGAGTCAACATCTCCAGGAGAAGAAGAA
Source organism: Lithobates pipiens (assembly GCF_037356315.1). Classification (NCBI taxonomy): domain Eukaryota; kingdom Metazoa; phylum Chordata; class Amphibia; order Anura; family Ranidae; genus Lithobates; species Lithobates pipiens. The sequence continues at coordinate 428,687,724 of NW_027507758.1, forward strand.
GAAGAACGGAAGGCGGCGGCGACGGCTACAGAAGACCGGGCCACCGCTTGTAAAAGAGCTATAAGAAGGCGCGGTGGCCCGGCAGAAGAACCGAAGAGGGAGATACTAGCCTATATATTTGCAACATGCATCTCACCTCCACATCTATATATCCCTTGGAAAGTTAGCCAGTTACCTCTCTCATTTTTCTTAGGTCTCTTAAAGTGGTGTTCCACACACACAAAAAAAAAATGATTAAATTTTTTTTTTTAACTCACCTCTAAATGACTGTTGCTAGGGGGTCCCTCGTAGTCTGCCTCCTTCAGTGCCTGGGCTGGGGACATCACTTCCCCTTGGCACAGGAAGGGCTCAGCTCTACCCCCCTCCCTCTTGTCAGTCATCTGGGACACGTGACAGGTCCCAGATGACTGCACCGCCAATCACGGCGCGCAGTGCCGCTCGCGAATGTGCAGTGGGTGCCCGGCTGTAAAGCCACAGCCGGGTTCCTACAGTTGCAATGCCGGTGCCACCGAGCAGAGGAGGGGACAAGTGGGGCTTCGTTCCCCCACATCGCTGGAGTGTCTGATTATTAAAAGTCAGCAGCTGCAGTATTTGTAGCTGCTGACTTTTCATTTTTTTTGTTTAAGGGGAACTCCTCTTTAAGTAGACCTAGTTGATAAGACCTGCTCTAGGTTATGTACCCTACGGATCACAAACCCAATCCCTTCTTTCAGGTTTTCTGTATGTCAGTATGGAGGATCACTGAATAAAATGGGAATCTATTAATTGGTAATCCCCTTCAAACTTTAAGCTACACCTAGTTGAGAATATTAGATGACTATACAGTTTCTCCTTTCTGTCCCTTTAGTGCCAATCCTCAGGAGCTGGATCACAAAACTAGTTCTCTCATGGACTGCTGATCTCCATATCTTTAAGAGGCTGTGCATAGGGGTGCAGAAGGAGAGGACTGGGCTGCTTCCCCCCAAGGTGCCCAGGTTGAGGCTGGCTTGGCGAAAGTTGAACATGGAGGAAGCAGGAAATGTTGATTGGGCAGTGATTCCATTTGAGACTTCAGAGGCACCCCTAGTAGCCCTAGACGTGGAGAAACCTGACACTGATTCTATAACCACAGGAAGCCATATGTCTATGGCCGCCTTACAACAGGATGCACACATTTCTTTCCCTGACAATGGATATGTTTATGTCCAAGCCAGATTGTGAACTCACATGGATATGTGAGTCTGATGTCTACCCAAAACATTTCAGAGGAAAGAAGGATGATTTTGGCCCACAGGTTCAGGTGACCTGGGCATAGGGAATGTTTCTGCCCCCAGGTAAAGTTGGTGGGTGGAAACTAACAAGACTATGGGGTAAATTCACTAAGAGATAATTACTGCGTGGGTTTTTGAGTTAAAATAACTCATGTGATCAGTGGCAGCTGGTGCTCAAAATTTTTGGGGGTGCAAACAAACTGAAAAATACTGAAAAAACAAAACAAAAATTTCAGCCTCACCGTGCCATCAATTGCAGCCACTGTGCCCATAAAATGCAGCCACTGTGCCCATCAAATGCAGCTACTGTGCCCATCAAATGCAGCTACTGTGCCCATTATATGCAGTGCCTGTGCCCATCATATGCAGCCTCTGTGCCCATCATATGCAGCCTGTGCCCATCATATGTAGCCTCTGTTCCCATCATATGCAGCCTGTGCACATCATACGCAGCCTATGTGACCTCCCCCTGATGTGAGTGTCTTATTCCGTTCAATCAGGGTGCTTGTGCCTTTAGCCAATCAGGTGACGGTATTAGATCCACGCCTTCTGATTGTCTGAGAGGCGGTTCAGTGTTAGCAAAGCAAATATTAATTTGCTTTGCTAACACAGCTGGGTCCACCTTTTTTGAAGCTTATTAGAGCCTATGGCTCTTATCAGGTGCTTCAAAAAAAAAAAAAAAACTCCTGCCTCGGAATAGGGGGTGGCTACAGCAGCCATGGATAGATTCATGCAATACATGAATCTTTCCATTCTACATAGAGGGGGGTGGCGTGACAGATGGGGCGACGCCTGTGCGCCCTTAATGGACGCAGCACCACTGCATGTGATATCTATCTCAAAAGTTGTCAATTCACAAAAAAACATGCATTTTTTACCGAATGTGTTAAAGTATAGCTATAAAGGCAAAACTTGTTTTTAAGTTATAGGTAGATTGGAGAGGGATTAGAATGCGTGTCAGGTTTTTATTGCTGTCTGTGCCCCCATTAAGGAGATTCCTTCTCTCTATTTGTCCCTTTTACCATTATCATTTAAAAGGAAAGTAAAAGAAAATCCCAAATTTTGAGTTTCCCCAAGAAAAGGAATAGAGGGGAAGTCTTCCAATGGGCACACTAGTTCTGGTGACCTGGGGGTCCCCAATGGATTACTTTAATTTGCAGGGATTTTCTCTCACTTCCTGTTTGGCTATGGGACAGGAAGTAAAGGGAAATTTCTGCAATGGGACACAGATGGTGAAAAAAAAATCTGACATGGGTTATAACTAGAGGTCGACCGATATATCGGCTGATTATTATGTAAATTAGGCCGATTAACACTGACCGCACTGTGCCTGTTCCTCCTTCCTTCCCCACACTCCATTGGCAGAGCAACACAACGCTTGCCAGAGCCGCTGAGTGTGTGAAACTGACATATGTAACTGAATACAGAGAGTGAGACCAGCCCTCAAAATCGAGCGTTGATGTCGGGGGTGGGTGGGACCCAGCAGCTATCAAACGCCAGCCAATGGGATGGGATCTGGGCGGGCCGCTACGTGTATGTGGCCCTACCCCCTTTCTTAAGCAACCCAATCAGTGGCTGGTGTTTGATAGCTGCTGAGTTCTGCCCACCCCCAACATCACTGCTGAATTGTGACAGCTCTCTCTCTGCATTCAGTTACATATGTCAGTTTTACACACAGTTACACTATATGGGCTCAGTGTGAAACCTGCCACTGCCAATCTGTGCCATCTGTCAGTGCCAACCAGTGCATTCTGTCAGCGCCACCTGCAAGTGCCAATCAGTGCCACCTGACAGTTCCAACCAGTGCTGCCTGCCAGTGCCAACCGGTGCCACCTGCCAGTGCCAACCGATGTCACCTGCCAGTGCCATCTGTCAGTGCCACCAGCCAGTGCCAATCAGTGCCACCTGCCAGTGGCAATCAGTGTTTCTAATCAGTGCCACCTGTCAGTGCCAGTGTTTACAATCAGTGTCACCTGTCAGTGGCAATCAGTGCCACCTGTCAATGCTAATCAGTGTTTCCAATCAGTGCCACCTGTCAGTGCCAATCAGTGTTTGCAATCAGTTCCAGTGCTTCCAATCGGTGTACTGTATTGCACTGTACTGAGGACATCAAGTGTGTGGTAGAGTGACAGGAGCAAGCAGGGGGGAGTGGAGTGGGAGCAGGTGAGTTTATAAGATGAAGGGAAAAAAATTAAATCGGCCTAAAATATCGTCCACAAATATCGTCATCAGCCAGAGAAAAACCCCGATTGGTCAACCTCTAGGTATAACCCTTCCTTGCTCTATCCAAAATTAAATAAAACATTTTGCCTATACAGTAGTTCTACTTTAGGTATTTATGTTTTGAGATATTTATCACTTAAATTTAGTGTTATTTTAGTGGGGTTTTTTTTCAAGTTTTTTTTTTTTTCTCTTAAATGCACACAGAAATATTGTGAAACTGTGAAAACATTCTCTAGTGTGCTTTCATTCACAGAACTATCTCCCTCTGGTGAAATGTTACAATTTATTTTCATTGCTGAACTCAGGGCAAAACATTTTAACACTGATACATTGTATACTTTTAACTTACTGGCCAGTGCAGCGCTCCCCTCCTTGTTATTTTGTACTTTGCTAAAATACCGACTGCCTACTGCCAACTAATAAATAAGGAATGTGTGTGTTCTTTAGTGAATTGACTTTAACCACTTGCCGACCGCCGCACGACGATGTACGTCGACAGAATGGCACGGGCAGGCATAAGGGCTTACATGTATGTCCTTGCCTGCCCGCCGGTCGGGGGCCCGATCGGGCCCCCGCCCGGTGCCTGCGGCGGTCGGTATTCGTTCGGGAGCGATCCCGGACGAGGGGACGGCCATTCATTCATGGCCACCCCCTCGCGATCGCTCCCGACGAATGAAAATGTCCCGTGACATCATTTCCTCTCCTGTAATGTAAACACAGGAGAGGAAGTGATGTATTCTCTCCTCCGTGTCGGTATTTTTCGTTCCGGCACTGAGGAGAGAGCATCGGTGAGTTGCACAAGCACTACACTACACAGTAGAACATGCCAGGCACACTCACACCCCCCCTTTACCCCCCGATCACCCCCCAATTACCCCTGCCCCCCCAGTCACAGTGACACCAATTGCTTTTTTTTTTTTTTTGCATTGGTGTCATTTGTGACTGTAATAACTGTTAGGGCAGTTAGGGTTAGCCCACTTTAGTTCTAATGTGCCCCCCTAACCCCCCCAATAAAGGTTTAACCCCGTGATCACCCCCCGTCGCCAGTGTCACTAAGGCTGGGTTCACATTGCAGCGGTTTATGAGAACGAATGTGATTCGCACCGCACTGCAGTGCAAATCACATCCGATCTCTGTGCGATTCGAGTTCAGCCATACAGATAGTATGGCTGAATTCGTGTCGCACCCGCCGCAAATTCGCACGGGACCCTTTTTTTGGCCCGCAGCAGAATCGGATCGCATGGGTGTTCACACCATGCGATCCGAGTTTGCAGATCGCACTGCGATATGCGAACTGATCTGGGGGTGTCATTAACATTTCACTGACACTCCCAGCAGTTCGCATAGGGCAGTGTGAACTGCCGCCGGGAGGCATGCGATGCGGGAAACCGCCGCGGATTCATGGCGTTCCCGCATCGCTCCAGTGTGAACCCAGCCTAATAAGCGATCGTTTTTCTGATCGCTGTATTAGTGTCACAGGTGACGCTAGTTAGGCAGGTAGGTATTTAGGTTCGCCGCAGCTTTTTATAGCGCCAGGGACCCCCATATACTACCGCATAAAGCCCCCTGATTGCCCCCTAGTTAACCCTTTCACCAGTGATCACCATATAACTGTTACAGGTGACGCTGGTTGGTTAGTTATTTTTTTTATAGTTTCAGGGCACCCGCCATTTATTACCTAGTCTCACTAGTGTACCCCTAAATTTAGGGGTGTCTACTTTCCAAAATGGGGTAATTTGGGGGGGGTTTGTGCCATCTTGGCATTTTATGGCCTTCAAAACTGTAACGCCCTTAGAAAGCCTGAAGGCGGTGCTTGGTTTTCGGGGCCCCGTACGCGGCTAGGCTCCCAAAAAGTCCCACATATGTGGTATCCCCGTACTTAGGAGAAGCAGCAGAATTTATTTTGGGGTGTCATTTCACATATGCCCATGGCATGCGTGAGCAATATATCATTTAGTGACAACTTTGTGAAAAAAAAAAAAGTTTGTAATTTTCCCGCAACTTGTGGCAAAATATAAAATATTGCATGGACTCAACATGCCTCTTAGCAAATAGCTTGGGGTGTCTACTTTCTAAAATGGGGTCATTTGTGGGGGTTTTGTGCCATCTTGGCATTTTATGGCCTTCAAAACTGTAATAGGTAGTGAGAGGTGAAATCAAAAATTTACGCCCTTAGAAAGCCTGAAGGCGGTGCTTGGTTTTCGGGGCCCCGTACGCGGCTAGGCTCCCAAAAAGTCCCACATATGTGGTATCCCCGTACTCAGGAGAAGCAGCAGAATTTATTTTGGGGTGTCATTTCACATATGCCCATAGCATGTGTGAGCAATATATCATTTAGTGACAACTTTGTGTAAAAAAAAAAAAAAAAATTATTTTTTGTCATTATTCAATCGCTTGAGGCAAAAAAATAAAATATTCAATGGGCTCAACATGCCACTTATCAATTTCCTTAGGGGGTCTACTTTCCAAAATGGGGTCATTTGGGGGGGTTTTGTACTGCCCTGCCATTTTAGCACCTCAAGAAATGAGATAGGCAGTCGTAAACTAAAAGCTGCGTAAATTCCAGAAAACGTACCTTAGTTTGTAGATGTGACAACTTTTGCGCAAACCAATAAATATACAATTATTGACTTTTTTTTTACCAAAGACATGTGGCTGAATACATTTTGGCCTAAATGTATGACTAAAATTGAGTTTATTGGATTTTTCTAATAACAAAAAGTAGAAAATATCATTTTTTTTCAAAATTTGCGGTCTTTTTACGTTTATATTGCAAAAAATAAAAATCGCAGAGGCAATCAAATACCATCAAAAGAAAGCTCTATTTGTGGGAAGAAAAGGACGCAAATTTTGTTTGGGTACAACATTGCATGACCGCGCAATTATCAGTTAAAGCAGCGCAGTGCCAAATTGTAAAAAGACCTCTGGTCATTTACCAGCAAAATGGTCCGGTCTGAAGGTGGTTAATGATTTATCTCTTTTTTTTTTTTTTTTTTTTTTTTTGCAGTATTTAGCTCACAATCGATATTTTACTTTGATGACTTGACTCTCTTATTATCTCATGGTGATTTTTACGACAAATTGATCATAGGACCTTCATATTGCATGCAGAAGCCTTCAGTGAATTGACTCCTATGCCTTTTACAGCAGTTTTTCAATGCTTAATATCTGCATAGAGTATGGAATGGAGTTCCCCTACCTGCTCAAGGGACTGCTGGACTGCTTAGAGAAGGAATGCATGGATCTTTATAATAACTTTTTGTTGGACTTCCTTTAGCTATTTCCCACTTGCTGTATAGACAAATGACGATGGCGGGGTGGTTCTCTTGTTCTGAGACCACGTCATATGATGTTGTCCCACTCCCGTCATGCTTGCAGCTTGGCGATCAGTTGCCCGCTGCATCACCAAACTCGGTAAAGAGCCGATGGCAAGGTCCAATTGCTTTAAAAAAGGCCTAGATTCTTTCCTAAATGTACACAATGTATATGGATTTTTTTTTACCCTTTCATAGGATAAACTAGATGGACTTGTGTCTTTTTCAACTTGACTAACTATGTAACAGCTGATCCAGCACAGAAGCCCCATGAGGGCACCCTGTATAAATCGATAGGAGGAGTGGCAAGGACGGCTGAGACCGAGCCCTCCGATCCTCAGCCGAACTGTAATCGGCACTGCCGGGAGCTTGTCACACTGATTAGACCTAAAGTGAAAGCACAGTGTGTGCTGTGCTCTTTGTCTCCCCCTACAGTGCAGTACCCAGCAGGAAGAGATAAGGTAAAGGTCAGATGTTTTTTAAAAAGCTATCTTTATGCATGTATGTGTGTTTATGTGTATGTGTGTGCATGTATTTATGTATGTGTGTGCATGTATTTTTGTACGTGTGCATGTATGTATGTGTGCGCGCATGTATGTACAGTATATGTGTGTGTGCCAGTGGCGTCGGGAGGAAGGGGCTGACGGTGGCTGGAGCCCCGAGTGGGTCATCAGATCCATCCAGCAAGCAACATGTCACAGCAGCATCTTGCCATCTTCCCTGGACCATCAGATCCCATCCACGGTCCACCAAGCAACACTCCCTGACCGTGGCACGAACTGTCCAAAAATGTGGGATCTGCTCACACCTGAACAACTGACACCTCTTGCCTGTCCTGTCTATTGTCACTGGCTGCCATGGATGAACAGCCTCAGCTGTTAATACAAGGAGCTGGAGGGGACGTCTCCATCCCCTCACCACTCAGCCCAGGTCCCCCATCCTACCAAGAGAACTAAGCCACCAGCCGGCATTTCTGCCAGCTGGCCCGAGTCCAGAACAAAGCTGGATTTGATTGGGTCTCCGATGTAGAAACCCGGAAGTGACATCACAGTGTCACTTCCGGTTTACTCGGCAGCCAAAAGGCACCATTTTTAAAATAAATTCAGAATTCAAAAACGCTAATCTTACTGCCTATTACTGTCATAAGGGATGTGTATTTATGTAATAAATATTTTTGAAAACATTACAAATTTTTGTGGGTGTTTTTACATTTTAAATTTGGGGGTGTCAGAATAGGATCTGTTCCGGGTGCCAAATACTGTAGGTACACCCCTGGAGGGGTGACTGTGATTTGTGGTCCTGTGTACAGATGGAGGGGTGACTGTGATTTGTGGTCCTGTGTACAGATGGAGGGGTGACTGTGATTTGTGGTCCTGTGTACAGATGGAGGGGTGACTGTGATTTGCGGTCCTGTGTACAGATGGAGGAGTGACTGTGATTTGCGGTCCTGTGTACAGATGGAGGGGTGACTGTGATTTGTGGTCCTGTGTACAGATGGAGGAGTGACTGTGATTTGCGGTCCTGTGTATAGATGGAGGCGTGACTGTGATTTGTGGTCCGGTGGAGGGGTGACTGTGATTTGTGGTCCTGTGTACAGATGGAGGGGTGACTGTGATTTGTGGTCCTGTGTACAGATGGAGGAGTGACTGTGATTTGCGGTCCTGTGTATAGATGGAGGGGTGACTGTGATTTGTGGTCCTGTGTACAGATGGAGGAGTGACTGTGATTTGCGGTCCTGTGTACAGATGGAGGAGTGACTGTGATTTGCGGTCCTGTGTACAGATGGAGGGGTGACTGTGATTTGTGGTCCTGTGTACAGATGGAGGAGTGACTGTGATTTGCGGTCCTGTGTATAGATGGAGGCGTGACTGTGATTTGTGGTCCGGTGGAGGGGTGACTGTGATTTGTGGTCCTGTGTACAGATGGAGGGGTGACTGTGATTTGTGGTCCTGTGTACAGATGGAGGAGTGACTGTGATTTGCGGTCCTGTGTATAGATGGAGGGGTGACTGTGATTTGTGGTCCTGTGTACAGATGGAGGGGTGACTGTGATTTGTGGTTCTGTGTACAGATGGAGGAGTGACTGTGATTTGTGGTCCGGTGGAGGGGTGACTGTGATTTGTGGTCCTGTGTACAGATGGAGGGGTGACTGTGATTTGTGGTCCTGTGTACAGATGGAGGAGTGACTGTGATTTGCGGTCCTGTGTATAGATGGAGGGGTGACTGTGATTTGTGGTCCTGTGTACAGATGGAGGGGTGACTGTGATTTGTGGTTCTGTGTACAGATGGAGGAGTGACTGTGATTTGCGGTCCTGTGTATAGATGGAGGCGTGACTGTGATTTGTGGTCCGGTGGATGGGTGACTGTGATTTGTGGTCCTGTGTATAGATGGAGGGGTGACTGGGATTTGGGGTCCTGTGTATAGATGGATGGGTGACTGTGATTTGTGGTCCTGTATGTTGAGGATTGAATTCTGTTATATAGTGAAGATCAGTATGAACACATGTTGCACACATTTTATTGATGGTGACACACATACAAATGTATTGCTGGTGACACATACACACACAAACACATATATACAGTATCTCACAAAAGTGAGTACACCCCTCAAAATTTGTAAATATTTTATTAAATCTTTTAATGTGACAACACTGAAGAAATTACACTTTGTTACAATGTAAAGTAGTGAGTGTACACCTTGTATAACAGTGTAAACTTGTTGTCCCCTCAAAATAACTCAATACACAGCCATTAATGTCTAAACCGCTGGCAACAAAAGTGAGTACACCCCTAAGTGAAAATGTCCAAATTGGGTCCAATTAGCCATTTTCCCTCCCCGATGTCATGTGACTCATTAGTGTTACAACATCTCAGATGTGAATGGGGAGAAGGTGTGTTAAATATGGTGTTATCGCTCTCACTCTCTCATACTGGTCACTGGAAGTTCAACAGGTTATAAGAAGATTGCCAAGACCCTGAAACTGAGCTGCAGCATGGTAGCCAAGACCACACAGTGGTTTAACAAGACCGTTTCCACTCAAAACAGGCCTTGCCAAGGTAAACCAAAGAAGTTGAGTGCACGTTCTCAGCGTCATATGCAAAGGTTATCTTTGGGAAATAGATGTATGAGTGCTGCCAGCATTGCTGCAGAGGTTGAAGAGGTGGGAGGGCCAGCCTGTTAGTGCTCAGACCATATGCCACACATTGCATCAAATTGGTCTGCATGACTGTCGTCTCAGAAGGAAGCCTCTTCTAAAGATGATGCACAAGAAAGCCTGCAGTTTGCTGAAAACAAGCAGACTAAGGACATGGATTATTGGAATCATGTCCTGTAGTCTGATGAGACCAAGACAAACTTATTTGGTTCAGATTGTGTCAAGAGTGTGTGGTGGCAACCAGGTAAGGAGTACAAAGACAAGTGTGTCTTGCATACAGTCAAGCATGGTGGTGGGAGTGCCATGGTTTGGGGCTGAATGAGTACTGCCGGGACTGGGGAGCTACAGTTCATTGAGGGAACCATGAATGCCAACATGTACTGTGACATACTGAAGCAGAGACTGAGCCGTAGGGCAGTATTCCAAAATGATAATGACCCCTAACACACCCCCAAGATGACCACTGCCTTGCTAAAGAAGCTGAGGGTAAAGGTGATGGACTGGCCAAGCATCTATCCAGACCTAAACCTTATTGAACATCTGTGGGGCATCCTCAAATGGAAGGTGGAGGAGCACAAGGTCTCTAACATCCACCAACTTCATGATGTCATCATGGAGGAGTGGAAGAGGACTCCAGTGGCAACCTGTGAAGCTCTGGTGAACTCCATGCCCAAGAGGGTTAAGGCAGTGCTGGAAAATAATGGTGGCCACACAAAATATTGATACTTTGGGCCCAATTTGGACATTTTCACTTGGGGTGTACTCACTTTTGTTGCCAGCGGTTTAGACGTTAATGGCTGTGTGTTAAGTAATTTTGAGGGGGCAGCAAATTGACACTGTTATTGAAGCTGTATACTCACTGCTTTACATTGTAGCAAAGTGTAATTTCTTCATTGCTGTCACGTGAAAAGATAGAATGAATATATATATATATATATATATATATATACTGTATATATAAACACACACACATATATCTATACACACACACACACACATACATATATTTACACACACACACACACACAATATATATACAGTTGTGCTCATAAGTTTACATACCCTGACAGAATTCATGATTTCTTGGCCATTTTTCAGAGAATATTAATGATAACACAAAAAACTTTTCTTTCACTCATGGATAGTGTTTGGCTGAAGCCATTTATTATCAATCAACTGTGTTTATTCTTTTTAACCACTACAATACAGGGCTCTAGCGCTTTCAGTGACAATTGCGCGGTCATGCTACACTGTACCCAAATGAAATTTTTATCATTTTGTTCACACAAATAGAGCTTTATTTTTGTGTTATTTATTCACGACTCCGTTTTTTTTTTTTTTGCGATATAAGTGCAAAAATAGCGGAAATTTGAAAAAAAAAACCAATATTTTATTTTTTCTATTTTAAAAGAAATCCAATAAAATCAAATTTTGTCATAAATTTAAGCCAAAATGTATTCTTCTACATGTTTTTGGTAAAAAAAATTCCGTTAAGTGTATAATAATTAATTTGTGTGATCACGGACATATGTACGCAAATGATCATGTACATATGTGTGCAGGTGATCACGTACATATGTGTGCAGATAATCATTGGGACATGTGATTTTAGTGGGACATATGTGGGGGACATGTTTTTATTATTAGGGACATGTATGTTTTGGGGACATGTGTGTTTTGGGGACATATGTGGGCACATTGTGTTTATACTGTGTGGTGTGTTGTGTGTTTACACTAGACTGGTGATCAGTGAGTAAAAAGCTGTAAAAAACAGCTCATACTCACTGATCATCAGCCGGCTGCAGCGATCTGCTCTCCTCTCATCAGCGATGACTTCTGTGTGAGGAGAGGAGAGCCGATTGCCTAGCAACCGGCTGTTTGTTTACATCACATGACAGCCGTGATTGGACACGGCCATCAGGTGATCAGGAGGGCCAATCACAGAGCCCTCCTGCCGTTCTGAGATGCGCCGTGTCCGGGTGACACGAGCACATCGGGATCGCGCCGCTGTGTGGGCACGCGTGCGTGCGATTCCGCTCCTTCTGAAGGACGTTCCTGAACGTCCTATCAGAAGTAGACGGCTCCCACCCGGCCGTATATGTGCATTGGCCGGGTGGGAAGTGGTTAAATCATAATGGCAACAGGAACTACCCAAATTACCTTGATCAAAAGTGTACATACCCCGGGGATTTTGGCCTGATAACATGCACACAAATTGACACAAAGGGGTTTGAATGGCTATTAAAGGTAACCATCCTCACCTGTTATCTGTTTGCTTGTAATTAGTGTATGTCTATAAAAGGTCAAGGAGTTTCTGGACTCCTGACAGACCCTTGCATCTTTCATCCAGTGCTGCAGTGAAGTTTATGGATTCTGAGTAATGGGGAAAGCAAATGAATTGTCAAAAGATCTGCGGGAAAAGGTAGTTGAACTGTATAAAACATGAAAGGGATATAAAAAGATATCCAAGGAATTGAGAATGCCAATCAGCAGTGTTCAAACTCTAATCAAGAAGTAGAAAATGGGGGGTTCTGTTGAAACCAAACCATGGTCAGGTAGACCAACTAAAATTTCAGCCACAACTGGCAGGAAAATTGTCTAGGATGCAAAGAAAAACCCACAAATAACTTCAGGTGAAATACAGGACTCTGAAAACATGTGGTGTGGCTGTTTCAAGATGCACAATAAGGATGCACTTGAAGAAAGATGGGCTGCATGATCGAGTCGCCAGAAGAAAGCCATTACCACACAAATGCCGCAAAGTGTCCCACCTACAATACACCAAACACCACAGAGACAATCCTAAAACCTTATGGCACAAAGTCAATTGGAGTGATGAGACCAAATCTGAGCTTTTTGGCCACAATCTTAAACACTACATTTGGAGAGGGGTTAACAAGGTCTGTGATGAAAGGTACAGAGGTGGATTGCTGATGTTTTGGGGATGTGTGAGCTCCAAAGGCACAGGAAATTTGGTTAAAATTGTTGGCAAGATGAATGCAGTATGTTACCAAAAAATATTGAAGGAACATTTGCATTCATTAGCCAGGAAGTTGCGCATTGGACGTACTTGGACATTGAAAACATGACAATGATCCAAAACAAGTCGACCTGTCATTGGCTACAGCAGAATAAAGTGAAGGTTCTGGAGTAGCCATCTCAGTCTCCTGACCTCAATATCATTGAGCCACTCTGGGAAGATCTCAAACATGCAGTTCATGCAAGACAGCCCAAGAATTTACAGGAACTGGAGGCTTTTTGCCAAGAGGAAAGGCCAGCTTTACCATCTGAGAAGATAAAGAGCCTCATCCACAAATACCACAAAAGACTTCAAGTACAGATGATTAATAATAAATGGCTTCAGCCAAACACTAACCATGAGAGAAAGAATAGTTTGTGTTATCATTCATATTCTCTTAAAAATGGTCAAAAAATCACAAATTCTACCAGGGTATATAAACTTATGAGCACACCTATATCTCTCTCTCTCTCTATATATATATATATATATATATATAAAGATATATAGATAGATACATATATTTATATATATACACACACACACCTATATATATAATATATATATACACATATCTATATCTATATATACACGCACACACACATATAGATATCTCTCTATATATATATATTTATATATCTATCTATATATATATATTTATATATCTATCTATATATATATATATATCTATATATATATATATATATATATATATATATATATATATATATATATATATATAGATCTATATGTATATCTATGTATGTATCTATCCAGCCACTCGCTGTGTGTGGATGCCTCTCAGCCCGACTGATGATTTGTGTCCCTCCTCGCTTGCAGTGTTCCGTCTTGTGGTGGGACGTACCATTAGGACACTGCAGTGTAGGGGGAGATGATTCCAGTGCAGTAAGTGAGCCGGGTATACGCGGAGGTTTTCCTCAGTGTAGAGCACACAGGGTTGTGTCGGAATAGAGAGGCCGGTGGGTAGGACTCCCCCGGGCGGTTATGTGGGTACAGTCTAGAGAGTAGTAGAGAAGAAGGGGTGCGGGTTCCCCCGGTCGGTGGCGCAGTACGTTATCCCAGTGAGGGGGAGTCTAGCAGTACAGCCGGTGTGTGTGTGTGTGCACCTTGTGACAGCTGTGTTGGTGCTGAACGGACAGGAGCGGAGTGTCCGGACTGAGCTCTCAGAGGGCACACAGCCCGGGACCGGTAAGCCCCCCTCCCCCCTATTCTCCTTCCCCTGTGGCCGGTCCATGGTGATCCCCTCGTGACTGACGGTCCCCTTTGTCCTAGGTGCAGAGACCTGTGTCCTCCCCTCCGGGGTCAGCCTGCCATGCACTGATCTCTCTCCCGGGACATAAATGATAGAGGATACCATGACTCTGCTGTCTCTGCTGGGGAGGATCATGCGGTACTTCTTACTCAGACCGGAGACCCTCTTCCTGCTGTGTATCAGCCTGGCCCTGTGGAGCTACTTCTTCCACACCGATGAGGTGAAGACCATCGTCAAGTCCTCCCGGGACGCCGTGCAGATGGTGAAGGGGAAGGTGGCAGAGATCATGCAGAATGACCGCCTCGGGGGGCTCGATGTCCTGGAGGCTGAGTTCTCCAAGACCTGGGACTTCAAGAGTAACAATGTGGCCGTCTACTCCATCCAGGGCCGGAGGGACCACATGGAGGACCGCTTCGACATCAGCATGGACCTCCTCAACAAGAGCCACCCATCCATCTTTGGCATCTTCGATGGACATGGAGGAGAGGTAGGTGACCTGGGGACCAGGAGGGGTACCTACTGATAGGGGGGGGGGGGTGGCACAAGGTGCTACCTGGAGAAGAGGCTGGGTTGCCAGCATATCCTACCCATTGTCTATAGATGGAGGGTACATACCAGCCTGTCCTACCCATTGTCTATAGATCGAGGGTGCATACCAGCCTGTCCTACGCATTGTCTATAGATGAAGGGTACATACCACCCTATCCTACCCATTGTATAGAATAGATGGAGTTAAGTGGAGATACCAGCTCTTCATGCCCAATGCATAGGATAGATGGAATGGAGGTAGTGTCTGAGGGACCAGATTGGGAGATCAGGATGGGCACCTACTAATAGTAGGAGAGGTGATGGCACAAGGTCTTACCTGAAGTGGAGGCTGGGTGCCAGCATGTCCAATCCATTGTGAAGAATTGGAGGGTACATACTAACATGCCCTACTTATAGATGGAGGGTACATACCAGCATGTCCTACCTATAGATGGAGGGTACACACCAGCATGTCCTACTCATTGTACAGAATGAATGGAGTTAAGTGTGGATACCAGCTCATCATGTCCAATGCATAGCATAGATGGAATGGAGAGTAAATACCAGAATGTTTTACCCACAGTATAGAATAGATAGGGTGGTGGGTAGATGCCAGAAATTCATACCCATTGTACAGAATAGATGGAGTGGAATATAGATGCCAGCATGTCATAACCATTGTATTGATGGAGTGGAAAATAGATATGAGCATGTTGTATCAGTTGTATAGAATGGATGGAGTATTGAGTAGATACCAGCATTCCGTAGCTGTTGTATAGAATGGTTGGAGTGTATGGTAGATACTAAAATTGCGTACCCGTTGTATAGAATAGATGAAGTGGAGGGTAGATACCAGCATTTCATACCCATTGTATATAATGGATGAAGTAGAGGGTAGATACCAGAATTTCATACCCGTTGTACAGAATGGATGGAGTGGAGGGTATATACCAGAATTTCGTACCCTTTGTAAAGAATGGATATAATGGAGGGTAGATACCAGGATTTCATACCCATTGTACAGAATAGATGGAGTGGAATGTAGAAGCCAGCATGTCATAACCATTGTATTGATGGAGTGGAAAATAGATATGAGCATGTTGTATCAGTTGTATAGAATGGATGGGTTTATAGAGTACCGGTAGATACTAGACTTTCATACCCTTTGAATATAATAGATGAAGTGGAGGGTAGATACCAGAATTTCATTCTCATTGTATATAATGGATGGCATAGAAGGTATATACCAGAATTTCATACCAGTTGTATATAATGGATGGAGTGGAGGGTAGATACCAGAATTTCATACCTGTTGTACAGAATGGATGGAGTGGAGGGTAGATACCAAAATTTCATACCTGTTGTATAGAATAGATGGAGTGGATGGTAGATACCAGAATTTCGTGCCCTTTGTATAGAATGGATATAATGGAGGGTAGATACCAGAATTTCATACCCATTGTACAGAATAGATGGAATGGAATGTAGATGCCAGCAAGTCATAACCGTTGTGTTGATGGAGTGGAAGGTAGATATGAGCAAGTCGTACTCGTGAAGAATGGATGGAGTGGAGGGTAGACACCCGAATGTCATACCAATTGTATAGAATGGGTGGGTGTGTGTGTGGACGTGGGGGGGGGGGGGGGGGTAGATACCATCATTTCATATCCATTGTATAGAATTAATGAAGTGGAGAGTAGATACCAGTATTTCATACCAGATGTATAGAATGGATGGAGTGGAGGGTAGACACCAGAATGTCATACCCATATATAAAATGGATGTAATGTAGGGTAGATACCATAGTGTCATACCCATGTATGGAATGGATAGAGTGTGGGGTAGATACCAGAAATTCTTATCCTTTGTACAAAATGGATGGAGTATAGGGTAGATACCCAAATGTAGTACCCATTGTATAGAATAGATGGAGTCCGTGGTAGATACCAGCATATCATACCCATTGCATAGAATGGATAGCGTGAAGGGTAGATACCAGAATTTTGTACCAGTTGTATAAAATGGATGGAGTGTAGGGTAGATACCAAAATATCCTACCCATTGTATTTTAAGGAGTGGAAGGTAGATACCAGCATGTCATACCCATTGCATAGAACTAGCATGTAATACCCATTGCATAGAATGTATGGATCAGAGGATAGATACCAGCATGTCATACCCATTGCATAGAATGTATGGATCAGGGGATAGATACCGGCATGCCATACCCATTGTATAGAATGTATGGAGCAAACAATAGATACCAAGCATATCATACTCATTGTATAGAATGTATGGAGCAGAGGATAGATACCAAGCATGACATACCCATTGCAGTGCCACAACAGCTTCAAAGGTGCACACACTACCTGGCAGGTGGCGAGGAGGAAAACTGCAAATTGTATGTGCTTGATATGGGCACTACTAATGATGATTAAGCTTGAAGTCCCAGCACTTGTAGGTTAGGAAGTAACAGTTCAAGGCAGAGATGCAGTATTGTTAGGATTATCTGTTCCTTCGAAGTAAGTGGTTAAAGTACATGTGTGTATTTCTTCTATAGATATAGCGTGTGGTTCTTTTGGTGGATGGATCTTACAAATATGTTGGAGTACATATGGCAAATCTGAAACATATAATTTCATCAATAAATGCTGTGCATTGTCTGGTGTTTAGACCAGTGGTCATCAGTCTGGGTGGGAGGTATATATTTATTAGGTAGGTTAGAGTGGTCCAGGGAGGATGTATAGACCTGTAATGCTGGGGCACACAATGACATAATACACATTCTGAGATTTGTTGTATCCCAGTGCAATAATAACAATGTCATGCTGGAATTTATGCCTCTCCACCCTTCCATACACTATAAATATGGATGGGTCATACTAGGACTTGTCACATATTATAGAGTCTATACAGGTCAAGCTAGGACTTTTGATGACTCAGTCACATAATCCAAATCATACTGGCAATTATAGTCCTAAAATGTATAAAATAGTGGCTTTGATTTACTAGAGACTGTTCAATTCCCACAAAGTGAATGTTCATTAAGCTTAGTAAATAAGGTGAAGCTGCGTTAATCAATCATCCAATCGTGCTGTTAAAAATCACATGATTGGGTGTTTAAAGTAAACATGTTTTCACCTTATTTACTATCATTGCCTTTCCAGTGTGTACACACTTTGAAACTGAATATTCACAGTGCTAAGTGAAAAGACTCTACTTCTTCAGTAAATAAACCCCACTGTGTATGCACACAATGTTTACATTTGTAGTCCCACAGTCACATAATATATATATATATATATATATATATATATATACACACACACATATATGTGTACAGACTTCCTATGCGGCATCCAAGTGGTAGTCGATTCTTACTGCCTGATAATAAGGATGAAGCAAGTTGGACAGCTGAAGGATCTCTGTCATATAGGTCCGTTTATACGCCAGGAGGAACCCTAACAATGCAGAAATCTATTATCTATGGGATGTACTTATTGGAAAATAGATAAATACATACATAACAAAACAGACTTATTCAAAATGACGGTAAAAATGCAGAATGCAGAACATTACAACATCAATCATTTTTCAGATTAATGTGGTCAAATCAGTGAAAAGATGATTTCTAACTTGTAGATTATCTGCACTTATTTGCTGTTTGCACTGATGAATGATGGTAGAAGTTTGGATTTAGGTTGATACCATTTATTGGCCAACTATATAGATTTTACGGTAAGCTTTTGAAACATGCTGACCTCTTCAGGCATTGAAGGAGAGGAGGCTAGCAAGATTCAAAAGCTTTCACTACAATCTATTTAGCCAGAAAATGCTGTCAGCCTAATTTCCAACTTCTTGTAAAACTTGATGGCTAGCATTCTACTGCAAATTGATGGTGATAGTCTTCTTCAGCCATTCTCATCCAGGGTTCCATGATACCTTAGCCCTTGTACACACAGTCGGAGAATCTGTTGGAATGAGTCTTATGGGACCGCGTCGTCAGATAATCCGACTGTGTGTGGTATGCATTGGACTGATTCCGTCCGAATCTCCGTCCGACCCAATTTTCCAACATGTTGGAAATATTTCCCGACCAACTGGGCCGGATGGACCTAATCCGATCATGTGTAGAGCATTTTGATCGGACCAAGTGCCACGCATGCTCAGATCAAATTCCTAGACCAAAGCTATTGGCTACTAGCCTGAATGTAGTCCCATCGTAACGAAATTACGTCATCACATTATGAAAGATCGGATTTTTCGCCAACTTGGCCCAACCGTGTGTATGCAACAGTTTCGGACACAATCCGTCTGACTAAATCTGACGGGCAAAATCCGACGGATTTGGTTGGCAAAATCTCCGACCGTGTGTACGTGGGCTAAGGGTTCCTCCAGAGGTTGTTAGGGGTTTGTTGAGCAGTTTCTACCTCCCCGATCAGTAATCGCTGTTAGAAATAATCATATTAGCTATCTGTAAGAAGAGGATCCTCCCCACTGATCACAACTAAAGGGAGCATGGCTCCCAGTGACCACCATGCTAATGTACCATGAGCTGCAGTTAAAGAGGAACTGCTGCCAGGGAATGTTGCCCCCCCCCCCCCGAAATCCTCTTCTGCAACGTCATCTTTGGATATTCCGCACGGCATAGTAGCACATTAGGGCAGACTTACCCACCAAAGAAACCCTCCAACGCTGCAGTGTAATCGATCCGGTGGGTCCCCAGCGCTTCTCTCTGCTTCCGGTCTTCCTTCCGGGTTCCATGCTTTTGGCCCTTGAATGGCCATGCCGCGATTACATCACTCCCATGCATGCATGCGGGAGTCACTATGATGCAGCACAGATCGGGGGGGGGCGTAAATCTACACTGTGCTGCGCATACTCGACACAGAGTACATGACAGCTGACAGGCAAGAGGTAGCTTTTATGACAGAAGAGACCAACAGGGTCTCTTCTGTTATACATGTCCTGTCTGTCATTCATTTAAAAAAAAAATTCAGTTTACAACCACTTAAATGGGACTCCAAACACAGTGCAATTTTGCCACGATTGTCGTGCGACAGAATCGCACATCGGTTATGGCAAAACATGCATTTAAAATGCACACAAATCTCGTCGCCCCAAAAAGGCCTTGTACAACAAACGCACATATGGCAGCCCATTTAAGTGATTTCGTTTCCCTATGTGCAACACACAGAATTGCGTGAATGTTGGCCACACAAAATCGCAAATCACTACACAAAGTGTGAACGGGGCCTCAAAGGTTCCTCAGTGTTAATAAGGTTGAGAAAGTCTTGGCTGGTTGTTCCCTACTATCTACCCACAGTAAGTGTTTTGGATAAATAAGAGATAAGCATGTCCTAATTATCATTAGGTATTTAGATTAATTTCTCATGTTTCTCATTATGTGATGATGGCCTTGAATGGAGAAAGGTACTGTGGGTTCCTGAAGATCCCTGAGCACCAGAGTATATGGATAATTTGAATCCTACACTGCAGAGCGATGTAACCATTTATTGGCAATCATTTTATTTGTAGCGCTTTGATTTTAATGTGTTGCTAATGAAGCGACTGTTAACTAGAGGTTAAATTACTTAGTAGCATGAGATTAAACTCGCCCGTATAGGATAGCAATGAAATGTCATTTGTGTAGATTGAGACGTAAAGATTGAGATGCTGTAAATGGTTCGCTACAGCACTGAGGATCTGTTGTAACTTTATTATAGCTGACTTATAATTATACATTGGTATTTGCTTAATTATTGATGATTTAACATTAATATTATACAGGATTTATATAGCGGCAACACTTTGCGCAGTGCTTTAAAACATGAAGGCAGACAGTACCGTTACAAAGCAATTCAATACAGGAGGAATCAGAGGGCCCTGTTCATTAGAGCTTACAATCTAATAAGGAGGGTCAAGTGACACAAAAGGAAATAACTGTGGGGAATGATCTGACGGAGAAAGTGGAAATACAGTTGTTAGGTGGAGGTGGGACAGGCTTCTTTGAAGAGGAGGGTTTTCAGTTTTCAGTGGACAAAGTAGGAGATAGCCAGACAGATTTGGGCAGGGAATTCCAGAGGATGGGAGAGGCTCAGGAAAAGTCCTGGAGGCCAGCATGGGAGGAGGTGACAAGGGAATCTGTCAGCTATGTGGTTTACAGCCTCAACTACCTTTTATTCCATTGTTTGGCATACTTAGTTATTTTTCTATTGCATGTTTCAACACATTTGAAATCATCCTAACCTTCAATAAAGCTCAACTCCAGGATATTAGCACCCCCCTCCCCTCCACAATTCTTCTTTTATCTATTTACTTCTGGGGTCCTTCTTAAAGCAGTAGTAGTCTCAATGCAACTAATCCAGTAGAAGCACAATACCAGACTTCAATGCGCTTTTAAACAAATAGGAATAAAGTGATACTAAATTCTTGCTTTTTTTTCTTTAAGGGTGGGTTCACACTAGTGCGAATTGGATGAGGTTTCTCCACATCCAATTCGCAATAGCTGGAGATTGTGACCGGCTCTCTTTGGAGAGCGGCTCCTGTGCGTCTTTTGGTCTGTTTCAGGTCTGAATTCAGCCAAAAATTTGGGCTGAAATCAGACCTGAATCGGTGAACGAGGACGCACCGGATTCCTGCTGTGAGCCGCTGCGTACTTATATGTGAACTCAGCCTAAAAATAGCTAACATGATATACTTACCTACTCTGTGCAGTGGTTTTGCACAGAGCAGCCCAGATCCTCCTCTTCTTGGGTCCCTCTTTGGCACTTCTCTTCCCTCCATTCTGTTAAGTGCCCCCACAGCAAGCTGCCTTCTCTGGGGGCACCCAAGCCGAGCTGCAGCTCTGTGTGTCCATTCAGACACGGAGATATGGTTTGGCCCTGCCCTCTTCTCTCTCCTGATTGGCTAACTGACTAAATGGGAGCCAATGGCGCCACTCCTGTGTCTCAGCCAATCGGGAGGGAGAGTCCCGGACAGCCGAGACACTCGTGCACAACGCTGGATTGATATGGGCCTCAGGTAAGCACTGGGGGGGCTGCTGCACACATGCATAGAATGCATTAAGAAAAAAAACCTCCTGCCTTTGGAATCACTTTAAGCTGGAGCTTCATAAAATTCTTCTTACGATTTCTGCAGCTTTCTATTATTGTAGTCCATTAAATCTCAAGCCAGTGCCATATTTGCAGAGACCTCCAGTGCGAACTTCCACCCTTTTCATAGTCACTGCATTAATCTTGCACAAGTTAAAACTAAGCCTGAATTGATGACAGTCAGCACAATGTAATACCAAGGAGTAATACTGACATAAATGCGCCACGTATCTCTACAGATTGACAGCACACTCAGTTTGCCAGCATTCAGGATGCCAATGCGCATGCCCAAGTAATGTCATTGAAAGAAGGGGAGGGTGATCTTTCCTAAATGGCACACCTTGAAAAACTTTAAAAGGCACCTAATAGTAAGTTATAAGGGGAGTTTACAACCACTTTAAGGTTCCACATCACTGGCTGCATGTGGACACATAGATGGAGGTACCACTTCCAGGGGCAGGGTCTATTCTCGTAGGCTCCAAAAGCAGAACCAGTGCCCAAGAAGATAACAGACAGGATAGTTTAGGAAGAGATATTTGGAATCAAGACTGAGGACTAAGGTAATTGATGCACTAGTAAAATTTCGTATTTGGCTGCAGTTGACCTTTAAATGTTTTAGGCCTCTTTTAGGACAAGGTGGGTGGTAAAACAGGCAGCTGAGCTGCATTTTTACATCCCACCCACCTAAAATCTACCATACAACCAGAGAGGGCTGTTCATACACTGCAATGCTTTGTGTTGGCATGTAGAGTTGACAAGCAGCAACTGGAACATTCAAGTCAACGGGGCCACACCACAACCACAAGCCAACGACCTTATTGTTACTGCCAATGCTTGAATAACAATAGACCTACGTGTGCATTTATTCTTGCCTTGCCAATATACAGTATATATTGCCGCATAGCATGAAGGATTATACTCATATCTCACAATAGGGTTCCACACACTATTATAATGCATTCCACAACACATGCTGTATTTTATCTTAATTAATCACTCACATTTATCTGGAAATTAGGCTCCTTTTCTTATGAGCACACGTGATATTAGCTATGGTGGTATTTACTGGACTGGGTTTATCTCATGATGAATTCTGTAACTGTGTAGGCCGGATGGCGTTGTTCATTTCTTTGACACTAACCCTTCTGTATTGTGCTCAGATTATGATTGTTCATTCAGATCCCTCATTTCAAATATTGTACTAATGGAGCACGCTTTTATATTCACAAAAGGAATTACTTAACAGAATCTTTCACTTAAACGTAACAGTTGTTTGGTGCGAATTAGCAGAAATAGAAGACAGCATTGTTTGAGAGCATAATATGTCATTGTCCTTGTAAAATATATCATGAAGAATGCCTCTTCAGCTCTTTTTTATGAAAGTAACCTTGTTAAACCAAGCTCTTTTGATGTGAATATTAAACTAGACTGGTGACTAGATCTGTCATGTTCGGGATGAGTTGGAATCTTTTGCTTCTAATTCACAACTGTTGGCTAGGAGTTACAGACTTTACAGGTCAAGGACACCAATGGTCTAAGTCATTGATTCTCAACTAGGGTTCCTCCAGAAGTTACTAGGGGTTCCTTCAGCATTGGGCCATTTCTGCCTCTCAGATAAGTTCCCACTGGAACCATTGATCTTTTTAGCTATCTGTAAGGAGGTAATTATTCCCAATGACCACAAGTGTAAGGACCGTTCTTCTCACTGACCATCACACTAATGTATCATGGGTTGTAGATTTAAATTTTTTAGCAGGGGTTCCCCGAGACTGGAGAACTATTTCAAGAGTTCCTCTGTGTTGAAAAGGTTGAGAAAGGCTGATCTAAGTAATATGTGCCAGTCACATTCATTTTTATTCTTTTTCGTTTTGCCTTAAATTTTAGAGACATAGAAGAGTAACGGCAGAAAAAAGACCAAGAAGTCTATCGAGTCTGTTTATATATATATATATATATATATATATATATATATATATACATATATATACAGTGCCTTGAAAAAGTATTCAAACCCCTTGCAATTTTCCACATTCTGTGATGTTACAACCAAAAACGTAAAATGTATTTTATTGGCATTTTATGTGATAGACCAACACAAAGTGGCACATGATTGTGAAATAGAAGGAAAATGACAATGGTTTTCAAATTAAAAAAATAAATATATATGAAAAGTGTGGTGTGCATTTGTATTCAGCCCCTCTGAACCCCCCTAGAACCCCCTTTCACACCAGGGCGTTTTGCAGGCGCTTTATCTTTAGAAATAGCGCCTGCAATCCGCCCTTAAAAAGCTGCACCATTGTGGCACCACTGGCAGGACATCAGGGAAAAGTCCTGCCAGCAGCTTCTTTGGAGCGGTGTATTTACCACTCCTCCACCGCTGTTCCCCATTGAAATCAATGGGGCAGCGCTGTAATACCGCCAGCAAAATGCCGCTATTGTGGTGTATTGTCAGCGGTTTTAACCCTTTCTCGGCCGCTAGCGGGGGGGGGGGGGCAAATCTGGCGGTAAAACGCGGCGTGTGTGGTGTGAAAGGGGTCTTACTGCAGCTACAAGACTTTTGGTTATGTCTATACCAGCTTTGCACATCTAAGTGAAATTTTTGCTCATTCTTCTTTGCAAAATAGCTAAAATTCTGTCAGGTTGGATGGAGAGTGTCTGTGAACAGCAATTTTAAAGTTTTGCCCAGATTCTGAATTGGATTTAGGTTGGGACGCCTGCCTTTACACGTACATGAACTTTAATGGCATCCCAGTCTGAGTCCGTAGGGTTTAATATTGAGTTGGCCCACCCTTTGCAGCTATTACAGCTTCTGGGAAGGCTGTCCACAAGGTTTAGGTGTGTGTCTATGGGAACGTTTGACCACTCTTCCAGAAGTGCATTTTTGAGGTCAGGCACTGATGTTGGATGAGAAGGGCTGGCTCGCAATCTCCGCTCCAATTCATCCCAAAGGTGTTTTATCAGGTTGAAGTCAGGACTCTGGGCAGGTTAGTCAAGTTCCTCCATCCCAAACTCATCCATGTCTTTATGCACCTGAACAGAGTCCTGACCTAAACCCGATAGAACACCTTTGGGATGAATTGGAGCGAAGACTGCAAGCCAGACCTCATTCAACATCAGTGCCTGACCTCACAAATGTGCTTCTGGAGGAATAGTCAAACATTCCCATAGATACACTCCTAAACCTTGTGGGCAGCCTTCTCAGAACAGTTGAAACTGTTATATCTGCGAAGGGTGGGCCAACTCAATACTGAACCCTACGGACTAAGACTGGGATGCCATTAAAGTTCATGTGCGTGTAAAGGCAGGCTTCCCCATACATTTGATAAAATATATATATATATATATAATATATGCTGCGCGATTATTCGTCAAGAATCATTATCGCTATTGTTTCCCTGTTGCGATCTTGACAAAAGTGTTTCACGATTCTTGCAATGCAAAGAATTTTCTCTGCTCTTCTGAAGCCACAACCATCAAAAGCAAGGAAGAAAATGGGCAGTCAGCCAACAATCACAACATTCTTTAGCAATGAAACTAAGTGTAAACATTGTAACAATAAACTTCTGTGTGTAAGTGAGGAAAGATTAACCACTTAAACACTAAACCTTTTTCTGATTTTGCTAGAAAATGACTTAGAACTCCAAAACATTATATATATATTTTTAGTAGAGACCCTAGAAAATAAAATGGTGGTTGTTGCAATATTTTATGTCACACTATATTTACACAGCGGGCTTTCAAATGCAGTTTTTTTGGAAAAAATTACTTTAATGAATTTAAAAAAAAAACACTAACCAGTAAAGTTAGCCCAATTTTTTTTTTTGTAAAATGTGAAAGATTTTATGTTGCAAGAATCGTGATCTTTTTATTTTAAGCAAAAAAAATTGTGATTCTCATTTTGACCAGAATCGTGCAGCTCTAATATATATATATATGTGTGTGTGTGTGTGTATGTACTGTGTATGTATATATCTATAGATAAATATATATGTATATAGCTATAGATCCTATTGGTGGAGGTGCCACTTCCAGGGGTGGGGTCCTCTCTCTGGTAGACTCCAGAAGCAGAACTCGGGGCAGTGAGGGGTCCAGTGTCCAAGAAGAACGAATAGGGAAAATTATGTGGTCTCCAGAGCTGCAGGATGGTGTAGGAAGAGGTGTTTGGAATCAAGACTGAAGAGTAGGGTAAATGATTCACCAAGCATCATGTTTTACTCAGACAATGAAAAAAAAATGTATCTATGTATGCGTATATGTATATGTATATATATATATATATATATATATATATATATATATGTATATATGTATATATGTGTATATATTGTAGACATGTCACTGGAGAAGTGATCGAGGGGGTGTACATCTCACCTAGGTTGCTACACAGTGTGAGATGGTAAATCCAGGATGGATCAGTTTCTCAGCAGCGATATGCTGCTGAGTTGTTATTTAATTTTGCCGGGCCTGGGTTTATATGGAATGGCAGGTAGGTTTGGTAGAGGGACCTGTCATTCCACATCCCCCGATCCAGTTCTGGGTTTGGGATCAGGTGAGCTTTGATCCTAATTAGCCTGGGAAGCTAAAGGCACTGCAGGGTCTGCAGGTGATTGCTCTCAGCCAGGGAATGAACAATCTGTGTGTTGAAGGAAGCTGCAAGCACAGCCACTGCTGGAGCTAAAACCCACCCTGCGATATCCAGGTGAAAGACGCTGTGTTTGTAAGTGTCAGATAGGTGAGCAGAACCTGTTAGTAAGCGCCCAGCCGGGCTAGGACTTTTATTTTTGTTGTACTTAGAAAGCACGGTGTTGCTGTATATTTTGTTTGCTGGACTGTTTGTACCACGAATAAACGCCAAGATCTGCTTTATAAATTCCAAGTCTGCTGTGAACTGTGTCCAAACACACCCTACCCCGGGAAGATCCCTTACAATATATATATATATATATATATATATATATATATATAATTTTTTTTTTTCATTGCCTGAGTATACGTTTATCTATGTTTGTGCCATTTGAATCTACTTACTGTTGACTGACTCTCTACCTTTGATGCCTATTCCAATCATCAACCACTCTTTTGGTAAAATAATACTTTCTAAGATTACTTTCCTCTTGATAGTTTGAGTTCTTGTCCTTGTGTTCTTGATCTTAGCGTCATCAATTTTTCTATACACATGCTCATTCTTTCTCAATTTTTTTTTTAGGAATTCAGATTAGAGAAAAAAAAAACAATAATTGTGTAAAGCGAATGTGTGCTTTTGGCTAGGCAAACGTCAGTTCACTTACTTGGCCTCTCGTCTACTTCCATTGGCTCCCGCACTTCCCCCCTCGCTCTTCTCAGTCTAGTAAAAAAAAGAAAAAAATTCCTTGTTTATCTCCACGACCGCCTAGACCCGAGCTGACACAAGGCTAAGGATCCTTCGCTGTTTGTGATAGTGATCATACCCGGCAGTTGTCCACTTCACACTCAGGCTGCATCCTGAGCACCTGTTCACACCATATGACTTGGGCCTTGCCTTGCCCAACACACAGACAGGGCACTTTGTTTTCAGTGGGGCATGTCCTGCTTTTTTTTCAGCACAGCGCATTTTGATGCCGTACACCTCATCGCAAACCACCACTGTAAAAAAGGATAAATGAGATGTCATTTTGTGACATTTTAGTAAAGTTCAAAGAAAAAGTAAGCAGTGTAATGTTTCTTTTATGACCACTTTCTTCACAGCAATCGCCGGCCACTGCGGGATAGCGTGGTCTCTGGTGGGAATGGGGGAGGAGCGTTAAGTGAACCTGTTACTTTGCCACGATAGCCCTCATTTTTATTTTCAATCTCATTTTTATTTGTTTTTTTATGAAATCACTGTGTGTGTTATAATCCTGTGTTTATAAAGGGCAGTCCTCGGGTACCCCCAGCAGGTCTGGTTTTCAGGTTTTTCTTAATTGAGAACACCTATAGTATTTCTTATACAGGTACACAGATTTAAGCCTTGTACACACTCACTTAGATTTTTCAGCGACCGAATGTCCATTTTTTGTTGCATACTAGTCTGATGTCAAAAGTGATGTTACCCACCATGTGATAATTCTCATACAACAGAATTCAACATCAGAAGGAACATAATGTGTTGAATAGTGTTGTATGTATTCTTTTGTTTCTGAGCATGCATTGTCTTGCTCTTATCATTTTTTTTTCGTACAAAAACCTTACTAATGAAACGAAAATCGAACGTTGAGTTCACATCAGACAAAAATGTTATAGCATGAACATCCAGCATTTGTCTCACAAAAAAGCAAAATCAGCTGTCGAAAGCACCATACTAACGATCTGAAAATCGGAAGTGCAGTCACTCTAAATCTAAGGGGTAGATCTTAAATGAGGGGAAGCTCTGCTGATTTTATCATCCAATCATGTGCAAGCTAAAATGCTGTTTTTTATTTTCCTTGCATGTCCCCCTCGGATCTACAGCGACTTTACTTCCAAGTGCACTTGCAGTGCAAAGTGGATTTTCCTTCAGTAAATAACCCCCTCTGCAGGGGCAGACTGACTATTGGGACACTCGGGCACTGCCCGAGGGCCCTGAGCCACTAGGGGGCCCCACCAGGGTTGCCAGCCTCAGTAAAACCAGGGACAGTATGTAAAAATCTGTGTTTTTTTACATCTGTCTCTGAAATGTTCCTTACTGACATCCTTTTGGTCTAAAAATCCCAAGATTATAGCTGCCCCACCTCTCCAGTACCTTCTCAGCCAATAGAAACATGTCTGTGTATACTGTGTGGGCATGTATGTGTATACTGTGTGATTGTATACTGTGTGTGTATACTGTGTGGCCCCATTATCTTGGATTGCCTGGGGGCCCCGTAATCTCCTATTGCCCGCGGGCCCCATGAGTTGTCAGTCCACCCCTGCCCCACTGTCATTCATCTTACAAGCCCTGTGTACTCACTACAACTTTTTCCCCTTTTTATGTTTTTTCACCAAGATGGAGAGCAAAAGCAGAGAATGAATCATTATCTTTGCTATGGTGATGTATAGTCTTTGTAAGGAACAATAATTATATCAGATGCTTCTCTGTGCTCTTTGTATGCTGTTCTTCCACCTTATACTGCACATGGTGGTTGAAGCAGTTGCATCATTAGCAGATATGTATATGGCCACATGTGAACTTTTAAAGCAGAACTAAAGACAACTTAAAAAACAACTTACAAGAGCAGGCAAAGTATACTGTAAATTGAAATGTCTCTTCTGCAATAAAATAAACCTACTTGTGTTACATGTATACTAAGCTGTGCATGCACAGCTCAGTTTACCTCAATGGCATGACCTCTTTATGCCAGGATGATTGACTCTCGTGCATATGCAGGAGTTACGTCCTCCCTTGCTGATCATTTAAGCCAGCTAAAGACTGACACCCAGAAGGAGCCGGTGCTGGTAAGGGACCTCTAGTGGACTTCGGACCACTGGCGAGTATGGTGAATTTAGTTCCACATTAAGGGAAATCTGTACTGAGACAAATACAGGATCTCCCATTACTGATCTCTGCTTCTAACAATGCTAGTTGCTTGGCTGTCTCTGGCCTCTATATTTTTTCTGTGACTTGGAACAAGCATGCAGCTAGTGATATCGGGGGGTAATTTCGGCGGACAGTACGGCCGTGTGTGTGTGCCAGTCCGCCATACTTTTGAAATGAATGGACTTTTCCCACCCGGAGAAAAGTCCGCTCATTTTGAGCGCGGCTCCAGGTAGCCAGGCTTCGCTGGTCCCGTCACCTGGTATGGACTTAAAGGGTCCCCCCCTAGGTCCATATCAGACCCTTATCTGAGCACGCTACCCACCCACCCCAAAGCACCTTATCCCCATGTTGATGAGGACAAGGGCCTCTTCCCGACAACCCTGGCTGTTGGTTGTCGGGGTCTGCAGGAGGGGGGTTTTATCGGAATCCGCGAGCCCCCTTTAATAAGGGGCCCCCCGGATCCCAGCCCCCCACCCTATGTGAATGAGTATGGGGTACAATGTACCCCTACCTATTCACCTGTGAAAAAAGTAAAAAAAAAAAAGCACAACACACAAGGGTTAAAATAGTTTATTGCACAGCTCCGGGGGTCTTCTCGCCAGACTCCTCCGCTATCTTCTGCTCTTTTGCTAGCTCTTTCACTAGCGGAGGAGCCCGGCTTTCTTGTTCACCGCCACCCTCTTCTTCCGTTTCCGACTTCGGGGGTCTTGTCCCCCTCTTCGGTTCTTCTTGCCAAGCCACCTCGCCTTCTTCTAGCTCTTTTGCAAGCGGTGGCCCGGTCTTCTGTCAGCACCGCCATCTTCTGTTCTTCTCTTCTGGAGATGTTGCCTCATCTCTGTCTCCGGTCACTATGACAGGACACGCGGCATGCGGCGACTTATATAGGGACATCACCGGATGATGTCCCTGCCCATTATGATGTCACAGTCCCAGCATCCTCTGGATAAAGGTCTGATATGGACCTAGGAGGGGACCCCCACGCCGATTTTTCCCCCTTTAAGTCCATACCAGGTGACGGGACCAGCGACGCTTACTTCACTGGTCCCGGCTACCTGAAGCTGCGCTCAAAATGAGCGGACTTTCCTCCGTGTGTGTGTGGGCGAGTCCGTTCATTTCAAAAGTACGGCGGACGTAATACGCAGTACTTAGTCTGCCGCAAAAGTACCGTGTGTGGGCAGGTAGCTTGGATAGTCTGCTACATGTGTACGCGGAATTAGATGGCGGTCAGTGCGTTTTCCCAGTATAGGTCTCATTAAAATGAAAGGATCATGGGACTATTAATGAAGTTAGTTCTTTGGAACTGTGGACCCCAGTTTTCATTTCTTTCCCCTGCTGATTATGTTAAGATTACTGTCTCTAAAGACATAGGATCAACGCTGTATCCAGGCTGTATCCAAACCTTCCTCACTTTGCTATATGTTTTCTGCTGCACCATTGGCATTGTTATATCTTCTTAGTCCTTTCCATAAAATTATCAGAAATTTGTGCTTAAAGCAGAACTCTAGGCAACACTTTTAAAAAAAAATGTTGGATAGAGTCAGGGAGGTTTATAGCCCCTGTCAGTTTTTTTAGCATCCCTGTCCAATTGCATAGATTTCCCTTAACTTCCTGCCCCATAGCCAAACAGGAAGTGAGAGGAAATCAAATTAAGGGAATCCATTGCCCCCACAGGCCTTCAGAACTAGTGTCCCCACTCGAAAATGTCAGGGCGGGTCTTAAACAGCAAGGGGTGTGGCCTGGACAGGAAGGGGTGGGTCATATTTAAATTAGGGGGTGCACGAGTTTAGTCAGGCCTAGGGCAGCACAAAACCTAAATACACTACTGAATAGGATACTACACTTTACCAACGGTAGAACGTTACTGGTAATAAACTGAGTTAAGTTATGTCTTTATTGTACATTTTACTAGCACTAAACTCAGAACCACACCATAGCAATAGCAATTACATTTCTCTTTAAATAAATCTTATTTTTTATTGCTGAGAGTATATTTATTACCAAGGCAGAGAATTGGTACTGACAGATGGTCAAGGAAAAAAAAAGAAAAATCATCTTGAGAAGAAAAAGCCTCACAGCATCTGCAGATTGGGGACATGTGTCAACTACCATCGAGTACATGCTTTTTCAATCGGCATCTGAATTATGTAGTTTAATGTATCTGTTTTTGTTAATGTGAAAATACTAGATCCATATTATATACCATAATCCTAAAGAGGTTCCTAAAAAGGGTCCTGCACCATTTTGATGCAAATGCGATGCGATTTTACCCATACAAAGTGTATGACTGAATTTGTATTGCACAGATATTGCATGTGATGTGCACAGCAATGCGATGCAAATCACATGCGATGTCTGGCATGGCATAAGTGGGAAACCAGCTTGAGGCCCCGTTCACACTTGTACAAGTTGTCCTACGATTTGGGACTGCAAAGTCGCATGACAAGTCATTCCCCATGATTTCCAATGACAACCATTCATATTAGTATGATTTCAAGTCGTTCCGACTTCAAAGTAGTCCCTGCAGTACTTTGGTCTGACTTTGATGTGGGTTATACATGTATTCCCTGCAATCGCAGCAAAATTGCATGACTTTGAAGTCTCTGTAGTGTGAAAGGGGTCTTCCTCAGGCATCCTGATGTTGATTTACTAAAACTGGAGAGTGCAAAATCTGGCGCAGCTGTGCAATAAGCTTCTAACTTCAGCTTTGACAATAAATAAATAAAAAAAAAGGAAGCTGATTGGTTACCACGCAGCGCTGCACCAGGTTTTTCACTCCCCAATTTTAGTAAATCAACTCCCGTGTCTTCTGCAGACTTCCTGTGTTATTTAAAGTATCCTGTTGGCTCTTATCTTGGACTACAGATTGATTAGCTTTTGTGTTGTAAATATCTGAGCGCAGGAGTGGTTAAGTAGTCTAACAAAAGATATCAGGCAGATCTGACACCACTTCATCCTGGTACACATTTACCGAAAGTCATCTGGTTCAATGACCAGCTTCTGTCAAACAGTCTTGCTTGAAAACCAACATTTGATCAGCGATTGCAGCCGATGGCCGCAGTGTTGATCAGTGTATTCTGGTGGGGGGAAAAGCCTCCCTGTCAGAATACAATAGCACAGCTGGAGAGGTCCCTGCATCACACATCATTGTGTTGATGGGAGGATCTGTCAGTTTTTTTTTTTTTTTTTTTTAGTTCAATGTCTTGGTTGAATGAAAAAATAAATAAATAA
The DNA here is from genome assembly GCF_037356315.1 of Lithobates pipiens. Taxonomy (NCBI): domain Eukaryota; kingdom Metazoa; phylum Chordata; class Amphibia; order Anura; family Ranidae; genus Lithobates; species Lithobates pipiens. Next base: position 428,720,320 of record NW_027507758.1, read on the forward strand.
ATGTGTGTACACTGCTTTAGTTGTTCTTTACTTGCACGGTCCTTAAAGGGATAAAACACAGGTAAATTGTACATATATTGTGCATGTATTGCAGAAGCGTATTTTTTTTTTACTTTATTGCAGTGTATAAGTAGCTTGTTTTCAGATTCCGTAGAGCAGAGATCATCAACCTCCTCACATGTCAGACGACTCTTGGCAAATGTCTTTAAGTAGCTTAAAATCTACTAATGTTGTGGATCATGCACATTCTCGCTATGTTTTTCCCCTGTATGAACATGTCAAATCAGTGCTGCGCAAGTATTAAGAACTGTAAATGATCTCACGTGATCCAACTCGTATATCTGAAAAACCAACATAGAGAAGAATTTATATATATATATATATATATATATATATATATATATATATATATATATATATATATATATATATATACACACATACACACACATATATATATATATATATACATATATATACATATATATATATATATATATATATATATATATATATATATATATATACACATACATACATAAAAGAAAAAAAGTATATCAAACTAGTCCCATGTGTCCATATCATTCTACAATCGTCATGTTGTGTTTTGTTTCCAACTATATCATTTATTCTTCAGTGTGTTTATAGTCCTCCAAAATGTCCTTTCACCACGTGTACCTATCCCTTAACCAACATTTATATTCTCTCACCTCATTTTCTGACCCAATAATATAATTATAGTGATTGCGCTGAGGTCTTTTTAATTCATTTTATGTTCTGCCCCTGTTGGGGTTGTGGTAGATTTTTATCAGAAGTTGAACATTTCTTTCCCTATCTAGCACGAAGACTTTCACAATGATATCATCTTCTCATGTAAGTCTAATCTGGAAAAGAATAGGTTATCACTGTAAAAAATATTCATTTAGACTGATTGGTATATCCATGAGAAAGGTCTTCTATGGTATCTATTGAGGTTTTTGGAACCTAAAAAAATCTTTTCATCATCCAGTTATTCTGATGCTGATAAGGTGAGAAAATGGTGGAGGAGGATTATAGTTTTTTTCTGTGCTTTTCAAAGAAGATCGGCTTTTTGTAAATAATCTTATCTATAAGCGTTTATGTTTTTAAAAACCTTTTCTTTCTTTATAGCATTAACCACTTCCGACCGCCCACCGTCATCATACGTCGGTACTTTGAAGAGGAATATCGTTGTTATGGCAGCAGTTATCTGCCATAACCTCGGTATCCTTTTCTTCGGCGGGCGGTCCGCTTCAAGATAAAAGTTGTCTCTGCGGCAGATTCGCTGCAAGATCACTTTTATCGGCGGCTGGTGAGGCCCCCCCTCCCGCCGCGCTCCGGTGCTCTCCTCCGCTTACCAGAGCCGTCGGCAGCCGCAGAGGCGATCAAATCTTCCGTCTTGTGTGACATGGAGATGAGTGAGGGGAAGATGGCCCCCACCCGTCTCCATATCAATGCAGGGCGGAAGCAACGTCAAAACGTCCCGCTCATAGTTCATAAAGGACGATTATTTTTTTATTGCATTTGAGTGTAAATATGAGAATTGAGGTCTATTTTTACCCCAGATCTCATATTTAAGAGGTCCTGTCATGCTTTTTTTCTATTACAAGGAATGTTTACATTCTTTGTAATAGGAATAAAAGTGACACCATTTTTTTTTTTAAAGAACAGTGTAAAAATAAAAGGTAAAACAAATAAGAAAAAAAAAATATTTTAAACGCGCCCCGTCCCGGCGAACTCGTGTGCAGAAGTGAACGCATATGTGAGTAGTATATGAAAACGGTGTTCAAACCACACATGTGAGGTATCGCTGTGATCAGTACAGTAAGAGCAATAATTCTAGCCCTCCTCTGTAACTAAAAACATGCAATCTGTACAATTTTTTTAAACATCGCCTATGGAAATTTTTAAGAGTAAAAGCTTGTCGCCCTTCCACGAGTGGGTGCAATTTTGAAGAGTGATATGTTGGGTATCAATTTACTTGGCGTAACATTATCTTTCACAATATAAACAACTTGACTGTTGTCTTATTTTTTAATTCAAAAAAGTGTATTTTTTCCAAAAAAAGTGCGATTGTAAGACTGCTTTGCAAATACGGTGTGACAGAAACTATTGCAAGGACTGCCATTTTATTCTCTAGGGTGTTAGAAAAAAAATGTATAATGTTTGGGGGTTCTGAGTAATTTTTGGATTGGAATTGGATTTGGATTTGGATTGGAAGTCGTGAGCAGTGTGAACCTGGGCTTAAGACTACATATGTACATAAGGCAGCAATATTTTCAAATTTCATACAACAGGTTTTGAGGCCTGCTTTTTAGCAATATTACATTACTGCTCCCTCTCTCAATGGAAGTCTTTGGGGTTCACCAACTCATTAAAAACAATGCACTCCCTCTCCACCGAATATCAAATCTCAACAGTTGGCAAGATAGCAAGCCAAGCCGGGCTTTCTGTAGTGGTAATAAATAAATATCTACATTTACTACAAAAACAAAATTATAGAAAGGCAAGCATGTAAATCAGAAACGCAGCTCAAAAATTTATTTAAAGTGGAAGTAAACCTAAAAAACTAAATTTTGCCTAATGGAATTTATAAGTTTGTTCTACCAAAAGAGAAAAAAAAACTTTTACCTACGTGCTGGCAGATTTTCAGATCTTTTACCTGTGTACTGACTATGGTGCATGCGCAGTACAGTCTACCATTATAGAGCCAGGTGTTGGGATAATGTAACTCCAGTGCACATGCGCTGGAGTTACATCATCAGCACCCGCCCAATGGTTTCAGTAAGAATGATAGCAGGCCTGGAGAGGAGGAAAAGACACTGAAGTGGAGGGAGTGAATTTGGAGCCCTCCGGGAGCTCTAAATCCAACCATGCTGGAGGGGAGCACACCCAGAGAGAAATGTGTCATAATGGGCAAATATTGTGTGCATGCTTGAACATTATAGCAAATGCTGGCCACCCAGGCTACACTTAAAGTGGTTGTAAACCTCAGGCACGAAGAATGCAAATCCGTCTATAGTGTGTAATTGTCTCAAGAGCACTAAGTGTAATTTCTGTCTGATGTTTTGTTCTTCTGCTATCAGCATAAGAGCGGGTTCACACAGGGGCGACTCGTCAGGCAACTTAGCCGCCTGACAAGTCACGTCCCGCTCTGTGCAATGGAACCGTTCTAATCGGAGCAACTCAAGTCGCTCCGACTTAGAAAAAGGTTCCTGTACGACTTTTGGGGCGACTTGCATTGACTTCTATACAGAAGTCATTTTGCAAGCCGCCGATAAAGTCGGATCCCGGTCGCCTGAGGCAGTCGCGCTGCAAGTCGTGCCGCCTCAGTGTGAACCGGGTCTGACAATTTTTTACTGACAAAAAGAGAAAAAGGTGACAGGAGAGGGACCTCCAGCTGATTGATAGCCTCAGCTCTGTTCCTGTATGTTGTGTGAAGGAGTGTGTGTCCCCCTCCCTCCAATTAGCTCAGAGCTCTCCTCACTGAGCTCTGCAGATTGTACCTTCTGCTCACTTTTTTTCTGAACTCCCAGACAAGCTTGATAGATTCTGGACTTTGAATGAATTTAGAGAAGAGAAGACATAGATATACATGTAAAACTTATGTAGGAGGATTTGTTTAATCTCTGTGTATCACCTGAGGCCTGTCACTTAACTGGGTATATGGAAGGGTTTACAACCACTTTAATTTCCATTTCAAAGAAAAAGCTGCAATAATGATTTGAAATATGTGTTTACTGAAAATACTTTGCACTGTCCCTTGAAGGTTTATAACCTTCATGACATCATGGGGAGTTGAAAAATCCCACCACAGTTGAAAAATATGATTGAAAACCACTACTGATGCTCTGTGTGACAGGAAAGAGAAAATTTGCCATTATAAACAAATCTATAGGAGGTTAATATAGAAATGTATTTTCTGTGTACATAATCAGTAGACTTTCATATGTGGTAATTGGACCTTTTAAAGATCATGTTTTTGCCCAACATCTACCATGCAGTGCATGCCAAGTGATCGCCATATAGAAGATCAAGCACAATGCCAACATAGGCAGTTGTCCAGATTTTCCCGCCAGTTTGGAAGAGAATGCTTTTAAAGCAGAATTCCAGGTACAGATATGTTGGTAAGTTCTAATGTAAAAAAAAAAACTGTTACCGCTGCTCAGGTGTAATACTCATGGTCAAATCTCGACACTGTACTCTCTTTATTGCAGACAGTTCCGCGGTCACCAGGGTGAACCAACATTCTCACCTGCTCTGGGTATAAGAGCTGTGGGTCTCATTGACCACAGTGCTGGTGTTGTTTTTCACATTGCATAGCAGTAAAACCCTACAGGGATTCTAAACACTCTACAGTCTATTCAAAAAAAAAAAGTTTGAATGGCCATATGCTTTAAATATCCCTTCATTATGTGACTCCTGCTATGCCTATGTGGCCTTTAGGATGTTGAGGTTCAGTTTGGAAATGATCAGGGAGAAAGCTCTGAAGATGTCATCAGCTCTTTTGATCTGTTGTCCTTTGGCTTTAGTGCTCTAATTTCCTTCAGCTGCCGCAAGAGATCAGTTGGGATTCCTTCCTGGAAAACAGAAGAGGCCATGGCTTTCTATGTTTCTGAGCAAGATAACCGCCATCGAAAATATTTGCACAAATTATAACCATAAATGAATGTATTTTACGTGTAAGTTGCTCATTTTGTGTTGTTTGAGATCAGGGCAGTGTTAAAGCTAAACTACACACAAAAACATTTGGCTATCGATCCAATTGCCTTTTCAAATTCAGATCTCGGGGTCAATTCACTAAGTTTTACCGCATGCTGTAAGGGTATTAGGCTACTAATTTGCATAAATAATCGCATGAGGTATATAAAGTCCAATTCATAAATAAAAAAATATATATATAACGATTTTGCGGTAAACAACGGGGAAAAAATTTCGTTAAATATCGCAAAAAATCTTGCAGTAAGCTGTCGAGGCCAAATCATAAACGGATCAGGAACTAAAAAAGGGCACGGTATTTAACCACTTCCCTACCCGCTCATTGTCATATGATGTCCGCAGATGGGATCTCCCATCCTGGGCGGGCGTCCTATGACAGGTATAGGGGGCGCACACGCGCCGCATTGCAGAGGAGCCGAACGGCGTGCCGGGTGCCTGCGATGTCCGCCGGGCACTCGCTATTGCTTGTCACAGAGCATGACTGTGGATCTGTGTGTGTAAACACACAGATCAATGTCCTGTTGGGAGAGGAGAGAGATTATGTGTTCATACTAAGTATGAACACCAATCGGTCTCCTCCCCTAGTCAGTTCCCTCCCCCTACAGTTAGAATCACTCCCTAGGTAACACATTTAACCCCTTGATCGCCCCCTAGTGTTAACCCCCTCCCTGTCATTGACATTTATACAGTAATCAGTGCATAGTTATAGCACTGATCGCTGTATAACTGTCAGTGGTCCCAAAATGGTGTCAAAAGTGTCCGATGTGTCCGCTGCAATGTCACAGTCACGATAAAAATCGCAGCTCGCCACCATTACTAGTAACAAAAAATAATAATAACAAAAATGCCATAAATCTATCCCCTATTTTGTAGGTGCTATTACTTTCGCGCAAACCAATCAATATACGTTTATTGCAATTTTCTTTTATTTTTTATTTTTCCTAAAATATGTAGAAGAATACATATGGGCCTAAACTGAGGAAAAAAATAGTTTAAAAAATTAAATTAAATTGGGATATTTATTATACCAAAAACTAAAAAAATATTGTGTTTTTTTTTTCAAACGTATCACTCTTCTTTTGTTCATAGCACGAAAAATAAAAAACGCAGAGGTGATCAAATAGCACCAAAAGAAAGCTCTATTTGTGGGGAAAAAATGATACAGGGTGAAAATGCCCTGTATTGAAGTGATTAACACCACCCTTTTGGTGGTGGTAACAGGACTGTATTTCCTGTTGGAGTGATTGGGAGTTGAGAGAGAGAGAGTGCTTAGCAGCATAACAGCTATGGAGCTTTTTGAATACAATCTTTTGCAATTGAACTTGCTCCAAAAGCGTCAGACCCCATCGCTGCTGGTGTCCCGCGATCGGGTCACAGAGCTAAAGAACGAGGAGAGGTAAGTGTAAACAAACCTCCTCGTGCTTCCTACTGAGGCTGTCACTAATCGTCTGTTCCCTGTTATAGGGAAAGACAATTAGTGACATCAGACGCCAAGCCACGCCCCCTACAGTTAAAAAAACACACACACTTAACCATTACACTGCCCCCTAGTGGTTAACCCCTTCACTGCCAGTGACATTTTTACAGTAGTCAGTGCATTTTTAATTGGACTGCTTGCTGTATTAATGCCAATGGTCCTAAAAATGTGTCAAAATTGTCCGACGTGTCCGCCATAATGTCGCAGTCACAATAAAAATCGCTGATCGCCGCCATTACTAGTAAAAAAAAATATATGAATAAAAATGCCATAAAACTATCCCCTATTTTGTACACGCTATAACTTTTGCGCAAACCAATCAATAAATGCTTATTGCGATTTTTTTTTAACCAAAAATATGTAGAAGAATACGCATCGGCCTAAACTGAGGAAAAAAAAAGTTTTTTTATATATTTTTGGGGGATATTTATTATAGCAAAAAGTTAAAAATATTGAATTTTTTTCAAAATTGTCGCTCTATTTTTGTTTATAGCGCAAAAAATAAAAACCGCAGGGGTGATCAAATACCACCAAAAGAAAGATCTATTTGTGGGAAAAAAAGCACCTCAATTTTGTTTGGGCGCCATGTCACACGACCGCGCAATTGTCACTTAAAGCAACGCAGTGCCGAATCGCCAAAAGGGGCTTGGTCCTTTAGTTGGAAAATGGTTCGGGGCTTAAGTGGTTAAGGGAATTTCTGGGTTACCAGAACTAGTGTCCCCATTGGAAGATTTCTCCATTACTTTTCTGGGGACAACCCAAAATTTGGGATTTTCTTTTAATTTCATTTTCAATGATAATTGTAAACAGGACAAATAGAGAGGGTGACTCTCCCCAATGGGGACACAGACAGCAATAAAAACTGACAGGTGTTCTAATCCATCTCCATTCTATCCAAAACTGAAAAAAAGTTTTGCCGTTAGTATACTTTAGAATACACAACTCTTTTTCATATATTCGCATGTAATGGCTCACGCAGTGTTTACCTGCGAATGATCGGCCCTGTATGCAGACAGTCTGTGTCCAGTGATGATCATTCGCAGGAAAATATTTCCTGTCTGCAAAATCGCAAAAGGGGGCCTTAGGGAGCTATTACACCTGGCTAGAGACAGATGAACAGCTCAGACTGTTTGCATCCAGGGCTACTCATCTATCCCTCACCATAGTTAATAACTTCATGTGCTATTATACGTGGACAGCTGTGAAGCCCAGCATTTTGTCATTGATTTGTACCGGCTGAGCTGGACATAATCACAAAACGTGCGAGATTTCCAGCAAAACGCGCGTGTAAAATTGCACTTGGCCAATTTTTGGTCCCTGAGCTTCTTTGGGCTGCCCTATGCACAACACAAATTTCCACATGTGAATCACACTTTTCAGATGGCTAGAGGGAACCCACTTTCCTGCTAAATGATGTGTGAACAGGGCCTTAAAGTGAAGCTCTTACTTTGTACCAGGGTTGTTAACAATCTGAAGTGAAATTTACTGACACGTCAGTAAAAGAATTTACTGATAGAATCTCTTTTTTCACTGGCATGATGTGCAAAATTTACTGCAGAACCAACTTTTTTACTGCCAGTTCAAAACATTAGCAAAATTATCGTTTCCAGTGGAAATATCAATATTTAAGTTACAGACATGTAGCTAGTAGGGACGAACTTTGGTTGTTCGGACGTTCAGTGAACATTATCATAACGAACATTATGCGCTGTTCAGGGCAAATTCAAAAGCTGCGGAACCCTGTTAAAGTCTATGGGACACTAACATGAAAAACCAAAAGTTCTAATTTTAAAGGCTCATGTGCAATTTATTACCATAAAAAGTGTTTGGGGACCTGGGTTCTGCCCCAGGGGACATATATCAATGCAAAAAAAGTTTTAAAAACAGCCTTTTTTTGGGAGCAGTTTAATAATGCTTAAAGTGAAACGATAAAAATGAAATATTCCTTTAAATATTGTGCCTTGGCGGTGTCTATAGTATGCCTGTAAAGTGGTGCAGTTTTCCTGTGTTTAGAACAGTACCACAGCAAAATTACATTTGTAAAGGAAAAAAAGTAATTTAAAACTGATCGCGGCTGTAATGAATTGTTGGGTCTGGACAGTATAGGTAAAACTCACTGAAAAAAAACAGCATGGGCCCCCCCCCGTCCATTATCAGGCTCTTTGGGTCTGGTATGAATATTAAAGGGAACCCAGAGCCAAAAATTTACAAAGAAATTGCGTGGGGGTCCCCCCAAAATCCATACCAGCCCCTTCAATTCTGGTATGGATTTTAAGGGGAACCCTGTGCCCAAAAAAAAATGGAGTAGAGGCCCCCCAAAATCCATATCAGACCCTTATCCGAGCACGCAACATGGCAGGCCACAGGAAAAGAGGGAGGACGAGAGAGCGCCCCCCCTCCTGAACCATACCAGCACACATCCCCTCAACATGGGGAGGATGCTTTGGGGTCCCCCACAAAGCATCTTGTCCCCAAGTTGATGGGGACAAGAGCCTCATCCCCACAACCCTTGCCCTGTGGTTGTGGGGGTCTGCGGGTGGGGAGCTTATTGGAATCTGGAAGCCTCCTTTAACAAGGGGGACCCCCAGATCCCAGCCCCCCCCATGTGAATTGGTAATGGGTACCATTTAACAAAAAAAGTGTCAAAAATTGTAAAAAAAAAGACAGGAGACACTTTGGGACAAGTCCTTTATTTAAAAAAATAAAAATGTCCCACAATGTAGATCCATCTCACGCCGCCCGACTAGCCGGAAAATATAAAAAGCCGCAACAGCTCCGCCTCCATGGGAGGCCTCTGGCTCTCATCGCGTGCTTCAAAACCCCCCCCCATTGGAATCCATGGTCTGGTGCCGTGTATGTAGATCAGGGGGCCGGATGCATAGATGGGGGGGGGGGGTGGTGCCTATGCACCCCTAATGGATGGGCCGCCACTGTTACGGACATAGTGGTAAAGAGGCTAAATGGCAAGTTTACCACATTTACCTCTATTTTTAAAAAAAGTGCTTGCTGAAATATAGACATAATGTATGGTTGCTACACAAGCCATTTTGCAATTTAACATTTTTAACTACCTTTTCATTTCAGCTGGCTGATTCTTTAGCTAAAATTGTTAAAATAAAGATGTAAATTATATGTATGTAGGACTGATAATAGTTATAACCAGTGCCACACAAAGGATTTTTTGGAATCTCGATCCAGAATTATTGCTGTTCCGAAGTGTAAATAATCTGGGGATAGATTTCAACTACCCTCTATTAAGTAGACATTCAATTTTCCCTGCTGTGAGGACAATTTAGCAGCTGTTTCACACTCAGATTCTCCTTTTCCTAACTGCCTGTAGTTTTTTTTAAGGGATCAGGGGCTGATGTCAGGGGGCATCTGATTGTGATAGGTAACAAGCACAATAACAGAGAACTGCTTTGATTTGTTCTTTTTTGTTCTGTTCAATTTGATGTTGAAAGCATTTTAAGTCTGTTTGATAAACACCTGTTTATCCTGCCATAATTCCATTGCTGTCATAGTAGGTTACATAGTATGTGAGGTTAAAAGAAGACACAAGTCCATCAAGTCCGACCTGTGTGTGTTTTTATGTCAGTATTACATTGTATATCCCTATATGTTGTGGTCGTTCAGGTGCTTATCTAATTATTATTATTATTATACAGGATTTATATAACGCCAACAGTTTACGCAACGCATTACAATATAAAAGGAGACAATACAGTTACAATACAATAAAATACAAGAGGATTAAGAGGGCCCTGCTCAGAAGAGCTTATAATCGAATAGGGTGGGGCAGGTGGTAAAAAAGGTTGTAACTGTGGGGAATGAGCTGATGGAAGTGGTAGGAGATTAGTTGGACACATGATAGGCTTCCCTGAAGAGATGAGTTTTCAGGGATCACCTGAAAGTAGCAAGAGTAGGGGATAGCCGGACCAGTGGAGGTAGCGAGTTCCAGAGGATGGGAGATGCTCTGGAGAAATCCTGGAGACGAGCATGGGAGGAAGAGATGAGAGAGAGCTTGAGAGTAGGAGGTCTTGAGAAGAGCAGAGAGGATGATTTGGGTGATATTTGGAGACAAGATTGGTAATGTAGCTCGGGCAGAGTTGTGAATGGCTTTGTATGTTGTGGTTCGTATTTTGAATTTAATTCGCTGGGTGATTGGGAGCCAGTGTAGGGATTGGACGAGAGGGTTGGTAGACACTGAGCGGTTGGTAATGTGGATAAGTCTGGCAGCAGCATTCATGATAGACTGAAGGGGGATCGCTTTTGGAGAGGCAGGCCAATGAGAAGGGAGTTCAATAGTTAAGGCGAGAGATAGCAAGGGAGTGAATGAGGAGCTTGGTGGTTTCATTTGTTAAAAAAGGGCGAATTTTAGAGATGTTACGGAGGTGAATTCTACAAACTTTTGACAATGATTGGACTTGGGGCTGAAATGACAAGTCAGAGTCTTGGATTAGACCGAGTACCCTGGTGTTAGGGGAGGGACTGATAGTTGCATTGTTGATTTTGATGAAAAAGTAACTGAGGAGGGCACGGGCATATTATTAGCTCAGTATTAGAGAGATTTAGTTTAATGGTTTCGTTTTATTTGTTCATTTTTCACATAGTTTAAGGAAGTGCTGATATGTCAGTTAGTAAGTTAGTAATGCGAGAGGAGACTGAAGGAGTGAGGTGAGGAATAGACAGATAGATTTGGGTGTCATCAGCATAGAAGTGGTATTGGATGCCGTGGGTGGTTATCAAGTGACCAAGGGAGGAGGTGTAGATAGAAACAAGATCGGGTCCAAGAACAGAGCCTTGGGGGACCCCCACAAAAAGGGGCAATGGAGAGGAGGAGACAGAGTTTTAGGTGACACTGAAGTAATGCTGTGATAGATAGGCAGAGAACCAGGATAGAGCAGAATCTCGGAGGTCAAGGGAATGTAGTTTATTGAGAAGGAGCGGGTGGTCAACATTATCACAGGCTGCAGAGAGGTCAAGTAGTAGGAGGATGGAGTATTGGCTGTTGGTTTTAGCAGTTAGTAAATTGTTAGTGAGTTTAATTAAGGCAGTTTCCGTGGAGTGCTGCGAGCGAAAACCAGACTGTAATGGGTCAACAAGGTTATTTTCACTGAGGTAGGAGCTAAGATGGTTGTGGACTAAGCGTTCTAGAAGTTTAGAGGTGAATGGGAGCAATGAGATGGGTCTTAAGTTGTTTAGATTGGTGGGGTCCAGTGAGGGCATTTTAAGTATGGGAGTGATCTGCGCATGTTTTAGAGGGGAGGGGAAGGTGCCATTAGAGAGGGAGAGATTGAAGATGTGAGTGAGGGAGCATAGGATAGAAGAAGAGGGTGACGGTAGTAGTTGTGAGGGAACAGGATTCAAGGGACAATTGGTTAGTTGGGCATCTGAGAAACATTTTGTAACCTCTTCAGTAGTAGCCAATTCAAAAGAGGAGAGTGTTGAATATGCTGTTAGGTAAGGTATGTTGTGTGGAGAAGATGTACTCACAGTGGAGGTGTACTCACAAATTGCTTCAATCTTGTCTTTGAAGTGATTGTCAATGTATTGGGTAGTGAATGAGTTAGTGGGTAGAGGGGGTGGGGGACGAAGCAGAGAGTTAAAGGTTGAGAAGAGCCGACAGGGACTGAATGACAAAGTATTAATAATAGAGCCGACGGGGACTGGATGACAAAGTATTAATAATAGAAATAAAGTAGGCTTGTTTGGCAGCATGGAGGCATGAATTGTATTTTAGAAGGGTGAAGTCTTGCAGGCATTTGGTTTTACGCCACAGTCGTTCAAGAGCATGACAGTATCTCTTGAGATTTCTAGTGTTGTAAGTTTGCCAGGGTTATAACGGTCAGGGCCTGATTCTGTGTGTGGTTAGAGGAGCAAGTGCATCTATTGATGATGAGAGCGAACTGTTGTAGACAGAGGTGGCCAGGTCAGGACAGGGGAGAGATTATGTCATATAGATGGTCAGTAGCAGAATAGAGAAGGGTTAAGGTGGTGAAGGTTCCTACAAGTAATTGTTTGCTGCTTGGAGGGGTGGGTGGTTGGAGACAAGGATACAGTGAAACTAATGAGGTTGTGATCAGAGAGAGGAAAGGGGGTGTTTGTGAGGTTGCCAGGGTTGCAGAAATGGAGAATACAAGGTCAAGGGTATTACCATTGGAGTGAGTGGAAGTATGTGTCCATTGGACTAGGTCAAAAGATGAGGTTAAGTCGAGAATTTAGCTGTAGTTGGGCTGTTAACATTGACAGGAATGTTGAAGTCACCAAGAATGATTGTGGGTATTTCAGAGGAGATAAAGCAGGATAGCCAGGCAGCAAAGTCATCAAGATAGCGCAATACCAGAAGGCCAATAAATTGCTGCAATCCTCAGAGAAATAGGAGAAAACAGACGAATACAGTGCATCTCGAAAGAAGAGAGGGATAGAGTGGGAGGGATAGGAAGGACTGGGAAGGCGCTTTGGGTCTAGGGGAGTGAGTCCAATGGAGGCCACCATGGGAGAGGTCAGCAGGAGAAGCTGAGTCCAAATTTTGAAGCAAGGTTTTGGTTATGGCGAGTATGTTAAAGCCATTAGAGGTCATGTACAGATGTTAGCTTGTTACAGATGGAGCGGCATTCCAAAGGGCGCATGAGATAGGTGGGCTGCTTTGAGGAAGCAGGGGGATAGAAATTAAACTGAGTGTATTATGGTGGTTGCCAGAGGAGGAGGGGTATTGGATATGTGGCTTGCAGTTGGAAAATGGCGGACCAGGATTAGGAGAAATGTCACCTGAGACTAGGAGAAGGAGGGCGAGGAAAGCAAGATGGAGGTGGGATGTGCATGAGCGCACAAGTCTAGTGGCCCTGGTGTTTATGGCCAGCATGTGGGTGCAGCAAGCAGGAGATGATGGGTGCAGTAGTAGCGGGAGGGTAGGATTGAGGGTGATATATGCATGCTGCAGGGTAGAGAGGAGGGGTAGTGTAAGAATAATTTGAGGATAGAAGACACTGAAAAGGAAGAGAATGATGAGCATGTAAGTGGACAGAGTGGGAATCTGACTTGATATAAAATAAATGTCAAATGCTGGTTTGCTTGCCGTCTTGCAGTGGAGCTCTTGTATCTTCATCCTGCTTTCCTTAAACTGCGGCAGTGAAACTGCTTATCACTCGTGACAGAGCCACTCAGGAAAGAGCCATGATGTCTGTACCTTGCCCCTGTCTGCACCACCCCATAGGCTGCTTTAAATTCATAGGCAGACTGAGCAGGCATGCATTTCTCTATTGGTCATCATAGGGTCTTATTTGAGACACCTGAATATGGGAGAGGAGATGGCCAATACCAGACCAGACATAGGCTAGGGTCGTAAAGCTAATCACCTCTCTTGATCACTCAAGCCAAATGGGGTTGAGAATCAATCACCAGTAATGTTGCTATTGTAGTGTGGTTGTTATATACAGTTGCAAAAAAAAGTATGTGAACCCTTTTGGAATGATATGGATTTCTGCACAAATTGGTCATAATATGTGATCTGATCTTCGTCTAAGTCACAACAATAGACAATCACAGTCTGCTTAAACTAATAACACACACAGAATTAAATGTTACCATGTTTTTATTGAACACACCATGTAAACATTCACAGTGCAGGTGGAAAAAGAGCAGCAATAACTTCAGCCAAACGTTTCCTGTAGTTGCAGATCAGACGTGCACAACGGTCAGGAGTAATTCTTGATCATTCCTCTTTACAGAACTGTTTCAGTTCAGCAATATTCTTGGGATGTTTGGTGTGAATCGATTTCTTGAGGTCATGCCACAGCATCTCAATCGGGTTGAGGTCAGGAGTCTGACTGGGCCACTCCATAAGGCGTATTTTCTTTTGTTTAAGCCATTCTGTTGTTGATTTACTTCTATACTTTGGGTCGTTGTCCTGTTGCAACACCCATCTTCTGTTGAGCTTCAGCTGGTGGACAGATGGCCTTAAGTTCTCCTGCAAAATGTCTTGATAAACTTGGAAATTAATTTTTCCTTCGATGATAGCAATCCATCCAGGCCCTGATGCAGCAAAGCAGCCCAAACTATGATGTCCCACCACCATACTTCACAGTCGGGATGAGGTTTTGATGTTGGTGTGCTGTGCCTCTTTTTCTCCACACATAGCTTGTGTGTTTCTTCCAAACAACTCAACTTTGGTTTCATCTGTCCACAGAATATTTTGCCAGTACTGCAGTGGAACATCCAGGTGCTCTTGTGCAAACTGTAAACGTGCAGCAATGTTTTTTTTTTTTGGACAGCAGTGGCTTCCTCTGTGGTATCCTCCCATAAAATCCATTCTTGTTTCATGTTTTACGTATCGTAGATTCGCTAACAGGGATGTTAGCATATGCCAGAGACTTTTGTAAGTCTTTAGGTGGCACTCTAGGATTCTTCTTCACTTCACTGAGCAGTCTGCTTTGTGCTCTTGTAGTCATCTTTTCAGGACACCCACTCCTAGGGAGAGTAGCAGCAGTGCTGAACTTTCTCCATTTATAGACAATTTGTCTTACCATGGACTGATGAACAGCAAGGCTTTTGGAGATACTTTTATAACCCTTTCCAGCTTTATGCAAGTCAACAATTCTTAATCGTAGGTCTTCTGAGAGCTTTTTTGTGCAAGGCATCATTCACATCAGGCAATGCTTCTTGTTAAAAGCAAACCCAGAACTGGTGTGTGTTTTTTTTATAGGGCAAGGCAGCTGTAACCAACATCTCCAATCTCATCTCATTGATTGGACTCCAGTTGGCTGACACCTCACTCCAATTAGCTCTTGGTGAACTCTAGAGTTCACATACTTTTTTAACCTGTACTGTGAATGTTTACATGGTGTGTTCAATAAAAACATGGTAACATTTAATTCTTTGTGTGTTATTAGTTTAAGCAGACTGTGGTTGTCTATTGTTGTGACTTAGATGAAGATCAGATCACATTTTTTGACCAATTTGTGCAGAAATCCATATCATTCCAAAAGGGTTCACATACTTTTTTTGCAATTGTAGCTAGCATTAAATATAGACGTTTAAAGATATGAAAGCAGAAGACATTTACATTAATAAAAAATAAAAATTTTGCTCAAGTTAAATGTTCTTGATCTGTCTCTTATATGCAGTGGCAACATTGCATTATATTACAGTGGTTTCAAAGGCTGAAGTTTTAAAATTAATGCATACTCTTAATTAAGGTTGCGCCACCCCCAGCCTCCCCCTAATGCTTACCAGAGTCTGATCCAGTGCTGTGCACAAGAGCATCAGCTCTCTCCTTCCTCATAGGCTCAGAGACAACAGCGGGAGAACACTTTGCATTCATTCAGAAAATGCAAAGCATTCTCTAAATCGCATATGTCAAACCCAAAGCCCGCTGGCCAAATCTGGTCCACCAGGCATTGTCATCTGGCCCTTGCAGCTGGAATGTGGTGAAACTCCATTCCTCCACCTCCGACTCCCAGTCCCTGCTGTCAATCATAAACACAGAAGCCTTCTAATTTTACAAGGAACAGCTTTGCTCTCAATGGCTCCTGGCACTAACAGATCCCTGCACACACTCCTGACGTGGATAGATCTCCTGAATCTGAGAGAGAGAATGATCTCTCTACAAGAAAAAGCAGGTACTAGCTCCAGGCCAGATAGGAGAGAGAAATGTGAGGAAGCATTTGGTCTTGCGGTTGCACCCCTAAACTCTGTACGCAGCACATCCCTGTAATCTGTACTCTGTAGTTAACGCACTCCTGAACCCTGCGCTCTGTATAAAGGACACCCTATATAGGAACTCTGTAGCACACCCCTAAACCCTGCACACTGCACATATTGTACCCCTGAACTTTGTAGTCTGTGCATAGCATAGGGTACCCCTGGAACTGCGCTCTCTACATACACCTGAACGCTGCACTCTGTACATAAAGCACTGCTGAACATTGCACTCTGTACGTAGTGCACCTCTGAACCATGTCCCTGTAGATAGCGCACCTCTGGTCCCTGTACATAGTGCATCTCTGGTCCCTGTACATAGCGCACCACTGGTCCCTGTACATAGCACACCTCTGGTCCCTGTACATAGCGCATCTCTGGTCCCTGTACATAGCGCACCTCTGGTCTCTGTAAATAGCACACCTCTGGTCTCTGTAAATAGCGCACCTCTGGTCCCTGTACGTAGCGCACCTCTGGTCCCTGTACGTAGCGCACCTCTGGTCCCTGTACGTAGCGCACCTCTGGTCCCTGTACGTAGCGCACCTCTGGTCTCTGTACGTAGCGCACCTCTTGTCTCTGTACATAGCGCACCTCTGGTCTCTGTACATAGCGCACCTCTGGTCTCTGTACATAGCGCACCTCTGGTCTCTGTACATAGCGCACCTCTGGTCTCTGTACATAGCGCACCTCTGGTCCCTGTACATAGCGCACCTCTGGTCCCTGTACATAGCGCACCTCTGGTCCCTGTACATAGCGCACCTCTGGTCCCTGTACATAGCGCACCTCTGGTCCCTGTACATAGCGCACCTCTGGCTCCTGTACATAGCGCACCTCTGGTCCCTGTACATAGCGCACCTGTGGAATCTGTACGCGTAATCCTGAACTCTGTATGTAACGCACTCCTGAACCCACTCTGGACCAATGTAACTAAAAATATACCATGCCTGGTATTCATCCTTAATAATGGACCTTAATCAGGAGACAGCATTGGCGGCCAAGATATTTCCTTTAGTACAGTCTTCCTTTATATCTAAATTGTGGATTCATTTTTAACCTACCTCATTGTGACCTGGTCATATCTATGAAGTAGCTTGGCTATTTGTGCAGCTTTCATAGCAACATACTTTGCATGCTGCCTTTCTGTTTTTCATGGTATTATTTCTGTCCTGCTTATGTAGGGAGCTCATTTATTGAAACAGTTGGTATTTGGGACATAGATGTGCTATCGGCACTAAAGAAATGCTTTGTTGGATTAAAGTCCCTGTACTTTCGCTTTGTGAATTCCATTTACAAAGATCATCTTATAATGTTGCAACCTTAAGCAAGATCTGTCATAATCAAAGGCTCATTTACTGTTCCTGCAGGGAGTGAAATATTCAGTGCTGTATAAAATGTGCGGTATAGAAAAAAACTTAATGAAATGACATTACAGCAAGAAATAAATATCTTTATTTCGTTTTCTCTAATATAAGGTATTTTTCAATATTAACTTTCATCTCAGTAACCTCAAGCAATTGTGTGTGATCTGTGATTTGTTAAAAGTTCCCTTTATGTCATCAACAAAGCATCTACAAATACACAATACACACGACCGGACTTTCTGGCAGAAAAGGTCAGACGAAATCATTTCATTGGATATTCCGATCATGTGTGGGCTTCAGCGGACTTTTTTCTTCAAAAATTCTGACGGACCCAGAAATAGAACATGTTTTAAATCTTTCCGACGGAATCAATTCCTATTGGGAAAACCGTTCGTCTGTATGCTAGTCTGACGGACCAAATACGACGCAAGGGCAACTATTGGCCACTGGCTATTGAACTTCTTTTTTTAGTCCTGTTGTACATCATTGTGTTCGAAATGAAGGACTTTGGTGTGATCGTGTGTAAGTCCGTTCGGTCGGAAACTCCGTCGGAAAGACCGTCAGAGTTTATTCTGACGGAAAGTCCGGTCGTGTGTACATGCCATTAAAGAATTAAAGGATAAAAAAAATGAGTAAAGCTGAATATTATGAAAAACACTGAGGTACTTATCCTTAATTTGGTAATACTCCAGACTTGTAGTGAGATGGGTGATCGTAGTGTGTGTGTATGTGTGTGTAACTAGCATATTCACTATTGATTTAAAGGGACATTAAAGCTTCATTAAAAATAAACAATTAAATAACAAACATGGTATACTTACCTGCTCTGTGCATTGGTTTTGCAAAGAACAGCCCCAATCCTTTTTTTCTGGGGTCCCCCCGCCAGGACTCTAGGCTCCTCTTCTTTGGCAAGTACCCCCATGGTAAGTCGCTTTCCCTCCTGAGCCACCCTGTCTACATCTATTGACACAGAGCGGCCGGCTCAGCCCTGCCGAAACAACAAAGTGTCCCAAGCGCTATGTCCTATGGAGAATCACACTGTCTACTGCCCAATGACCAATTAGATGCAGCCATCAGAAATAGTACACATGGAATTGCAAACGAGAAATTGACAGCGCTATCTGGATGTGAGTGGTTGATATGGAATCCTCAGAATATATAACAGAAAGCCGATGGGTGAAGGCTAAAATAATAAAGGCTAAAAATGTGATTTATTGTTCACAGAGAAAGTTGAAACCATAACAGATAATATGATATCAAGCCGGTATGGACAGATGTGGATGGGCTAATATCTGCTGGGTCCAGTGGGCTAAGAGATGAGTCCACCTTGATGTGCAGCCTCCGCTATACAGAGCTGCATATGCTTGGGAGCTGAGCCCGACTCCGCAGTTGCTCCTGTGTGACTTCACAAGGGCGGAAGTGCCGGACTAAAGTAGATTGGCAAACAAACTAGACTGGAACGCAAGGGGAACTGTTGCTGTGACCTCATCTCAGCCTCACCCCACCACTCACTAATGGCTCAGTCTGCCCAATGAGGCGGGAGACAACTCATGTGCACATTGCTGAATCGGATCGGGCTCAGATAATAATAAGGGGGGATTCTGCAACATAGAATGCATTAAGTGAAAAACCTTAAGGCTTTAGAACCACTTTAAATACTACACTATGGTCCCCCTTTTGTGGCTCTGGTACGTGAGCTTTGTCTGCACAGCAGTCTGATGCATCTGTGTACTGCAAAGCCAAAGATTTGGAGGAGCTGAACAGAACCCTACTTACTACAGATATGCATTTTTGCTGCCTGTAGAATAAGCAGCCATTGATTTTAGCGAGTTTTCACTTTGATGGGTGATTAAAGTTTTCTGGGCTTTCATTTGATGTACGTTATGGCTAAGAAAGAAATACACTGAAGTTGCATTTGAAAGACTTTTTTACATAATTTATTTATTTAAAAAAACAAATTGTTTTTTGGCACCACATTATCACTTTGTGCATTCTTTTGCTTTTGGCATGTCAAACCTTGATGTTAGCTGCCTAGATTTTGAAATCCCTAGCGCTGACTTATATTTTGTTTGTTCATATATATATATACTGTATTGGAAAAAAATGACAACCTCATTGAAGTAAAAGTGGTGTAACTCAATGTCTTGCTATTGTTTCGTTGACTAGCGAATGTTTCATGAACACTCATAAAATTCTTTTTTATGAAAGTCCTTATTTAGTCTTTCTAGATCTATTTCTTACTGTTAGGTCACTGCCAGCTGTTGCCATTATTTCACTTATGGTCTTCTTTATTGCTAGGTGGGTTGTGGTGGGCATGTACACAGCTGGGTTTTTATAGGTTACTCGTTAAGACTTGTAATTCATTCTGGATCACACAAATGTTCACTATATTGGAGGTGACACTTTTCTCCATCGTCTTGATTTGGTTTCATCTGCATGAAGTGATAATATAATAGAACTTTCACTCCAGGAGATATTGTGTGCTCAGTTACAACACTTATTAAGCTAAGCGACAGCACATACCATTCCAGGAAACCTTGTTTTATCTATTCTGTGCATTAGCCTATACCATAGGACTAGACCTAGGAACTTTGCAAAGGATCATTTTGACCAGTAGATTATAACCATATAGGACATTAAGTACTCATTTATAAACTGAATTCAAATGCCATGTGATTATTTATAAATTGTGCATAAAATCTGTTCTGATAATGTGGTTTTTCATGTAACACCCTTGAAAAAGGACATAGGCGTGCCAACTAAACATCTTCTGGAATGCTGACCTACCAGGTTCCTGTGGTATACAAATGGTTTGGATTTATTTGAAGCTGCATCATGTCTGGTTCAGTTCTTCTTGAGGCGTGTTGAGGTTATAAGAGAAATATGGGTTGTTTTTTTTGCCCATTTACACTTACCTAGGTGGATGCAGCATAGGTCCGATGCATAATCTGTATCCCGCCACCTCTACACTGAGAACTGAGCGATCGGACATCACCGATGACTTGGTTCTCACATCCCCGAGCGGAGAGCTGCTGACTTTCAATCAGCAGCTTTCCTCTCTGCTCCGCCATGCTCATTGGAGCACTAAGATGTGGAGGGGGGCGGGGAGCGGCCATCTCAGGCTCACAGCGGCTCACTGATAGGCTGAGACAGGCATCAGTCCAGGCACCCTGCGGACTTCAGACCGCACTCTGTTGAAAACGGGTCACAGGAGTGCAAAAGGAATTGCACTCTTGTGACCTATAAGAGAAGCCCAGCCAAACAAGTTCAGGCTGGACTTCTCCTTTAAGCTGTGGAGCCATTTTCCCCGCCACGGAAAAATTCAAAACATGGCAAAGTGATTTTGCTGCATTTTTTGTTTTTCCGTGATCGGTGGTCAAAACTTTCCATATCCTGAATGTAATTCTTCTGTGTTCAGGAGAGGGAGGCTGAGGAAGGTTGAACCTCGCCTAACTGCAGCAGCTCCTAAATTCTGCTAAAAGCCTATGTGTACATTGACACATAGGCTTTGATGGAAAACACCACAAGCTTCTAAACTCAAGTTTAGGAGCTGCTAGTGTACATGAAGCCTAAAAAAGCTTGGCCTCCCTCAGACTTACTACAAAAAATGTGCGTAGTGCAGTTACCAATAGCTACCAATTAGAATGACCTTTTCTCTGTTCTGGCTGCAGTAAACTGTAATCTGTTTGGTTGGTTGGTCAAGGTCTTGTACTTTGTACATCATCATAGTCCTTAGCACAGCCTTATTAATTTAGTTAGATATCTTTGAGTCCTTATGTTCTGGGAGTGTGACTATACGTTGCCTGAAGGGAGGAGAGAATCTTGTCTCAAGTACTGCTACTTGAGCTTACATTATGCAAGGCTATTTCTCTTACCTTGGGTGAAAACAGTGTGCAAATGTACAACATCATCACTGCCCATACCTGCAAGAACAGCATACATTTTTTTTCAATATGGATTTGGTACAAGAAGTTTATAACCCCTGTCAATTTTTATTTTTTTGTCTTTTGCATCCCATCCTTCTCTTCTTACCCCACAGCCAAAGCAGTAAGAGTAAATCCTGGCAAAGCGACGTAAAGGCGACCTTGACACAAATAGGGTTAAGTGCCGGTTCAGTTGCAGCATGCCACCACCAAGCGGACAGTAGGCTTGACCCAGTCACTATATCTGGGCATTGAGTTATATGGGACTTTAGACCATTGGGAACCTTCGCCACTTATCCACAGGATTGCCACTTGGTGGTTGCTTCCATCATATCATGGACTGGGCTCAATAGTATACATCTTTTACACAGCGCTTAAATAACAGGCTATCAGAGATTCCATATCATCTGTGGAGGGAAGCACTGGGCTGCAGGAGGAATATGGGTGGCAGGGTTCACTTCGGGACACTTGAATTGGGGGTGGGCTTCTGCAGTGGGGTGCTTGGGTACAGTGGTGGGATACAAGTGGGAGGGGTGGTAGGTTTAGGGGAATCCCCCAACACACTGTGTATATTTTTTTATGTCCAATAAATATACTACATTTAGCAGCCTTTGAGGTACTCAGTCCTTGCAGGGTTTTTTGTAGTAGCTGCTTTTAGCCACTGCTCCCATGGGCAGTGACCTACTATGCCTAAAAATAGGACCCTTTGGATTTCCAAATGTACAAGTCCTTTAACCATTTGACACACAAATATTGATGCTTGGTTTCCTGTTTATCACACAGCATTATGTAAATTTGACTTCCCACCTTCGGTTTAAAATTTCTACAAAATCTTCCTTCACCAATTCGCAATACTCTGGCAGTACCATAAAATGGACACAGCCATCTGTGATCCCATACTTGCCAGAAGTTTATGCCACGTGACTCTTGGCAGGAGAAACAAAGTGAGACTTGGCACCAAGGTGCCAGCCTACAGTGTGCAGCTGCAGGAATATACGTGAATTTAATGTCTCTTGAATTTCCACTTGAGGTGAATCAGGCTCTGGGGCCCTTTCATCTGCTGGTCTAGATGTGTTTCATTCTCTTAAATGTTTGTTAGTGACTGTGGCGTTTGTCAGTAAGTGACGGCAGCTGTTTTGAATGGGTGTCATTTATGGCCCTCTGTGCTGTTGACAAGCCATTTACCAGCTATAAACTGCTTAGTCAGCATAAAGAGCCTAGAAAGGCTGCAGTGGGCTGCCATCTCACAGCAGTAAGTCCACAGCCATTTTTTTCAACCCATAATTATTTTTGGCATTTTCACATCTCCAGCAAAGCATAATTCGCAAAAAGCATGAAGTGTTAATTGCTGCCCCATTGTACTTTTTGAATACAACTAAAACCTTTTTCACAGTTGTCAATTTTCCAGACCTGCGTGCCATTACTTGTTCATTTCTTCTTTGTGTCCTGATTTCACTCATAAATCTATTGCCAAGCAAAATGTTAACGAACGACAATCAAGAAAGTTGACAATACACGAATAAAGGATGGGTTACCTTATTTATATCACCTTGTTATATCATGGCTGTGTGCAGAGATGTCAGAATAGTCAGAGATGTATCTAAAGTAGCGCAATTGGTATTAACCACTTGAGCTCCGGAACATTTTACCTTCATGACTAGGCCATTTTTTGCTATTCGCTACTGCGCTACTTTAAATGGAAATTGTGTGGTCATGCAATAGTGTACCCAAAATACATTTATATCATTTTTTTGACACAAATAGTTTCCTTTTGGTGGTATTTGATTACCACTGGGTTTTTAATTTTTTTTATTATATAAACGAAAATAAACCGACAATTTTGAAAAAAAAAAGTTTACTATGCTGCTACAAAACATATCTAATAAAAAAAAAAAAAAAAAGAAAAATCTGTTTTCATCATCAATTTAGGCCAAAATGTATTTACTAGATGTCTTTGGGGGAAAAAAATCACAATAAGTGTATATTAATTGGTTTGCATGAAAGTTATAGAGTCTACAAACTTTGGGATATATACTGGAACTTTTTATTTATTTATTTCTTCATACATTTAGACCAAAATGTGTTCTGCCACATGTCTTTGTGGATGTCATCACCTCATCATGCCCCAGGTGATGACATCACAAGGGGTGTGGCCTCTAACGTATGACATCGGGTGGCCACACCCCCTGACAAGATAAGTCATTGCACACGGCGGACCCATCGTTACATCTGGAGATCGAGTCGAGTCAACATCAGAAGAAGAACAGAGGGAGAAGACCCAGCAAAAGAGCAAAATATAGCAGAGAGGAAAAGAACTGGAGAGGAGAGAAGGACCGGAAAGGAGAGAACAGATCGCCAGAAAAGGGAGAAGAGCCAGAGCTGCCTTAATAAAATACTTTAAAACCTATTTAGTGAGTGAAACGTGGCAGGCTGCCTTTTTTTGGTTTGTTTTTTGACAGGTGTTGGCTATCTCCACTGAATCCAGGAAATGCTTTTTTAACCACTTTCAGACCGGACCATTTTGCTGGTCAATGACCAGAGGTCTTTTTACAATTTGGCACTGCGCTGCTTTAACTGGTAATTGCGCGGTCATGCAATGTTGTACCCAAACAAAATGTGCGTCCTTTTTTTCCCACAAATAGAGCTTTCTTTTAAAGGTATTTGACTGACTCTGCGATTTTTATTTTTTGCGATATAAACGTAAAAAGACCGCAAATTTTGAAAAAAAATGATATTTTCTACTTTTTGTTATTAGAAAAATCCAATAAACTCAATTTTAGTCATACATTTAGGCCAAAATGTATTCAGCCACATGTCTTTGGTAAAAAAAAAGTCAATAACTGTATATTTATTGGTTTGCGCAAAAGTTGTCACATCTACAAACTAAGGTACGTTTTCTGGAATTTACGCAGCTTTTAGTTTTGTGACTGCCTATCTCATTTCTTGAGGTGCTAAAATGGCAGGGCAGTACAAACCCCCCCCCAAATGACCCCATTTTGGAAAGTAGACACCCTAAGGAAATTGATAAGAGGCATGTTGAGCCCATTGAATATTTAATTTTTTTGCCTCAAGCGATTGAATAATGACAAAAAAATATATATATTTTTTTTACACAAAGTTGTCACTAAATGATATATTGCTCACACATGCCATGGTTATATGTGGAATTGTACCCCAAAATACATTCTGCTGCTTCTCCTGAGTACGGGGATACCACATGTGGTCGACTTTTTGGAAGCCTAGCCGCGTATGGGGCCCCGAAAACCAAGCACCGCCTTCAGGCTCTCTAAGGGCGTAAATTTTTGATTTCACTCCTCACTACCTATTACAGTTTTGAAGGCTATAAAATGCCAAGATGGCACAAAACCCCCCAAATGACCCCATTTTAGAAAGTAGACACCCCAAGCTATTTGCTGAGAGGCATGTTGAGTCCATGGAATATTTTATATTTTGCCACAAGTTGCGGGAATATTACAAACTTTTTTTTTTTTCACAAAGTTGTCACTAAATGATATATTGCTCACACATGCCATGGGCATATGTGAAATGACACCCCAAAATAAATTCTGCTGCTTCTCCTGAGTACGGGGATACCACATGTGTGGGACTTTTTGGGAGCCTAGCCGCGTACGGGGCCCCGAAAACCAAGCACCGCCTTCAGGATTTCTAAGGGTGTAAATTTTTGAATTCACTCCTCACTACCTATCGCAGTTTTGAAGGCCATAAAATGCCAAGATGGCACAACCCCCCCCCCCCCCCAAATGACCCCATTTTGGAAAGTAGACACCCCTAAATTTAGGGGTACACTAGTGAGACTCACAGGTAAAAAAGCACCTAGGCTGTCAGCGAATGTGTCAAAACGCTACAAAAAAAACTGTTAGCGATCGCAGGGATCAGGCCTGACTCTGCGAACGCTGCAGTTATGTGTGTTGTGTTTTGTAAGTGACAGTGATCGATCGATACTGCACTTGGGTGGGCTGGTCTGGGCTTGGCGGAGGGGCTAAACGCAGGTGCTAGTAGGTATCTGGGCTGATCCCGCTAACAATGCGTTTTGGGAAACCTAAACTGCTGGCGATGCTAATATAGATCTGATCAGATACTATATTACTAAGGGAGGTGTATGCTTTGCGCGTGGGTGTTAGCGGTACTGGCACTAACCTGACGCTGCCTGGGGCGACACAGACCTTATCTGACCCTCAAACTTATATCACCCGCCGGGTGATCAGGGGGTTAAACCTTTATTAGGTAATAAATGGCGGGTGCCCTGAAACTATAAAAAAATAACTAACCAACCAGCGTCACCTGTAACAGTTATATGGTGATCACTGGTGAAAGGGTTAACTAGTGCGGTGCGAATCACATCCGTTCTCATAAACCGCTGCAATGTGAACCCAGCCTTAGTGACACTGGCGACGGGGGGTGATCACGGGGTTAAACCTTTATTGGGGGGGTTAGGGGGGTACCCTAGAACTAAAGGGGGCTAACCCTAACTGCCCTAACAGTTATTACAGTCACAAATGACACCAATGCAATAAAAAAAAAAAATGCAATTGGTGTCACTGTGACTGGAGGTGCAGGGGTGATTGGGGGGGGTGAAGGGGGGGTGAGAGTGTGCCTGGCATGTTCTACTGTGTAGTGTAGTGTTGGTGCAACTCACCGATCCTCTCTCCTCGGTGCCGGAACGAAAAATACAGACACGGAGGAGAGATTACATCACTTCCTCTGCCTGTGTTTACATTACAGGAGAGGAAGTGATGTCATGCTGCACTTCCATTCATCAGGAGCGATCGCGAGGGGATGGCCATGAATGAATGGCCGCCCCCTCATTCCGGATCGCTCCTGAACGGATTCCGACCGATCGGGCCCCCCACCCGCGGGAAGGCAGGGACGTACAGGTACGCCCATATGCCTGCCCGTGCCATTCTGTCGACGTACATCGTCGTGCGGCGGTCGGCAACTGGTTAAAGAGGAAGTAAACACTGATGGGTTTCACTTAATTTTTTTCCCCCTGAAAAGTAAAAGCATAATGTGCTAGTATGTATCACATACTAGCACATTATGTGACACTTACTTACAAACGAGGCCCGCGCCATCCCAGCTGCAGGCCGCATCCGTGTTTGCCCCTCTTCCTTCCAGACTACAGCTCTGTGACTGGCTGGAGCCATGTCACGTATTCCTGTGCATGCATGCGGGAGCCATCAGTCACACACTTGCTACTGAAGAAACAGCTGGGGGGGGGGGGGGGCATTTCATCAGAGCACTACAAAGTAAATATCTCTTAAACGGCAAATGTTTAGAATATTTACAGTACCTATAGGTAAGCCTTAGTATAGGCTTACCTGTAGGTACAACTTGCAAATGGAGGTTTACAACCTCTTTAAGATCGGCAGGGGGCTAGAATCACAATCTCGATACTTTAACGATTAATCGTGCAGCTCTACAAGGCAATAAAACACATTGAAAAATAGATTAAAGGGCCAGATATGTATGGATTATTTTTGGAGAATAAGGCTATCATTTGTGGTGTTTTCAATAGATTTAGCAGTTCTATTTTTCATATAAAACAATATGGCTCCAGTTATAGGATAGCGAAGTATCCATACCATGCAAATGTGCGGCTCAGAAAGCCTAATCCCTGAAAGCAACTTCTGAAAGTGACAGCTTGAGAGATAAATTGGAGAATGGCTGCCCTCAATTACAAAGGCCTCCGATTGTGATTTCTTCTATATGATTGTCCGATGACATTTCTGGAGCTCATTGCAGGTCATTTTCCAGGATAAGGGAGTCAGTTTAAGGCAGAGTTTACAGCATGCAGTGTGGGCAGACACATTCAGATAATGCACCAATATCTTTGAGAAGTCTGGAGAGAATAAAGGCAGACCTCTCTGTGTATTAGAACTGCTGTCTAATCTCATGATTTGTACTCCTTGTCACTTGGATAGAAAACACTCAGACTTCCCCTTGTATCTGGGAAATTTCCACTTCTTGTCTTGTCTGTGGGGACAGAATGTGAGGGGATATCACTATGATGCGGACACCCACAGCAATAAAAAACAACTGCCAGAGGTACTAACCCTTTCCATTTTTAAAATTGCGTTACACTTTCACTTATATTTTATACTTTTGGCATAGTTTGTAGAGCTTTACAGTGCGGAACACAGTTCATTGCTGGTAATCCTTAGCTATGCGCTCATTGGCTTTACCTTTTTAAAAAAGTGTTGTTGGTAATGCACTAGGTCTTTGTGTCCTTTTTGTCTATACAGATTTAAAGTATACATTTTAGGAAATACAACACCATCCTACCTCCCCACTACTCCCCATTGTTGCATACATTGTCACAGAACTCTCAATTAAAATACCTTTTTTTTACAGTCGTTCTTCTATGCGGTCACGTGACTGCAAAAGCTTAATCTCCTCTGTGTGATATGTGGCTGGTTGGAGAGACCTCTCTCCCCCTGTAACAACGCCTAGAGCAGCGTAGGCCGGTGGATGATATCACTGATATATGGAATAAAGCCCCCTTGTTAGCCATGCATGCTACACAAAGGAACTTTGTGGCCATGTGAATGCATAGAAAAAAATGGGTGGGAATGATTTCATTTGTGATTTATGCTAAAATGTAGGCAACTCCACAAAGGCAATGGAGAGGCAATATTTAACAGGTTGAGTGTTGGACAGCCTAAACTTCTTCTAACCATTGATTTCTTTTGTGTTTTTAAGCTTATATATTTTTTTAAGAAAGCTTTTGTGATGGTGAAGCCGAGTCTGGGCCAGCCAAAGACAGTAGTCTAGTGGGCGTTTTCTGGGCATTTATTCAGTATTCTTATTGACTTGCATTTTTTTTGGGTCATCCCTCTTGTTAGCATTCGTATGTACATACACAAGGACGCATACATCATAAATATTCACAAGCAGTTTTTCAGCTTTGCCAAAACTCAAATAAGCTGTGGAATGATGCCCATATTCATGAGCCCTTACCACACTCACAACTTTACTGAATGAGCCTTTATCTATATTATTGCTTCTCCTCCCCGTCTGCTAAAAAAAAATATATTCCCATTTGTTCTTCTCCGTCTCCCTTGTCTATGGAGCACGGCATGCCACATATATATATATATATATATACAGTATGTTCTCATGCCTTATTGCTTCTTGCACCTGTCACTACTACTCCCATTGACGTATGCTTAGCAAGGACCTTCTACATCCACGATGAGGAAGCATTGCTGTAAGGTGTCAATTATTTTCCCGCCGCAAAGTAAATGAAATGTGTTTTGTGCAAACATTTGCTCGCTGAAAAGGTGACAGTGCCAAGAAGTTAGTAAGCACCATTGTAAAGGCACGAGCAGAACATGCATTCCGGACTATATTTAGCAAACTTGTTTACTTTTGAGAAGGACTTTTTAGGTATTTTTTACCTTTTTACTTTAAGTGCTTGCAGCTGTGGAAAATTCTAATGTGGGGGGATTATTTTACTGTGGATTAACATATCTTTGGGCACTGGATTAAGGATTTATTATAACATCTCGACCTGCCAGCAACATTTCCTCCCTCCTAGTAAAACGATGATCTTTAGAGTAAGTAGAAGCAAAACTGCTGGCAGACACAGCGCTGGTAACAAGTTATCGATTCATTCCCATACTTTCCTCCATGGTAATTAGGTTGCAATGCATAGAAAATCTATTAGATATAACGGCGCAGGGCAGCTATGCAAAGCAATGATAATAGAATGCGCCTTTTCACAATCAACACCTTGGTTGGAGTTATTATTTCATGTGCCTGCAAGTTTGCAAGTCGTTCCCTCTGTTCAGCGTCATAGGGAAACTACATAATTTTAACTGCATATCATAACCAGAGGGCTTAATTATAAAAGTCATATGCTGTTAGCCGAAACGGGTTCTGACTTGATAAGCTTTACAATATTCTTTGCCACATTATACCTTCGGAATTTGGAGAGTCAGCAGCTAAACAGAGATGCCAACATTATAGTCTACAAGGGCAGCCTCATTTTATGAGCAAAGATGCTAATCAGGTGCCTTGATTTGTAATAATAAGCGTTAAGAAAACCTGTCACTTCTCCTCTAAAGGAAATCTATGGTCAGTCGCATCATACACTTTCAAACATCAGCATTGCAATAGCAATACAAGCAATCATTATTTTTACAATCCAATATAAGCTTACGCGAAAAACCCCTTCTGTGTTTTTTTAGTTCTGCCTATCTGCTGCCATCTCTTTCCTCAACTTCCTGGATTCCTGCATGCTTTGCAGCTTCTGTTTAATTTTAATTTATAAGGACTACATATCCCATGGTACCTTGGTGCAAACAAGCAGTGACTCCTGTATGACTCCCTCTCCAGAAACTCCTCCCTTCAGCACCTCTGTAGTTCACAAGGCAGGCTCTGTGAAATGTGTGACATAGTGCCTACTAGCAAGGCATAAAGAATATGTGTCACAGAAATCAAGGACATAAACACGTGGGGATCCTCACAAAGTAAGTTTACAAACTTCAAGGTCACTCAGATGAACCACCTGCTGACCACTCACTGTACATATACTGTGAGCGTCAGCAGATACAGGAGTATATATATATATATATATAATATATATATATATATACATGTCTGGCTTTCTGCGTGGTTTGGGGCATGCAAGTGTGCTCCCCTTGCTGACCCCTGGCAGCAGATTTCAGCAGAAACCTGCTGATTGCTGTTCCTATGCACACAGAACTCTGTGTGTGCTTGAACACAGCCAATGTGGATGTTTCTTCCCCCTGGCAAGCAGGAAGAAAACATAGCCAGATCACAAAGTAAAAGCAACACACATTACACATTGTTAGGTACGTGGTTAACCCCTTAAATGTCCCCTGGATGTTAACCCCTTCCCAGCCATTGGTAAAGTGTCAGTGTACAGTATTATCACTGATCACTGTATTAGTGTCATTAGCGACGTGAGTGTCAGTTAGTGACCCTCCCAGCCAGTGTCTGTCAGCATCAGATTGCCTGCCAGCCTATCACAGTGCCACTATAAGTCACTGTTCACTCCCATTACAGTATAGTGTCTATAGTTGTATAAATGCCAGTATATGTGCCATTATTTGTAGACCTGTAGCTTTTGTACAAACCATATATTAGCTTATCGGGATTTTGTTTTTACCAAGGACATGTAGCAGATAATATTTAGACCTGAATGTATGAATAAATTAGATTTTTTTTTTTTAATATTGGATACTTTTATAACAGAAAGTAGAAAATATTGTTTTTTTGCAAAATCTGCTGTCTTTTTTTAGTTATATAATGAAGAATAAAAAACTCAGTGGTGATCAAATACCACCAAAAGAAAGCTTTATTTGAATGAAAAAAAAATCTGATACATTTGGGTAACACATGGCCACGCAATTGCCGGTTAAAGTAACAAAGTGGCGAAACCTTCTGGAGGTCCAGTGGTTAATAGGAGTTGGCAAAAAAAAAATCCAAATACAATGTGGAAATGAATATATGCTTTTACATTTTGACCATAGATACTTATTAAAATGGCTTAGACATTATAACAGGTTGTTTAAGCCTTAAATTTGAAGTTCAGGTTAAAGAATAGCTTGACCCCCCCCCCCCCCCCCCAACCAACATTGTCCTCTTCTCCCACACCACTCTATTCCTGAAGGTCCCATCCTGCACCACTATCTTCCTCAGTCATTACCAAAAACATTTTGTTCGGTAAAAAAAAAAAAAAAAAAGGAACGGATTCCTTAATATGTGAACATAGTAAAGGAGGGAGTAAGGAGCACGTTTAATGATTTAATGTTTGTAGAAAAGAAAATAAAGGTTTGCTTTAAGATAATCTATATGGACATTTTCTTAGATCAGTACATGATTTCACTACAACCTAACAGCTTCATATAAAGTTTGCATGTTCTTTACTACAAAGCATGATAGATCAAAGAGGATCTCTCTCCGCTCTATCCTCCATCATTATATTAATTGGCTGTACTCACCGCTTCACTATAGTAGAAGAGAGCTAAGCAGCTCCAAAAGGCTCCCCAGGGTAGGGATCTCTGCAGATCAATAACGCTAGAAACAAATAGGTGACCGATTTTGTTTGAAATGGGAAATTAGGATTAATGGCTTAATGGGTGGTATCTCTCTATCAGGCAGCATGGCAGAGATGGCAAGAAATGTTTCAAGCTAAAGGAAACATTGTAAACTGAGGAGCGCTACTCAATGTCAATGCATAGTGATGACACAGCAAGCAAACGGGACTGCGCTTTTTGTCTTATGTCAGGATCTGATAAACTTGTGTCCTAAAGTTAAAGCATCAGCCAAAGTGAGAGTGTATGAGTGGCAATAGGAGTGGTGGGCTGATGCCCAGACCTTCATTTCAAATCTATGATACAGATATGGCACTCACAAAACAGAATAATGCCAGAATGAGAGCTGGGATATGGGCCCTGTAAGCTTAATACACTTTTCTGTTAAGATATTAACACCTATTAATATTTTACTGCATGTTTCAATGCGAATAATGTATGTTTTGGGGTCTTCTAAATAGTACCCAGGGCTCCTGTCACATTAAGACATTGGAGTAGTAATCAGAACCGTTGGGTTATTTTCTTATTATACATTTACTATTATAGATTTGTTGTTTGCTATGCATCCCTCATTCTCCATCTCTACAATGCAAAATATGTATGAATTTCTCACAGCGGACTGTCTGCCAGTACATTACCCATACTTCTACTGACAGCAATAGGGAGTCAAAAGAAACAATTAAACAATTGAAAACCAGTGGCTGAAGCAATGTATGGCTAGAGCTAGTTAGCCTTGTTTACATGGCTCCTACTTGGAAACCTGGAAATGACATCTTGTTCAAATGTTTGGAATCCCAGCAGCATTACTAACTGAGGTTTCACATTTCTATTGGAGAAGCTTTTAAGGAACACTAAAACCATGGCCAGTTCTTTGGTCACAAAAGACTCAAAGTAATACTAAACACACTGTTTAACCACTTAAGGACCGAGCAGCTTTCTGAGATTTGTTGTTTACAAGTTAAAAACTGTTTTTTTCTAGCTAGAAAATTACTCAGAACCTCCAAACATTATACACTTTTTTTCTAACCACCCTAGAGAATAAAATGGCGGTCGCAGCAATACTTTCTGTCACGCCGTATTTGCGCAGCAGAGTTACAGAGCAGGTCTAGAGCTAGAATTATTGCTCTCGGTCTACCGATTGCGGTGATACCTTACGTGTGTGGTTTGAACACGTTTTCCATAAATATTTTATTCGACAACATATAACCAGGACAGTATATTAGTACCGTTTATAAGATACAACATGGGAGTGCAGCTTGAAATAGAATGACCAAGAGCGAGTTGAGAGAAACAGATTTGGCAATGGAGGGCAGAGGGTCACATTTTCACTTTTCACCTCCCCCCCAAATCCCCCCCCTGAAATGGTCAAGGAAAGGAAAGGGATTATGAAAGTGTTTTGAACATATGCGGGCGCTACTCACATATGCTTTCGCTTCTGAATGTGAGCTCGGTGGGATGGGGCACGTTTAAAAATTTCTTTTTTTTTTCTTATTTATTTTACTTTTTATTTTTACACTGTTCTTTTACAACAAAAAAAAACTCGGAAACTTGTAAACATCCCTTGTAATAGAAAAAAAAAAGCATGACAGGACCTCTTAAATATGATATATGGGGTCAAAAAGATCTCAGATCTCATATTTACACTAAAATGCAATGAAAAAAAAATGGCCTTTTAAGAGCTATGGGCAGAAGTGACGTTTTGATGTTGCTTCCGCCCTACAGTGGTATGGAGATGGGTGGGAGCCATCTTCCCCTCACTCGTCTCCATACCTAACACAGGAGACGACCCGATCTCTTCCGCTGCTGCCGACTTTCGCCAGTAAGCGGTGGAAAAAGTGATCTTGCAGCAAAACCACCGCAGAGACCACTATTATCGGACACCGGACCGCCCGCTGAAGAAGAGGATATCGGGGTTATGGCAGCTAGCTGCTGCCATAACAGTGATATTTCTCTTCAAATTGAGGATGTATATCGGCGGTCCGGAAGTGGTTACTTGACATTGTTTTGGGTAGAGTGAGAAAGGGTTAAAACTTCTGTAGGATTTTTACTCCTGGCTGTGGCCTTGCTGGTAAGAAGTCCCTTCACTTCCTGTCTAAGTTACAATATTGTCCTTGAAACATGACATGAGAAGAAGTTTCCTATGGGGTTCAGGAATTCAGGGTATAGATATTTTATACATAAGTACATTGGTCCAGCTTGCATATATCATTCCTGTCTGATGCCCATAGAAGCTGGAAATCACTGAAGTAGACAGGGGCTGCCCTGCTGCATTCTGAACAGAGGATGTCGGCTGTTGGACATGGGCACCATTTAGAGAACGCTTTGCATTTTCTGAATGAATGGAAAGCGTTTTCTTATTGGTAGAGATGGAGAGGCGGAATGGTGAAGTCATGCTTTCTACCTTGCCCAATCAACGAATGAATGCTTTGTATTCATTTAGATCATGCAAATCATTCCCTGATTGGCTGCTATGCTGAGGCTGACATCCTTTGATTATGTAGCAAGCCAGATGCTCAGCATGGGACCTGAAAGTTAGTGATGATCATTGGGGTCTACTGCAGTGATTTCCAGCTTCTGGGACCATCAGCCAGGTATGATATATGCTTAGTTACAATAAATAGTTACAGTTACATACAATTGTATACATGCTTAGTTACAATTACATACAAAATACCAATTTCAAGGTAACAAGCTTGTGCACATGATATATGGGACTTGAAAAACGTGTCACCTTAGATTCCAGGTTGGTGTGCTGGCTTTTCCTGCATTTAGCAATTAACCACTTCAATACCGGGCACTTATACACCTTCCTGCCCAGACCAATTTTCAGCTTTCAGCGCTGTCTCACTTTGAATGACAATTGCGCAGTCATACAACACTCTACCCAAACAAAATTTTTATCATTTTGTTCTCACAAATAGAGCTTTGTTTTGGTGGAATTTGATCACCTCTAGGATTTTTATTTTCTGCTAAACAAATAAAAAAAAGACCGAAAAATTTGAAAAAAAATATGTTTTTTTTGTTTCTGTTACAAAACTTTGTAAATAAGTAAGTTTTCTCCTTCACTCAAGGGCATTGATGGGGTGCCCTGACCGACACTGATAAGGCGGTACTGATGGGCAATGATGAGGTGGCACCAATGAGTTGGCACTGATGGGCATTAATATGCAGCACTGATGGGCACTGATAGGTGCACTGATATGCAGCACTGATGGGTACACATAGGTGGCATGGATGGGCACTGATAGGCAGCACGGATGGTCACTGATAGGTGGCATGGATGTACACTAATAAATGGTACTAATGGATGCCAATCAGTGCCAAACAATAATGCCTGTCAGTCAGTGATGCCCATTGTGGGCACTGATTAGCATCCCTGGTGGTCTAGGGTGGCATACCTGGTGATGGCAACCCCTGGAGGTCCCAGTGGCATCCCTGGTGGTCCAGTGTGGGCATCCTCAGGGGGGCCTGCTCTGATAATCAATCAGCACAGACCCCCCTGTCAGGTGCAGCTGATCGGCTCTCCTCTACTCACATCTGACAGATGTGAGTGAGGAAAAGCCGATGAATGGCTCTTCCTGTTTACACTGTGATCAGCCGTGATTGGACATGGCTGATCATACAGTAAAGAGTCTCTGTCGGAGACTCTTTACCTAGATCAGTGTTGCGGTGTGTCAGACTGACACACCAGAACAACGATCACAGCGATGCGTGCCCCCGGAGGAGCGCAGCAGCTTGATATCCTGGTGATGTCATATGACGTCTGGTCAGGATATCGAAACCACTTTGCCACCATCATTTTGCTATATGGTGGGTGGCGAGTGGTTAAAACTCGACAGATGTTAACCTTCCCTAATATGCTGAAAAGTGTCTTTATTGCTTCTGTTCCCTCTTAGAGGGTTATCGTATCTATTCCTGTCCTTTTGGCAATGTGAGAAAATCTCCCCAACATAGTCACTAAAAATGTTTTGGCTGTATTGACAGCAAAAGTGGAAGTAAAGGCAAAACATGACCGAGATTCGAACCATGTATGGGCAGGCTGAATGTAGCCAGATTGACTGATCGATGAACTTGGGTACAACGAGCCTGTTGGATTTTACATTCAAATTATTGCAAGCGGCTGTTATAGAACACGATGGCACCACGGGAGGGAATCAATCGACTTTTGTTGCAGGAAAGAAAATTGCTCAGTCTACGGATGTCTTAGCTCTAAACCTACCCCCACTCCCATTCTAAGCCTAATCTAGCTAGCCCTGTAAAGAAAAGATCGCTATATTTACCTATTCTGGGTCCGGTCCCAGGCTGAGCTGGCCGCAGCAGCTTCAGTGTGTAGGAGAGGCAGCTGACAAGAAAAAGCCCCATAGTAAGGGGCTAATTTACACTTACTTTGACTTCAACACACATTAACCGCTTGCCGACCAGCCACCGTCTTTATACTGCGGCAGGTCGATTCTGCAAACTGACGTATCGTTACATCAGTCCCTTTAAGCGGGTATTGTTATTTAGATCTGTTAGCGAGTAATAACTGATACTGATACTGGCATTCTAAACCCTAGAGACATTTGGAGTGAAAGTGAAGTCCCTAGAAATTTGGCATAATGGTAAACCTACCTCCTAGTTTGGCGTCTTCCTGCAATAACAGATTCATGCTCCCCGTTGCCACCGCCGGTGCCATATGCTCAGATTTTTCTTCTAGCCTAACATTTTCTCTCTTCAGCTCCTGAAGAGTATGCTGGAGTTACATTATCCTGCACTGGACTCCTATTTTCTGTATCCCAGAAGAAGCCAAAAATAGACAGAGAAAAAATTGCTAGGAGAAATGGAAAACGTTATCAGCAGAAGAAGTTGATGCAAAATTTCTCCTATTAAAAAACTTTAGCTAATAAAATTGTTGTTCCGCTTTAGTATGCTTTTGTGTGATGGCACACTGAGACCACCCAGATATGCAGTAAGCAATCAATGTATAGTGAGTTTATAACAGTGCTTTATGGTTTAGACCAAGGCTATGCAATTAACGGACCTCCAGCTGTTGCAAAACTACAAGTCCCATCATGCCTCTGCCTCTGGGTGTCATGCTCGTGGCTGTCAGAGTCTTGCTATGCCTCATGGGACTTGTAGTTCTGCAACAACTAGTGGTCCGCTAATTGCATATCCTTGATTTAGACAATGAACAGACACATTGATTTGTTGTTATTAATAGGGGTCTCAACTGTCTATAATATTTTTTTAAGATAATAATAGACCCCTGCAATGTTATCCTAGGTAAAATAAGACGTACAGATAAAATCGAGGACTGATTTCTATGCAGAGAGCTTTAATGATTATACACTGGTGCAGTAAGATGAAGGGCCAATCACACGGCAGAAGGAGGCAATTGATGATCTTGCTGAAGAATTGCTGCCATCATCTCCGACCTTGTCTGCTTCACAGCTGTATGAGCAGCTGACCTCTCCAACCAAAGTACGTGTTTTTACTGCTAAACCACAAAGCAATTATCCCCACAATGTTCTGTTGGCAAACTTTAAAGTTTTCTTTTTCCGGCGAAAGGAACATTTTACTTGCTTCTGCACTCCGATGCAAGATATTACGTCCTACTATCTGTGCAACCTAAGCCATTAGAATGTGAGCACATTAGAAGAAAACATAACAACCCCCCTCTGTACAGAGCCAAAGGCTTTCATTTTAATAAATTGAACAAAAAAAAAAAAAAAAAGCCTCAACTAAGTAGTTTTGACCAATAAACTTCCTCAGCTAATGAATTTCTTCACTTTTTAACTTAGCAAGCAAGAATAGTGCTGGAGGCCAACAAGTGTTCCTTCTGATAACTACACACCCTACTACAGACTTTTCTGTGGTTTGCCTTCGCCAAGGGCAAATTGTGACTTGCAATTTAATGAAGTACATACAAGGGGGGGTCACTCATACCGGAGCGAAAATGTAATTCCTTGCCAGGTATGGCTAAATTAAGTTGATTATTGGATCCAGGCATAATGACCTGGTAACCTTTTAGCTGCCTACACCATATCAGTTAATAAACTTAAATAACTTCCCTGTAATTCCTCTTCTACTAATGTATGCGTTTTCTATATTTAACTGTCACTCTGTCAGCAGTAGGTGTAAATAAGATGCGTTAATTAGTTACTGGAAAGAACGCATTTTATATTTACCTGTCAGAAAACGTTTATAAACCCTGTGTGATTTTTCTGGATTTCTGCATTTAAGGCTCGGAAAAAAAGGGATAAAGGCATAAAATTTCACAGGGCTTGACAAATTTGCTTTGAATCTAGGAGCCAGCTTAAAAAGTTAGGAGCCAGGTTTTTTTTTAACTTACAAATTTTACGGGTAGAACATGTAAGATGTACCTGAAGGCGAACTTATCCTTTAACCCTTTTACAGCCAGAGCCGTATTTGCAATATTGTTGCACACATTTTAAAAATCATTTATACTGGAAGATTACATAAAGCCCCCAAACATTTTATATTTTCTGATAGTAGACACCCTAGAGAATAAAATAGTACCGTATATACTCGAGTATAGGCCGACCCGAATATAAGCCGAGGCCCCCAATTTACCCCCAAAAAAACTGGCAAACTTATTGACTCGTGTATAAGCCGAGGGTGAGACATGCCTGTCCATCCCTGTGTGTGTGTCCGTCCATCCCTGTGTGTCCGTCCATCCCTGTGTGTCCGTCCATCCCTGTGTGTCCGTCCATCCATCCCTGTGTGTCCGTCCATCCATCCCTGTGTGTGTGTGTGTCCATCCATCCATCCATCCCTGTGTGTGTGTGTCTCCATCCATCCATCCATCCATCCCTGTGTGTGTGTGTCTCCATCCATCCATCCATCCATCCCTGTGTGTGTCTCCATCCGTGTGTGTGTGTGTGTGTGTGTGTGTGTGTGTGTGTGTGTGTGTGTGTGTGTGTGTGTGTGTGTCCAGCCTACCTTTGTCCCGAGCCTCCGTCCCGTGCCTTGCCTCCTTGCCTCCGTCCCGTGCCTTGCCGCCTTGCATCCGTCCCGTGTCGTGCCTTGCCTTGCCTTGCCTTGCCTTGCCTTGCCTTGCCTTGCCTTGCCCCCGTCCCGTCCCGTGCCGTGCCGTCCCGTGCCCTCTTCGTCGGCGGCCATTGTAAAGTTCAAAAGCTGCGCCGCCGCCTTCGCCTGTGATAGGCGGAACACTGAATTTCCCAGCAGCCTGTGTTCCGCCTATCACAGACGTCGTATCATCCTCGTCCGTAGTACGAGGATGATACGATGTCCGTGATAGGCGGAACACAGGCTGCTGGGAAATTCAGTGTTCCGCCTATCACAGGCGAAGGCGGCGCCGGAGGCGCGGCTTTTGAATAGAATGGCCGCTGTCTGTCTGCTCGACACGCTGATCGAGCGGGCAGACAGCGATGACTCGAGTATAAGCCGAGGGGGGCACTTTCAGCCTCAAAAAAGAGGCTGAAAATCTCGGCTTATACTCGAGTATATACGGTAGTCATTTTTTATATCACACATTATTCCCACAAAGTCCTAGGAAACACAACATTTTAGTAAAAAAACACATTAAAATTTAATTTTAGGGGGCAAAAACAAAACAAAAAATTACCCAATTATACTGTAAATTATAAAAGCCAAGGTTGCACTGAATAAATATATACCCAACATGTCAAACCTTAAAGTGATACTAAAGTCTTGTTTTTTTGTTAAAAATAATAAACATGTGTATACTTACCTCCTCTGTGCAGTTGGTTTTGCACAGAGTAGCCTGGATCCTCCTCTTCTCGTGTCCCTCTTTGATGCTCCTAGCCCCTTCCTCCTGTTGAGCACTCCCACAGCAAGCAGCTTGCTATGGGGGCACCCGAGCCATTCCAACACGGACCTTCGGCTCAGCCCTGCCCCTTTTCCCTCCTCATTGGCTCAATTACTTTGATTGACAGCAGCGGGAGTCAATGGCACCACGCTGCTGTCTCAGGCAATGAGGAGGGAAGTCCCGGATGGCCAAGTCTCTCGTGCAACATTGCTGGATCTAGGTGGGTTCAGGTAAGTATTAGGGGGCTGAGGGGGCTGCTGCACACAGAAGGCTTTTTATATTAATGCATAGAAGGCATTAGGATAAAAAATATTCTGCTCTCACAACCACTACTCTATATTTTCCATAGGCGACACTTTAAAAACCCCTATAAGTCATCAGTTTAGTGTTATGAAGGTGGTCTAGTTCTAGAATTATTGCTCTCATTCTGGCGTGCGTGGCAATATGTAATGTGTATTGCAAGCAACGTTTTCAGACATAGGCACCCCGTCAACTGCGTTTACATTTGTACGTATCTATATGTGGGGGTAGGGGGCTTCAATTAATTTATTTTTTAATGGGGGGGGGGGGGATTTATGTACTTGGGTGTGACTTAATTTTTTTTTAAATTAAAAAACATTTTCTTTTTTACTTTAAAGGGGAACTGCAATCTGCTCACATAATTTGTAATAAAAACCTCTTTTCCATTCTGAAGCTTTCCTCCAACCACTTTTTCATATTATTTTATATAATATAATATATATACTGTGATTCTGTACTTGCCAAATATGCTGGCTGCCAAATATGCTCCACTGAGTCTGGCTGCATCCATTTTAACTGTGGGCAGCTGAAACTGCTGCCTGTTCACTTTCTGGATTTACACAGACACACAGAGGCATACCTCCAACTCTGCAGCTCTCATTGGCCCTCTTAGGACTGTATAAGCTATACATAATCTTATACAGCCCACTTCCTGTTTCTTCTCTGGTAAAAAGCCTAGGCTTATGACATCATGCACAGTTCTCTCTCTCACACTCGTGAGAGTTTGCCAGGAAGGGAGGGGGCATGAGTCATAAGAGGGCCAATGAGAGTTGCAGAGCAGGAGGTGTGCCTCTGTGTGTCTGTGTAAATCCAGGAAGTGAAGAGGCAGCAGCTTCATCTGCCCACTGTTAAAATGGATGCAGCCAGGCTCAGTGCAGAGAGATTTCTGCAGCACATTTGACAAGTACAGAATCACAGTATATATACAATAATATGCAAAGTGGTTGGAGGGAAGCTTCAGAATGGCAAAGATGTTTTTATTACAAGATATGTGAGCAGACTACAGTTCCTCTTTAATGCATTTCTTTATATCCTTGTTATACCTATTATGCATGTATCCTTTTTTATATGCAGTTTAGTAAATTCTAGCCATTTTGTGATGCTTTTGTAGGAAAATTGTATGTTATTAATTCACCCAACTGAATATTTTTTGTTTCTGTCATTGTGGGAACGTATAACTGTGAACAGTTTATTGTTCATAGTAATATATTAATTTATCTCATCTAAAGCAAATACACTGTGTATAG
The DNA here is from genome assembly GCF_037356315.1 of Lithobates pipiens. Lineage (NCBI taxonomy): Eukaryota > Metazoa > Chordata > Amphibia > Anura > Ranidae > Lithobates > Lithobates pipiens. The sequence goes on from NW_027507758.1 coordinate 428,760,935, forward strand.
AAAGGGTAACAAAGATCTATCCCACCCCAACCTTTAATGTTTGAGCAAAGGTACATAAGCTGTGACCTACAAAAAAATACTTTTTTTTTTTTTTTTTTAAAGAAAGTCAGTTGCTCCCAATAGTTATTTTTTTTTTAAAGGGAGATGCGGTCTGAAAATAGCACTTCTAGTTATGTAACAATGGAAAAAGAATTGAATATAATTAAATTTCCCATATTTCTAGCAATATGTTCATGACTGTAAAATAAAACCAGCACGCAAGTGTGACAAAAATAAATCTTGAAGAACTGATTTAGTGCGTATTTATTGGCACTGTTGCTGTTCTATGTGCCACAAATCCTTGCTAGAAATGATTCCTGAGAATCTAGCAATCTTCTTATATATAGGTAAGGAGGTCATGTGTCTGTAGGGTCAGAAAGTAGAAGCGACTATATTATGTCAGTGTCGGCTGGTCAGGTTCTTCCATTTATATTGGAACTTGCAATAAAAAAATGAATCAATGCTGGCCAAAGTAACAAGTTCACATACTTGCCCCTTTCCCTGCTACTTATCTTATTCTCCTGCTGGATCAAAGTATTAGATGCTTCATGTAAAGTCCATCTGGTCGAAGATTAAACAAGGCAAGAACTATGGGACAGGGCTGGGGACTGGCGACCCAGACACCTAATGCCGCGTACACACGGTCGGACTTTCCAGCGGACTTAGTCCGTCAGACAATTCTATCGTGTGGGCTCCAGCAGACTTTTTCTTCACAAAATTTTGGCGGACCTAGAAATAAGACTGGCTTCAAATTTGTCCACCAGACTCGGCTTTTAGCGGATAATTCATTCGTCTGTATGCTAGTCCGATGGACTAAAACAGACGCTAGGACAGCTATTGGCTACTGGCTATGAACTTCCTTATTCTACGTCATCACGTTAGAATCCGTCTGACTTTTGGAGTGATCGAGTGTGGCCAAGTGAGTCCGTTTGAAAGTCCGGCGGACCTCAGCTGCAAAGTCCTTCGGATTGTCCGCCGAACCAAGTCCGTCGAAAAGTCCGGTCGTGTGTACGCGGCATAACACAGCCTCATTAAAGAAAGGAGAGAGAGTTACGTATTGCCCATACCTAAAAGTTCCTGGTATTTCACTTCAATGCTAATGAAGCAGCTGGGAAGCAAATACAAAGAGGGGTAGGGGTAATAAAGTGAATTTGTTACTTGGCCTCCTATGTGCAAAGCAGAGGTTCACTTGAAATATGGTTGGGTGGTAAGAGCATTATAAGCGTTTTCCTCTCAGAAATGTTAAACGGGATTTATAATTAAAGGAGTTGTATAGCTAGAAGTTTTTTTTATCTTAATGCATTCTATGTGTGCAGCCTCCCTTGCACCCCTCTAATTACTTACCTGAGCCCCGTCCCTCTCCAGCAATGCCCACGAATGTCTAAGCTGTCCGGGACACTCCTCCTGATTGGCTGACACACAGCATGGTGCCATTGGCTCCCATGGCTGTCAATCAAAGTCAGTCAGCCAATCAGGGAAAAAAGGGGCGGGGCCAGGCCGGGGGGTCTGTGTCTGAATGGATGCAGGGAGCTATGACTTGACTCAGGTGCCCCCATAGAAAGCTGCTGTCAAAGGGGCACTTGATAGGAGGGAGGGGCCAGGAGCACAAAGAGGGACCCGAGAAGAGGAGAATCCAGGCTGCTCTGTGCAAATCCAACTGCACAGAGGTGGTAAGTATAACTATATATATATATATATATATATATATATATATATATATATATTTTTTTTTTTTTTCTTTTAACCACTTCAGATCCGCGCTATTGCCAAATGACGGCATTAGCGCGGACCTACATTTCCAGGACTACGTCTATTGACGTCGTCCTGGTTACGAGCGGCCTGCGCGCCCCCTGAGGGGCGCGCGCGGCGCGCTCTGTGATCGGCGAGTCCGTGAGACTCGCCTGATCACCGATCCGTGTAAGGGGTCGATCCCGACCCCTTATCACGTGATCAGCTGTCAGCCAATGACAGCTGATCATGTGATAGAACGGAGCCGGTAATCGGCTATTATTCCTCCTCGCGCTGACAGCGCGAGGAGAGAAAAAAAAGCCGATCACGGCCATCAATACAAGGGACCACCTGCCACCTGCCTGTGCCCACCTGCCTCCCGCAGTGCCATCCTGAAGTAAAATAAAAGAAAAAGTAAGTGCCCCCCGTCAGTGCCCCCTGTCAGTGCCCATAGTGCCCACAGTGCCACCCACAGTGCCACCCCACAGTGCCACCCACAGTGCCACCCAATCTGCCTCAAAGGTGCTGCACCCCAGTGCCGCCCATCAGTGCCCAGCAGTGCCGCCCATCAGTGCCCAGCAGTGCCGCCCATCAGTGCCCAGCAGTGCCACCTATCAGAGCCACCTATCAGTGCCACCTATCAGTGCCCATCAGTCCCATCTATCTGTGGTACCTATCAGTGCCCATCCGTGCCACCCATCCGTGCCACTTATCCGTGCCACCCATCCATGCCATCTTATCTGTGCCCATCTTTGCCCATCAGTGCCGCCTTATCTGTGCCCATCGGTGCCGCCTTATCTGTGCCTATTAGTGCCGCCTTAACTATGCCTATCAGTGCCCACCAGTGCAGCCCATCAGTGCCCACCAATGCAGCCCATCAGTGCCCACCAATGCAGCCCATCAGTGCCCACCAATGCAGCCTATCAGTGCCGCCTAATCAGCGCACTTCAATGAAGGAGAAAAATGACCCGTTTGCAAAATTTTATAACAATTAAAACATGATTTTTTTTTTTTTTTTTGCATCTTTTTTTGTTTGTTTAGCAAAAAATAAAACTCCGTGCTGTAACTAAATACCACCAAAAGAAAGCTCTATTTGTGGGAAAAAAATTATAAAAATTTCATTTGGGTACAGTGTTGTATGCCCGCGCAATTGTCACTCAAAGTGCATCAGCGCTGAAAGCTGAAAATTGGTCTGGGACTGAGGGGGGTTTAAGTGCCCAGTAAGCAAGTGGTTAAACAAGACTTTACAATCACTTTAAGGAGGATTTTCTGTGATACAGACATGCCTTATGTGATTGGAGCCCTTCAAGAGGTAACGTAGTCTTTTGTAAGCAGCAGCAGGACCCTATAGTGCTCATATTTACGGTTATTGTTAGACCAAAGTACAAGAGTATTTTCAGTTTTTTCGAGAATTATCTTCATTGGGCCTGCATGTTATTTTCTTTTATTCCCTTCACCTGTGCTGTTGTGTGTTTTACCTGTGGTTTTGGGTGCAACTCATACAAAAATTGTGAGATTGTGCAATCTCATTCAAGAGGTAAAGCAAGGGGGGGTGAAAAAAATTATATAGCGTGCACAATTGTGACACAACTCATATTGTAATTGAATGTTATTAAAAATTACCTTTCCTTTTCAATCTGCAGCCAATGTAATTTTCTATATATGCATTGCAATATGGCTACATAAAGTTGTTCTGTACACAGTGTGTACTGACCACTCCCCCAGACACATCATTTCCTGCTTGTGTGATTGGCTCACCAATATTCCCAGAAGTCTGCCTAAGCTACAAGTCTGATTTCAGGCATCCCTTGCAACAAAAATTTTAATTTTTAGTGAGATATTTCCAATAGGAACACATCTAAAGGGGTGCAGGCCCAGCAGCTTTCCTCATTAGAGCCCTGGAGCTACACACCTGACTGATAATTATGACACCACTCCCATTAGACCCACTCAGTATAGTGGCACAGACACACACACAGGGATTTCTTCAGAATAACAAAAGGTAGGAATCTGCAACAAAGGTTGTTATAATCCTTGCAATGTACATCGATCACACAGAGGGGAATATTTTTTTCTCAACAAAAGTGGAGTTACGTTTTAAAGTGGAAGATCCACTTTTGGGTGGAACTCCGCTTTAAGCAAATAGCAAGGAACTGTGACTTTCATAAGATGTCTATGTCGTTCTTATAATTATTTAATTGTTTTCCTACATATTGCGGAACGACAACATTTAAAAATGACTAGGGAGTGCAGTATTGACGCGGCTGAATCCATATTTCCTCCTCTTTTTCCTCATTAATAGTTAATTAGTGCACACGCTGCATTAAAGTCTTCCACTAACAGCTTACTTTGGAATTTAAAAGTCGGCTTATGTTTGGTATCATGTTAAACCACTTATCAGAATTTTTACAATATACAACACTTGACTGCATAAATTGCTTTTATTTAGGCATTTGTACAGACAACCAAATGTTGCCAGCCAAGTTACACAAGCTGCCAATAAGCAGAAGTCTACTTATCATATTAAATAACCGGAGGCTTAGTTTACAAAGAACCATATTAGCCAATCAGATTTCAGCTGTGGGTTACTGTTTTGCATATTCTCTATTAAATAATCCAAATTAAATTTTAGCTTTTTAAACTCTGTTTATTATTGTATTTTGTTTATTTTTTATAACGTTGGCTGTAGTAGCTTTCCTATCACATTCAATCTTTGTAGGCTGTATTACTTTTCCTCAACATGAGCCAAAAGTCAGGCTTTACTGTTGGATCCTATGGAAATATATGGTACTTTTGTCTTGGGGTCTCTTACATTAAGGCTCCTTTCAGAAGGGGTGGACTGCGGCTGCGATCCACTTGCTCAGCAGCAGGGGATATGTCTGCTGATCCTCGCTGAGCAGGCAGATGACAGGTCAGTGACTGCTCTGCTTATGGACACAGCCCCTTGTTCTCTATGGGCGGTCAGATGGACCACATTTCCTCTTCTGTCATCCGATCTGCTGGGTGGAAAAGGAACGGATCCCCATTCGTCTCTTTTTGGCGGATTGGATTGGATGTAGGCGGGTGTAAATAGACACGTCTTTTTATACCGCAGCTTTATACAGAGAAATTGAGGTTCTGATTGGGCAGACCCAATCGGAACATCCATGTGAAAGAGGCCTAAAGAGTAACTCCACTTTTGTTGACAAAAAAATACTCCCCTCTGTGTGTTCTGTGTATATTACACAGAATTTAACACATTTTATTGCAGATTCCTACCTTTGTTATTTTAAAGACATTGCTGTTTGCCTGTGTCCATGTACACAGTGAATATGTATGGAGTGGTTTTATAATTATCAATCAGCTGCTGCACCTGCAGGGCACTAATGAGGAAAGTGGCTGGATCTGCATCCCTGTAGACATGATTTCCCTTTGAGTAACTCACCAACATTGGTATTGTTTTTGCAGGGGATGCCAAAAATCTGACTTGCATCTTCCGACTTCTGGGAAAATCAGTGAGCCACTCACGCAAGCAGGACATGTTTCTGGGGGTGTTCTGTACACATTCTGTGTACAGAACACCTCCGGGTAGCGATATTGCATTGCATTTTACAGAAAATTACAGAGCTGAAGGTTGAAAAGGAAAGATCATTTTTAATAGCATTCAATAACAATATGACTTGTGTTGCAATTTTATAAGCTATATGATTTTTTTTTATTTGCTATTTTTCCCCCCCATGAAAGTAGAGTTACCCTTTAAACCTGACTGGCGGCATCTTATTATTAGACTGAGTTTATAGTCAAGTTACAACTTTAACTTTTTCTTGGGGAGAAGTTGAGCTAGTATTCTAGCATGTGCTTAAAGTGTTACTAAACCCAAACAGTAAAATCTGTCTGTATATGCAGCATAGCATGCTTGTTATACTCACTGTGGAACTTTAGGGGTTAATCCTCCGCATTGTGTAAAAAGGCGGTTTTATCCTGTATGCACAGATCCTCCCTCTCCTGCAATGTCTATCTTGGGAAAGCCAGCTAACACAAACAGGGTAGCCTACCGGCACATGTTCAGTTGTGTCTTTTATGCTGGAGAGAACAGTTTCTTGTTCTCAGAGATGAGAATGATATTGACATCCCACGTGTGAGCTGAAAATCTCCACCTTCCTGAACTCTCAGCACTGAAGAAACTGTGCAGTTTATGGTGTAACTGTGGTATACGGATCATTCAAAAAAGGTATATAGTGGCAGTATTTTAATGTAAAAAGAAGATATATAAGCTGTGGGCACTGTGGGGGCGGATGAACTGTTTTCATATTACTGGGTTTATTAACACTTTAAAAGTCATTTTTTAAAACTGACTTTTACATTTTTACAAACCCTTACATATTTTTGTAATCGTAGGTTCACATATGTGCATTTCTGCAGACCACGTTTGCGCAGGCATGACAGCCACTTCACTTTATTCATTTGGGCCACTGGGCCTGCATGTCCCACAGAAAACATCTTTCAGAACACGCCCCTCAGGGAAATCACATGGTCATTTTGACAATGCGATTTTCCTGACAAAGACAGCAGAAAGGGGGCGCCTGGGTCAGTGTGATAATAAAAACAAGTAACACTTTATTCAGATACACTTACATAAAAGTATCTTGCAAGCTGCACACAGGGTGGATGTGAATCACCAATCAAACAGTCAACCACTACAACGGATGTGAAGACCACTGTGGGGATAAACTCAGACCTGCCATATGGAGGTGTATAACTACCTCACAGAGCTAGCAAAAGACCAGATTGGGACGGGGCAGGCCACAACACGTTTCCGAGGTGTCGCCTCCTTCTTCAGGCAAACCCGACCCACTAGAGGAGAAAATTGATACTGTCAGGACAAAATAAAACAAAAAACACCCAATCAGTACAGAGACTGGGTGTGGCCAGTCGTCCAATCAACAGGGCTATACTGGCCAACTTTTTTAGCTGCAATCAGATCTCCAACATTTATAGCTGTCATAGCATGGCAAAAGTGTAGCTATAGCACAGCGGACAATGAGCTAAATGTATATTAACTAGAATAAAGGAAAATGGGCATGATTATAAAAAATCCTTAAAAATGATAAAAAATGTCATCTGATCCGAATGAATGGCTGCATAGTAACACATCCATGATAGTATTTTATAATAAATGGTAAAAAATAAATAAATAATACCTATATAAAAGGTGACTTCAAATAAAATGACCTATTATGATCACTACATAATTAATTACACAAAAAATACAAATGATAAATTTATCGATATACACACCAGGTAATAATTCCTATCAGCATATCTGAAGGGCGATGGATATATACACACCGACCTTGAGGACGGCTGACTGCTTGATTGGTGATCCGCATCCACCCTGTGTGCAGCTTGCAAGATACTTTTATGCAAATGTATCTGAATAAAGTGATACTTGCTTCTACTATCACACTGACCCAGGCGTCCTCTTTCTGCTGGTTTTGTTTGTCTGAGGGGACTCCCATTTCCTGCTGAGGATCTGCCGCTGACTGTGTGTGCAATCCCCATCCACCTGTGGATCCATCCATCCTGTGGACTTCTCCTTGATATTTCTTACTACTATAGCCTGTATGTACTAATTCTTATTCATTTTGGGTATATCTTGTTGCCCCCCCCCCCCCCCCCCCCCCTCCTGTTATTGATCTCTTATGATCCACCCTATACCTGCCAGTGAGCACTGACCTGACAGTTCTGTGTGATATATTGCATGTGATTTCCCTGAGGTTACCGCACACGCACTGAGATTTTACATGCGTGGTGTGCCATTTAGAATAAATGGCAGCCCGCATGCTTTCACAGAGTAGAGCATTTTCGCTGTGGGTGGTTGCAGGTGCGAGTATGGCTGCGATTCCCGCATCCACAGCCACGCGCACAGGTGTGAACCAAGCCTAATTCTCCTAACAATTTGAAAGAACATCTAAGACCTGAAGAAAGTTGGAAATCAGAAACAAATCACTATAGTTTAACCATTTCAATACAGGGCATTTTCACCCCCTTCCTACCCAGACCAATTTTTCGTTTTCAGCTCTGCCGCACTTTGAATGACAATGGGCGGTCATGCAACACTGTACCCAAATTAAGTTTTTATGTTTTTTTCCCACAAAGAGAGCTTTCTTTTGGTCATATTTGATCCCCTCTGTGGTTTTTATTTTTTACACTATAAACAAAAAGAAGAGTGAGAATTTTGAAAAAAACACAAAGGGGGTTATTTCCGAAAGGTAAATCTACTTTGCACTACAAGTGCACTTGGAAGTGCAGTTGCTCTAAATCTGAGGGGTAGATCTGAAATGAGGGGAAACTCTGCAGATTTTATCATCCAATCATGTGCAAACTAAAATGCTGTTTTTTATTTTCTTGCATGTCCCCCTCGGATCTACAGCGACTTTACTTGCAAGTGCACTTTCATATGCACTTGTAGTGCAAAGTGGATTTGCATTTTGTAAATAACCCCCAATAAAAAAAAAATTCCTCAGTTTAGGCTGATATGTATTCTACATATTTTTGGTAAAAAAAAAAAAATCGCAATGAGCATGTATTGAATGGTTTGCACAAAAGTTATAGCGTCTACAAAATTCTGGATAGATTTATGGCATTCAGTAATTCCTGCACAAAGCATGCTATGCATACTAGCTCATTATGCCTTTATCTTGCAGATTTTTTTTTTCCAGGAGGTTTTACAACCACTTTAATAAACTATAAACAGTTATTAAGATTATAGATTATATCCAGTGTGTAATTAAATCTAATTATAGGTTACATAACATTTATAGATTATAAAATTATAATTAGGGTTGTCCCGATACCGAGTATTTGCAGGAGTACTTGTACTCGTGCAAATGCTCCCATTGCCTAGTCTGATACCTGGACACTCAGGAACAATTGGTGCAGCGATGGAGGGAGTTATAATCACTGATCTCCCTGTGTAGCTTTCAATAAAGCAGCTGAAAGCCACGGAGGGCAGAAGCACACAGACAGATTGTGATTATAACTTCCCCCGCCGTTCCTCAGTGTTCCTCAGTGTTCCCCGTATCCTCCTCTGGCTCCCCTCTGTGTCCTCCTCTGTGTTCCACCAGTCCCCCCCCATCCATCTTTAGTCCACTTCTGTGTACTCCTCCGCTCCCCCTCCGTGCAATCCTCCAGTCCCTCCCTACTCCTCCTCCGCTCCCCCTCCATGTGCTCCTCCAGTCCTCTCACCCAATCCTCCTCCGCTCCCCTTCTGTATGCTCCTCAGGTCCCCCCCCTCCTCCTCCTCTGCCCCTTCCATATGCTCCTCCGGCCCCCTCCCTCCTTCTCTGCTCCCCCTCTGTATGCTCCTTGCCCCTCCCCCCCCCCTTTAGCAAGTGTATATCTAGTTGTACAGTATAGATTATAGTAAAACTCAATTCAGAATATATGAGATCTGATTAATTTCTCTAAAACATACCAGCCTAGGCATGTTGTATATCAGCATCACACCATTTTTGATCCTCAGCATCATTTGGCTGATTGATTTTCTACCCAGTTATGAGACTCTTCCGACTATCAGACTGCTGAGGCATAGTACAGACAGCTGTGTCAGATGGCTAATCATGTACAGTAGGCAGTATTGGATAATACGTTGGAATGGTTCCCATCCTGCAGTGAGCATAGGACTTAACTAATGACCATGTCAGACTAATTAGACCTTAGTTAGAACACTCATTTGTACACAGAAAGGAAATACTTCTCCAACGTGAAGTCCAGTTTGATTATATTAACACTTTAATTAAAAGTATAGACTTAGGACAGCAAGAAAACAGAGTTCTTAAAGCGGGACTGTACTGGGGAAAAAAATATTAAAAGCCAGCAGCTATAAATACTACAGCTGCTGACTTTTAATAAATGGACACTCACCTGTCCCGGGGTCCAGCGATGCCGGCAGCCGAGGCCGATCGGTCGCTTGGCTCTCGGCTGCTGCCGCCACCATTCTAGGTGAGGGAATCAGGAAGTGAAGCGAATCGGCTTCACTTCCCGGTTCCCTACTGCGCATGCGCGAGTCGCGCAGCGCAATAGGAATTGTCCGCGCTGTCTCTGGGACCCGTGTGTGCCCCGGCAGACAGCGCGGCAGGACAGGAAGAGGCATAGACTCCCACGGGAGTCTATGCCCGGAAGTGGGTGTAAATACCTGTCTTTGACAGGTATCTCCACCCCCTCCCCCCTGAAAGGTGCCAATTGTGACACCGGAGGGGGGGGAGGGTTCCGATCAGCGGAAGTTCCACTTTAGGGTGGAACCCTGCTTTAATGCTCTCCAAAAAAATGTTTTATTTGTCCAAAAGTTTGCCTAAAAGCACGACTTCAGATTTTGGGAAAAAACATAGCTCCAGTCACAAATGGCGTGTATTTAAATTATCTGTATTTTTGACATTTTTTGAACGTTAAATTAACGGTTATACTTTTTGAACGTTAAATTAATGGTAATCCTTTTTGAATGTTAAGTTAACGGTAATGCCTCATACACACGGTTGGAAATTCAGATGGAAAAAGTCAGATCGGATTATGTTGTCGGAAAATCTGATCGTGTGTGGGCTCTATCGGACTTTTTCTGTCGGAATTTCCGACGGAAAATGTTTGAGAGCAGGATCTAAAATTTTTCGACAACAAAATCCGATCTGACTTTTTCTAATCGTGTGCAGAGTGCAAAGTGCCCTGCATGCTCATAAAAAATTTGGAGATAAAAGCTATTGGCTACTGGCCTCTACATAGTCCCATCGTACTTGTTTTACGTCACTTTGTTTCCGAAAAATCGGATTTTCCGACAACTTTATGCGACTGTGTGTATGCAAGACAAGTTTCGGACAAAATTCGTTGGAAAAAATCCAATGGATTTTGTGGGTCGAAATGTCCAACCGTGTGCATGGGGCATAATACTAATAGGCCTTTTCTAGATCTTTTTGTTTAATCCTAAATCGAGTTTCCTGACAACTAAATAGAAATTTAAAAAGGATTTTTTGGATTCCCGATAGACTGTTCTGTCCCTCCATCTGCTTGGCTGATGAGTTATCATTGAGAGAAAGAGACATGCAACTGGTTTGCTACATTAATGAAAGCGTCAGATCTGAAAACTGGGCCAAGCTTACTGCTGAAGTGCAATCAATTTCTGATGATCTTCAAATCAGTGCCCTTGTCTTTGTGAAGCTTCTGGATCCCAGGCTTTTTACAAGGCTTCTGTCCAAGTTCCACCTTCTGATTCTTAGCCCCTGCATTCAACAGTTCACTAATGCCATCCCTTCACCACTTCTACTACCCTAGAGACGCTGACTGCCTGCATAATATCCCCCTATTTTTCAGAGCAAACCATCTCTCAGCATTGTGTGAATACTGAAAACCCCAATACTGATACTTCCAATAGGCTGCATCTTCTGAAATACAAATTAGCACAGCAGATCATATGACCCGTATCTGGCAAACTGTTTTATAGAAGTCACATAGTAAAGATGTATAACTGCAGGCAGGTTTTTACTGCTGTCTGTTTCCCCATTAGGGAGATTCACTCAATCTATTTGCCCTTATGACCGTCTTCCAATGAGGATACAAGTTCTAGTGACAACCAGAGACTTTGGAGGGATTTCCTCTCACTTGCCGTTTGTCTATGGCACAGGAAGTGATGGGAAATCTCCCCAATGGTACACTAAAGACAAAAAAAAAAAGTTTTGCCTTGAGTTGGACTTTAACTTTGGCTATATTATGGTGGAAAAGGCTGTGTGTTCCCCCACCTTCTCCCATTGTGGGTGCTACTGTGGAGAGGATTAACGGAAATTTTATGAAAAACACCAAATACAGCAGGTCACTTGCACGGCACCTTATCCATTGAAAAAAAACAAAAACATTTTGCATTCTTTTCACTTTTTCTGTGGAGGGGAGATGGTGACATTCATCGGCACCTCCTCCAATCACAAAATGTCTTGCAGTCTGTGAAAAATGGTGAAACACTTTCTCATAGGATGAGGCGCTGAGCAAGTGACCTGCTTTGATGAGTGTACATACAGCGTGCTGCGATCTCTTTGTTAATTAGTTGCAGAACATACCCTGGCTTCTGTTACTTTCTAAAATAGAAACTGGTGTGGGTGGTGCAGATTTACGTAGAACAGGTCTGCTTAGTTAAAGTGTTACTAAACCCAGGACCCTGCATTCACTATATCTGGTCTACCACAGTACATAGAACATGCAATTATTTTAGTAAATATAAACTGCTAAATACCTTTTCTCATCAGCAGTATTTAGTAGTTCTGTGACTTCTATCAGTGTCCAGCTGAACACTGGGTAAAGCTTGCAGGAGGAGTTTTCATTCTTCTTTGACTGTCCTATGAGGCTGCATGACCCCTGACTTTCTGTCTGCACAGTGCTGATTGGCCCTGTGCTGATCACATGCAAACCCCCCCCCCCCCCCCCCAAAAAGAAAAGAATAAAGCAATACACACCAAACTGAGCATGTACAGAATGCCTCCTAGGGCTCTGTTCTATCAGAAGATGGATTGGGGACAGTGAAAGAAGGGGAGTATAAGCGAAGACAGGATCAAACAGCCTTTTTACACAGTGCAGAGAATTAACCCACAGTCGGTATAACAAGCATGCTTTACTGCATATACACATGTATTTTACCGTTGTGGGTTTAGTAACACTTTAGTGTGGCACACACAACTCCAGACAATTTCCTGAACCAGTTTTTTTGGCATAGGAAGCTTAGTTAATTCCCAAGATTGTGTTAGTAATAAATAACTTCATTAACTGCTGTTTTCAGCATAAGCCTTAAGTTAGATTTATGTAAACATACATTTATTATTTTTTTTAATTTGTAACTAAATTACATTTTATGTCTGCCTAGAGCCAGCTTTAATTTCATTCATGAATGAAATGGGATGCCTCTGGATGTACACAATTTTCACTATAATTGACTTTATGTTCTGTAAGGCAGAGCTTAGCAAAAAATTTTTATTATCCTGCTTAAAAATGGGCTAAAAATTTAACAGCAGTCTGTAAAGATATTGGTCACTATTTAAAAAAACATGGTAAGATTTTCCAGTAGTACAGATGCAATTAGTTGGGTCCAAGTAGAGAAACGTAAATCTGTATTTTAAATAAAATTTGAGTTGAGGACTAGGGCCTGGCTCACACCTGAATCTCACAAGAGTGTGGTCCACGTTCTTGTGCGATTCTGGTGCGATTAAGCGTGGTGTGATTTTCAGCCCATTTATTTGCAATCTGGTGTAGGCAAACACAGTTATGAAAATATCAACGCTCGATTCACATCTCTGCATGTTGCTTTTGAGTGTTTCTGCAGTGCTTTTTGCAGTGCTTGCCGTGTTTTTGTGCATGCGATTTTTCTGTGATTTTAGTTTTTTTTTAAACTGTATATAGCTGGTTGCTAAGGAGGGGGCAGGGAAGCTGGGCGCCTCATCCTTAACAACCGGTAAGTCATCAGTTGTCAGCAGAAAAAACAGCGTGGGGTCGCCCCCCAGGTCCATACCAGGCCCTTGGGTCTAGTATGGATTTGGAGGGGACACTCACACACCAAAAAATAAATAAAAAATGGTGTGGGGGTCCACCCAAAATCCATACCAGACCCTTATCCAAGCATGCAGCCCAGCAGATTAGGAAAGGGAGGGGACGAGCGAGCGGCCCTCAACATGGGGGATGGGTACTTTGGGGCGGGGCACCCCAAAGCACCTTGCCCCATGTTGATGGGGACAAGGGCCTCTTCCTGACAACCCTTGCCCAGTGGTTGGGGTTTGCGGGCGGGGGCTTATCGGAATCTGGAAGCCCGCTTTAACAAGGAGGCCCCCAGATCCTGACCCCCCTATGTGAATGAGTATGGGGTACATTGTACCCCTACCTATTCACTAACAAAAAAGTAGTGTAGTGTTAAAATATTTTTCAAAATTTTGGTGTGTGGGGGTCCCCTCTGAACCCATACTAGACCCAAGGGCCTGGTATGGACCTGGGGGCAAGCTGTTTTTTTTTTCGTGGGCATTTTTTTTTTTTTACATTGAGCGGGAAGCCAGGTGACAGTTGATGACTCTTGATGCGGCTTCCCGGTCCCCTACTTAGCAGCCAGCTATATATAATATGAAAAAAAGAAATAAAAGAAAACGCAAATCGCTGCAAAATCACAGTAAAAACGCGGTACTTGCATTTTGGATGCGGGTCCATTGAATTCTATTACGTGCAAAATGCTGCATTTTGCAGGAAAAAAACCCCCAATCCTTTCCAAAAACACAGAGGCACAAAATGCATTGATGTGAACATGTTCCTTAGAAACCCATGTTAAAAAATTTCCCTGCATCTCTGCAAAATGCATCAAAAAATGCGTGAATCAAGCCTAAAGCTGGTACTTAGCCCTGCCACTTTGACATCTTGAGTCTTGCTGTTGGTGACTAGGTATGATGGATAGTCTCCCTGGCCAGTAGGACAAGGAGGAAGGACGGACAACTTTCATGGGATGAAGTTGATGGTAATAATGCTCTCTGGCCTTAGGTCTACCAAAGCATTCTGAATTAAGCGCAAGGTATATTTTAGTACCCTTTTTTCCCCTCGTCTTATTCATATGCTCAATTTCCTAATTCAATAATGTATGTATGTTTTACTGTGACATGATGTCTGGCCTTACAATTTTGGAGGATGCCACCTTTCTGACAGATGTAAGTACCATATTCCATGTAGCAAGAGTATATAACCATATTTCATGTTTTATTAGCCTCACGCTGGTTAGAGAATAATTTCCATTATTTGTATATACACCTACCTTTGTGGCCCCAAACAGCAAAGTAAAATTAGAGAAGAAAGAGGAGACATATTTAACATCAGTCTAGTCCAGTGATTCTCAACCAGGGTTCCTTCAGAGGATGCTAGGGGTTCCTTCAGCATTGGGCAATTTCTGTCTCTCAGATAAGTTCCCACTGGAACCATTGATCTTTTTAGCTATCTGTAAGGAGGTAATTATTCCCAATGACCACAAGTGTAAGGACCATTCTTCCCACTGACCATCACACTAATGTATCATGAGTTGTAGATTTCTAATTTTTAGCAGGGGTTCCCCGAGACCGGAGAACTATTTCAAGGGTTCCTCTGTGTTGAAAAGGTTGAGAAAGGCTGATCTAGTCTCTGAAGAATGGTTGTCCATTCTTGATACTAGAAACACATTTTGCAGTTTTCTAGTTAGATATTATACTAGCTGGAAGTAAGTGTTCACGTTCCTTTTTCTTACCCCTATTACTGTACTGTCAGTATGTAATGTTGATGATTTCTACAGTGTTAAGATCATCTTCTCCATTAATGATAAGCTGGTGACATATAAAAACGACATAGAATGTGACGGGTTTATTATATACTAATTGTCTGTAATCAGTACCTGCTACACTGTGCAAGATAATGACCCTGACATATTCTGTCGTTATTTTATTTATAACTAAATGTGCTCTTTGGTATACAGTATTTCTTGAGTCTAAGTGGTAATTATATGGGCAGCTATATCTGAGACATACATTATGAAAATAAGCACAAGGGATAAGGATGTTGGATTCTGTAGCAAAAAATGAAAAGGGGGTTTCCACCTTTTTGGCAAACCTATTACTGTGACCGTTCCCATAGAAGAAATAGTGGTTGCAATACTGTCTAAATATTTTTAATGTTTTGAAATAGATGTGTATGCTTAAATTGGCCCAGATGGAATTTGTATGCTTTAAGCAGACAGCCCAGGTACAGACCTTATTTCAGGGAAGCAACAGCAATCAGCTAGGAACATTCGATCCAGCCTCGGCCTTCAGGAGCATTCAGCTAGAGCAGTGGTTCTCAACTCCTATCCTCGGGACCCACTAATAGGCCAGATTTTAAGTATTACCTTGGGGAGATGCAGACTAGAATACTGCAATCACAGCAGAAAATGATATTACCTGTGATGTATTTCCGTTATCTTGCAAACCTGGCCTGTTGGTGAGTCCTGAGGACAGGGTTGAGAACCATTAAGCTAGAGGATGGAGGAGGGCAGGAAAACAATCAACTTTCTTATTATATCTTTTGTGCGCTCTTAGGCAATGTGCAGACTCTTGAACTGTCCATGGTACCTATTGATGTTCAGATTGCAAAGTTGCTTGAGTGAAATGTGTGTAAACTGCAGGGTTGTATACCGATATGTTCTTATGACCTATGCTACTGTGTTGATTCACAAGTATAATATGCTATAAACTTTTAATAAACATTCCCTTTGTGAAAAAAAAACCCAAAAAAACTGTGGGGTTGATTTACTAGAACTAAAGAGTGCAAAATCTGGTGCAGCTTTGCATGGTAGCCAATCAGCTTGTAACTTCAGCTTGTTCAATTAAGCTTGACAATAAATAAATACATTTTGCACTTTTCAGTTTTAGTTAAACAACCCCATAGTCTTTAAATTTGTCTATGGAATATTTTCTTACGATCCCTCAGAGACAGGCTTGATGTTCCCCATATGGCAAAATGTAAAAAAAAAACCTCAACATTTCTTGGTGGCACAGTGGACATTTAAAATATATCTTAACCTAAGAACAAAGCTGTAATATATATTGCAGTTTGCTAGTCCTTAGACTTAGTTGCTGCACTCCTTTTTTGAGGATTTTATCCCATTGTTTTCTTTCAAATAAATTTGATTTATTTTCCAAAGATTTTAATAGGTTCAATGAGGAAAAAGAGTAAAAACAACATATACAATGTTTGGCAGCTAGGATATCAGGTACATTGTGTAGAGATAAAAGGAGAGAGAACATATATTCTAGTGTTGCACCGATACCGACCCCCTCCCGGCTTTCAGCTGCTTTATTGAAATCTATGCAGGGAGGTTGGTGCTTGTAACTTGACACAACGATCACCCCTGACTCTCCCCTGTGTCCTTCTCCGTGTACTCCTCTGTGCTCCTCTGGTGCCCATCTCTGTGCTCCGCCGGTCCTCCATAGGTCCCCCTCCATTTCCTCCTCCATGCTCCACCAGTCCCCCTCTGTGTTGTCCATGCTCCTCCAGTCCCCTCTGTGTTGTCCATGCTCCTCCAGTCCCCCCTGTGTCCTCCGTGCTCCTTCGGGGCCCCCTGTCCAAGATCTGTCAGGATGGAGAGCCGAGGAAGGAGCTGGTAAATATGTAATTTACCGGATCACTGACTCTGTCCATTCATAACTGAGGTTCTGTTTCTGATGTTTCAGTTTATGAATGGAGAGGAGCCTCTGTCTCCTGTCTGTTTATCTTCAGTGCAGCTGAGGCTGCAGAGAAAGGGACTGGGGAATTTGGGTCCTCAGTCCCTTTCTCTCTCAAAGGTGAAATGTCAGTGATGTGTTTAAATAGTAAAAAAAAAATTATATTAAATATATAAAAGTTAAAATTGTAAAAAAAAAAAAAAAACACTGACACCATCCTATTCCCCCCAAAGAAAGCATTGTAAAAAAAAAAAAAAAAAGTAACATAAAAAAAAAAAAACATTTAAAAAAAATGTAATTGTAGAAAAAAAATTAATAAAAATAAAAAAATACTGACACAGTCCATACGTCATCAGTGCCCATCAGTGCTGCATATTAGTGCCACCGTCACATGACATTGAAAAGGGAATTAGTAATCGGTATCGGTGAGTACTTGAAAAAAAGTATTGGTACTTGTACTCGGTCTTAAAGAGGAAGTAAACCCTGATGAGTTTACTTCCTCTTTCATTCCCTGCAAAGGCAAAGCATAATGGACTACTATGCATCACATAGTAGCCCATTATGTGTCACTTACCTGACACAGGAGCCAGCGAAGTCGCCGCTGTCCCCTGTAGTCCGCCGCATCCATCTTGCTGGTGGCGTCTCGCAGCTCCGCCGCTGTCATTCGGCGGAGCCGCGATGACGTCACTCCCGCGCATGCGCACGGGAGCTGACACGCGCGGCAGATCCATTGTTGGAAATGCTGCGCTCAGTGCGCCTGCGCGTCGCTGTCTACGGCGCATGCGCCATAGACAGCGGTGCCTGTCTTCAGGCAAATATCTCCTAAACCGTATAGGTTTAGGAGATATTTCTTGGACCTACAGGTAAGCCTTAATCTAGGCTTACCTGTAGGTCAAAGTGGTTTGTAAGGGTTTACAACCACTTTAAAAAAGTGGTATTGGTGCAAGCCTAATATATACATTCAATAAATAGTCCAGAACACAAATGATATCAGAAGAATTATGAGCATTTGTTAGTTAAGTGGGGGATATATCTGTAGTCATAATTTAATGTGAATGGTGATGCTGGATATGTGGGTGGAGATCTCCCAGTATAGATTTTGAGAGGGAAGGGTATTATGACAGGGTGTGATGAGAAAAGGGGATGCCAACAATAATGTAAAAAATGAAAATGTATGGGATGCTCCCCCCCCCCCTTTCCTAACCTACCAGGCAACGTGCTCGGATAAGGGTCTGGTATGGATCTTGGGGGGAACCTCATGCAAAATTTTAGCTCACTCACCCCCCCCCCCCCTTTCCTAACCTACCGGCCAAACGTGCTCGGATAAGGGTCTGGTATGGATCTTGGGGGGGAACCTCACGCAAAATTTTGGCGGGATTCCCCTTCAAGATTCCCACACAAGTCGCAAGTCGGATCATCTGAATCCTACGTCTGGGGCGACTTATATTAAAATCAATGGGCCCCCATAGGGAACCATTGATTTTGAAATGAGACAGAGAAACGCAGCTGAAAGCTTGCATGGCTTAACGTGCATTGACACCAATGCAAAACGCAAAAAAAAATTGCGTTTTTAACGCTGCTTTTTTCCTGGCGTCGGTACTAGCTTTGCAGCTCATTTTTTAAAACGTCTGTGGACATGAGGCCTAACAGAGAAAGGTTTAAATGTGTGTTTTGTTTTGTTTTTTTATTTGTTGTACATGTACGTTTTTTATCTGTATATTATATGAAGCTGCTTTAACTACATTGTGTGCTGTCAATATCAGATTTGTCTTCAGTACAGTTGGAGTAGTGAATGCATCAAATGCTGATCCAGAACAGACTTGTTCCTCCATTTTTCTCTGCAGGTGCTGTGCCCTGACATTTACCTCTACCATACCTTCATTAGATTTGATTCTTTGTAAATAATCAAATCAAAGAGTATGTTAATTTATTTAATTAATGTTAACGAATGTGTACAGCTATAAAATGATCAGATTTTGTTTTCATAAATTCATATTGCTGTTGTTTTCAGATTTATTTAGCAGTGCATTGCAGAGAACGTCAAATACAGTATATGGAAAGAGTAGGTTTTCATTTAAAGAGGATTCATTTTTCATCCGCAGACAGGCAGTCAGAACAATGAAACAGGCTTTTTAATTGGTTTCTGTTTGTTGTTTCTAATTTCTATGGTAGATGTTGTAGATTTCATCTACCATGCAATGGTTCTCATATCCCCTAGATATAAGATCTCTACATTCTAGGTAACGGGATTGCATATTTGCTGTCGCAATTACAGAACTGTCTTGGTTTTCTCTTTGCATTTATTTTATATTATAGAGCATGAAACTGGAGGAGTTGATGTTTGATGATGAGATAAAAGATGCCAGCGCACAAATCCATAAATCATGGAAATATTTCTTTTAATGGTGTGATCATGTAAACCTGTCAAACATAGGAGTTGCATCTCCTGACCTCCATCTAGTTGCCTTGATGTTATGATGACCCATTAGCTTTTATACTCTGAATCTCAGACCTAAAGCAGGTAGGCCAATTAGGAAAGTCATAGAAAAGTCAATATCTGTCTACTTGTTCCAAATCACTAACCCATATGATTACAGCAGTGCTACAGCCAGGCAGCTATCATATTTGGGAGAGGTCAACAACAGAAGGCTTAATGTTTTCTTCACATATAACTGTTCAAGTGATTATTATTACTATTGTTATATTACAGGATTTACATTGTGCCAACAGTTTGCACAATGCTTTACAAATTAAAGGAAGACGGTACAATTACAATACAATTCTAGACAAGGGGGTTGGGAGGACCCTGCTGCTGAGAGCTTACAATCTAATCATAGGTGTTGTGTCATGCTACCAGGCTTATCTTTTATTTTATTGACTATGAAGGCTCACAAGCCTCCAGTGATTTCTGTATTTAGAACAAATATGAGAGAGAGAGACCTGTAAATCCAAAAAAATGTCAAACAATATGGATGTTGCTAACTATAAAATTAACCACTTGCTTACCGGGCACTTAAACCCCCCTCCTGCCCAGACCAATTTTCAGCTTTCAGCGCTGACGCATTTTGAATGACAATTGCGCAGTCATACAACACTGTACCCAATTTAAATTTTTATCATTTTTTCCCCACAAATAGAGCTTTCTTTTGGTGGTATTTAATCACTGCTGGGATTTTTATTTTTTGCTACACAAACAAAAAATAATGGAAATAAAAAAAAAAAAATCATGTTTCATAGTTTGTTATAACAGTTTGCAAACAGGTAATTTTTCTCCTTCATTAATATGCGCTGATGAGGCAGCACTGGTGGGCACTGATAGGCTGCACTGGTGGGCACTGATAGGCTGCACTGATGGACAATGATAGGCACAGTTAAGGCGGTACTAATGGGCATAGATGAGGTGGCACTGATGGCAATTGATGGGTGGCATGGATGGGCACTGATAGGTACCACTGATAGATGGCACTGATGGGTACTGAAAGGCGACACTGATGGGCACTGGTAGGTGACACTGGGCACTGATCAGTGCTGTACATCAGTGCCACCTTTGTTGAGGCACTGATAGGTGGCACTGTGGGCAATTATGGGTGGCGCTGGTGGGCACTGGTAGGCGGCACTGTTGCCTACTGCTAGGTGGCACTGGCAGGGGGCACAGGTGGGCACTTAGGATCTGCAGCAGCTAGCCGTGATCACGACTGATGTCCCGATCATGGCCGCCGGTAATCGGCTTTTTTTCTTCTCCTCACGCTGTCAGTGCGAGGAGAAAAAATAGCCGATTACCGGCTCTGTTTACATCACAGGATCAGCTGTCTTTGGCTGACAGATAATCACGTGGTAAGGGGCATGGGACAACGTCAATAGACGTCATCCCGGCAAAGCAGGTCCACGCTGTAGCCGTCATTCGGCTATAGCGCGGATCTGTAGAGGTTAAAGGGGTTTATAGAAATAACAGCATGTTATACTTACCTGCTCTGTACAATGGTTTTGCACCAAGCAGCCTCAATCCACTTCTTATGGGGTCCCCTGTGGGTGCTCCAGGTCCCTCCTCTTCATCAGGTGCCCCCAGGGAAATCAGCTTTACCTGGGGGCACCCATGTGGGCTCACTCCTGAGTCCCGCTCCATTGACACTGACAGTGGGACTTGGCCCCACCCCCCACTCCTGTGTCACTGGATTTGATTGACAGTAGTGGGAGTCAATCACTCACGCTGCTGTCAATCTATCCAATGAGGAGAGGGACAGCGGTGGGAGAGGCTGCACTCGTGCATATTGCTGGATCGGATGGGCTCGGGTAAGGAAAGTGGGGTCTGGGAGGCAGCTGTAGTACATAGAATGCATTAAGGTGAAAAACCTTAAGGCAGGGTTCACACTGTACAGTTCGCATGGAGCCGCTCCGGAGATGTGTGAACGGCTCCATAGAGAACCGGTCACAATCTCCTGATACGCAAATTGGATGCGGGGAAATCCGCATCCAATTTGAAATAGTGTGAATCCAGTCTCATGCTTTAAAACCACTTTAAGTAGCACATGGATGGCACTCAAGCTAGATGACAGTCTCCAAACATGATCGCTGTAAGGGGGACAGACTCAAATCAACAATCCAGGAGAGACACCTAGGAACAGTTCAAGCAGGTTTGTCCTGCATTTTTATTCAGCAAGGCAGCAAATAAACACAATTTCAATGCTGGAAGGCTTTGTACAGAAAATGCATATCACAAAACAAACAAAACATCTGCTTGTCTGAGCAACTGACTAAACTCAGGTCAGTTCCTAAATAATAGGATGTCCCCTAATGGACCCCCAAAGACAAGCAGACATCACATGTACCTTTTAGTGTTCTGTCAGCACTCAGCTTTCACCCACCTGCAGATTTCCACAGCAGAAGGAGCAAGAGAGGGCTTAGCATTAGTCAGACATTTATAAAGGCCTATGGGCAGATGAGATAAATAAAGAGATCTAGCTATCAGATAAGATGTGGGCCTAGGAATGGATGCTTTAGCCCAACCAAAGATCTACAAAGCCTCTAAGCTCTAGAACTCAAGACTCAAAATGTATGGGATGCTCACTCGTTCCCCCCCCCCCCCCCCCTTCCTAACCTGTCTAGGTGAATAAAATTGGATGCCACATATACATCTCATCAGTTTTCTTCTGTGAACTTCAGAATACCTCTGGCCATGTTATGGATATGCGTAGAGGAGGCAGTGATCATGGTCTAAATCAGGAGAGCAGACTAGGGTGACAGCCATGGTCCTCAGCAGATACAGTAACCTCAGGAAGTGTTGTCACCCTAGGACAGGAAGTGTGTTACTGCAGGATCATGATGTAAAAACAAAAGAAAAAAAAAGAATACTAATGTGGTTTCCATATCTATGGACTCATAAGCATTATATGTATTTTGTATACTCTTTATATTTAGCTATAAATAATGTCTATATTTCAGCAATCTTATTTTTATCAAGCTTTAAGATTTTTTTTTTTTTAACTGAGACAAAAGTTCCATATTCTCAGTGATGCTATTTCTAGTTTTTATTCAGTGCTTCCACTGTTTATGTAATGATTACAATCCCTTATAAAAGTTAAAATAAAAACTTGCAAATTATGAGCTATGTTAAACAAAGAGAGGAATTAATTTGTTAGACCATCAGTGTTCATTTCCTAAGTCTGCTATTGTTCAGCGTTGTTTCAGCCTGTGCGGTTTAATCAGGTGAAGTCATGCATTAGACTACTGACGTGTTTCGCGTTATTCTGAGTTGAAAGATGTGTTTTCTCAAGCAGAAGTGTATTATGAGAGCAGTCATTAATTAGGAGCTTACATTACACTGGCTTCAGGGTGCATTTAGTGGGTACCTCGCATAAAATGTCATGATATAAATATTCTCTTTTTTCTCCATATAAATTAATCAACGTTGTTCCTCAAGATTAAATTCAGTATAAAACATTTACTTGCTTAGCGCCTCCCTGTTGAAAAAATATGAAATGTATCTCCCAAATGTTGAAATATTAGGGTTGATTTATTTATAGCAAATAGACTGTTCACTTTGTAAGGGAATTTTCACTTTTCAAGCTTGAGGTTATTGTAGCCATATTAGTGCACTTGCAGAAAGAATTTATTACTATCCTTAATATGTTTATTTGCACTAACATCCACATTTTCAGGACAAGCTTTCGGGGTGTACCCCCTTCTCCAAGGTCCCAGTACTAATACACAAAGTTCTAGCAGAGTCAAGCAGCTCATACGCGGGTTGCAGGAACCAGATTCATTCCCACCGAGAGAAGACTTCCTTGTTCTACTTTATTGTACTCGGAGTGTTACACGCACATGGATTGGTCATGACTTTTTTCTATGTGGATATTTTATTTCTCTAAAACTCTAGAAGTGCTGTTTACTTCTTCTAATGTGTTTTGTACAAATTGTTCTGAAAACTTAAAAAAAAAAAAGAAAAAGAAGAAAATTGCCGCAGCATGTGGACAGCCTCCTACACATCAATATGGTTGCATTTCAGAACCTTTAACTATTTCTTTTATTTCTTTTCTATATTTATTGCTGACAAGCAGAATTATTTGGTAAAATAGTGAAAGAAACAAAGCACTAAGGGCAAAATACAAGATCCATAGCACCTAATCCAAATTCATCATGCATTAGTCAGACTAAAGCAAAGTAAATTCTAGTTGCTTTGGGCTCCTGCTCCTGCTTCCAATACTTAGATATATTGAATAAGTTTGAAAAGGCTAATATTATACTAGTAGGTCATGTCTCTCAGCAAAGGACACAACAGTGACCTTTTTTTATGACATATCTATGCTGTCACAAATAACCTGCAATTAAAGGTCTAGTTCCAATGGCTTCTATCTTTAGTACTGGTACTAATATATCTAACACAGGTTCTGTCAAAGTCTTTCACAGTCTGCACCCTATTTGTATGCAGAGATGTGAATCATGCCTGAATATAACCTTGACCTAATCTTTTAAGAACTCACCAAAGGCTTTGATTTGTAAAGTACCGTATATACTCGAGTATAGGCCGACCCGAGTATAAGCCGAGGCCCCCAATTTACCCCCAAAAAACTGGGAAACCTATTGACTCGTGTATAAGCCGAGGGTGAGATATGCCTGTCCATCCCTGTGTGTGTCCGTCCATCCCTCTGTGTCCGTCCATCCCTGTGTGTGTGTCCATCCATCCATCCCTGTGTGTGTGTCCATCCATCCATCCCTGTGTGTGTGTCCATCCATCCATCCCTGTGTGTGTGTGCGTCCATCCATCCATCCATCCCTGTGTGTGTGTGTGTGTGTGTGTGTCCATCCATCCATCCATCCCTGTGTGTGTGTGTGTGTCCATCCATCCATCCCTGTGTGTGTGTCCATCCATCCATCCATCCCTGTGTGTGTGTGTGTGTCCATCCATCCATCCATCCCTGTGTGTGTGTGTGTGTCCATCCGTGTGTGTGTGTGTGTGTGTGTGTGTGTGTGTGTGTGTGTGTGTCCGTGCAGCCTTGTGTGTCCAGCCTACCTGTCCCGAGCCTCCGTCCGGTCCCGTCCCGAGCCTCCGTGTCGTCCCGTCCCGAGCCTCCGTGTCGTCCCGTCCCGAGCCTCCGTGTCGTCCCGTCCCGAGCCTCCGTGTCGTCCCGTCCCGAGCCTCCGTGTCGTCCCATGCCAGGATCGCCGCTCTTCGTCGGCGCCCTGGCGGCCATT
Source organism: Lithobates pipiens (assembly GCF_037356315.1). Classification (NCBI taxonomy): domain Eukaryota; kingdom Metazoa; phylum Chordata; class Amphibia; order Anura; family Ranidae; genus Lithobates; species Lithobates pipiens. Next base: position 428,785,591 of record NW_027507758.1, read on the forward strand.
CCCCTGTTCAAAAGCCCCGCCTCCGCCTGTGATAGGGGGAACACTCAATTTCCCAGCAGTCAGTGTTCCGCCTATCACGGACATCGGCTCATCCGAGGATGAGCCGATGTCCGTGATAGGCGGAACACTGACTGCTGGGAAATTGAGTGTTCCGCCTATCACAGGCGGAGGCGGAGGCGCGGCTTTTGAAAGGTAGAATGGCCGCTGTCTGTCTGCTCGACACGCTGTTCGGGCAGTCAGACAGCGGTGACTCGAGTATAAGCCGAGGGGGGCACTTTCAGCCTCAAAAAAGAGGCTGAAAATCTCGGCTTATACTCGAGTATATACGGTAGTTGATCTTTTCAAGATTTCTATATACTCGTTGTTCTAACAATGGATTTAGTCACCAAATCAGATAGCATTTTGTATGGGGTAAAAGTAATTTTAAAGATATTTTGAACCTAATAATGGAAGTATAAAAGTCCATTAATTGTATCCTCCCTGTAGGGGCTTTATATGTTGTTGATTGCGGAAACCACAGAGTTACATTCCACTTTTATTGCTGTGCAGACTTCTACACGCATTGGCCTTTTGGCTGAGTAAAAATATGTTTATAATTCCAGTCACGGTGTTGCAAGCATAAATCAAAGCAATAGATTTTATTTCTTGATATTAAAACAATTAGTAGCGTCATTACACATTAACATGGTTGTAAAGTTATTTTTTTGCCTAAAATATAAATATACAAAAGCCTCTGATATTGATAATACTTGACTGTGACAAAAATTAATTAGAACTAGATGAGGGTGTGCTTCCCTACGCACCAAAAGGCCACTTATCCAAAACATAACCTTTCTTATGGTCATTTACATACCTTTCATGAGTTATAACAGGTACCCCTATAGGGTGAGGTCAATGCCACTTTTTGTGAACCAAAGTTCTATCTCTTTGTGGTAATATGTAGAGGATATGTAAACTCAAGGTCTACTCACCAACACCAACCAGTAAAAAGAGTTGGGGGTACATCTGTCTCTCCCCCCATCTATTAGCCACATATAAAAATGAGATGAACAAGAAAAAGAGAAAGTATAAAAGTAAATACTGTCTTACTGAAGATATGGGCTATCTGTCCTCTAACCTATGAAAATATCTATCTTTCAGATATGTAATACAGGTATACTCGTCCACGTGGACACAAACCACCACTAACGGACATGTCCCACACATCACAGTATACACGAAAAAGCTTCTCTGATAATCAAGACTGCATTGACACAAGGCATATTTCACCCCACAAAAATAAAAAGTTGGGGGGAGAGAACATGTCAGGATAAAATCTAAATCATGTGAGTCTAAATGAAAATATAGTCAGAAGATGCTCTCAAAATAAAATCAGCCAAACCTAACATGTTTCACCAAATTGATACCTCAGGGCAAGTGGGATTTTAAAGGCAATATAGATAAAAATAATAATTCTTATAAAATAAATACAAATTTTATTATTGATACAAAAGTATATGTGTGTATGTATATATATATATATATATATATAATCAATAACACCACATAATTATATATTAGTACAATCCATATTGGACAATGCAGTATACATAAATGTGTAGGAACAGATGAGCGGCTATTCCAACGCGTTTCGAAAAGTGCATATATATATATATATATATATATATATATATATATATATATATAATATTTTCTTCTTCAGGGAAGCCACTCTCTGAAAACACATAATATACAATGAATATGACAAATGTTACTACACTGTGCAAGCCCTGCCCCAAGCATACAGAAAATAGAGAAAATTAATTAATAGTTTGTATCGAAATTAATTAACACAAATTATTATATAGTACATATCACCAGATGAATAGTGATAACAAATATATACGATCTGTTGAAAAAAATATCCTGTGACTAAATATTATTCAACACTAAAAATAAATAAACAAGTAACGAGAATCAAATGAATTGTTTCAAGTTCTATCAAACAATGTCCACTTCCTAGAAACATTGTTACCAACACCACTGTGAAAAGCTCCTGAGAATATAATGTATCCCAGTAAAATCATAGTCCATACGTTGAGTCTTCAGATCATAATCCAAATAATGGAATAGTGAAAAAAATGTTTAACCAGTGTCTCTTGAATAAACAGCAGATTACATCTACACTCCTCCACCACACCGCTCTAGATGTGACTCCTCTCCCCTTATGTAATTACACTCACCCGCTGTATATGCCTCACACTTTCGTGTTTGGCTGGATGTGCTTTTTCCCCTTTACAGGGTTTAAATGGGGTATCCAGGTTTCCACTCCAGAATGCAGGGCTAGTACCATGGCTGTTCTCATAGACGCCACGGATGTTTCCATAGGTGTCACGGCTGTTCCCATAGATACTCTAATGCAACAAAGAAAAGATTTGCTTCCATAGCATGATACAGTATAAAACTTTTTAATCACACATAAAAATCTCTCACATTGCACTCACATCAAAGGATAAATAAACACGCCAAATGTAAAAATTCACAGCACTCTTGAGTAACCCATACTAAAGCATAGGTGGTCACGGCGGACCCAGGATATGCGGGAATAATGGATAGTCTCTCACCGCTCCTTAACTGTACCGCCGCTTTACAGGGATCAATGTAAGATGTTCAGCATCTTTGACCTCTGTTACTATCAGAAGGAAGGATCAATTTTTTGTTATGGTACCCCTGCGGATTGGTTTATGTGGGTCGCACCAAACGGATGTTAGGAGTGCGAATCTCTGAACATCCAGGAAACATCCGGAAGGGGTTCCAGTGCCATGGTGTGTCATTGCACTTTGAGGAACACCAGTAGTAGGATTTTGTATATATGTGTGTTGCACGCGCACTGCAAGCAGTGTGATCACACATATATAAATATATGTATTTTTTATATAGTTTTGTAATTTTAGTTTAAATAGGACCAGTGACTTAATTAGTGATATATACATATGGGTTAATGCAGGTGTATTCCCCTGCATGCGGGCATGATCCATGTAAATGGGTCAGATGTTATTAAGTCATAAGGCATTTTTGAATGCATTAATTACATTTGTCTCATGTGTGGTATTTAGTTCTCCTTAATGGAAATATAGATATCAATAAAACCCATTTCCAATTTGTTTATTTTAAGTCTGCAGGTCACCCCCCTTCTCCAATGCATGTAGCATCTGATATAGGATAGTAATAGAAATTGGGGGAGATAGGACGCTATATATGCTGATGCATATTGATATGTTAAGAGCGACTCCCCTTGTGGAAATTCTCCGCTACTATTCACTACCAATATCTGTATAGAGTATTAATCTACTTTTACTTTTGTGCAATTGAGTTTTAGATTGTTGGAATGATATTTATATATAATCTTTAAAAGCTTGTTAGATTGCATCATGGATTGACTCTGTATTAATGAGCAGTGTGAACTGAAGCATTGATGGATTTGGGGACACAGGTGATGCGCATGTGCAATGATTATACACCGCCCATTGAGAGCAGTTTGGGGAAAATATAAGTCAGTTCGTCTTGCCTAGTGACCAGGTCCATGATTAAGTCAATTTTATGATGAAACATGTCAGATTTTGGCTACTAGGCGAATGAGAGAGATACATATAGGATGCTGAACATCTTACATTGATCCCTGTAAAGCGGCGGTACAGTTAAGGAGCGGTGAGAGACTATCCATTATTCCCGCATATCCTGAGTCCGCCGTGACCACCTATGCTTTAGTATGGGTTACTCAAGAGTGCTGTGAATTTTTACATTTGGCGTGTTTATTTATCCTTTGATGTGAGTGCAATGTGAGAGATTTTTATGTGTGATTAAAAAGTTTTATACTGTATCACGCTATGGAAGCAAATCTTTTCTTTGTTGCATTAGAGTATCTATGGGAACAGCCGTGACACCTATGGAAACATCCGTGGCGTCTATGAGAACAGCCATGGTACTAGCCCTGCATTCTGGAGTGGAAACCTGGATACCCCATTTAAACCCTGTAAAGGGGAAAAAGCACATCCAGCCAAACACGAAAGTGTGAGGCATATACAGCGGGTGAGTGTAATCACATAAGGGGAGAGGAGTCACATCTAGAGCGGTGTGGTGGAGGAGTGTAGATGTAATCTGCTGTTTATTCAAGAGACACTGGTTAAACATTTTTTTCACTATTCCATTATTTGGATTATGATCTGAAGATTCAACGTATGGACTATGATTTTACTGGGATACATTATATTCTCAGGAGCTTTTCACAGTGGTGTTGGTAACAATGTTTCTAGGAAGTGGACATTGTTTGATAGAACTTGAAACAATTCATTTGATTCTCGTTACTTGTTTATTTATTTTTAGTGTTGAATAATATTTATTCACAGGATATTTTTTTCAACAGATCGTATATATTTGTTATCACTATTCATCTGGTGATATGTACTATATAATAATTTGTGTTAATTAATTTCGATACAAACTATTAATTAATTTTCTCTATTTTCTGTATGCTTGGGGCAGGGCTTGCACAGTGTAGTAACATTTACTAATTCATGTTCACTGGATTGGGTCTATCATCTTTAATATTTTTGAATTCACTGGTGTGGATTTATATTCAGCGCCGCTTTTTCTATTGTTTAGATAAGGAATATTGTACACATTTTGTTTTTTTAAAGTGGCGGCTTAGTTTATAGTGTTTTGTTTAGCGCAGTGTTGATACACAATAGATGGAGGGAAAGAGTAAGTGTGTCCTTGTTTTACAATGAATATGACAAAATTGAAAATAGAAAGCAAATATTTATATTCCAACGTATATATGGATAACTACAACATTGGACTACTCACATGTTCACTCTTTACACCAGGGAAACGATTTTCTCTCCCTCACCAAACAACCCAAAAAAGAGAGGGATCATCTGTTGATTAACCACTGCACAAAAAAGCCCAGGAGTCAAAAAGACTCAACAATATCTGTGCATTAAAGCTTCACTCAATATGTCTCGCGGCCCAGGTATAAATACACAGCTGAACCCTCAACCACCAGGAAAGAAAGGGAAAAACCTAAGGCAGAAAAACAAACCAAAACAAATTTGAGTCTAAGGTATTCTATAAACCTAACATGATTCATCCTTCAAATAGAGCTCCAGGGGTAAGAAAGTTCCTTCACTCGGCGTGGACACTATTCAGGGCACACTTTGCATTCTCTCATTGAATGCAAAGCGTTCTTTGATTGGACGTGGTGAAGAGGCAGGGTAATGATGTCAGTGTTCTCTAAATGGCACCCATGCCGAGCGAAGGGTCTCCTGTTTTCACAATTCAGCAGGGTCTGGTAGCCACTGGAGAGCGCTATAGTAGTAGTGCTTACTACAGTAATCCCCAGCTTCCATGGGGATCCCACGGGTATGGCACATACTTACAGTGGTCCAAGTTGGACCACTGTAACTATGTAAAAATTGCCATATCCAAACTTCAGCTTTAAGCAATGTATTTTCCTATTTACCAAAAATGTGACAGCTTCAAAGAGGTTGTAAAGGTAATTAAAAAAAATAACAAACATGTCTATACTTACTCTGTACAATGGAATAGCACAGAGCGGGAGGGAATTTCCTCTTTTGGTGCCCCTAGCCCCTCCTTTCTGGCCAGTGCCCCCATGGGAAGCGGATTCCCATGGGGGCACTCGTGTCTGCTCACACACGAGTCTCTCTGCTGTGCGTAAATTGACACAGACAGCAGGACTCGGGCCCCGTCCCCTGCTTCCTTGTCACTGGCTTGGTTTGACAGCACTGGGAGCCAACGGCTCCCGGTGCCCCAGCAAAGCCAGCAAGACCTGGAAGTGAGATGAGAGAAGATCTGCAGACATGCACGATGGCTGGATTGAATGAGGTCTCAGGTAAGTAAAAGGGGGCTGAGGGGGTGATGCTGACACCTAAACATTTTTTACATTAATGCAAGAAATGTATTAAGTTAAAAAACATTTAGACTTTACAGCCCCTTTAAAAGAAAACCCAAGTGTTCATATTAAAATTGCATCATTGCAGTTTTTATATATATATATATATATATATATATATATATATATATACATATTTATACATATTTATATTACAGAGCTCATTGTCCTTTATATAATTGCTATTTTCGTTCTTATGTTGATGCAAATATTACATTGTAAGCTCATTGTACAAATCATAAACGGTCTTTATTCAAAGGTAAAAAGTTGCATCCAATAATATTTGAAATTATCAGTCACATGGCTGAAAATGAAGCTACTTATGTTCATGTATTAGCTTTGTGGATTGAATCTCATTTTTTTTCACGTTGAAACAATCCTAATGTGCGCTCTCTTTATATTATTATATTTGATATATATATATATGCACAGAAAACAAAAATAGAGGGAGAACCAAGCTGTAGAAAAGTTTGAACTACCCTCTCTTCTTAAAGCAGTGTTCCACCCACATATTTTTTTTAAGGCACCCATTCTGCTTGTATTAATTAAATTCTCTAAAGCAGGGGTGTCAAACTCATTTTTGATTGCGGGCCTCATCAGCATTATGGCTGCCCTTAGAGGGCTGGTTGTATCTGTAAGGCTAGTTGCTAAAAGTCTAGCGCACCCCACCATTGGTGGTCAAGAGTCCCCCACTATCCCTTACATCACAGTGTACCCTCCTCACCCTGTGCTGCAGCCGAGAATAGGCTGTGAGATGAGCTGAGAAGCAGAAAGTGCAGGGTCTGGAGGAGGACCAGAGAAGGGCTGGAGTCAGCAGCCAAAGTCTGCTGAATGCTGAGCTTAAGGCCGGGTTCACACCGCTGCGATGCGGGAACGCCGCAAATCCGCTGCGTTTTCCCGCATCGCACACCTCCCGCCGGCAGTTCACACTGCCCTATGCGGACGGCTGGGAGTGTCAATGATATGTTAATGACACCCCCAGATCCGTCCGCATATCGCAGTGCACTGCCGACTCGCACAGGAATCGGATCGCATGGTGTGAACCCCCATGCGATCCGATTCTGTTGCGGACCAAAAAAGGGTCCTGTGCGAGTTTGCTGCGGGAGCGATGCGAATTCAGCCATACTATCTGTATGGCTGAACTCGCATCGCTACGGAGATCGGATGTGATTTGCGGTGCGAATCACATCCGGATCTCCCCCCGCAGCAGTGTGAACCCAGCCTAAAGCAAAGATGTGGGGGTACTATGGCTGCACAGAGAAGTGCAGGATCTGGTGAAGGAGTTCTGTCATTATCTCTACTGCCGACTGCTGGGACAAGGTGGGGGCATAGAGGAGGGCAACGCTGCAGCTGCGGCAGAGGTGCGAGGGCCACATGAAATGGCCTGGAGGGCCTGATTTGGCTCCCAGGCCTTGTGTTTGACACATGTGGTTTAAAGGATGTTAATACTAAATCCGACATTCTATTATATGCTTTTTATTTTTAACTATCCTTTGTTTTCTTCTTGCTGAGCGCTTTCATCTTGATTGTAGGCATGTGAAGCCCACTAGAACTCTTTTCAGCTATCCAGCATGCACCTCCTGATCTCGCGCATGCTCATTACACACAGGGCGTAGCACAGGGATTGTATCTGGTCGCCATCACAAGGAGGAAGTGGCTGCCCCGTTGTTATGGCAACTAAGCTAATCAGTCAAATGACACTTAGATCCGCCTTGCATCACATAATTTCCTGTGCGGAGATGCCCACTGACTCCTGTGAATGATGACACACATCTCCCAGGAGCAGATGGGGCCGCAGGATATGACGTACCTCGCTGCGACGCCAAAGGAGGAAGAAAACACAAGACACCCTAGCAACAAGGTACACAGAGCTAGAAAAAAAAGCCAAATGTTGTTGGACTTGCAGGACTGTAGCCATTGCAAAGAATAAATTATGAGTGGAACTCCGCTTTAACACATATTGTTTTTTTTAAATGTCTCAAAGTCGTATAGTACTAAAGACCATTAAAAAAGCGAAATTCAACAAGATGAGAGAGATAAAAGTGGCATATGAACTGCATTACATGGCATAGCAACATTTTAATGTGTTCCTAAAATAGATACAAATTTTGGATCCTACTGTTTCAAAAGGGCAGAAAATCTACTTAACAATCAGTCAAAGTACAGCTCTAGACATATTAAAAAGCTTTTCTTGGCAAGGTCCTATGAAATAAGATTTGTTGCAGGGCATATGTAATGTGAATGTTTGCCATTATTTCTTGGACCTGTCTCAGTTCGCAGCGGACAGACCTCAAGTGACGCTCACAGTTCTTAAAATAGTAAAAAAAATGTGACACATAATATTTATCTCAGGGACTGTCATGGAAATACACAGTAAAGCATTTATAAAGGACCCAAGTAAATAGTGATGATAACCCTTGGGCTTAGATCTTTTTCTTGCCCCTATTCTAGAATTATCCATCATGGAAGTCTTCCCTGGACCTCATTGGCAGTACAAGGGCTCAACAGAAGCTGCAGGTGGCCAGAGAGACCTTGGCCTTTTTTTTCATTGGTCCTGTTCAGAACCCCCTTGTTATATTCACAGTTTTATGTCTTGCGTGTGGATTTGGTGTGTCCATGAATTAGCAAAAATTCAATTGGAAAAAATATGCACGGATCCACAAATCCGCTTCTGCTTGTCAAACTCATCAAAAAGGGTTTTGAGAAAAGTGTGATTAGATGCAATGATGACATTTTATCCCCATTGCTTTTTAGATACAGAAGGCTGATTTGAAGGTTCTGTGCCAAGAGCGTTCCCTGTTAGTTTATTCTGATTACAGACATTCAGACCATGGGGTTATTCTGTGCACAGGCAGAGCAAGCAGAGGGTGGCGAAGTGTTTGGAAAAAAACATCATCCCATCAGCAGCTCATCATAACGAGGGTATCAAAGCAAGTTTCTCTTTATTGGTATAGTACGTTTTCACACAGAAAATGCAGTGAAGAACTAAATAAACATAAAAGTAATGCTAAATATTAGGTTATTTATTTTTTTTTTTTTAAGTATTTTTGTTTATTTCGAGGTATTAGAACTAGAGATCGACCGATATATCGGCCGGCTGATTTTTGGCATTTTTTTAATTAATCGGCATCGGCCGATTGTGCTGATAAAAAAAGCTGATTTAAAACTTCAACGCTACTTGCAAATTACTTTTGCAATAAAAGTCAATGTAAGTTGCATGAAGGCTTCCCGTGTAGACTTGTCTCTCCTATCTAGGCAGTCTGCCAAGTCTGAGAAAAGAAGCAAAGAGATACAATGTTTATACTTATCAATGGACTGAACTCTGTGTAGGAGTTTTCAGTTTACATAGTTAGTAAGGTTGAATAAAGACACTAGTCCATCCAGTTCAACCTGAGTGAGTGTCTGCAATTGTCCCTATCCCTGTACATTGCACACTCACATTGGTCCCTACCCTCAAGAAGCCCACAAGCCAAGGTCCCCATTCATATACTAGGGCCAATTTTGAACAGAAGCCAATTAACCTACCTGCATGTCTTTGGAGTGTGGGAGGCACAGGGAGAACATGCAAACTCCAGGCAGGTAGTGTTGTGGTTGGGATACTAACCAGTGTCCCTTCTTACTGCTAGGTGAGAGTGCTAACCACTACACCACTGTGTTGCCATTTAAAGACTAAATCTTTTCTGACACTTGTTGCTTACACGTAAAAATCCTGTATTTTTTGATAGAAAATCACTTAGAACCCCCAAACATTATATATATTTTTTTAGCAGAGACCCTAGGGCAGTGATGGCGAACCTTGGCACTCCAGATGTTTTGGAACTACATTTCCCATGATGCTCCACTACACTGCAGTGTGCACGAGCATCATGGGAAATGTAGTTCCAAAACATCTGGGGTGCCAAGGTTCTCCATCACTGCCCTAGGGAATAAAATAGTGGTTGTTGAAATATTTTATGTCACGCGGTATTTATGCAGCAGTCTTTCAAACGCAATTTTTTTGGAAAAAATACACTTCAATGAATTTTGAAAAAAAAACTAACAGTAAAGTTAGCCCATTTTTTCTTCGTCCAAAAATTTTGATAACCTATTTTTGTGTACTTAATATTTAAGATATAGTTTTTTTTTTAAATCTAAATTATACATACAAGTGAACTGATTGGAGGTTTGTTTTGTTTAATAAATGTTTAAATGTAATCCATTTTTTGTATCACTTATCACTGGAGCGGGCAGGCGGTGACGGTAAAACGCTGCTAGTTTTAGCGGCGCTTTACCGTAATTTTAACGGTGCTATTCGACGTGTCATCGGCTCTTTACCAATATCAAGGTCATGCTGTGTCCTATTTGCCTTGCTTCATAACATCAATATCCATTATAAAGCCAGGTGGGCATGGATGGTGAGCTAATTCAGTGGTACAATGGGCCACTCGCCTGGACTTGCCCCCCAGGCCAAAGGCTGCCTGCCCTCCTCTGATAAGGTGATACCTACGTAATCATGTGTAAAAAAATTTAATAAACGGAACACTTATTTGGAAAGGTGCGGAATGTATCTTTTGCATCTTTGCCCTACTGCAGTAGTTCTTATTTAATTTAGTACCACTAATCAATATGTGGATAGGAGTTGCCTATTTATAACATTTCCAGAACGGTACTTTATATATTTCCGCTTACCCCTCACTCCCGGTTCTTGTGTACATGAACACCGTGGGAAAGTTTGTTAAAATTATGTAGGAAACGCAATTAGAGATGACAAAATAAAATTGCCATAGAAATCATAGAAAAAAGCAAGCAGCTGCTTCAGTAGGCACCATTTTAAATCTTTCTCAATATTAAAAATAAATAAGTTTATGAAGATTTTGCATATAATCTATTGACTCATTAAGCCATAGTCTGCCTCCAATAGGGTTATGGCTGGGATACAACTCCGGTTCTGTTCTTGTCAGAACAGATCTGACTGCTAGCTAATTAGACCTCATGTGAGTATGAGAGGGTGAGTAGCCAATTATGCATCATATGTTAGCATGAGCGAGGGCCGGTACTTTGGTATGGCTCCAGCGTGTGGGTCAGACAGCCTAGCAGCTCCTCATTACATTATGCATAGCAGCCAGACAATAGCTGTCATATTCCTAAGCTAGAAGCTCAGTTCAAAGACGGTCTTCCTTCCAAAGCAGCCCAATCACTTAGACCGTTTTCATATTTTATAAAGGAGAAGGACAATGTGCATTATTTTAACTAGGCGCATTGCACAAATTACATTGAGGGATCGCATAAATTCACCTTAAGAGTAAAGTTATGAATATATGAATCCACCAAGCCTGTACAGTTTTTAGATTGGTGTTGACTGAATAAGTTATAGCTCTATGCTGCTATGAATACTGCATTCCCTTTCCACACATGACTGTGTTCCATTGCAAATAGCTTCTGCCTGATGGAACAGGCCAAAAGTCACATTCCATATTTCTTAGCTTCATTTGCATATCTGTATGAAATATTAAAATGCAGGTAACTAGGACAAAAAGTGAAGTTTGGGAAATTGAATTTTAAAGTTTCGAGAGTTCCCGGAGAATTCTATTAAAAACCGCAATAGACCTGTACGTCATTCATTTTCTAAGATAGAATGCAGGTAGAGGCTGGAAGAAAGGGGACTGAGATATTTTGAATTGCCTGCATAGGAGAGTTTTTACTGAATTCTTTGGCGGTTCCAGATGTAGCACGTTTCAGAGGCTGTGCCTGTAGGGTTTTCTTATCTTTCTTCCAGTGCGTTGATGGTTCAGAAAATTCCAGCTCTCCTTATTCTGAAGAATCACATCTGATTTTAACCACTTAAGGAGCGAGCCTCTAAAAACATTTTTTTTTGCTAGAAAATTACTGAGAGCCCCCAAACATTGTACTTTTTTTTTTCTAACACCCTAGATCAGCCTTTCTCAACCTTTTCAACACAGAGGACCCCTTGAAATAGTTCTTTAGTCTCAGGGAACCCCTGCTAAAAATGAGAAATCTACAACTCATGATACATTAGTGTGATGGTCAGTGGGAAGAATGGTCCTTACACTTGTGGTCATTGGGAAGAATTACCTCCTTACAGATAGCTAAAAAGATCAATGGTGTCGGTGGAAACTTACCTGAGAGGCAGAAATTTCCCAATGCTGAAGGAACCCCTAGCAACCTTTGGAGGAACCCTAGGCTTCCACGGAACCCTGGTTGAGAATCACTGCCCTAGAGAATTAAATGGCAGTCGTTGCAATACTTTCTGTCACACTGTATTTGCGCAGCGTTCTTACAAGCACACTTTTTTGGGAAATAATACATTCTTTTAAATTAAAAAATAATACAACAGTTAAGTTAGCCCAATTTTTTTTATATTGTGAAAGATAATGTTACGCAGAGTAAATTGATATCCGGCATGTCACGCTTCAAAATTGTGCCCGCTTGTGCAATGGCGACAGACTTTTACCCTTAAAAATCTCCATAGCTGACATTTAAAAAATTCTACAGGTTGCATGTTTTGAGTTACAGACGAGGTCTAGGGCTAGAATTATTGCTCTCACTCTACCAATCATGGCGATACCTCACATGTGTGGTTTAAACACCATTTTCATATGCGAGCGCTACTCACATATGCGTTCGCTTCTGCACATGAGCTCGGCGTGACGGGCGCGTTTAAAATTTTTATTTTTTTATTATTTATTTTACCTTTTTTTTTTATTTTTACACTGTTTAAAAAAAAATTGTGTCACTTTTATGCCTATTACAAGGAATATTACCATCCCTTGTAATAGAAAAAAGCATGACAGGACCTCTTAAATATGAGATCTGGGGTCAAAAAGACCTCAGATCTTATATTTACACTAAAGCTCCATACACACTATCAGATTTTCTGCCGGTGGTCATCGTGATCGTCGGCCATGAGCACTGGCATCCCCGCTGTGCAGTGGACGTGCACGCCTGCTATCCCGACCCTGCGAGCCGACGTATAGCTACAACTGCTCACGCAGGGGAGCCAACCTGCCACAGTATAACTGTGGCAATTGGCCAGGAAACGGTTAAGATGCATATAAATACTCCCCACAGCCACCATCAGTTGTGGAAGAGAGTTCCACATCCTTATTGCCCTGACAGTCAAAACCCCCCTGCACAGTTTAAGGTTAAAACGCTTCTCCAATCTCATTGTGTGGCCCCGTGTCCTCTTATGCCATGTACACACGATCGGACTATTCGGCGGACTTAGTCCGGTGGACCAGAGTCCACCGGACAATTCGACCGTGTGTGGGCTCCAGCTGACTTTTTCTTCCCAAAAAAAGGACAATCCGCTCGTCTATGTGCTACTTCGCCGGACTTTCCAAATGAACAGACTAGCCCACACATGGACTTCATTCATTTTGACCATGACTTCAGGTATGACGGGACTAGAGAAGGAAGTCAATGTCGCCGCTTTCATCGGCGAGATTGACACCTCACGAGCTTTGTTTCAGCCATGGAAACTGATACATTCTGCTTGAGAGCTTGTGCCTTGAAAAACAACAGACTTGCTGACTGGATTGCCAAGTGAAAATATAAGAAAGAAAGCCTAAAAAAAGAAACCAAATGCAGCCATCACATCTAATGCTGCGTACATTTCCGATGGCAAATGTGCGATTGGAGCTTGTTGTCGAAAATTTTGACCGTGTGTAGGCTCCATTGGAACGGTTTCCATCGGAATTTCCGTCGCACAAAATTTGAGATCTGGTTCTCAAGTTTTCCGACAACAAAATCAGTTCGTGTAAATTCAGATTGTGTGTGCACAATTCCGACGCACAAAGTTCCACGCATGCTCGGAATCAAGCAGAAGAGCCTGCACTCGCAATTGAACTTAATTTTTCTCGGCTCGTCATACGTCTTGTACATCACCGCATTCTTGACGTTCGGAATTTCCAAAAACATTTGTATGACCGTGTGTATGCAAGACAAGTTTGAGCCAACATCCGTCAGAAAAAATTGATGAAAAAATGGATTTTGTTGTCAGAATGTCCGATCGTCTGTATGCGGCTTAAGAATTGGTAATTGCAATATAATAAATATTTGCTTTTGGGTATAATACTGCTTTAGCCCCGGTTCACACCAAATGCGACTTTGAAATTGTGCTACTTCACTTGAAGTAATACCTTCAAAGTTGCAGGTCACTGTTATTTCAGGTGTGACTTGCCTGACATCTGTGCGACTTCATGCACAAATCTATGCAAGTTTCAACTGGAATCGCAAAAAATGATTGCAGGAACCTTTTTTCTGGTGCGGCACCGCAAAGTCAGAGTTAGACCGATTTGCATGGTTCCATTGCCGACAATAAGGAACAACTTGCAAATTGGAACTGTCAGATCGCACCACGAGTCGCACCGGTGTGAACGGGGCTTCATGTGGAACTAAACATAGAAAGTAAAGGTTTGTTATGTTAGAGCAGGAATAGAAGAAGGGGAGTGAGGCAGGTGCTCCCCTATGAAGTGCCAGGTAGGTCACTACGGGTACTGACATTAAGGTAAACACAGGTGCACTGTAAGGTCCGTTATAATTTGGTCATTTTTTTACTGAGTTTCTACTAACTCCTATCCATTGACTTTCCATCAGTGCCACCTATACACACATAGGAGCAAAAATCCTTCAAAATTCTAATCCTATAATTATAACCAATCATGTATAAATATGCATTACATCAATGGGATTAATTCATTCCCTCTGTAATTTCCTCTCCATGTCTTATTATCTTCCGGTTAATTAAAGGGGGAAAAGAAAACACGTTTCACTTGATATCAAAATCAAACTTGTTATGGCTTTGTGAAGAAAATGAATTCTATTGGAGAAAGAAACGTACGGGGTGTGGGGGAGTTCGCAGTGTTGAAAATTAGGACATTTTAATACATTTATTTCACTTTTAATCTGTTAATTTATGATCTTAAAATGTAAAATATAAATTGATTCTGCCACGGTACATAATAATTAAAGCAGGTCATCTACTTGCCCACATAATGGAAACCAGTATTCTTTATTCAGACAACGCCAGTTTTTGTAATTATATGAGAAAAAAAAAACATTTCTCGCTGTACCGCTTCTTATTTTTCATCATTCATTCTACTGTTATGTAAAGCTGCATGATTAATCTTTAAAAAAATTGTGATCTCGATTCAACCCCCCTCACGATCTGAATCTGTAATTTCCACAATTCTATGTAAACTGTGCAGAGCCTTCTCAGCCAGCAAATGTTTATCAACAGCGCCGAGATAAAGAGAAACAATGTATCTCTTGGTACTTTTAGATCAAAGGTATGAACTTCGATCTGCAAATGAGGGCAGTTTAACCACTTAAAGCGGACTTTCAGTCATTTTGTTCATCTTTCCGTGAATTAAATCTTCTGTCTTTGTTTTAACTTTGGATAGTAAAACATTTTTTTTTCTGCCAGTAAATACCTTATGCAGCCCACTTTGTCTTTCTTGTCTGGTAAAAAGCCTAGGCTTATGACATCATGCACAGCTGTTTCTCACTCTCATGAGAGTTTACCAGGTATGGAGTGGAGATGAGTCATAAGAGAGCCAATGAGAGCCGCAGAGCTGGAGGTGTGCCTCTGTGTGTCTGTGTAAATCCAGGTAATCCAGTAAACAGGCAGCATCTTCAGCTGCCTGCAGTTAAAATGGCGCAGTTAAAATGGTTGCAGCCAGACTCAGTGGAGGGAGATTTCTGCAGCATATTTGGCAAGTACAGAATCACAGTATATATAAAATAATATGCAAAGTAGTTGGAGGAAAGCTTCAGAATGGCAAATATGTTTTTATTACAAATTATGTGAGCAGACTGCAGTTCCTCTTTAACCACTTCAGCCCTAGAAGGATTTACCCCCTTAATGATCAGGCCATTTTTTTGCAAAGTTAAGAAAATAATTCCCATTGCAAAGGCAGTAGAGTAAAACCTTGGATTGCGAGCATAATTCGTTCCGGAAACATGCTTGTCATCCAAAGCCCTTGTATATCTAAGCAAATTTCCCTATAAGAAATAATGGAAACTCAGATGATTCCTTTCACAACCATTTATTCATAGGTCTTTCAGTCAATAGTCCTCATAAAAAGATTCTAGCAATGTGATGGGTTGTGTAGCCATAAAATGCCCATCCACAAATAGCAGCCTCCGCAAGGAGATTAGAAGAAAAATCCAGCAGGAGCTACAGAGTATAAAAGAGAAGAGAGGCACCTATTTACATTTAATGAAGGTACAACATTTAGCAACTCACATGGTTGATGATGAAAACAGACACATCTAAGTATGCAGGCACCCAGAGTAAAGCTGTCCACATAGACCATCCTCTGCACCGCCAGCTCTCACCGCTGTCAGTCTGCAATCGTGACCGGGAAGACAACTCTGCAGTAGAGCGATCTGAAAGTGAGGCTTGAACCACTTGTGGAGCGCAGCCTGGAAAAGAAGAGGCCGATGGCGGTGCGCAGGACAGTCTATGTGGACAGCTTTACCCCGGATGCCTGCATACTTAGATGTGCCAGTTTTAACCATCAACCATGTGAGTTTCTCAATGTTGTACCTTCATTAAATGTAACCTCTTTTATACTCAGTTGTGACATGACGCTACTTGTATATCAAGGCATCGCTTGTATATCAAGTCATAATTTGTAAATAAATTGTGCTTCTCTTGCAAAACGCTCTCAAACCAAGTTACTCTCAAACCAAGGTTTTACTGTATAGGCAAGCAGCTGTGTGTGTTCAAAAACGTCCCCACCATTCCATGCATTATAAACACTCAGGGGGTCTGACATCAGCAGCTCCATCCTGATACAGTTCCATTATCACACACAAATACCACTTTTCACACCTTACTCACAACTGGGTTTCCCATTTTCACATGATAATGTTCTAACAATCCAACCTTCTTAGCTAATGCCAGATTTGTTAGCCTGACCCCAAGAGTCACAGCAACTCTCACAGACCACCATCAACATTCATCCAGATGGATCTGTTATTCTCTTCGGGAATTCTTGGGTGACCAGTTATGAAATTAAAGGTGCCCGTGCATTGGAGTGGTCTTAGCAGCTTGAGTCTGCATGAGTAGTTTCCTAAAGTGGATCTTCACTCTCTCAATCAACATTGACTATTTTTAATCTTTATCAGCAGATAGATTGTTTTATATATATATTTTTTTTACATTTCTTCAGTTACTTTCTGGTTTCCATGCCTAAACAAATAATTTCATACCCCCAAGAGTCTTCAGGAGGTAAGGAGGAGTTTCTGCAGTGAGAGCTGGTTCACACAGGGGCGACTCAGATCCGACTTCAGGTCGCCCCTAGTCGCCTCAGGTCGGACAACATGTAAAAATCAATGTAAGTGAATGAGAGCCGTCTTAATGCACACTACTGAAGTCGCTCCGACTTCAGAAAAGGTTCCTGTACTACTTCAATCCGACTTGTAGGCGACTGGTACCCGTTGATTTCAATGGAGGTCGCCTACAAGTCGGATCTCCGTCTATATGGAGGCGACTCTCACAGAATTATCAGCTCTCAAGAGGGAACTCCACACCAAATTTATTAAACAAAATTGGCGTGGGTTCCCCCTCCAAGAGCATACCAGGCCCTTAGGAAAAAACGGCGTGGGGGTCCCCCCCAGATCTATACCAGACCCTTATCCGAGCACGCTACCCGGCCGGCCAGGAAAGGGGGTGGGGACGAGCGAGTACCCCCCTCCTGAGCCGTACCAGGCCGCGTGCCCTTAACATGGGGGGTGTCTTGGGGAAGGGGGGGCCGCGCGACGAGGCAACATCTCCTGAAGAGAAGAACAGAAGACGGCGGCAGCGGCGACAGCTAGAAGAAGGTGCGGTGGCCCGGCAAGAAGAACCGAAGAGGGGGACAAGACTCCCAAAGTCGGAAGAAGAGGGCGGCGGCGAAGAAGAAAGCCGGGCTCCTCCGCTAGTGAAAGAGCTAGCAAAAGAGCAGAAGATAGCGGAGGAGTCCGGCGAGAAGACCCCCGAAGACGGAAGACCCCCGGAGCTGTGCAATAAACTATTTTAACCCTTGTGTGTTGTGTTTTTTTGTACATTTTTTTTCACAGGTGAATGGGTAGGGGTACATTGTACCACATACTCATTCACATAGGGTGGGGGGCCAGGATCTGGGGGCCCCCTTATTAAAGGGGGCTCCCGGATTCCGATAAGCCCCCCGCCCGCAGACCCCAACAACCAATGGCCAGGGTTGTCGGGAAGAGGCCCTTGTCCTCATCAACATGGGGACAAGGTGCTTTGGGGTGGGGGGTGCCGCGTGGCCCCCCTTCCCCTAGGCACCCCCCTATCTTGAGAACACGCGGTCTGGTACGGCTCAGGAGGGGGGGGGCGCTCACTCGTCCCCACCCCCTTTCCTGGCCGGCCGGGTAGCGTGCTCGGATAAGGGTTTTAGAATCCACACCAGACCTAAGGGCCTGGTATGCTCTCGGAGGGGGAACCCATGCCATTTTTTTTTTATTTGGCGTGGAGTTCCCCCTTCAGAGCTCATTCTCTGATTGACCACGGCAAAAGTCGCCTGGCCTGGGGCGACTTAAAGTCGTGTTGTAAGTCGCCCCAAGTCGTGCCCAAGTCGTGTTCAAGTCGTGTCCAAGTTGCCTCCAAAAGTCTTGTTGAAAGTTGTGTCGCCCCTGTGTGAACCGGCTCTCAAAGCGCAGTTCCACCCATTAAATATGTATACATTACTGTGCAGAAAATTATATAATAAATGACATTGAACACTGTTGCTATGTGGTCCTTTCAAATCTTCCCCTTCCTTACCGCAGCTCCTGATGTCACTTCCCTCTGCACCTCTGCTCACTACTGCTCCTGGGAGATGGGTTTCATCATTTCTCGGAAATGTCAGTGGGCAGTGCCAAGGGCTTTTTTGCCATCACAAGGGGCAGGGCACTTCCACCGACATCGCCTGTTGTGATGGCAAAGTGAGAACTTTATGGCACTGCGAGCCTGTCATACTACGCATGAGCAAGAACGGCGGTGCATGCTGGTCACTCAGCTGCACCGTATCCCCGAACAGTATGCTTGTGGGCTCCACATGCCCACAAGCAATATGGGAACGGCCAGGGCAACAGAATATACCTTTATTTTTTATAGTAAATCGGAGGGGGGGGGGGGCGAAATTTAAAAAACAAGTGAGTGTTATTAGGGATGCACCGAATGGGTTTTTTAATGCCGAAACCGATACCGAAAATGAAAAATACACTAGGCCGATACCGAAACAGCACCGATACCAAAAATGACTGTTTTTAAAAAATATTTTTATACAGGAGGTGGTCAGAGACTGGAGACATGGTTCAGGAGGTGGTCAGAGACTGGGGACATGGTTCAGGAGGTGATCAGAGACTGGGGACATGGTTCAGGAGGTGGTCAGAGACTGGGGACATGGTTCAGGAGGTGGCCAGAGACTGGCGACATGGTTCAGGAGGTGGCCAGAGACTGGCGACATGGTTCAGGAGGTGGCCATAGACTGGCGACATGGTTCAGGAGGTGGCCAGAGACTGGCGACATGGTTCAGGAGGTGGCCAGAGACTGGCGACATGGTTCAGGAGGTGGCCAGAGACTGGCGACATGGTTCAGGAGGTGGCCAGAGACTGGCGACATGGTTCAGGAGGTGGCCAGAGACTGGCGACATGGTTCAGGAGGTGGCCAGAGACTGGCGACATGGTTCAGGAGGTGGCCAGAGACTGGCGACATGGTACAGGAGGTGGCCAGAGACTGGCGACATGGTACAGGAGGTGGTCAGAGACTGGCGACATGGTACAGGAGGTGGTCAGAGACTGGCGACATGATAAAAGAGATAAGTGTTTGTGTCCCCTCGTGCAGCCAGTGTTTGTGTCTCCTCGTGCAGCCAGTGTTTGTGTCCCCTCGTGCAGTCAGTGTTTGTGTCCCCTCGTGCAGCCAGTGTTTGTGTCCCCTGTGTAGTCAGTGATGCAGAAAGAGAGGAGAGCCGCCTCTGCCGTCTGGATCAATAGAGCGCCGGGAACATCACAGCTTTAATTTCAATAGCTGTGTGTTCCCCGTCGCGCGCCGCCGCATACAGCCCCTCCCCCTTGTCTGGGGAACTGTGATAGACAGATCCCCCATCCAATCTGGATGGGTGATCTGTCTATCACAGTTCCCCGAACGAGGGGGAGGGGCTGTATGCGACGGCGCACGACGAGGGAACACACAGCTATTAAAATTAAAGCTGTGATGTTCCCGGCGCTCTATTGATCCAGACGGCGGAGGCGGCTTTCCTGCGCTATACACCTCCCGTGATGGGCGGCACCAGGGGCGGGGGCGGAGCTCCGCCCCGCCCAGGCCCCGCCGCATTTTCGGCTTAATTATCGGCCGTTTTTTCCTTTTGGCAAATTGCCAAAAGGGCCATTTTCGGCCGATATGTTTCGGCGGCCGAAATTTCGGTGCATCCCTAAGTGTTATATGTAAATGTTCTGAGCTTAAGAAATGTTTTTAAAAAAAAAAATGAATACATGTCGTTGGAAGTCCGCTTTAAGCTGAAGCTCCTGTCTGTGTGCTAAGACTGAGGGCAAATGGATTCCAGCAATTAAATGCTACATGAATCCTCTACCCTTACTCAAGATGGCCACGGCTAGGAATGGTGGTGGGGTTCAAAGTGATTTCTCAGCAAAATTAAAAATGGTGACAGTGCTGGATGGGGGAGTTTACTTTGAATTATAAAAATGTATTTAAATATGTCTTTGGTGTTCGGATGTAGTGCAGTCCCACTGCAATACACTGCAACATCATAATTACAATTAGTAAGTAGCGGTACAGGCAGTACACGAGGGGCAGTAGATGGTGAGGACAGGCAGTATACAGGGAGCAGTAGATGGTGGGGACAGGCAGTACACAAAGGGGCAGTAGATGTTGAGGACAGGCAGTATACAGGGGGCAGTAGATGGTGGACACAGGCAGTACACAGGGGGCAGCAGATGATGAGGATAGGCAGTTACAGAGGGCAGTATATGGTGGGGACAAGCAGTATATAGAGGGCAGTAGATGGTGAGGACAGGTAATATACAGGGGGCAGTAGATGATGAGGACAGGCAGTATACAGGGAGTAGTAGATGGTGAGGACAGGCAGTATAAAGAGGGCAGTAGATGGTGGGGACAGGCAGTATATAGAGGGCAGTAGATGGTGAGGACAGGCAGTATACAGGGAGTAGTAGATGGTGAGGACAGGCAGTATATAGAGGGCAGTAGATGGTGGGGACAGGCAGTATACAGGGGGCAGTAGATGGTGGGGACAGGCAGTACACAGGGGGCAGTAGATGACGAGGACAGGCAGTATATAGAGGGCAGTAGATGGTGAGGACAGGCAGTATACAGGGGCAGTAGATGATGAGGACAGGCAGTATACAGTGGGCAGTAGATGGTGAGCACAGGCAGTATACAGGGGGCAGTAGATGGTGAGGACAGGCAGTATACAGGGGGCAGTAGATGGTGAGGACAGGCAGTATACAGGGGGCAGTAGATGGTGAGGACAAGCAGTACAGAGGAGAAGGCAGTATATACAGGCTCCCCTCTCACACACATAATTCACAATGCATCAATATGAATTCTGATGCTATGTACCTTACAAAATTAAAAAAAATGTATATCCCCATTGGAAATAGATTTGTGGTCTTGTGTGGGGTTGCAGTGATTGCCATACTTAGCACTTTTATCTTGTCAGTTGCACCTGTAAGAATCATTTACTGGCACACAGTCCATCCAACTAGATGTTGCCTCGCATTGCTTCCACCCACATTAAAAATAACGGATGCCACAGAACAGTCCTTCTCTGGCACAGCACCCCTCATTCACCCCCCACCCCCAGACAGTGCAAGCAGGCAAGCTGTGCGAGCATAGCATGATTTGCGTAAGTGATGCACTAACGTCACTCACTTTTTTGTTCATCAACATGAATGCCAGAGAAATTCAGTGAAAACAGGGGGGCCTAAAAAGCTGCCTGGCAGTGCCGTGTGATATCTGGCAAGTTCTCAGGCATGATGACTGGCTATTTTTTATTTAACGTCTATGAATATTCCAATTATCCTAATAAAAGGTTTTTGCAAGTTTCTAAAACTGGTATAAGAACAGTAAAGATTATCAGATATATTGCTACTAATTTGTTATTTTTTTTAATTGCGATCCTCAAATAAACTGCTGTGCCACACTGAACTAATTTAAAGAAAAATAAAATAGTTTTTTTAATGCATCAAATGACAGATGTTAATAGGAAAGTGGCCTAAAAATAATAAAGCATTAAAACATTTTCTTCATAATCATTACATAATTAGATTGTGTAACGAGATTGCTTGATTAACCACCTTCTCATGAGACATGTGTGCTGTTAGGAAATGTATACTGGCTAAAAATTTCTACTTGCTAAAACTTTACGTTTTCGATTCTTTCTTTTATTTTTTACTTTATTAAAATGTGACAAAAACTGCGGTGAAGTGACTTGCAGTGGCATAAGGTGGTGTGGTGCATTGCAAATAAATGCAACACGTTGTATGTGTTTTTATGCAAGGCACTGCAACCCACCCCAATGCAGCATTGTTCTAGGAACAGGTTTTGTATCTTAATGCATTCTATACATTAAAGAGGAAGGAAACCCTGATGGGTTTTACTTGCTCGTTTTTCCCCTGCAAAGTAAAAGCATAATGGGCTGGTATACATTGCATACTAGCCCATTATGTGCCACTTACCTGCAAACGAAGCCCGAGCTGTCCCCGCTGTTGGCCGCATCCATCTTCACCCCTCTTCCTTCCGGGGCCATGGACTCTGGCTCTGTGACTGGCCAGAGTCTCCTGACATCACTCTTGCGCATGTGCGCGGAAGCCGTCAGTCACAGCACATGCTAGTGAAAAAACTTCACAGCGCATGCGCTGAGGACATCATCGGCGCAGTGTACAGCAAATATCTCCTAAACGGCGCACTTTTAGGAGATATTTACAGTACCTATAGTTAAGCCTTATTATAGGCTTACCTATAGGTACAAGTGACACAGAGAGGTTTACAACTACTTTAAGATAAAAAGCCTCCTGTGTGCACCCCTCAGCCCCCTAATACTTACCTGAGGTCCATCTGGACCCAGCAATGTTACAGGAGTGTCTCGGCTGCCCATGACTCCCCTCCTCATTGGCTGAGACAGCAGTGCGGCATCGCTGCTGTCAATCAAATTCAGTCAGCCAATGAGGAGAGAAAGGGGCTGCGTCTGGGCGTGGCTCTGTGTCTGAATGGACACAGGGAGCTGCAGCTTTGCTCAGGTGCCCCCATTGCAAGCTGCTTGCTGTGGGGGTACTCAACAGGAGGGAGGGGCCTGAAGCACCATGGAAGGACTTGAGAATAAGAGGATCTGAGCTGCTTTGTGCAAAACCATTACACAGAGCAGGGAAGTAGAACATGTTTGTTATGTTTAACCAAAAATAACCAAGACTTTACAATCACTTTAATGACGCAGCGACTTCACAGTAGTTAATGCACTACTTTGGACTAACTTCCATGTAACTTGAGAACCATAGACTTCAATGTTAACCCTCAAAAGTGTGAAAGTCGTACCTGAATGTTTTACATGCAACAGTGGCTCCGACTTTGCAGAGAGACAACAAGCCACATCCAAGTATACTAATGCCGCGTACACACGGGCGGACTGTATGGCGTACTTAGTCCGTCGAAACACATTTCAGCGGACAGTCCGCTCGTGTGTGGGCTTCAGCGGACTTTTTCAGCGTGCAGTCTGGCGTACTAAGTATTTCGGATTTTTCGAAATTCTGTCCGTCATACTTTGGTTTCAGCGGACAATCCGCTCGTCAGTAGGCTAGTTCGACGGACTAAGAATGGCGCATGCCCAGAAAGGATTTACACGGCGGAAAGGTGCTTTGCTGTGTATTGGACTTCCTATTTCTAGTCCCGTCGTACGTGCTGTACACGTCATCGCGCAAGCTTTCGACGGACTGTTTGGGTATCCGTGTGTGGTCAAGTCCGTTCAGTCAAAAGTATGACGGACTGTCCGTCGGATTGTATGACGGACTAAGTACGCCATACAGTCCGCTCGTGTGTACGCGGCATAAGTTGCACCAAAGCTGCACTCCAAAGTCGTGTGTTTGGAGTCATACAAGTGTGACTGGAGTCTTGGTCAGGCAGCTGTAGAGCCACCTAGATTACTTATACTGAGCAGCTGATCGCAGGCTGTAAAAATTGATACGAAGCTCATGACTGCAGCTGCAGCCATGGGTTTGTTTAAACCCCTTCAGGTTCAGAACGTTATTGTGATAGAAGTATATCTAGTTTTCTTCTAAAGTTCCCTTACATTTTACTTTAACTTATAGCGAGCGATCGACTCACAACAAGTATTTAGCAAGTTAAATTGGAAAACACTTGATCTACACTTTTTTTTTTGTGTCAATTACTTGTTAGGTGAAGAGTGAGCAGATCAGTCAGGAAACCAACAAGTTCTTACTGTGCAAACAACATATCATTAAAATAAATACTTCACATAGACTATACTAGATTATTTTTGTCTATGAAAGTAACTGTTTCTACCGCCATAGGTATAATTGAAGCTAATTGATTCACAGCGTCAAATTAGCAGTTCCTTAAAGCAAAACTAAACCCATTGATTTAACAGTTTCAAAAAACAGTTACATTTCGGTACGTGTCGGGAATGTAAGTGTCACATTGGTTGTGCGCTCAACCAAACTGTCAAACCATCCAATGGCTTATGTCATAACTGACCACATGTGCAGCATTGTGGCAGTTGAAGACTAAACAGAGGCTAAGATGGCAGCTTCCTTGGCTGAAAACGAAAAGAGGATTTAGCTCTGCTTTAATCTTGGTATACACATAGGAACCGGCTGAATTTTGGTACGTGTGTACAGCTGCCTGATTGGTACTGTTGGAAAATCAGCATTTGATCAGTACTTGCAGCCAATGGCTGCAGTGCTGATCTGTGTTTTCTGACAGGGGGGAATGTCTGAATGCAAAAACACAGCGGGAGAGATACCTGCATCAACATTATTTATTACAGATACTTCTATAGTGCCGTCAATTTACACAAGGCTTTACATACAATCTAAAGCCTTGTGCACACCATAGGATTGTTGGCCAACAAAACCGTGGACTTTTATCCGAAGGGCGTTGGCCCAAACTTGTCTTGCATACACACGGCATAGAATTGTTGGCCAACAAACACAAACATAGTGACGTACTACATGGTCTTTCAGCTAATTAGCGCCACCCTTTGGGATCATTCTGCTAATTTCGTGTTAGTGGAAGTTTGTTGAGTGTTGATTCGCGCTTTTCATTTTGCACTTTTCATTTCACGCTTTTCATTTCGCACTTTTCATTTCACGCTTTTCAGTTTGCACCTTTCAGTTTATGAATGGCCGTTCATCAACCAGCCATGTTGTGGAATCGGAGGAGATAACGTGTTATGTATTATGGCCTTGTAGTTATTGCTTTGACATTATTGTTTTGGTTGAATAATGATTTGATTTGGTATTATTCTATATTTTTGGATGCATAGAATGCACTTTTTGGTTAAGTTCTATTGGCAGATAGCATGTCTAATTTTATTTGTTTTCTTTTTTAATGCACAATAAAAAATAAAAAAAATTGTGTAGAATAATACTTGGCTATGTGTTTTACTTCAAATGACAGTTTGGGAGTAGGCAGTTACATTTAAAAAAATACAATGTAAAATTAACAAGGGACACCAACATAGTTGTATCTTTGATCGTAAAAACTACGGGATAATGGTGTTGTGGTAACTTGACCAAAAAAAAAGCATAATAATATTATTCTTGATATCACTAGGAAAAGCCTTTGAAAATGTTTTTGCAAAAACTCCATCAGTATCACCAGCATAGCAGCTTCATTATCCCATTAAAGAAGAAGAGACTGTGCGCTGCATTTGGAGATTTCATAATTTGCCACGTCACGAATGTTAATTCTCCATTACGAATGCTAGTCTACAAGACCGACCGCATCTGGCTTGTCCTTGCTTCCGAGCGTGTGTGTTTGTACTTTGGACTTTTGTTTCGGGCTTGTGTACACACGCTCGGAAAATCCGACAACATACATTTGTTTGCGGAAAATTTTAAAACCTGCCATCCAACAATTGTCCTTGGAAAATCTGACAACAATTGTCCGATGGAGCATACACACGGTCGGATTTATCGCCAACAGCCTGACATCCAACATTTCCTGTTGGAAAAGTCCAATCGTGCGTACAAGGCTTAAGTCCCTAACTCACATTCATACACATAATAGGGCCAATTTAGACAGCAGCCAGTTAACCTACCAGCATGTCTTTGGAGTGTGGGAGGAAAATTGAATACCCAGAGGAAACCCACGGCAGACACAGGGATTGTGTTGATGCAGAGATTTGTGAGGGTTTTTTTTTTTTTTTAACCCACTGGTGGAACAAAAAAACTAAACAAAAAAAACCATCACAATGCGTACCCTGCTTAAAGTACATTGCTCCTTGTATACCTCATTCTTTGCAATGCATTTATTTCAAATATAATGATGTAACCCTTGATGGACGAATCTGTTTTCTACTTGCGCCTCTTGCGTGTATCGGAATAAAACCCCAGTAAAACTTTTTCTTTAAAAAAGACTATTGCTACTAAACTCTTTCATGTGGCCTAAAGCCTGGGCATGCTGGAGTACAGTTTTGGGTACAAGGATGACTGTATTACACATCAGTAGAGATTATAGCAAGCCTATTGTTTTTAATAAGACAGATCCAGTGTGGTAAACTTGCAGTGAGATTAAATGATCATCTAACTAGAGTCATTGGGGTGGATTTACTGAAGACTGTGCACTTTGCAAATGCAGTTGCACTCATTTTCCCCAGAGCTTAGTAAATGTGGTTTGTAAAGATTACCCAATCAGGTGCAAGGAATGAAAACCAAAAAAAAAAAAACAGAATCTTTGCTAGCACACGATTGGATGAGGAAAATCCACATGTCCATGCACAGTCTATTTGCCTTTAATAAATCAACCCCAATGTCTACAAATCCAGAGGGCGATTTAAGCTTCAGTTTATTTGGAATATTTGGATGAATAAATATCAATCTCAGTTTATTCTTCTTCACCCTTGGTAATCATATTTGGGCTTGTCTTTTGTAGAACTTAGCACTAATTTAATATGTTTGTTACTCTTTTGTACATGTATTATGTATGTGTTGGCTGTCATGAAATAATTGTACTGCTCTCTCACCAATTATACATTTTATATATACATTTTACAATGTATTATAGGAATAACATTGTCACCTTTCCCTACTTACCCACTTTATCTGTTTTCTTTGCTTATGTGAATTGTAAATGCACAAATTTTAATAAAAATTTCTATTAAAAAAATGACGCCGATCTAATATACATGCATAAAAAACAGAATGACTGCATTCCCTCTTTTAAAGTGGCAGCATTTGACATGCTTGTATTTCCGTCTTGACAGATAGAACTTAAATTATTATTTATTGAAGAACAGCATTTAAAATGCAAACGACTTGTGTTCCCAGCTAAGGAATGTTCATAATTAGATGTACAGTGCTTCATGATATTTCAAGAGGGTCCTGTACATGACAAGCTAAGCTATGTCTTCTCAGTAATAAATATCCCTGGAAATGATTGTATAAAGATTCAGAAGACTGTAAGTATGAGCAATGCGTTCCAAAATTGTTCTTTAACCTCACAGTCACATTTATGGGTATGCACAGGTGACGTATGCATTAACACAGCATGCCATGTGCATGACCATAGATTTGCCTGGATTTGGTGAACCTGGCTTTGTCACATTAAATCTGACCTCTGGGTAGATATAAAAAGAACACAATTTAATTCAGTTATGTTATTCATTAGAGAAATCATTAAATATATTTTAACAAAGAATCTACCACATCTCTAAATGTGTCCCCTTTGCTTAATGCACAGGGATGTGGTCAGTTGTAGTCTGGATTCTATATAGCAATAAGTGGACCAGCAAACAAAACAAAGCAGAGGGCACCCGGGGTAAGAACTGGAAGTAGGTCATTGAGGCCCAAAAGGTTATTTGAAAAATGTGTATACACAATTGTGTATGAGTATGTGACAGGAGAACGTCCAGGAGACCACCTAAGAGAAGTATACAGATCTATGGGGCAATGATTTGACGAATGTCATTTAAAGGTACTTCAAAATTTTGCTTACTTTTAGTATTTGATTTTGGACTTGCATAGCAAAGTACAAAGTACTTTTTATACCTATTCACTCCACTGGATTTTTGTACGACATAATTAATAAGGTTGCACCGATATGACTTTTTTTAAGACCGAGTACAAGTACCAATACTTTTTTCAAGTACTCACTGATACTGATTACCAATACTTTTTTAATGTCACACAACAGTTTTCAAAGCACGATTTTGTAAATTATTAGTTTTTCTCCTTCACTGATGTGCGCTGATGAGGCTGCACTGATGGGCACTGATAGGCTGCACTGATGGGCACTGAACTGATAGGTGGCACCTCTATGCAGCACTGATAAGCACTAATATGTGACACTGATGAGCACTAAACTGATAGGTGGCACTAATATGCAGCACTGATGGGTACTGAACTGAGAGGTGGCACTGATATGCAGCACTGATGAGCACTAATAGGTGGCACTGACTAATGGCCATTGATATGCAACACTGATAGGTCCACTGATTATGCAGCACTGTTGAGCACTGATAGGTTGCACTACATGACACTGATGGGTGGTACTTATGGGCACTGATGGGTGGCACAGATGGGCGGCACTTATGGTCAATGATAGGTGGCTCTGATGGGAACTGGTAGGCGGAACTGATGGGCACTGAAATACAGCACTGATTGGCAATTGCTGGCATAATAAATGATGAGAGTGAGACAATAACAATTCAAACTTGAAAGGGAAAAGTATTTTGCAATGCTAGTACAAATGCTGTGACTCCCATCTTGGTATACCCTGCACTCGGCCACAGTAAGCCTACAGTCAGAAGGCAGAAGCGGACATCTTGTTACTCTCAGCCCATATAGTTAGTGAACTATATGGGCTGGATGTAACAAGATGTCCACTGCCGGCTTATTGTGGCCGTGTACCAAGATGGGCGTCGTGGTGTTCCACCTCTGACTGAGACACGGAATGTTACTTCCCCCTCTTCACTCCCAGGTATCGGATTAGGTATCAGGAGCATTTGCACGGTACAAGTACTCGTATCGGTGCAACCCTAATAATTAAGGTAAATCTTAACCCTAATTGGATAATATTTTGTTTGCAAATACACTGTATATATCATGTCCAACTTCCGTTTTTCTTTTTTTCAAATAAAATAAACCACCTTTTGTGTAATTACAACTACAAGTTTTTGGGTTAAGACTCTCTACCAACTTGGCCAACATGGATTCTAAAGCTTTTGCCCATTCTCCTTTACAGACTTGCTCAAACTCGAAACAGAAATAATCTAGCAAGATTCTCAATTCAGCATTTTCCCTCAGACATAGCTCCTAGTTACATTGTTTGGCCTCATCAGACTAGAGAACCTTTCCGCATAGTTTTGTGATCATAGTCACAACAGACAGGACTAGGGGTGGCCAGCTGCTGATTGACAAACTTAGAAAACTACATTACATATGTTTAACCATAGCTCTACTTTAAGTTCTTTGCAGATCCTTCAGACTTATCATTGGCCCTTTCCTTGCTTCTCTGACTAGTGGCTTCCTAACTTCTTGCCGGGTACATGAATTCTTATGGCGGGGTGGGTGGGGGTGTGTTTTTTGAAGCACCTGATTAGGCTCTAATAGGCTTCAAAATAGGGTGGGCACGGAGTACAGAGCATTGCGTCCAGAGCCCACCTCGGTGTGTATTCACTGTTGCAACACTGATCCTCCTCCCAGCCAATTAAGAAGCGGGTTTGATATCCATCACCCGATTGGCTGAAAGGACAAGCGATCCTATTGGACATCTAAGAGGAGGAGGGGAGGAGTTGGAAGCCACCATTGGAGGAAAGGACTTGGAGAGCCAAGCTGCTGAATGCTGCCCACCACGATGAGGTAAGTGGTGGACCTACCGCAAACAGTGTGGGGGGGGGGTCATCAACCCATGCATTATGTAGTGACCCTGTGCTGGTGTTGGGTGTTATAGATCGGCTGGACTCATCTCCCTCATTCCTCCAGCCACAGTTCACGGTGTCTGTATGTCAGTCCGGGTGAATAGATGGGAGGGGAGCAGAGCACACACAGCCCATTAGTACCGGGAGCCGGACCGACCGGCAAACAGCTTGGCAAAAAAAAAAAAAACACCAGCCGCCACTGTCTCTCAGACCCATTCCTTTCATTCATTATCAGTTCTTTCAGTCATGGAAGCTTGTCATCACATACGTGTGTTACTATAGCTTCCTGTTTTCAGGTTAGTAAATAAGGTGAAGCTCTGCTGACTAACATAATTCAAGCAAAAAAATTTATTTTTTTCTTTAAATGTCCCTGCATATGATTGGATATACTTTGCATACTGTCACCATGTTCAGGAAGCTCAGCGGTAAAAAATTCCTTTGCAAAGTGAACATCTTATTTGCCTTTAGTAAATCAACCCCTTTGTCTCCTGTAGGTGTCCTCGCTGAGGAATATGCATAGCTATATACATACAGTGACAGAAGAAAGGTGCACTAATACTGTTAGGAAGTCACAGAGGAGTAAATGACATACAGCAAGGGACGGATCACTTGTCATTTACTTCCCAAGATGAATCTGCAGTTGGGATAATTGAATTCTGTAGAGGAAGGTCAGTCACTGAAGTTGACATATTTACTAAAGTATGTATCTCATTATTATTTTATATTGGCCGCTGGTTTTCATCTCCTCTCATTCATTAGTTGTCTCCAGAGTGGTCGCTTCAGTGTGACAATGAATCATGTTTAGTTGCTGTCTTAATAAAGTTAAAATAAATGTTGGTCTGTTAGGTCGATCTGGAGATTGAAAATTAAATGTTTTATAATGTATGTTGTCTTTAAATTTTAACATATAACATAAGGCTTGGATTACATTTGCAGTTTGGGGTGGGGGTGTAAAAACACAGGGATGAGGCATGTTTTTACTGGCCCCCAACCGCTCCCTCTTCAGCTGCCAAGGCAGCAGATGGGGGTGTAAGCATGCCAACAATTATCTCCCTTGTCATGTTCGGCAGGCGATACCGCCCACCGACCGTGACCCATTCAATGGAATAGGACTGTGGCAAGGTAGTGCAGGTTTTTAGGGGTTAAAAGAGACAAAGTTATAACGCCTCCTCATCACCTTTCAAGTGCCTTTTGAAAAGCGATCCACCACTGCTTTA
Source organism: Lithobates pipiens (assembly GCF_037356315.1). Classification (NCBI taxonomy): domain Eukaryota; kingdom Metazoa; phylum Chordata; class Amphibia; order Anura; family Ranidae; genus Lithobates; species Lithobates pipiens. The sequence continues at coordinate 428,816,877 of NW_027507758.1, forward strand.
GTAAACGAGCCCAAAGGGGGTTTTCTTCTTTAATCTGAAGACTGGAACTGTTGCAGAGCCAATATGGAAAAGGTCCAGGTCTCTTACGTTGTCCTCATATGCAACCAAAGGACGCAGCTTAGAAGAGAGTTGAACTCTCGTTTTTCATGGCAAGCTTTATTTCTGCTTTTCACTGAAAGTTTAAAAATGGAAAATTAATCAAGACCAGCTCCAGGGCGTAGTCCTAGCCGACTCATACAATTAGGTGCTACCTTAATACATGTCATTTAGGAATCTTCTTACATTGTTAAAATGGACAGATTTTACAAGAAATAGAAGGTTCAATCATTTTTCAAGCCTGACAATCCTATTATATGAAGAACGTCTTTAGGAAAACTAATTTTAATCACCTTGATTAGATTTTTCTTCAGAATAGCCTTGAAGATTAGGTTAAAGGAAGTCACTTTTTCTTTCTATTCTGCGATTTAGGATTAACAGACGTATTCTGTAATGCCAGCTAAAGAACGATGATGGTATAAAAAGTCCATCAACTACTGAAATTAGATCTGTTGCTATGAGTACCTTGGCACCTTTTACTGCCATACATTGATTGGCTTTGTCGATGTCCTTTCTAATATTCTTATATTTTGTTTATCAGGCCAGCAATAGCTTAGTAAGAAACAACTTGAGGCATGACAGTTCTGTAAAAATTAGCATGAAACACAGAACAAAAATACCGCTGTCACAGTCCAAAGTCCATGGGCATAATCAGTTTTCACTAACCTGTAGTACATGGCACCTAGTGACCAGTCAATCTATTCCCACAGACAGGAAGGTATCAAAGTAGTTGTAAAACCTTATATATGCAATGAAGGGACTGGTCTCCGTTGACACACAGAGATGAAACAAATCCTCCTGCATAAGTTGTACCTGTCTATCTGCAGCCATATCTTAGCCTCGGTCATTTAAATTACGGTATACAGTTTACACAGCATTTCTGATTGTCAGAAGGCAGGGGGTGAGGATCTGATGTCCCACACTGCAGTGCATACAGCAGGGAACTGAGTGTAATCTGAGATCTGAGTGGAGGGAATGGGCACACCCGTCCTTATTTTTTTTTTTTTTTATGTTTTATGACTGTACAGCGGCGTACTTTACTATTATTGACTATGTGACTCTGGGGTTAATTTACTAAAACTGAAGAGTGCAAAATCTGGTACAGCTCTGCATAGAAATCGATTGGCTTCCAGTTTTTTTTTTTTTTTTTTGTCCAAGCTTCAACTTACAAATTCAGCCCCGGATGTTTGGCTGCTGAATGACCAGGCCATTTTTTGCAATTCGGCACTGCGTCGCTTTAACTGACAAGTGCGGCATTGCACCCAAACAAAATGGATGTCCTTTTTTCCCCCCACAAATTGAGCTTTCTTTTGGTGGTATTTGATCATCTCTGCGATTTTTATTTTTTGCGCTATAAAAAAAAAAGAGCAACAATTTTGAAAAAAAAAAACACAACATATTGTGATTTTTGCTATAATAAATATCCCCATTTTTTTTAAAAAAAAGCTAATTTTTTTCTCAGTTTAGGCCAATATGTATTCTTTTACATATTTTTGGTAATAAAAATTGCAATAAGCGTATATTGGTTTACGCAAGTTATAGCGTCTACAAAATAGGAGATAGATTTATAGCATTTTTATTTATTTATTTATTTATTTACTAGTAATGGTAGCGATCTGCAATTTTTATCGGGACTGCGACATTATGGCGGACACTTTTGACACGTTTTTGGACCATTGGCATTTATACAGCGATCAGTGCTATAAAAATGCACTGATTACTGCAAAAATGTCACTGGCAGGGAAGGGGTTAACACTAGGGGGTGATCAAGGGGTTAACTGTGTTCCCTCTCTGTGTTCTAACTGAAGGGGGAATAGGACTGTCTAGGGGAGATGACAGATCGCTGTTCATAGTTTGTATGAACACACGATCAGTCTCTTCTCCCCTCAGAGAACCGGGATCTCTGTGTTTACACTGTGCTGGCTGGTCAGCAAGTGGTTAATTGAACAAGCTGAGGTTAGAAGCTGATTGGCTGCCACGTACAGCTGCGCCAGATTTTTCCCTCTCCAGTTTTAGTAAATAAACCCCAGTGTTTGATTCTCCACGTCTTTGTATATCTCACCTCCATGGCTGTGGGGGATTGCTCATTAGATGACTGTTTAAAAAAGGGGTATTACATTGTATACACTGCATTTACCCTTTTGTCTAAACCAGGGATATGCAATTAGCGGACCTCCAGCTGTTGCAGAACTACAACTCCCATGAAGCATAGCAAGACTCTGACAGTCACAAGCATGACACCCAGATGCAGAGGCATGATGGGAATTGTAGTTTTGCAACAGCTGGAGGTCCGCTAATTGCATATCCCTGGTCTAAACTGTTTAATAGAATACAGTATAAAAAAAAACACTTAGGATTACTTTAACCACTTTGCGCCTGCTCTATAGCCAAAAGATGGCTACAGAGCGGACGCTAACTGCCAGGAGGCTGTCCCTGGACATCCTACTGTTTACTTCCCCAATGCGTGCCTCCGCGGGCGCACATCGGGGAAGTTCTGTGTTGACCGTGTCCCTCGGACACAGCCAATCACAGATCGTGCTAAATGGCCAATCACAGCAGCCATTTAGCACTCAATCGGCCTGTCCAATGAGCGGTGATCTCATGAGATCATCTCTCATCACCGGCTTCGAGCTTCTGTGCTGTAGCTGCAGCGTCAGTGACAGTGAGTGTACACACACAGTAAAACACACACACAGTGAAACACACACAGTGAAACACACACATGCCCACCTGTCCCCAGTGCCACCTATCATTGCCATCTGTTCCCTGTGCCACCTATCAGTGCCACCTGTCCCCAGTGCGATCTGTCCCCAGTGCCACCTATCAGTGCCATCTGTCCCCAGTGCCACCTATCAATGCCACCTGTCCCCAGTGCCATCTAACAGTGTCATCTGTCCCCAGTACCACCTGTCCCCAGTGCCACCTATCCGTGCCACCTGTCCCCAGTGCCACGTGTCACATGTCCCCAGTGCCACCTCGTCCCTAGTGCCACCTGTCCCTAGTGCCATGTGTCCCCAGTGCCACCTGTCAGTGTCACATGTCATCAGTGCCACGTATTGGTGCCATCTGTCATCAGTGTCACGTGTCATCAGTGCCACGTATTGGTGCCATCTGTCATCAGTGTCAGGTGTCATCAGGGCCACGTATTAGTGCATCTGTCATCAGTGCCACATATTAGTGTCATCTGTCATCAGTGCCACGTATTGGTGCCATCTGTCATCAGTGCCACTTATTAGTGCCATTTGTCATCAGTGCCACATATTAGTTCCATCTGTCATCGGTGTCATCAGTGCCACATATTAGTGCCATCTGTCATCAGTGTCACATCAGTGTCACGTGCCATCTGTGCCACGTATCAGTGCCATCTGCCATCAGTGCCACGTCAGTGTCACGTGTCATTGTCCTGGTGTTCCAGGGCCTTCAAAAGTGTAATAGGTAGTCAACAATTTAGATGTGTAATTTATGCTCCTAGAACACGTGACGATGCTCCCTGCATGTTGGGCCTCTCTAAGTGTCCAGGCTGTGAAAAAGTCCCACACATGTGGTATTGTAATACTCAGGAGGAGTAGCAGAATGTATTTTGGGGCATTACTTGTGGTATACACATGCCATGTGAGAGAAATAACCTATTACAATGACAATTTTGTGTGAAAAAAAATAAAAAAATAAAAAATCTTAATTTTGCAAAGAATTGTGGGGAAAAAATGACAACACCAAAAACCTCACTATTGCTCTTAATAAATACCTTGGAATGTCTACTTTCCAAAAAGGGGTCATTTGGGGGGTATTTGTACTTTCCTGACTTGTTCAGGTCACAAGAAATGAGATCGGCCACCAGTACATCAGATGTGATCAATTTTGTATGATTCGCACCACACCTTGTAGACTCTCTAACTTTCACAAAGACCAAATAATATCCACTAATTTGGGTTATTTTTACCAAAGATATGTAGCAGTATAAATTGTGGCCAAAATTTATGAAGAAAAAATTATAATTTGCATAATTTTATCACAGAAACAAAGAAAATTTTGTTTTTTTTTCAAAATTTTCGGTCTTTTTTCATTTATAGCGCAAAAAATAAAAAACCCAGAGGTGATCAAATACCACTAAAAGAAAGCTCTATTTGTGGGGAAAAAAAGGACAAAAAATTCATTTGGATACAGTGTTACATGACTGAGTAATTGTCATTCAAAGTGTGAGAGCACCGAAAGCTGAAAATTGGTCTGGGCAGGAGGGGTGTTTAAGTGCCCAGTAGGCAAGTGGTTAAATGATGCAAGGCATTGTATTTTGACTCGCATTCCCCGGTTATTCTGCTGAGAAGCTCCCTAGTAGAATTTTGTTTGGACTTACATTCCAAATTCTGAAAAATCGTTCATGGGAGCATTTGATCTTGCCCTCACTAAGTCAACTAATGTAGTTCACAAGCCCTGAAACTGTTTTTCCAGACCTGCTACTTGAATGGAGTCCCAGACGTATTAAACATTTTTCTTTTGCGCTTAGCACATGCGCATTACAGTATGTTCTATTTTCCCCTAAATGGAATTCACATTCAGGGTTAGAACTTTGTTTGTTCAGATAAGAAATGAGAAAAAAAAAAATCTATCCCGCTCCTTCAAATATTCTCTTCACTATAGTCAAAATCCATTGTTGATATGACCCTACTGACCTTTAGAAAATCAAATGTGAAATCAGAAATGTCCAAACGAAACGTTACTGGTGTATGGCCAGCTTAAAGGCAAGCGTTGCCAACGCGGACCTTTAATTACTAACTTATCTAAATTGTACACACTTGGTGGTTAAGTAGATTTAGTCAGTTCCTTGTTTCATTTAATAATTTATGCCTGTGTGAGAGATTTAAGTGATATGTTGCCAATCTTGTTCAGGACTTGGAAATATGAAAAGAGAACAAAAGTTTTGGCTGGTTCAAATCTGCGCTCGGATTCCCACTGGTACAAACAGCCCCTGGAATGTGCACATGCGTCATTGGTAGGCAAGCACACCTGTCAAGGTACACCACCACCCTTTAAGTCAACATCTAATGCAGACGTGAGAAGAGCGAAATCTTTAGAACAGTACCAATGTGACCACAGACATCTGTGGTCAGTGTAGACATCAATAATATCGATCAGAGATACGAATGTAGGACAGAGGTGATCGCTCCCTATGCAGGCTTTGTATATACAGTATGGCCCTTTAATATTTCTTTCCCATGACCTTGTGTTGTGTCTCCTGAGCTACATTCAGTTACAAGCTTGTATTTTGATAAAGGGATTTATAAAGCGACTGTTATTATTCTTTATGTGCTTATTCCCATATTTCTCCATGAGGATGGAGTCACTGTAAGCATGAAATGCAAAGTTACTATGGTAATCCGTTCAAAACCCCTAGGAACTCTTTGATCTGTGTGCTTCTGATCTCTCCCTCCATCACTAATTTTGTTTAATTCCATTAATCTCTATCCCACATAACCCTACAGACGAACATTTCATCAAAATCAGACAGCAAAAAAGGAAAAAAAATATTCAAACTGTTTGCATGGTATTATTCATCTCTCAGCTACTGAATATGGAGTCCCCATGGATCTACAGATACTCTGCTAGTAATTTGAAATATACTTTGGGACAACGACTTAACACACTGCGATGGAAGAGTTTTCATCCAAATGACGCAACATGACACTCTTTGAGAGCTGCAAACAACACATGAAAGCAGTTCTGCTCTCTCCGAACCTTGATTAGTTTACTTTAAGAGCACCTTCAGACACCAAGTAAAATCAATCATTGACCTACTATAGCTAGAAATCTTGCAGCTAGGCAAGAACGGGGTAAGCAATGTTTCAGTGACTTCAAAAGAGAGGGTTGTGATTGAACCTGGTAATAGAGTTTTATTCTATATTTTATGTTTACACATTTTTAAACTGTTGTTTTTATATCTGTTTCAATCTAAAAAGGCAAAGCGAAAGGTGTTTTCTTTTGGGCGGATGTCTCTCAATGAAACCTGGGATGGAGCATGGACAGATGGAGGGGGGAGTAATTATATAGCTTGAGCTATTGAGCTCTGTAAACTGATTTTTTTTTTTCAATGAAGATGCTAAGAAGTTCCTGGAAGCATGATTAGGAGCCTGTAGCTCCACCTGAACATAATATAGTCAAATGCAACATTTCATATTTAGCCATCTGGAAAAAAAAGAGCATATATTTAAACTAGGGCTGAAACAACTAATCGATTAATCGACAACTAATCCATTATGAAATTAATCGATTAGTACTTTCATAATGGATTAATCAGCCAGTAACATAATGGGGTTAAAAAAAACTAAAATTAGCCCTTTATAGTACAAAAATAGCAAATAATCGGTACTGTAAATATTACTTACACAGTTCTACAGTAAAAAAAAAAATAACCCCTTACAGTAGTGATTATTTGGTTTTTCTTGTAGTATAAAGGGCTACTTTTAGTTTTTTTCAACCCCATTATGTTACTAAACGTGGGAAGGATGAACCACCGCTCCAAAGTAATACTCGAGGACTGAAGCTCTGTTTCCTATTGATGAGCCCCAGGTGCTGACCATTACACACCATGAGCAAACAAGCAGGAAAAAACTCTGGATAGCCGCACACTGGAAAAAGACTTGAAATCCCATCTTTAATTGAAACAACGTGGGTCACATCACAGCTATGGGTAAGCACTGATTAAGGTGCAAAACGCATCAGCATTTTCCTGTACCCTGTTATTCTTTTGCTCTGGATTTTTTTACTTTGTTTTGATGTGACCCACCTTGTTTCAATTAAAGATGTGATTTCAAGTCTTTTTCCAGTGTGCGGCTATCCAGAGTTTTGTCCTGCTTGTTTGCTCATGTTACTAAACGTCTTAGACCTGGTTCACATCTATCTGTTTTTTGTTGCTTTTTGCAGAAACGTACTACAGTTAATTTACATGGTTTCCTATGGGACATGTTCACATCTATGCTTTTTTCAGCCGCTGTGTATTTGGAAACGGTCAGGGACTTTTTTAACGCGGAACGGTGCTTTTTTTGGTTCAATATATTTCAATGGAGAAGCTGCAGAAAAGCATGTAATGGGTTTTGCAGCAATTTTTGTTTTTTAATCTGCCCAACAACAAATTCGCCCAAAAAAATGCAAAAACTCAAATCACAGCAAAATCACGTGCGCAAAAATCAAAACGCACAGCAAAAAGCACTACAGAAACAGATCAAAAGCAAACTGCATACCAAGCCTTATGCTGGCCACACTGATCAATTTTCAAAATCTTTGTACATTCGCTGAATGAAAGAATGTTATTTGAAATTTTCACTTGTTTTTAACATTCTGTTTTTAAGATGAATGTAATTTCTGACCGAAAACCTCATACACTGTCTGAAAATTCCTTTCACCAAGAAGTTTTCTATTTCTAAATTTTCCCGTAACTGTGGTTGAAAATGAACGTTGATTTGACCCCACTAACGATTAGAAAATCGAACGAACGTTCTAAAAATTACATTTTTTTTGGAGGGAAGATCTCCTCTAATAGTATATACAGTATATCTATTCTGTCTGTTGTTCTCAGAGTGGATTAGAGATTTTGCTCTCTAACCATATAGTTGGTTATTTATATTTACCAATCCATAGAAATATTTAAGCATAAATTGCTTTTTTTTAACGTTACATAGTAACTAAATTATACACCACACTTTTTTTTTTAAGGTTATTAACCAATTAATCGAAACAATAATCGGCCAACTAATCGAGTATGAAAATAATCTTTAGTTGCAGCCCTAATTTAAACATGTGTTTTTCTCCTGACATTAATAACGTTTGTAACTACTATACACCCCTTTAAGTGTGGGATTAGAAATATGGCATCTAACCTGTTTTAAAGGTCTGTCAGCCAGATCCTGAATTCACTATCCAATAGATGACTTTGGAGCAAGTGTGAAGGATGAAACTTTTCAGACTTCATGTAATGCATGCTGCTTCCAAGGCATCACTAGGTATTGAGGCTAGGGTTAGCCCTTGTACTCACGGTCGGAGAATCCGTCGGAATGTGTCCTATCGGACCGCGTTGTTGGATAATCCGACTGTGTGTGGTATGCATCGGACTGATTCGGTCGGACCCAATTTTCCAACTTGTTGGAAATATTTTCCGACCAACTGGTTCGATCGGACATACTCTGATCATGTGTAGAGAATTTTGATCGGACCAAGTGCCACGCATGCTCAGATCAAATTCCTACATCAAAGCTATTGGCTACTAGCCTGAACGTAGTCCCATCGTAACGAAATTACGTCACCACGTTCTGAATGATCGGATCTTTCGACAACTTAGTCCGACCGTGTGTATGCAACGGTTTCGGACTAGATCCGACGGACAAAATCCGACGGATTTGGTTGTCGAAATCTCCGACCGTGTTTACAGGGGCTTAGAAGGACATCCCAGGGCTTTCACTTTAATACAAGTCAGCAATAGAAGCTTTCCTATTCTAGGTTACCAAGAACATTTTGGGCAGTGCAGACTGAGAATCGTTCAGAAGAAGCAGATACAATTTTTTCCCTAGGAAATTAGTCTTTTTTTTTTTTTTTTTTTATTGACGCTGACACCAAACCAAATTCGGATTTGTACTCACACTTTTGCATGTAAATATAAATTTATTGATCTAATGAGTAAGCAAGTTTTATCATTTGTTTTATTTTTTTATCTATTTGTAGTTCAGCTTTTACTGCTATTAAAATATAGGATTGTATTAGAAAGTTATGATGTCCTATGGTGTGAACAGGAGTGATGTCATTGTTCATAATTGCAGAATATCTGTGTCATTATGTCATAATTTATATTTAAACTTTCCATGATGAAAATCATAACTGTCATTAAAATACATTTTGAAGCTTTATCGTATTGCGAAAAAGTTTGGAACAGAATAGTACAAATCTCAGCACAATAAAGTGCAGCCATTGCTAATAACAATAAATGAGTCTCATGTCGCCAGTTTCTCAGTAAAGGTTCCAGGATGAAGAGAATCCAAGAGTCATTTTGTTCATCGATACATGTAATAGAGGAAATGAAAGCTGTAAAAAGACATTAGCGGCTAGTACGGTAGCCAGTGAGTTCTTACTGGCTCCTTAGCACTATTACTTACTGTGTAAAAGATCTCCAGAGTCAGCTGATTCATGTACACCTTGGCCCTAACATCATAATTAGGGTAATGTTTTGCATAATTGCAGTGTTTGCTGTTATAAAATTTTTACTATGTGGCTGGTTAGGGGCATACTTAAAAAGTATATCAAGCCAAAACCCTTTTTTTCTAGTTTTAAAAAGGTTGAGGAAAGATCAGAACTCCTGTTAGGTTTTTACAGCTATCTAGGGCTGCATTAGAGAGATTCCCCTTCACTTACTGCCCTGCTGACAATGGAGGAAGTGAGCGAAAATCTGCAACGGACACAAACGGAAATAATAAACTGAGAGGGGTTCTAGCCTTCCCCTACTGTTCTGAAGGAAATCATTTTTATTTTTATGTATGTTGCTCTTGTGGAGCTACCCTAAATTCCTGTCTGGTAAAATGTTGTCACCAGGACAGGTAGTGAAGGTAAACCTCTCTAACAGAGCCCCTGGTATTTATGAAAAAAGAACCACATCAAAGGTGATGGTTAATGGTAGGGGAAAGCAAAAACACTATTTATACAGTAACAAGACAATTATTTCTACGAGATAAAATTGGTCAAATGGATAGAATGGTTAAAACTAGCTGACCGTTTCTATAAGAGTTAATGGGCAGAAATAATTGGTTCTAACTGGAACATTTTCCGTAGACTGTAAAGACAAGTTCATAAATGGCAGATTCAGGTAAAAAAATGTAAAAAGTTGTCAAAATTGTTCTTTGCCGCTTAGACCAATGTGCCCCTATTCTTATACCTTTGGCATGTGTATCTATGCAATACACATTTAGGCTTGTTATTGCTGTTGAATTTTATTAAGTTGTATACATAGTATTCTCATTGATTCGCGATGTGATCAGGTCCGCCTGTCAGTTTTTTCAGGCAGATCGGAAGGTCCATGTCTTCCTATGGATCATAGAGTGTAAACGGACACAATCAGGCTTGCTAAAAAAAATAGAGGAGGATTGCATCCTCTTCCATCTTGGTGGCCCTGGATGGGAGGCAGCCGGCTGCCCATAAAGCAGAGTAGGCTCTGTCCATATCCTCTCTGGAGAAACTGAACAGACACGGACCTGTTATTTCTTTAAACATACATTTTTATATTAGTGTCTGTAGTTCTAAGAATATTAATGAAGATAGCACTGCTAAATCTCTGAGTACACGTAGATGGCCATTTAGGCAGGGGTCCAGTCTTAGACACCTTTCACACCACACCGGCCATAGCGTGGGTGGTAAAAAGCTGCTATTTTTAGCTGCGTTTTACCGCCGGATTTGTGGCGCATTTCAGCCGCTATCAGGGCGCTTTTACCCCCTGCTAGCGGCCGCAATAGCAGCGTTTTGCCGGCGGTATTACAGCGCTTCCCCATTGATTTCAATGGGGAGCAGTGGTGGAGGAGCGTTAAACACACTGCTCCTTCACCGCTCCAAAGAAGCTGCTGGCAGGACTTTTCCCTGACATCCTGCCAGCGCACCGCTGTAGTGTGAAAGCCCTCGGGCTATCACACTACAAACAATGGTGCAGCTTTTTTAGGGCGAATTGCAGGCGCTATTTCTAACGCTATAGCGCCTGCAAAACGCCTTGGTGTGAAAGGGGTCTAAGTCTTGTGCTCTCGGAACACCAGATTACAATTAGGAAGGCATATGTAAGACATGGGGGCCTGTTGAACTACAACTCAGCATGGATGATGAGCAGGTAATTAATGGAGTGTTATTTTAAGATTTACTTGGGAAGATTACTAAAACTGAAGAATCTGGTGTAGCTGTACATGGTACACAATCAGCTTCTAACTGATAGTGTGTACCAGGCTTAACACTGCTGCCATTTCCTTTCTCAAGCTCATTCTTGGTGAGCAGGTTGTTATGAGAGCTATTGGCACTGGCTGTATTCATGAATGCATTTAATATAAACTTAAGGCACCGGTAAATATGCAATTGAAATACATGTATGGGAGCTGTTTTACCTGCCAAAGAATTTATGTTATGGAGCTCTGCCACACAGCAGAACCAGATTAGTGAACTAATTTTCTATATACCATTAGGCCCCTTTCACACTGGGGCGGTTTTCAGGCGCCTGAAAAAATTGGCCCCTTTCACTTCAGTGTGAAAGCCCGAGGGGCTTTCACACAGGAGCAGTGCGCTAGCAGGACGGTGAAAAAAGTCCTGCTAGCCGCATCTTTGGAGCGGTGAAAGGAGCAGTGTATTTGCGGTTTTAAGCCTTTTTCGGCCCCTAGCGGGGTTAAAACCACCCCGCTAGCGGGCGCAGACCGCCGCTAAAATGACGGTAAAGCGCCGCTAAAAATAGCAGCACTTTACCGCCAATGCCCGCACTGCCCCAGTGTGAAAGGGGCCTTAGTCTACAGTTGGACGATGGATAAAAAGCAGCACACTGGTAGATTTATCCCTCTGATAGCTTTGATGTCTCTTCTTGTTGCGCAGGTGCATAAAAAAGTAGTCTGATTGGCTCAGAGTGCTAACCTTCTCTCTCTGGGTCTCCTGCTCATGGGATTATTAGAGGCTAACAAGACAGATTAAATTATTTAAACTAGATGCATTTAATAATATGAATACATAACTGCATTAAGTGTGTGTTAGACAATTGGCAAAGTGCTTTGGGGGGTTCCTAATGTTGGGTACACATGGGCTGAAAATCGTCCGAAAATGGTCAGTTCAGCAGGAAACGGCTGACTTTTGACCCATTTGTACAGCTCCCCTCGAGACCGGCTTCTGTGGAATGAGCATGCTGGAAAACTAGCATCCGATCAGTGCTGGCAGCCAATGGCTGTGAGCGATGATCAGTGCGTTATAGGAAGTGTGTGTGTGGGGGGGGTGCAGTCCCCCCTGTCAGAACGCAATAGAGTGGAAGATTGCTGTACCAAGATTGCTTAGTATGGCGACCTCTCAGAAAATCTTTACGTGTTTACCCAGCCTAAAAATGAATGGCACTACATCACACCAACGCATGTAATGTCCATAACCGCACATTGCGGTAACGTGCTCAATACTACGACGTGATGATTTGATTTTGCCCTTAGTTAATAGCTAATTGATAAGAGCATGATTACATAGAGTGATGTGAAACTGTAGTGGGATCCTGCCAAGGCTTCTGTTGGGATGATATAGCTATTCTGGTGTCAGCGTGAAGCAAACACTGATATTACCTATTATGCCTTAATGAGAGAACTAGTCCTTATTGAATGTATGCAGGAATCTGAATATTTACTCTTTGATTAGTATAACTGTGGGGACTTATGAAAGATTTATATTTCCTGTAATGAGATGTATGTCAGGTCAGGCAATGACAGGCCAGCACTGGTCAGAACTCAGGTGACAACTGACGCTCTGCTTCAGCAGGATCAATTCCCATGTTTCTAACCTGTCAAGTTTATTTTAAGCATTACAAGCACTTCATACGTATCATTAGATCAGGCTGTCACGTCTTTACAAGTTAAATCCTCTTACATGTTGTAAACCTTTCATGTACATGATAGTTTTTTGGCTGTGAGCTTGTTTTCTAGTCTGCAAGAAGAAGTCCAGATTCCCAGTGCTTCATGGGAGTAAACTGCTGGATTCTCACCACAAATGTCACAGCAGTTATACAAGCAGCCTTTTTAGGTTAAACTGCTTAGTTGCCCACTACTTATTGGATTTTGTGTAGGGTATGGTTGATTTTTACTACTAAGCCATTCTTCTTGCTTTTATAAGTGTTAACTGCTCTTAAGGTCTAGGGGGCCAGAAAAAGTAGATTGACTGATCAGATCCTCAGTGCTGCTAGATTCCTTCCTGCAGCATGTTCTTCCCCATGCTTCAGTTGTCTAAGGTCCATCATCATGGTACACCATCATGCCCTGCATTGGGCATGAAGACGCTGAGGTACAGTCCACCCCCAGAGCATGGGAGGGTGTCATTTGCTGGGGGAGTGGAGGATCCGATCAGGTAAGTAAAAGTGCTTTTACTCTCCCTAGGCTAAATTAGCAGTTGACCTATGTTATACAGGTGTAGCCCCATTCTCTCCAGAGAGGATTTTCAGATTTCCCACTGTTGGACATTAATGTGGAACTACAGTCTTTTGTTAAAAAAAAGGAAAAGTCAGTATCTACAAACAATGTAGCTGCTGACTTTTAATAAACAGACACTTACCGGTCCAGAAGTCCAGCGCTGTCATCCCCTGGGCTGGTCCTTTGCAGGTCTTTTGGTCCCCAGTGCTGCCATCTTGCTTGTGGGAATCTGGCTGTTACTTCCTGCCATTTCACAGCTGGTCCCCACGACACATGTGCAAGATTGGCTGTGCATTCTGACTGATCCCACATCCTTCTGGTAATTGTGATGTGTCCCAGGGGGTTTCAGGCAGGAAAGTGGGGATGAACTTCCGCACTTCTCATCTAGGTGCAAGTAGGAGCAAGTACGTGTCAAGAATAGGTATGCGCTCCCAGAAAAAACAAATCTATAAAAGTGTAAGAGTAAGAGGTTGGGGAGGAGGAGAAGGAAAAGTGGAACTGCCCATTTCAAAATGAAGTTCTGCTTTAACTATACTACATTTCTACATACATACAAGAGTTGATTTACTAAAGGCAAATAGGCTGCTCATTTTGCAAAGTAATTTTCCCTTAGCTTAGTAAATGAGATGAAGCCTTGCTAACTTCCATCATCCAATCATGCGCAAGCAATAGAACTGTTTTTTTTTCCTTTGTACACGATTGGGTATTTTTTAACAGCATTTTCTAAGCTAAGTGAAAAATCTTGCAAAAGGAAAATTCTCTTGCAAATTGAGCAGCTTTTATCACTTTAGAAAATCAATCCTGTTGTTTTTTTTTTGTTACCTGATTGATGTAAAATATCTGTCATCTTTAAGAACATTTTACAATAACTAAACTAGAGGAGGTATAGTAATAACAGCATGCATAATGTATTTTATTATCAGCATGTAATTACTACACTGGGATGTACTTATAAAACCAGACATAAGGTAAAGTGGACATATTTGCTTACAGGAAGCCATTTAAATTCTGGCTTTTATTTACCAGTCTAATGTGGAAAAAAATAGGGGAAATGTTACAGATTGTTATGGGTAACCAGTTCTCTTTTATCTGAAGGTAATTCATTTTCTTCAGTTGTTAATGTTATGATGGGTTTTTCAATCACCCTTAGGGTCTAATCACTTGAGTGGAATTGTGCTCCTGCACAGCTCCTGTGCTGTTCCTCCGCTGCCACTTATATGAGCTACAGAAAGGATTTTAGTGGATCAGTCATGCTACTAAACCGCAATTGATCTTTGTTTGGATCACATTGTTATACAAGAGATACTCATTAGCACAATAGATCAACTGATCTATCGCAAATGCACAATGCTGCTATTTAAAGTGGAACTTTACTCTGTCAATCAACAGTGACTATTTTTAATCCTTATGATTAAAATGAGCATTAGTAATAAGAAAGTATTTCATATTTACTTGTTTTAAACTCTTTTTGACATTTCTTCAGTTACTTTCTGGTTTTCATGCCTAGGCAAATGATGTCATACATTCCAGCAGTCTTCAGGAGAGGAGGAGGGGTTTTTCCCAGCATAGCACACATTTGACTAACAATTTTCCATAGTAGTGCCAAATAGCACTACTGTGCAATGAAAGATGTTTTTTCAGTCTCTGGAAATCTCTCCCATAGTCCTAGCCTTAGGAGGAGGATCCAGACAGACGTTTGATTTCTGATATTGTTTGGTACATCATACTAGATTACAAATGGGTTACCTATAAAAACACACGCATTTGCCCTTGCTGAGATTAAGTCTTGTTTTCCAAAAATTATAGCCATTTGATCTGAAGAAATGAATGAGGCATTGTATTAGGTTGTGGAATAAGAATCAATGGCCTTCTGATCTGAAGAAGGGAATGGGTCATCGTTTTAGGTTGCGGGATAGGAATCAATGGCCTTGTGATTTGAAGAAGGGAGCGGGCATCGTTTTACGTTGTGGGATAAGAATCAATGACCTTTTGATCTGAAGAAAGGAATGGGGTATCGTTTTAGCTTGTGGAATAAGAATCAATGGCCTTGTGATCTCAAGAAGGGAGCGGGCCATCGTTTTAGGTTGTGGAATAAGAATCAATAGCCTTGTTATCTCAGGAAGGGAGCGCTGCATCGTTTTAGGTTGTGGAATAAGAATCAATGGCCTTGTGATCTGAAGAAGGGAGCGGGTTAATCGTTTTAAGCTATGGGATAAGAATCCAAGGTCTTGTGATCTGAAGAAGGGAGCTGGGCATTGTTTTAGGTTGTGGGATAAGAATCAGTGGCCTTGTGATCTGAAGAAAGGAACGGGGCATCGTTTTAGGTTTCGGGTTAAGAATCCATGACATTGTGGCCATAAACTTTAGAGGATGCTTATGCATGCAGACACAGTTTAGTTGCTCTCTGGCTGTCTTGTTTAGGTTATGGAGATGGAAGTTGGTACCAACCAGACACCAAGAACAATGGTTGTTTTACCCAGATCATTTGATGTTTGTAGGTACCTCAAAGAACTGTTGGTATTGTCCATGTCAACCAATCAAAATTGCCTAACTTTCTAATCCATAGTGGATGAACAACAACTAACCATTTGAATGGGAAACATGATTCCATTTTTACATACTCAAATACATACCTACAATTACTTGTAACAACCTGGGAAAGCTTAATTATATACAGAATTAGCGTTTTCTACATTTACATAATCCCCTATGTCCTGCTATATTCTACCCTTGTCAAACACTTGGAGGATATAAGAACATCACAAGCACTGGGCCATGCTTGACAATTTACCTTCTCCTCAGGCAGTACAATATCATTTACACACTCGAATAACCAAAGCAGTCTCTCCTTTCCTCGTTATTAATTTTAGTCTTTTTTTTTTTTTTTAAAGAATACATACAGCATATATCTCAAGACTTGCCGTTCCACCAATTAGTGTTCTCAATTACAGTTCCCTTTTGAAGGATAGTGGGTAGACTTTTCTACCACTGAATTTCTACATTTATAAAGCTGTGTAATGTCTACAGTGATTGTCTTAGATATACAGAATAATATACAGCATTGAACTGGGGAGATATAAAACAGCATGCAGTTTCTAATTTTAATTGCTTTGTCTGACTTTAAATACTTTGAAGATTTCCATTATGTATTTCAATGTTTAAATATGTTTTCTAGGAGTAATAAACCTTCTGAATCATAAATCCGCATATGTTGCACACACCCAGCGTGACAAAATCACCAGTTATGATAGTTCTGTTATGATGTATTTTAATTACACTTACCATGGAGCTTTTGGAGATTAAGAATATACTGTGAATCACGCTTAGAATTTAGAATAAGAAAACTGCTGTTTGCTCATTTGAGCAACATTAAAGAAGGACATTTGGCAGGACACTTTAATGTCAAGACAAGTTATCTCAACCCAGTTCTAAAGTAGGTATTTAAAAAATGTGTGGGATATAGTAGCCAGTCAGAAAATAGATGTGCATTTTTGCAGTGGTTTTGAAAATGTAAATAAATAAATAGCTCGGAAATCCAACTTGTGCAAAGTTCCTGGCATTATATCTCATAAATATTTAGCAAATTAACACAATTAAAAAATGTAATATGATTGCTTTAAAAAAAATTATATACTGTATATTTCTAAATAATTTTGATATGTGCATGCATTAAGAAACACAAGTAAATTTTATTTATGCTACTAGTAGTCTACAATTGAGAACTACTGTTTTCGAATTGATGTGACTTCCTGTGCCCCCCACCACCATGCATTAACCATTTGAGCTTAATAAGATTTTACCCCCTTCGTGACCAGGCCATATTTTGATATTTATCACTGTGGTATTTTAACTGGCAATTGCGTGGTAATTCAACATTGTATACACATTAAATTTTGAGTTTTTTTTTTTCACAAAAAGCTTTCTTTTGGTGGTATTTGATCACCACTGGGTTTTAAATTTTTTTTATTATATAAACAAAAAAAGGCCGACATTTTTTTACAAAAAAAATATTTTTAATTTCTGCTATAAAACATATCCAATAAAAAAAAATCACATTTCTTTATAAATTGAGGCCAAAATGTATTCTGCTACATGTCTTTGGTAAAAAAGAAAAAAGAAAAATACCAATAAATGTATGATTGTTTTGTGTGAAAGTTATAGTGTGTAGAATTTATATAATATATATTTTAATATATATAATATAATATAATAATAATATAATATGATATTTATATACTGATTTTTTTAAATTTTATACTTGGTAATGTTGATGATCATCAACTTATAGTGGGACTGTAATAGTGCGGCGGGCAATCTGATGCTGGGTGGGAATTGATACTGACATCACCAGTGGCACAGATACAGTGATCAGTGATAATACCATACACTGTAATTGTACTAATAACATTGACTGGGAAGGGGTTAACATCTTGGGGTAATCAGGGGATTTAGTGTGTGTCTAACAAGTGTTAATGTATGTATTATGTGCTGCTTTTTACTAAAAATATTTTTTTTCCTTTCCCTGCTTTGCAGGGTGATGAAGCAATTAGGTTGTTACCTCTGTACAGAACCCTGTGTTTTCTGTCAACACAGGGCTCTGGGCTGTGATTTGACACTGCAGATTAGCAGGTTTTAGCCATGAATCATTGGCTAGGACCTGCTGACAAAAAATCCTGCTTTGTCCAATCACATCATACAGGTACAATGTGGGCAGGCAGTCCTGAAGCAGTTAATTTATGGCACTATTGAAAGTTTTAAAACCTTGCCCCAGTAACTATCTAGGTGCCTAAAATTACAAGACTGATGTTGCTGCAGTCATTATATATATATTTCTTTTTGCACGACTAAGAAGATGAAAACTGTCAGATTCATCATGGATAATTATTTTTTATAGAAGATACCCCTATAGGAATATTTCTTTTCTACAGTATGGATTTATAATTGTGCCTTGTAAGACACCCACTATGGTAAAAAATTGACTCCCACTCCTTCTCACTACTTGACAGCCCTGTCAGCGACTGGGCCTCTTATAGAGTAGGGCCTTCATTGTAGAGTCAGATCAATGTCAGCTACATGATTAACATACCAGTCATGATGATTACACCACTCTACTCTCTCACAGGTGAACAGTATAGGGATAAATAATTTTTCTTTTAGAAAAAGGTTTCCTTTATTTCTTGCTTAATTAAAATCCACAAAATTTTCTGGTGACAGGTGCTCATTGGCAGTCATCACTTTTTAATAAATGTATGTGGGGTCCCTCAACTCAAGAGTTTCCAAGTCCTGATATTGAAGACTACGTGAAAAAAAACACTGTGCTGTTGTTTTGGAAGTTGGAGATAAGATGTTGTGATGGGCCTGGTACAGAAAATATGTTGTTCAGTCCTGTGTGGATTTGTAGGCCTGAAAATTGTCTTACTAGATCAGGACCTTTCTTTACTAATCATGAAAGTTAAAAAAATACTCAAAATGGTGCTAATTATTAGAAACTGAGCACTATATGTTTACATAAATTTGCTATTCTGAAATGGGAATGCAAATATTAGGCAGTTTCAATCTGCTGAGGATATCTATACCAGACTCATGAAGGTCAAGAGTGGGTTGATACATTTTTAATTGCAAAAAGCCTAGAGCTGAAGGATAGATATTCTGCTTACCTATTCACGACAGTAGTGTAAGGCGATTGAAAAACAGATGTAGTCATTAAAAAGTATTTAGTAAAAATGAACTCATTTATCTCCAAATTTTTCCATGTCTATATCAAAAATTGTCACACTTGTATTGTAATTTACTTTCACTAAAGACTTATATAGTAGTTTTGTATATATTGTCTTAACTTATTATGGTCAAAACATATTTTCACTAAAGACTTGTATAGTGGTTTTGTATATATTGTCTTAAATTATTATGGTCAAAACATATATTCACTAAAAACTTGTATAGTTGTTTTGTATATATTATCTTAACTTATTATGGTCAAAACAAAACATAACCTATTTGTTGAAATAGTAAACTTTGTATATTAATAATATTATTCATTCTAATTGTCAGCAGTTGAAATAGGCCCATTTTCCCTTTTTTGTTTTACCTTACCTTAAAATAGCCAGTTGTTTATAATGTTCAATAGCTGAAGTTGAAATTTACAATCTCATGACTGAGCCAACATTTACATAAAGTGTGTTTCCAAATTTTGCAGCCAAATTTGAATAATACCTACTTTATATTTGTTACATGTCCCCATTCAAATAGCATAGCTTATATTATAACTATAGTTTTTTTTTTTTTTTTTTGTATACAGGGATTAGAACTCCTGTCAGTTTTTATTGCCATCTGTGTCCCTGTTAGGGAGGTTCATTTGTCCTGTTTACCATTATCATTGAAAGTGAAAGGAAACCCCACATTTTGGATTGTCCCCAGGAAAGTAAAGGGGAAATCTTCCAAAGGAGACACTAGTTCTGGTGACCTGGAGGGGCCCAAGGAATTCCCTTAATTTGCAGGGATTTCCTCTCAACTCCTGTTTTGACTATGGGACACAAAGTGAAGGGAAATCTCCACACAGATGGAAAGAAAAACTGACCAGGGTTAAAATCCTCCCTTACCCAATCCAAATTGAAAAAAAAAAAGTTTTGCTTTAAAACAAATGTTATCTTTTTTAGATGTTCAGTTCTGGAACTTCCAACACTTTAAAATCCAACAAGTAGGGCAGTTATGATTGCCATAATGAATCCTTCTCTGTACTATGCAGGCAGTTCTTCCCTATCAGTTATAACTAGATCGGAACACTGTCTGTCCCAACAAAGGGTTGAAGGTTTAGAGGCAGGGCTTCTTGCATATGTTATTGAAGACAGACTTAGGACAGACTCGTTCAAAAATTCTTGCAGTCAGCCATGACAGCTTCTCCTGAGAAACATCTAAAAAGTAAGAAATAAGCTTACATTTAATGAGACATGATGTGCGAATGAGAACATAACACACATATAGTGGTGTTTTCTCTAAATGAATGCAAAATTGGAAATACATTTTAACTCTATACCTCATTCCATACCGTCATGCCCACCTTAGTGTGAAAAACTTTACAGTCTAATTTCGGTCTAATTTCGGTATAAATCAAGGCCAATCGGCCAACACAATTGCTTACATTTAAACTGTGAATAAAGGCAACACCTTTTTTTTTTTTTTTAAACCAACAACTTTTTTTGGTTCAATCTGATAGTTTGCAGATAGAGCAGCTGATTAGGTTGATCCAGTGTTGGCGCATATTATTTATGCAATACTGAGTGCCATCTGTCATAAGGTTGAGTAGGTGTCTATGAAAAAGCACCACAGTGTACTGGGATCTTTTAAAGGATGAGCATTTTCGGTAAAGAAACCATGTTAACTAGAGTAAAAACTCTGAAAGTAGAATCTTATTTCATGCAGCTTTTTTTTCATTTGTACTGTAATAAAAATATGGTTTTTAACCACCATTTAAAATCAGCCATTTGCTACCCTTCGAAAGCTGCCTTCAAGGTCCCTTCCTTTTGAGCCTGATGTTGAGAAGTACAGTTCAGGCTCTGAGTTCCAATAATCCTTGAACATATAAATATACTTGCTTTGCATAATGACAAGCACTGGCCTGCTTTAAGGTGATTTAAGTGCTTATTTCACCTTGGAAATGACATAAAATGGAGCTTTAACAATGGTCATGTTCATTCTTAATGCTCCATGATTTACAAATAAATGGGTCTGTTCGTGTTGTTTTAAATATGATGTGTGCCATAAAAAGCACAGATTCCTTGCTGCATTCATTTTACTAGTTTGTCATAAATCTTTGCCATGGGACATTTTGCATATTCTCATGCCCTTTCCCAACTCAGTGGCAGCACTCTTTAACATGCTAATCGATTTCACGACTTGGCGTCCTTCATATGACTTTTTCCTCTTTCTTTAGTTCACTTTTTTAGTTTTACTCTACTACAGACTAAAATAAGTTCTACATAAGATATAAGATGCATAGAACTCATAGGCAGACCTTTAGAGGTTCTCTGAGGTTTCATTAGTTATAGCTATGCTTTATTGGCTGAATAACTTTTACCAACTAAAGGGGAAACCAAAATAATAAAGTTTCCCTCTAGGTAAAAAAGATCTATACTAAAATGCTGAATGAAAGGTGTTTCAAAGCAGAAGTACCCTGCCAGATTTGGAGGAACTTCATTTTTTTTAAGCCAGCAGCTACAAATACTGTCATCAGGTACTTACCTGTTCCTGGAGTCCAGGGCTGTTTTCTCACAGCTGGTTCTTTTTACCTCTGCTCTGCAGGTCCCCAGAAGCCACGGCTAGCTCCCTACTGCTCTTGGGGACTCTGTGAAAGATCCAGTTCCGCAATCCTTATCTAGGCAAGGATGATGTCCCTTGCTTAGCCACCTCCCATCCCACAGCCTCCTGGGACAGAGAGAGGGGAGGGGGCCTGGGCAAGAGACATCATCCATCCCTTGCGGAAGTGGGAGCGGCTACTGATAAAATATACTCTCTCGCCACCCCCCACCCCCTAAAAAGCACCTGTAACTCAGTTACAGGCTGGGGAAGGGAGAGAACCAGCAGGACTTCACTTTTTGAGTAAATTTCCACTTTAATTTCAAGATTTTGGGCCTCCTGATATGGCCTTGAGACACAGTCTGCAAAAATGCAGACCAGTGTGCTACATGGACCCAGTGCAACCCCCTCGCTAAGCCCTCTTCAACTTTACCTCTAACCAATAGAGTGTGTAGAACACAAAATCATGTAACAGGAGGCTGCAGTCCCAATAACAAATACAGCAAAAAGCCTAATGAGTCTGGCTGAACTAAAAAATAAAAAAATTCAATAAATGGTAAATTACCACAATTAAGAGCATTGCAATATCTTGGATAGCATAAGCAGTTCACAAATTATTTATTGTTGCTTTGTGTTTTCTTTTATAACAGGGTCTTAAACCCAGAAGCAAACATATATTATATTGCAGCTTACCAATTCTGTGAAGTGACTGCCTTCATTTTCCTGTTTTACGCTTTCTTTGTTTTATATTCACCGGTTGATCTAGAAAGTAACAGCAAAAAAAGATGGTATGCAGTGGTCAGTAAAACAGCTCACTTCATAGTTCATGATACATCCTTCAGTCAGCAAGGGGGTGAAACTTCAGGAGTAAAAAACCGTGCTGCAGATCTGGCAACATATCAGTGGGTGATCCAGCCAGTAGCATGCAAAGGAAACAAAGTAGCAGGGTGCAGGGATTAAAAACTTGTGACACTTTATTTGTAAACAATAGTATCACTACAGGTAGGTAAGGTAGACTATAGTAGGTTCATTGGGCAGAGAAATGATGTGTCGACATGGCAAGATGGAACAAAAGGATCACTGTGATCAGTATGCCCAGGACTAACCACCAGATGATGGTGATATCGGTGGCATCTGTGGCTGCTCTCTATACACGTCCACACAGTACAACTCTTCCAGAGATGTCAGAGGAGGTGGGCTCCAACATATTTAGAGGGCTTTGCCCCCTTTGTTGAGCCTGCCCAACAGGAGGAGAAAGCTGGCTTTTAAGCCTGGCTAGAGAGCGGAGGGAGTTCTGCAGAGCTGGGCTTAGTGATACTGCAGGTAGACTACAATTACTGGAGATTAATAAAAATACAAACAAAAAACCTCAATTGAATACTAAAATAAACATTAAAAGATGGTCAATATTCCATCAATCTATTACAATCCTTTAATACAAATCAACTTAATGAAATTAAATATAGTCTTACAGCTTGGGCTGGGTTGTACTGTGTGGACGTGCATGTGACGGGTCTTGTGCTTGGTCCTAGGCATACTGATGACATTGATCCTTTTGTTCCATCTTGTCATTTTGACACATCAATCTCTCTGCATGGTGAAGCTACTGCAGCAGGGGTAGGCAACTCCTGGCTCTAGTGCCGTAAGCGGGAAAGTGTCAGTGAGACAATAATGCATTCCAGTTTCAGAATTCCCCAAGCCGCACCTGCATTGAGGGAGAGGCACTGTGCCCCCACACATTGTAAAAGATGGGAAAAATTGTTTGGTTCTCTAACTTTGCTGTAGTTGCGATCTTGCTTTTGTGATGGGGAAGAGATTGGGTGCGCCCCGTTTCCAGGAGGAGGGGGCTGTCATTGACCACTGCTAAAGCCAATCATAGTCCTGCTAGCTCCGCCCACCATCTGGAGGAAGATGGCTCACTTGGTTGCCACTATCAATCTAAGAAAGAAGGAATTTCACTGTGATTGAGAAAACCACAATCAGGTGACAGTTTGTGGAATTACTGTTGAGCTTCTGGGAAGCTTGTAATCATGATTGTAATAATTTTTGGGAAAATGCAACATTTTCCTCTGTGGTCTATAGAATATGTGACGGTGTTGTTTCATTCCTTAGTTCCCTTCTCTTGGCTAATATTGCTTGCCTGACATCTGTCAATAAGTCTACAGGTACAGTACATGTGATGGGGAACAATTGGGGAAGAGGAACTGTCGTTTTTTTTAAGCAATGAAAGTGATCAGTTTAACTTAAAGGGGTTGTAAAGTAAATTTTGTTATACTTACCTCCACCGTGCAGCTCGTTTTGCACAGGGTGGCCCCGAACCTTCACTTCTGGGGTCCCTCGGCGGCTGTCTCGGCTCCCTCCCGCAAGTACTGCTCATGTTCATGTGAGCTCCCTCGCATGGTGAGAAGCACTTGTAGGTGTGCTCCCGTGATACAGCCGGCAGCTATAGCCGCACGCTGTATCACTCGGCCCTGCCCCCGGTGCACCGCGTCATTGGATGTGATTGACAGCAGCGCAAGCCAATGGCTGCGCTGCTTTCAATCCATCCACTCTAGCCAATCAGCGGCCAGACTGAGCGGCAAAGAGGACGTCGGGGACGAGCACGGGACTTTCGAGGGGTCAGGTAAGTAAAACGAGGGGGCTGGGGGTGCCGACACTGTCATGTTTTTTCACCTTAATCCATAGAATGCATTAAGGTGAAAAAATATTTACCTTTACAACCCCTTTAATTACCTTATTTCTTTCTGTGTATAGTTTGTAATAATATATGTATTTGGGGGCAGCTGTGTTTAATTATTATTTTACAGGATTTTTATAGTGCCAACAGTTTGCACAGCGCTTTACAACATGAGGGCAGACAGTACAGTTACAATACAATTCAATACAAGAGGGATTAGTGAGCCCTGCTCAGTCATTACATATGCATTCTCCGCTTCCTTCTTAAAAACATTTTAAACAGTCCTTTGTAATGTGTGCATACTTGTCAATTTAAATGCAGAAAACAAATAATGACAGAAATAAAATGTCCTATTTACTTGGTTTCATGGGAAAAAAAATAGGGCAACATCATTTGTTGTAAGCGCAGAATTTGCAGGAAAAGTGAATGGCAGAACACATTACATTGAACTGAAATTTCAGTGTCTACAGTGCAATATAACCCATTTCTAATCCCTTCCGTGTCAGCAAAAGGAATATTACAGCACAGGCATGATGTATCATTCAGCACCTTCAATATGTGTGACTGGTCCAGTGAAGCGTTGAAGAATGCTGATAGCTTCTGTAGCCCAGCCTTTGTAATATCAGGTCAGCTCGGTATCTCGAGCCAGTGACCCCTGCAAAAGCTGTCTGCTGGAAAACAGATACACAGGAGGAAAAATAAAAGCTGCATAGGACCATTCATTTAAATGGAACATTTGCAAATGTATTGAAAGTTGCCTAACTAGTTTGAAAGTACATATGCTGTAGGTTTACAAAGGTATAAGAAAAGATGTGCATTTGTACTATTAATATCGAGGATATCCATTTTTGTTTCTGTACACAGAACATATCCTAAACATTTTTTTTTTCTGCATACCTGGGTAGAATCACCATACACAACTATTGACCCTGACACTTATGATTGATCAGTATATTAGTTAGGAATAAGAGTTTCAAAGTCCTGGTGCTTTTATTTGTGTTACATCCATGGAATATATCCAGGAGGGTGTCAAGCCGTTTTCCTTTCATTCCTAGGACCCTGAATTTGTGAATAATGATACTGTGAATTGCTCCACTTTAGTGGTTTGAGTGTACTTTTTTTAGTTCTAACTTATGGTATTGTAAATGTCTATTTTTATGTTGCCCTTTGTATTATTTTGAACCGGGCTATGCCCAATAGTTTCTGTTTTGTGTTTCACTCTTATGCCGTGTACACATGGTCGGACTTTCCGGCAGAAAAAGTCAGACGGAATCATTTCATTGTAATTTCCGATCGTGTGTGGGCCTCATGGGGCTTTTTTTCGCGAAAATTCTGATGGACCTAGAAATAGACGTGTTTTAAATCTATACGGAATACATTTCTATCAGGAAAACCATTTGTCTGTATGCTGTTCCGACGGATCAAATACGACGCATGGGCAGCTATTGGCTACTGGCCATTGAACTTCCTTTTTCTAGTCCCATCGTATGCGTTTTACGTCACCGCTTTCTAAACGAACAGACTTTGGTGTGCTCATGCATAGTCAAGTCCATTTCAACGGAACTCCGTTGGAAAAACCATCAGAGTTTATTCTGACAGAAAAAACGGCGTGTGTACACAACATTAAGAGTTAATAATAAAAAAAATTCAAAAAATAAACATTTTTTTTTCTATGAAGGGGACTTAAAGTGAACATATACTTTAAGCATGCCATATATGGTTAAAATCACGGCTGGTTCAGCAGAAACTGGCCGCAGTTCAAACCATTAATGGGCTGGTTGAATGTACCAAGTTGATCGATCAATTAACTTGGGTACGACCCAGCTGCTGAATTTCCTTCCGATTATTGCAAGCGGCTGCTAAAGCTGCTAGCAATAATCACTGTCTAATCCTGATGGGGACGGCAGCCCCCACCCGCCACCGCACGTTCCTCCTCCCCTCGCCAGGAGAAGACATTTTCTCGGCAGGAGGGATTCCCCTGTCAGCACTGTTTGTGTTCATGGGGGAGGGATTCCCCTTTCAGCACTGTTTGTGTTCATGGGGGAGGGATTCCCCTTTCAGCACTGTTTGTGTTGATTGGGGAATCGTGCAAATTTCTTTCCTGCAACCTTCTTTTAGGGTCCCCTTCTGGCGCTCCAGGCTCCTCCTCCTTGACCTGTGCCCCCAATAGCAAGCCACTAGCTATCTGGGCACTGGTTTGTGCTCGTTCCTGAGTCCCGCTCCATGCGTCCATAAGACATATAGAACCACAGCTCAGCCATGCCCTCGTGCTCTCAGCAGTGGGAGGCAAAGACTTCCATTGCTATGTCTCAGCCAATGAGGAGAGGGAGTCCAGGGACAGCTGAGGCTCCCGTGCACATCACTGAATCAAAAGTAAGCTCAGACAAGTATTAAGGGGGCTGTAAGGGGAGCAGCACACAGAAAAGTTTTAACCTTCGTGCATAGAATGCTTGACAGTAAAAAAACCTTCAGCCTTTACAACCACTTTAAAGTGGTTAAAGAGAGATCTTTATCAAGGAAGTTACAGAATCAGGTCCTGATGTGCGCCAGTTACGCCAGTAACTGTGTAGCAACGATTTGTAGTACCCATAAGTGCCCTTTTACAGGGGGGGTGAACACCTTTTTGATCAGCATGAGATCTGTCTGCTGATCCCCTGCTAATCAGAGCAGGGCAGGTGGATGACCGATATGTATGCACTCAGTTTCTGCAGAGTGGACATGGCTAAAGCCCTCTGTGCTCGTTGGGTGGCTGGGAATAAATAAATTCCGCTGTCTCTTTACACCCAACTGCCCTCCGATCTGATCCGCCTAGACATAGGTGAGCGTATCCCCTTCCTTTTTTGTTTTTTAGCATGCCAGATCAGATCGGAGGTAGGCGGGTCTGTTTTTACTTGCTGGTCCATAGAGGTGAAAGGACTGTCCAATCAGGTCTGCCTGAAAAACTGACAGGTGGACCCGATCGAATCCATAAATCTCTTTGTTTACTTTGGCGATTTGTAACACTCTAAAGAGTTGCTACTTTTGTTGCCTCAATACTTCTCAGTACAGTTATATATTGCCAGTGTGACATTATTAACAACTGCATTGGATAACATGAGTAGATATTTAAAGTGAACCTTTGCCCAGGCTAGTGGCCAGGAGGTCAGTGGGGGCTTGTTAAAAAAGCTCATTGACTTAAGAATGTTTATATAGCTTAAAGGAGAAGTCCAGCCTGAGCTTTTTAGGCTGGGCTTCTCCTATGGGTCACAGAAGTGCAATTCGTTTTGCACTTCTGTGACCTGTTTTTAGCAGAGAGCGGACTTCAGTCGTGGCATTGCGACATCCCGACTTCCCTTTTAGTGCCCATAGCCAGGCCACAGGTTCACAATGCTGCAACTCTTTCTTTCTTTTAGTTCTTTCTTCTTTCAAATTGCGGTTGCTGTGACACTGGCCTTTTTTTTTACCATATTTCAAATTCTCCTAGCAACAATAACACTAAAAGGAGCAAATTAGTATCTGCTATACTTCAAAATCACTTGCATGCCACGGCCCTTAGGCCGCCTTTCTTTTATGAAAGAATGTATTGTAGTTTTTTTTTGCATATATAAAGCCTTTGCATCTGCAAAACTTGGACAGCCAAGTGTGACAATTATGTAGAGATCTGAGATTTTCCACATAAACCACACATACAAGTAAGAGGTGGCCTGAAATACATTTTATGTTGGTGCAGTGCTACTTTTAAGCCGTGAAGGGGGAAATCTATTAATCCAGCTCTGATCTCACAGTAAGTCTCATCCGTCCTGTTTAGCATGGCCTCGCCATGCAGAAAATTGACAATTCTGCCCCAGCGATTGTAGAAGCTGTGCACTGTTCTATGACTGTTTGCTAAGGATAGTGTTGTATGTTTTTCTGATACACATTTCTGTTGCTTGGCTGTTATGTTTGAAAGGAGATAAAAAGGGAAAGTAAGCATTCTTGTCAAAGTAACTCCTTAGATACGTGTCAATCTGTTTTCATATCCTTTAGTTTAAATATAAATTTCTCCATTTCTTACTACATAGATGGTTCACTCCCTCCCAACGCGTTTGTACTTTACCAACAATGGAGGTAAACCAAGCTTTACTTGCAGCACAAGCAGGCATTGACATCTAGCATTGCAGTAAAATTCTACAGATATATATATGCTTTAAAGTATATTATTATTATTATTATTTAAGATACTTGTATAGCGCCGTCAATTTACACAGTGCTTTACATATAAATTGTACATTTACACTGGTCCCTACCCTCAAGGAGCTTACAATCTAAGGTCCCTAACTCACATTCATATACTAGGGCCAATTTAGACAGAAGCCAATTAACCTACCAGCATGTCTTTGGAGTGTGGGAGGAAACCAGAGTACCCAGAGGAAGCCCATGTAGGCACAGGGAGAACATGCAAACTCCAGGCAGGTAGTGTTGTGGTTGGAATTTGAAACAGTGCCCCTTTTTACTGCTAGGCGAGAGTGCTACCCACTACACCATTGTGCCATCCTATATGCAAACCCAATCACGAAACTCTCAGTCATGTTTAAAAATTTTGAATTTTCATCTTTCATTCATATAAAACCTGGAGATCCTGCCATGAAAGGACTTGTTTAGACACTTCCTGCTATTGGATAAAAATATTCTATTTCTGTGTCCCAATTGATCTCCTAAGACAAGTGTTCAACCTGTCACATACTGTCCCAACAGAAACTTCCACTGCTGACAAAAATATAAAAATTCTTGCAGACATACATTCCACTGTTGTCACTATCAAGAAACTATCTACTAGTTTCATGTATACAGGTAGTCCCAACAAAAAGGGCTATTCAGAGGGTCCTGGTACAGGTTGTATGTCAGTATGAATGAATAAAATAGATCCGGAATCAGCTGCACTTCCTCAAATCCTTTATTTGCAGTCCATAAAAACACCACAGACATTGCGGGAACAATGGTACGCGTTTCACTAGTGCTTGTTCACAACCTCCCTCCGCACTTGCAGAATCTGGTGGTTCTTCTCCCCACTGGCTCCAGTCATTATTTGAATTTGGCAAGGCTGTCTGCGGCTTCACTCACACTGCTGCTTTATTAATTCTGCAAATAAAAAACTACAAGTCCCATATGTCCCTATGGCAAAGAGATTGGTAGTCCTCAATGCAGCACAAGTGTGGTGACCTCACCTCCCTTGTAGTTCATTGATAATTCCTCAAGCCGCATAACTGAAGGTCTGTTCCTCGGTATGGAGGAAAAGTCTGCAGGAGCCAGAGCATTGCCCCTGCGATCCACTAATCACAGTTGAAATGCGATACAGGCTCCAATGCAAAAAAATGAAATAAATAATTGGACATTTTTTACATTTATTCATTGGGTGCATTAAGGGCTCATTCACACCCACTGGGCTATGCTGGCAGCTATTTCCATTGCAGCCTTAATTGCAGAGACAAGGCAAAAAGCCTTATTTCCTATGTGCTCAATTCACTTGTCACTTGTGGAAATTCAATAAAGTTCTTTAAAAAAAGGGGTGGGATGCATTGAGTTCATTGCATCGGCACTGTCTCACCCAGTGCGCTCCAGCGACCATGCGTTCAGCGCGTCTTGCTGTTGTAAATGAGCCCTTTCTATTATTTTTGCAAAAAAGGTGGACTGTGCCTTTAATGAAAAAAAAAAAGCTTTTCATTGTCAACAAGGTCCCCATGTTTCATTGCCCTGTTAATGGAAAATAAGTTTCACTTGTAAGTAGAATTGATTTTTCTTTTACTGCAGTGCTAGGACATTATTTAAAGCAACTGTACGATAAAGAAAAGCATTTATACCCTTTTACAATAACGTAACACAAAGGCGCTAAAATGAAAATCCGCATTTTCCACATAAAGAGCAAAAATGAAAGCTTTTTTTTTTTTTTTTTTTTTCAGTTGCTGCGCATTTTTTATTTTAACTAAGGGATCAGCCCAAACCTGTAATTATTGCAGTGTCTTTCAAATAACAGTCTTTTATTATTCGGCTGTGTGTCAGCATGTAGCGCGTTGCCTTCTGGCTAATGCATATAAAGAGGGACAATCTGTAATTGTTTTTCCTTTATATCTATAAAACAAATTTTTTGTTTCTCTGGCTACTGCGTGGAATGGCTCATAGAAAGGAAATTATGATCAGAGCTTTGGAGTCACCAAGCACCGTGCTCTGTTATTTCATTCATGAAAATTATTTTTATAAACGATTCTTCCAGATTTTTTTCCCTTCCAAGGTCAGGTTATATTGCTTTCTGAGAAGAGCTGGCAAAGAAATAGAATTACAGTGCATTGGAAGTGGAGATGGTGATGCCTTGGTGCGCCTTTTTTTATGGAAGCTGTGTTTATGAATGAAGATGCTTTCATTTACAGTTCATGTGGAGAGCGTGCGAGTGTTACCTCTGTGATAAGGCCCTGGAGATATCATCTAAGGCCTCATGTACACGGCTGCTGGTAAACGGACGTTTAGGAGCAGTTGGCCATTTTTTTCAACTGCTCCTGAACTCTCCTCTATGTTATCTTATTAGTACATCCAGGGGAATCCGTAGTGGAGAAGGATCTGGGGGTTTTGGTAGATCATAAGCTCAATAATAGCATGCAATGCCAAGCTGCGGTTTCCAAAGTGAGCAAAGTCCTTTCTTGTATTAAGAGAGGTATGTACTCCAGAGAAAGAGATATAATATTGCCCCTGTACAAATGATTAGTAAGACCACATCTGAAATATACAGTTCAGTTTTGGGCACCAGTTCTCAAAAAGGATATCAGGAAATTGGAGAAAGTGCAGAGAAGGGCAACCAAACTGATAAGAGGCATGGAGGAACTCAGCTATGAGGAAAGATTAGAGGAACAGAATCTATTCCCTCTTGAAAAGAGGAGATTAAGGGGGGCTATGCTCAACATGTACAAATACATAAGTGGTCCATAAAGTGAACTTGATGTTGAGTTATTCACTTGAAGGTCATCACAAAGGACAATGGGGGTGCTCTTTAAGTCTGGAGGAAAAGAGATTTCATCTCCAAATACAGAAAGGTTTCTTCATAGTAAGAACTGTGAAAATATGGAATAGACTCCCTGCAGAGGTGGTTCTGGTCAGCTCAGGAGATTGATTTAAGAAAGGCCTGGATTATTTCCTAAATGTACATAATATAACTGGGTACTAACATTTATAGGTAAAGATGATCCAAGGAAAATCCAATTGCCTCTTGGGGGATCAGGAAGGAATTTTTTCCCCCTGCTGTAGCAAATTGGAGCATGCTCTGCTGGGGTTTTTTGCCTTCCCCTGGATTAACTGTGGGTATAGAATTGGGTATATTGGACTGTACGATATTTTTTTTTTTATTTATGTATTTTTTATGGGTGAACTGGATGGACTTGTGTCTTTTTTCAACCTGACTAACTATGTAACTATGTACATGTACACAGGTTAGTTTATAGTTGTTTCTAGGCAGTTGTGTTTAGAGGCTTTTTTTGGAACCCAAAAAAATGTGTTCAGTAGCTGTGTTTAGAGGCATTTCAAACACCAAACGCAGCTGAACATGGTAACTCGCATTTAACACCTTTTCGTTTACAGGCATTACTATCTTATTCTTACTATCTTACTAGTTAAATCGTTCAGGAGAGGTTGTAAAAATGTCCCGTGTACATGAAGCCTTACAATCAGCCTCACACCTCCACTCATTCATCGCTCAGACACATGAGCGGCCATGTCTGGGATGACCTCCAAGCACTTTCTTTCAGGCAAGGTACGCCAGGTTTTTGAATTACTTCTCTAGTGATGAGGTTTGTGATTGAGATAGGGGTAAAAAACATATAAAGTAACAGTAATGCAATATTCTTATCATACTCAAGACTGTTTTAAAGCTTTTTTATCAGCTTGCACCCATACAAATTGGCCACAGTTTCAATTGTCTCCTAGTTTTGCCCACCAGAAGACTAAAATAGCATGGAAATCAATTGAAATTGGTCAACAGCTGAAGTTTTGATCATTTGATTACTCGTCATTTTGGGCATTTCCATAGCTGGACCTGTAATTACAATTTAACTCCAGATTTATATTGACATACAGTGCCTTGAAAAAGTATTCATATCCCTTGACATTTTCCACATTTTGTCATGTTACAACCAAAAACGTAACTGTATTTTATTGGGATTTTATGTGATAGACCAGGGATATGCAATTAGCGGACCTCCAGCTGTTGCAAAACTACAAGTCCCATGACGCATTGCAAGACTCTGACAGCCACAAGCATGACAGCCAGAGGCAGAAGCATGATGGGACTTGTAGTTTTGCAACAGCTGGAGGTGCGCTAATTGCATATCCCTGTGATAGACCAACACAAAGTGGCACATAATTGTGAAAGTGGAAGGAAACCGCTGAGAGCCTGAGCCAGCTGCTCCTACCCGCTCCACAGCCTGGTGCTCCAGTGAGCACTGGATGGACAGAGCAATAATGACTGACAATCACTGTCCTCTGCTCAGTGAAGACCATGAACTGAGTGATCAGCAGTCATATGATGTTGATGGTCATGTTCACGGTCTCAGTCTTAGAACAGCAGGGGGGGCAAGTTGCAGATTCGGTCTGATGCTGCAGCCATAAAGATGAGTATGTATACTTACTTTTTTTTTAATTTCACACACTTCTCCTTTAAAGTGATCCTATCGCGTAAAACAAAATATATACAATCCAATTAGAGCACCTAACAAATGTCCAAAAATCCAAGGTTTTTTTAATTGTAAAATAGATTTGTAGCATAAAATAATTCTATGTGTTTCAGGGGCCAAACACTCTCCCTTTATCAGGGCTTAGGATTTTTGACTGTGCTTAGAGGGACTCAAGTAAACAGATACCAGATAGACCTGCAGTGCGACTTATTGCCTGGAACAGCTTCTGGAAGACGTTTTAAGCCACTGGCATTGAATGCAGCAAAGCACCTAAAGCAGCCCATAGATAATTCAATTTTTTTTCCTTCTGCCCACAGGTGGATGGAAGGAGATCCTTTTTGGCCAGCAGAACACAATGATTACTTCTAGCGGTTAAAGCCTCTGGCAGTGATTGTGTGTACAAAACCTGACATGCTGGTTGTACCCAAGTCGATCAATTGAACAACTTGGATACAATCAGCCTGACCAGGAGCGGACTGACCATTCGGCTCAAGGGCACTGTTTATACTGCAAAGTCTGAGAGCATGGCCAGGCCTGAAACCTGGAGAAGCTGTTTCTGAAATCCGCATGTAAGCACCAAATGAAAATTTTAGAAGAAGGGGGAAGGGTGAAATGCTACAATAAAACAAGCTGTAATTTCCATCACACTGACCTACGTGGAAAAACCAATGGCCTTTTCATTCCCGGCTGCATTAAAAATAAATGTAAATATAATTTACTAGTAATCCATATCGGAATATTATTTTCCCATATCACTTTAAAAGGTACAGTCATGTAGCGTCGGGCGTAGATGGCTGTGTGGATTGATTGAAGATAAATGAGACTTCTTGTGAATGTGCTACTCCGTAATGGCACATTTCTCTGCTTAATGTGTGCTGTGCCTCCAGTTCAGCGGGGGGAACACTTCACTCCATCATTCAGGGACCAGTAACTGCATTATTTCTTTTTATCACCTGCATGGTTTGCTATGAGGTCACCCAAACATGAGAGCATTGGGATGTGATGGAGAGCCTGTAACTGTCTAGTTAATTGAGTAAATATATCACTGTTTAATAAAATAAATAGAAAAAAACACGTTCTAGGATAGAGCCAAACGATCCATACTTATAAAATAGAAATTGGGCCCATGGTTACAGGTTCAATTACCAAAACAGCTGCTCAACTGGCACAATCCTAGGAATGAGATCTGTTTTTCTTATATTCCAGAGGACGGGGTTTCAGCATGAATTGATTCTGAGGTCTGGGATATTTCCAGATTGGATTGTGAGTCAAGGCAGTGACCCTTGAAAAAAGATTATCAACAATCAGTTTTACTGACACAGTTTAGGGTACTGTGAAGCATCTTTTACAAAGATTGCAGGTCTAGGATGACAGTAATCTGTTTGTAGGTCCTTGTCTGACTGCAATGTCCAGACAGATCTGAGCCTGCAATGAAACAAGAGGCATGAGTGCGGATAATTTGCTGTGCTGGATACAGTAAAGCCTCATACACACGATCGGATTTTCCGAGGGGAAATGTTGGATGTCAGGCTGTTGGCAGAAAATCCGACCGTGTGTATGCTCCATTGGACAATTGTTGGCCAACTTTCCGTGGACAAATGTTGGATGGCAGGTTTATACATTTTCCACGGACAAATGTCTGTTGTCGTATTTTCCGATCGTGTGTACACAAGTTCAAAGTACAAACACGCATCCACATCCACAGCCAGAAGCTTGTAAACTAGCGTTTGTAATGGAGAATTAACATTCGTGACGTGGCAAATTATGAAAACTCAAAATGAAGCACACAATTCTCTTCTTCTTTCATGGGATGATAATGAAGCTGCTTTCCTGGTGATACTGATGGAGTTTTTGCAAATTTATTTTCAAAGGCTTTGTTTTTTTTTTCTAGTGATATCAAGAATAATATTATTATGCTTTTTATTTTTTTTTACTTGGGCAAGTTACCACAACACCATTATCCTGTAGTTTTTAAGATCAAATATACAACTGTTGCAAATGTTGGTGTCCTTTGTTAATTTTACATTGTATTTTTAAAAATGTAACTGCCTACTCCTTAACTGTCATTTGAAGTAAAACACATAGCCAAGAATTATTCTCTACAATGTTTTTATTGTGCATTAAAAAAATATATATTTAAAATTAGACATGCTATCTGCCTATAGAACTTAAGCAAAAAGTGCATTCTATGCATCCAAAAATATAGAAAATATACAAAATCAAATCATTATTCGACCAAAAAAAATATGTCAAAGCAATAACTCCAAGGCCAATAATAAAGAACATGTTATCTCCTCCGATTCCGCAACATGTCTGGTTGACAAATGGCTGTTCAGAAACAAACTGAAAAGTGCGAAATAAAAAGTGTGAAATGAAAAGTGCGAATCAACACTCGCCAAACTTCTACTAACACAAAATTAGCAGAAGGAGCCCAAAGGGTGGCGCCAAATTGCTGAAAAACAACATAGTAAGTTACTACGTTCGTAATTGTTGGCTAACAATTGTGTGGCCGTGTGTATGCAAGAGAAGTTTGGGCCAACGCCCTTCGGACAAAAGTCCACGGTTTTGTTGGTCGTGTGTATGAGGCTTAGCATTGTGCTATGGCCTCATACAAACCAACCAATTAGCTAGATTAGATAGAATGTATGAAGTTAAAAAATCTTCAGCCTTTACAACCACTTCAATATAACTTCAAAAGTAAAAATTATTTTTAAATCTATTGGACATCATTCGTTAAAATAACACCTTGAGATCTTAGGATGAAGGTCTTTGTTCATAAACTTCCTGTTATACAGTGAGAAAAGATCTGTTGTCTCCCAGTTGTGATTTTGATGGAGACCACAACTGGCTGTTTACTCACATAGATTATGCAGGCATGGTCCAGCGTCTATGATGTGATGTGATCAAAGTCAGTTTTTTTCAGCTTCTTCTCTTTCTACACTCTTTCCACACGTTCTACCACATCACAGAGTCTGAAGAATTGAAGAAAAAGCTGGATGGCCGCACTTTGTTGTGACAACTTTATTAAAGATTGTAAAATCCATACAGTTGCAGAGAAATCAAAGACACAGGGACAAAAATTCTGATGCATTTCATACCGCTATAGGGTACTTTATCATAGCACAGAGTCTGCCTTGACCCATGGAAGTTCTCAAATTGGAAAGTGTTTGTTTTACTTTGCTGAATGTGTTCTGTACTTTGCACACACCATCACTACACATTGTAGTGGTTTAATGAAGCCCTCATTACCCTTTCTTCAATGCAGCAGCAGCAGTCAGGAGCCAGCAGAGGTTACTGTACTGTGCACATATTCTCTTTGTATGGATTTATTGAAGACCCCTTACCTTACCTTTCCTTTAATGTGGCATCAGGAGCTAGGAGAGGGCAGAAGCAGAGCAAGAGCTGGGAGGTGTAGAGCAGGTCTGGACAGTGGACGTCCTGTCTTCCTGACTTGAATGCTGGCTAGGGCAAGCATGTAATTGGTTTCCAGAATGAGGGCAGTCCTAGAAACCCAAGGATGACAGTGGCAGCACAGAGACCCGAGAGAGGAATTTGGCTGCACTGGAGAATACTGGAAGGGGGGTACTTAGAAGCAAAGAGAGACACCAAGGCTGCTGACTGGCATAGCTGAAGCACCCCCCTTCAAGTCCTTCAAGTGGTGCCAAGGGCATGTGCCATAGCTGCCATACCATGGATATGGCAGTGACTGCAGTCATCACTATAGTTTATACATGTAGATAGAAAGTGGTAGCAAAGAGACTGCAGGAGATCAGTAGGCCTGAGATACAACTGAGAATGAAAAATTGGTATTTTATTAAAAAAAATAGATTTTGAGTATGATACAC
This sequence comes from Lithobates pipiens, assembly GCF_037356315.1. NCBI lineage: Eukaryota > Metazoa > Chordata > Amphibia > Anura > Ranidae > Lithobates > Lithobates pipiens. The sequence goes on from NW_027507758.1 coordinate 428,853,601, forward strand.
ATGATCTACTTTAATAAGATATAGACAGCAACTAGGAAAAATGTAGCTCTTTCACTGATGTGGCAGGAATATACTGAAATATTATTGATAAACCCTTTTTTTTTCACACTTGTCGGTTTGCTTTAACTGATATCATATGCAGATCAAAGTTGAGCCCTTTGATCTGCAGATGAAGGAAACAGAGTAGATACAAAAGTAACAATGTTACTTTGTATCACGATATGTCATGTCTGAACAATGTTTGTAAACACTGTGTAAGGTGATCCATTTTTTGATCACCTACAGCTGCTCTATTTCTACAGCAATTCTCAGCTATCATTTGACATCTAAGAATTGCTGGAAAGTGCTATGGGGAGCATAGAGGGGCAAAAGGACAAGGTTTACTACAGTACATAAACCCTGTGTACTTTGCAGTTTTTTTGACCTGAATAGTGACCCGTGTCCACAACTGGTTCATTTTCTGAGCTGGACCAGAGGAAGCAGTCTAAAGATTTAACCAGTCTTAACTAGTAAACATGACCAGACTTTCCGGCAGACTAGCTCCAACGGGATCAGTCCGCCAGACAATCCGAACGTGTGTGGGCTAATACGATCGTTTTTCGTTATAAAAATCTGACAGACCTAGAAATAGAACATGTTTCAAATCTGGGATTCCTATCGGGAAAACCGTTCGTCTGCATGCTGGTCCGACAGACGCAAAGGAAGCTATTGGCTATTGAACTTCCTTTTTTAGTCCCATCTTACGTCATCACGTTCAAAATGAACAGACTTAGTCCTTGTGTGGCCAATTCCGTTCGTTCGGAAGTCCGTCTGAACTCCGCTGAAAAGTCCATCGGGAAGACCGTCAGGCCTAGTCTGCCGGAAAGTCCGGTCGTGTGTACACGGCATAAGGCGACATGACTTTTAAATTTGACTTAGTATTTTGTTGCTAATACATTTACAGACGGCTAGCAGTTCTTTGTATAATTGGTAACATATCCTATTCTATAGAAGAAGGAGCGCTGGAACTCCAGCTGTTGGTTGTCTGCAATCACTCGTCACCCTTTTAGATAATAGAAATGAATGGCTCATGTTCTCACCTGTGTTTTCCTATAGCGTGCCTTCGACTGGAGCATATTGTATGGCTGTAGCGTTTCATGCTTCTCTGGCATTGTGGAACACTGCGATTGTACATACACAGTCCCCAGCCTCTGCGTTGTGCACAGCTGGTGGACATGTGGCGAAGTCATACCTCATTAACAAAGACTTAAGTAGGTTCCATGAAGTATCATTAGCTTCCCCAGTCTTTTGATATGTAAAAACGTAACATGTTTTTATAGAGTGAAGCAGGTGTCTGTTCTCTATAGCACCATGCAGTGTGTAGATCAGGGGACTTCTATTCACAAAGAAAAGTGCAGAAATTGCAAAACAAAAACAGACAGGAAACAAATTCTTCTCATCATCAACAGTAATTTAATAATATAATGGTAATACTCCTAAATGCATGGCTGTAGGATTCTATTTCTATTTTTATGTCATATAAAAGATGAATTCCAGGTATGGATATTTCATACATAGTTTAATTAGTTCAGCTTGGATCAGTGTAACAATGAATATACCATACCTGGCCGATACCCCTGGAAGATGGACTTGCTGAGTATTACAGCAGTGGCAGAGGTTTATATACTTTGTCCAGAAGTGTCATTCACAAATCCAATTTAACATTATTGTTATATTGTATTTACCCTTCCATTCATCTGCAAATTCAGCAGCCAAATTGTAATCCGCATTTGATGTCCATTAAAGCGGTTCTAAAGGCATAAGGTTTTTTACCTTAATGCATTTTCTGCACACGAGTGCCCCCTCAGCACCCAGCTTGCTGAGGGGGTACTCAGAGAAGAGGAGCAGACAGTGCCAGTGGGGGACCCCAGAAAAAGATGCCATTGCACAAAGCAGGCAAGTATAACATGTTCAATATTTTAAGAAACAAAATGTGTGCTTTTACAACCACTTTAAACAACCTTATACAGGCATACCCCACTTTTAAGTACACAATGGGGTTTATTTACTAAAGCTGGAAAGTGCAAAATCAGGTTTACTTCTGCATAGAAACCAATGAGCTTCTAACCCCAGCTTGTTCAATTAAGCTTTGGTAATAAAACCTGGAAGTTCATTGTTTCTGTGCAGAAGTGAGCCTGATTTTACACTCTTCAGCTTTAGTAAATAAACCCCAATGCGTACTTAAATGTGGGGTATGCCTGTAAGTAAAAAAAGATTTGATAAAATATTAAAATCTATTCCAAATGAACCCGTTCTTCCCCTTCCCCAATTAGTTATTATTTATCTACGAGGTATGTCTAAAACTTTTGGTGAATGGTATCACAAAACAAGCAAAACAGAAGATGCAAACAAATTACCTTTATTGGCCTTCGAAATAATCGCCATCCTTCAAAACACACTTTTGACAATGTTCATAAAGCTTCTGGAAACTGTCAGCAAAGGCATCTTTAGGTATCTATCACAGAACCACTGTCATATGTTCTTGGATCGCCGCCATATGTAAGAAGGCAATCAACATTGTCTTGACCTTGGACTTTTTTTTGATGACTTTTTTTGGGTTGTGGGGAAGACGGTGAATGCTATTCCATTGATTGCTGCTTAGATTCCAGATCGAACTGGTAGCGCCAGGTCTCATCCCCTGTGATGATGGTCTGCAGAAAGAATGGATCTTGGTCATACATGGTAATGAAATCTCCGGAGGTTTCCATCTATTTTCTTTCTGTTTATCTGTCGCATGTGCAGCATTAACCTGGAAACAGATCTTCTGCTTACCCAAATCTTAGCGGACGATGGTGCGTGTCCTTGCTAATGCCTAATTCCTCCGCCATCAATCGTAGAGTCAGTCGCTGATCTCATCCCAGCATTTGTCGCACACGCTCGATCATGTCTGGGGTCCTGCTTGCTGATGGGTGACCCGAAAGTGGCTCATCCTCAGTTGTTTCATTCCTGATGGGAACACAGATATGGGGGTGACTGATGGAGACGCAGAAGTGGGGGTGACTGATGGGGAAGCAGATGTGCGGGTGACTCTGATGGGGACCCATGTGTGGTGACTCTGATGGGGACCCATGTGGGGTGACACTGATGGGGACACGGATGTGGATGCAACTGATTGGGGCACAGATGTGGGGGAGACTGATGGGGATATAGATGTGGGGGTGACTCTGATGGGGACCCATGTGAGATGACACTGATGGGGACACAGATGTGGATGCAACTGATTGCGGCACAGATGTGGGGGTGACTGATGGGGATATAGATGTGCGGGAGACTCTGATTGGGGACACAGAATATGGGGGAGACTCTAAAGGGGACACAGATGTGGGGGGAACTCTGATGGAGACACAGATGTGGGGGCAAATTCTGATGTGGACACAGATGTGGGGGAGACTCTGATGGAGACACAGATGTGGGAGAGACTGATGGGGACACGGATGTAGGGGAAATGCTAATAAAGACACAGCAGTGGAGGAGACTCTGGAAACACATATGTGGACAGAGATGTGGGGGAAACTCTGATGGGGACTCAGATGTGGACAAAGATGTGAGGAAAACTGATAGGGACATAAAAGTAGGGGAACCTCTGATGGGGACACAGATGTGGAAAACAACTCTGATAGGACAAGATGTGGGGCAGACTGATGGATATACTGATGGGGACAAAGATTTGGGGATACTCTGGTGTGGACACAGGTGTGGGGCAGACTCTGTTAGGGACACAGATGTAGAGGAGACTCTGATGGGGACACAAATCGGGGGGGGGGACTCTTATTGGAACACAGATGTCGGGTAGACTCTGATGTAAGCCCCCCCTTTTACATCTGTGTCCTCCACAAATTCCTCCTTTACATCTGTGCCCTCCTCAGATTCACTCTTACATCTGACATGTTATATAAATAAGTGATTATGTGCGAGTATGTGTAAAATATGCGATGTGGCCCTCATACTGAAACCTTTGGAGACCCCTGCTCTAGTCTAAGGGGTATATGGGCATGGGAGCTGAACTAGTTAAATATCCAGGCCAAAAATTAAAAAAGCGGTAACACTTGTAATCTGTTAAAGTCCAATAAAAGTAAAGTGTGAAGACAAGAAACGTCTGAGCGCATTTGCTTAGTGGGCAGTATTTTAAGGAATATTAGGTTGTTTTTTTTTTTTGCTCTGTTCAGTCCTTTCATAGCAAGAGGATAAGATCTAAAAGATATCTTCCCAAAATGTGATGAAAACTCATTCCGCTCAGGATTTTATCAGTTCCTTCACTAGTGGTCATCAGTTGTTAGGTGAAGCGGATATTGGATCTTTCTTTGGGGTTGATAAAAGCCTAGACTGTGTGTAGCCAGCGTTAGATGCCTCTATAAACAATATGGTTCCGCTGCCCTGGAAGAATTCAAGTAAAATGCACATGAAAATTGATTACCAGGCAGCTTTGATACCTCACAGAATTTTACCCACAACGTTGGCAGGATCCATAAATCATTATTCTCCTCTCACAGACCACAACCTAGACATCATTGTCAATATTTTAGAATAATTATCAGGGGTTCTATACTGCTAAGCGGGTGTGACAGCTCTCTAAAAGCAATGTAAGTGAGTTTTGATGTGTTACTGGGTTTAGTTATAATATTTTGCTGCATTTGAAATATTTTCTTTAATAAATATTAACTTAAAAGACCACAGTCTGATGGAAGAGCTTTTAGAGAATCTCCGCAGTGCAGCTTTTTAGTACTTACAGTGGATCTTTATCCTCTAACGAATGATCCTCCTCTCCACCTCTCATCCAGTTCTCTGCATGGATTGCGTTCTTTTCTTTTTTTTCTCTCTAGCGTTTTTTTTTTCCCAGCCCCACCCCCCTTGCACGCCATTTGCCTAGTTGAATGATGTGTACTGTCCTCCCTTTGCCTTCTGGGATATGCATGTCACAAAGCCTTTCATTATGGTTGGAGAAGGCTGGCCTAGTGGGGCATCATCGGGGAGGTGTGCCGGGTGAACCAGGAACAGCCTCGATGACATCACACCAAAACATGGTGATGCAGGACTGAGCACTGCCAGAAGGGACGAGAATCTTAGCTGGACAATGCTGGATCTGCTGGTGGATGAGTATCTGAGATGTGCAGAACTCAGCACCAGGTATGGGTTTGAAAAAAAAGGAGGAGGGAGGGTTAAAATCTACCTTAATAAGGACATTTCTACAACAGAACTGACCATTAATGTACAAAAATCTGTGACTTTGTTTTTTCTACTGCAGTTACACAATACATTGCAACCCGTGCCTGCTGATTGGACAGTAATGAAGCAGAGGCACCCCGAGGACGTAGTTCCTCTGTTACCCTCCTATAAGTGTGCTTAGGAATGGAGTCTGATAACATTGTATAAAGCAGGGATATTCAATTAGCGGACCTTCAGCTGTTGCAAAACTACAAGTCCCATCATTCCTCTGCCTCTGGGTGTCATGCTTGTGGCTGTCAGAATCTTGCTATGCCTCATGGGACTTGTAGTTCTATAACAGCTGGAGGTCCACTAATTGCATATCCCTGGTATAAAGCAATAGAGTCTTGGAAGTGACCTTCCATCTCCAAGTCATGATGCTGCCAATTAGGTGATGCAGTATGGCTGCATTTAAGACACATTTGGGTATTTATGTTAGTTTAATGTAAAAATGAATCTGATAAATTCAGCTCCCACCTGAAATTTCTTTATAAACATTCCTCAGCATGATATGGTAAAAAAATCACCCCCCATTAATGGCCAGCAGCTGACAATGTGCATGGCTGCTCGCTCTTGATCCGGCCGTCACTGATGAACATGACCACCATCTGGTTTCATTGGGATCTGCTGTGCTATCTATTCAAAGCAAACATTTATTATTTTGCAGCTTACTAATTCTTAGATGTGATGGCTGCATTTGATTTCTTTTTTTCTTTTTTAAGGCTTTCTTTCCTTTATTTTCACCTGGTAATCTAGTCAGTAAGTCTGTTGTTTTTCAACAGAACAAGCTGTCTTGCAGATGTAAAAGTTACAGGGTTGAGACACCATTTACTACTGGCAGGGTTGCTTATAGTTTTCAGATTGTATTTATTTATGTAAAACCTTTATCCCAAAAGGAACAACATTTCTACTTTAACTGCTTATAAAGGTAATCACAGGCTGTGTGCTGTAGATCCCTTCCCTGTCACCTTTTTTTTTTTGATGTCAGGAAAACTTGTAAGACGTTTCTGACATCAAGGATTCTGGAGACAAGTTTACACTAAAGAGGGAAATGCTTTCATATTCATATTTCATGTCTGAGGTTAATAACCACATTAAATTAACATAAAATAAAAGCTCCTCTGGCATGCGTGGCATGATTAGAAAAGACAGGCACACACACATTCAAGTGAAAACGGAATACAGCGCTAAACTGCATAGAAAAATAGAAATAAAAAATACAGCAAAACAGCTGCTAAAACTATGCGATACACATAGAGGAAATCAAATAAAATAATGTAGCAGCTCTAATAATAGTGAAAAAATATATGTATTGAATAAGTCACACACACATTGAAGGGGCTAGTACAATATTGAAGGATGACATAGAAGTAGGTGGGCAAGCTGGGAAAACAGTTCACCCTGGCAAGCCACCCTAACTAGAAAACTTAGTTCCCTCTTCTCAGTTTGAACACAGAGGAAAAGGGGAGTTTGTCCTTGAAGTTTCACTAAACCCACATCATAAAAAAAACTATCAACATATGGTGTATTACATGCTGTTCATAAGTCACTATGGGATTCGTTTTCTGTATTTTGCAAAAATCCTGGTTGATCCTGCTGCTCTCTATCTCCACCATCTCTTCATTTTCCCAATTCAGCTAGGGATTTTGTAGCTGTGGTGGCAACTCTGCACGTGCTCAGTTGTCAGTAAGTTTCTCTGCTTAGCATTTCCTCCCCATTACTTAGAACAGGCAATTAGCGGACCTCCAGCTGTTGCAGAAGTCCCATGAGGCATAGCAAGACTCTGACAGCCACAAACAGGACAATCAGAGGCAGAGGCATGATGGGACTTGTAGTTTTGCAACAGCTGGAGGTCCACTAATTGCATATCTCTGGATAGAGTCACACATGTGGGTGTCTACATAGTAGTATGACAGCCCACGCCCTACTTCCTCCTCCATGCCCACTAACCAGCTAAACACAATGGGGGCAGGTTATTACATGTATATTAATGTTGGCTTCACCTCCCTCTTATTCCAAGATACAGGCAGGAAAGGTGTGTAACTGGAAGAAATCCACTCAAACTATGTTATTGCCAAAAAAATATAAATTTGTATGACATTTTAAAACAGTTCATTGATATTATCTTTTTAATTTTTACTTTGTATTCCAATGGCTGTTATTTTTATTTTTTTACTTCTTTTTTAATGTTTGATCAGCAGCAAAGGACTAGAAGCTCCTCCTGCTTATGTTTCCCTGCAGACAGGCTGGCAAAGAGCTGGGTCTTGTGTATATCGATTAGGAAAAGGATACTTGGATGTTTTTTTTTAATTAAAATAATTACAGTGCCGATTCAGCCCCGGAAGATTTTACCACCTTCCTGACCAGAGCACTTTTTGTGATTCAGCACTGCGTCGCTTTATGTGACAATTGTGCGGTCGTTGCAAACAAAAAAAATTGAAGTCCTTTTTTTCCTTTTTTCCCACAAATAGAGCTTTCTTTTGGTGGTATTTGATCATCTCTGCGGTTTTTATTTTTTGCGCTATAAACAAAAAAACAGCAACAATTTTGAAAATAAAAAACACATTATTTTTTACTTTTTGCTATAATAAATATCCCCCAAAAATATATGAATTTTTTTTTTTGACATCCACGATCACGGGCTCCCAGTGGATGTCGAGTCTGCAGGACCCACGGTCATGGAGCACGTGTGCGTGCCCACAATGCCACATCTTAACCCCTTCAATACAGGGCACTGTTACACCTTCCTGCCCAGACCAATTTTGAGCTTTTAGCGCTGTCGCACTTTGATTGACAATTGCGCGGTCATGTTACGCTGTACCCAAACTAAATTTTTATCATTTTGTTCCCACAAATAGAGCTTTCTTTTGGTGGTATTTGATCGCCTCTGGGATTTTTATTTTCTGCTAAACAAATAAAAAAAGACCGAAAATCTTGAAAAAAAAACATGTTTTTTTTGTTTCAGTTACAAAACTTTGTAAATAAGTAAGTTTTCTCCTTCACTGATTGGCACTGGCAGGGCTGCAGTGACGGGCACTGCTAAGGCGGCACTGATGGGCACCGATGAGGTGGCACCAATGAAGTGGCACTGATATGCGACACAGACACTGATAGGTGGCACAAATAGGCACTGATAGGTGGCACAGATTGTCATGGATAGGTGGCATGGATGGGCCGCATGGATAGGGGGCACACATGGGCATGGATAGGCGACACGGATGGGCATGGATAGGCGGCACGGATGGGCATGGATGGGCACTGATAGGCGACATGGATGGGCACTGATAGGCAGCATGGATGGGCACTGATAGGCGGATAGGATGGGCACTGATAGGCAGCAAGGATGGGCACTGATAGGCGGCATGGATGGGCACTGATAGGCGGCATTGTAATGTAAAGTATTGAAGGGATGGATGCCAATCAGTGCCAAACAATAATGCATGCCAATCAGTGATGCCCATTGTGGGCACTGATTGGCATCCATTATGGGCACTGATTGGCATTCATTATGGGCACTGACTGGCATCCCTGGTGGTCTAGGGGGGCATACCTGGTGCTGGACATCCCTGGTGGTCTGGTGGTGTCCCTGGCAGTCCAGTGTGGGCATCCTCGGGGGGGCTGTGCTGATAATTGATCAGCACAGACCCCCCCCTGTCAGAGGAGCAGCCGATCCGCTCTCCTCTACTCGCGTATGACAGACGCGAGTGAGGAAAAGCCGATCACCGGCTCTTCCTATTTACACAGTGATCAACCGTGATTGGACACGACTGATCACGTGGTAAAGAGCCTCCGTCGCAGACTCTTTACCGAGATCGTAGTTGTGGTGTGTCAGACTGACTCCTCGCAACAACGATCGCCGCGATGCGTGCCCCCGGGGGCGCGCAGCGGCTTAATATCCTGATCACGTCATATGACGTCCGGTCAGGATATTAAAACCACTTTGCCACCGTCATTTTGCTATATGGCGGGCGACAAGTGGTTAAAGGGGACGTACCTGTATGTCCATTTGCCTAGCCGTTTCATTGTGCCGACGTATATCGTTGTGCGCTGGTCGGCATGTGGTTAAAACTGTTTATTGGTATTATTTTTTTCATTTTTACTTTGTATTCCAAAGCTTGTTTTTTTTTTTTTTTTTTTTGTTAACGTTTGACCAGCAGCAAAGGACTAGAAGCACCTCCTGCTTATGTTTCCCTGCAGACAGGCTGGGAAAGAGCTGGGTCATGTGTATATTGATTAGGAACAGGGTACTTGGATGGGTTTTTTAATTAAAATAATTACAGTGCCATCATCCACATACAGAAATAGAAGGAACAATGTACATTAAACAGTGTGTGTTTAGTAACACTTTAATGGATGTACAGTATAACACTCTCAGACGACATACTATATGATATAATGAATGGGAGACTGTGTAATTTGGATATATATATCTTCACCTTGCTGGCTGGAATATTCAATGCAAATAGTAAGTACATATTGAAAGAGCTTAGCTTGTCTTCTTTATCATCGTATTCATCAGAAAGGACATGCACTTTGAATTCCCTGCTTTTGTATCAGGTACTATACAGCGTACAACAATAGCTGATACCAGCAATAGCTGAAGTACCTACTGTATGTCTGGTGGCAATAGTAGACAAAAGCATTGGGTCAAGAGGTAGATGATCTCTATCTCAGCCGAGTAAAAGAACAAGCCTAGACCGACTGATCTCCTTGACTTTGTTCTGCAGATGCCTTTTATTTACCACTGTCATAAGCAATATACATCACTTGACAATATCTCTTGTGTGACAAATCCATTACCTTTTAATTACAGAGGTAGGAAAAAATATCCTCTTCCAGCATCAAGCAACTTTCCCAGCTATGACAAGCATTCCCTTTAGTGCTGTAATGTCAGGCCTGACAGATGGCCTGGAGTCTGATACATGGGGACGTGAGTGTCTTGGTGGTGGGCAAGGCTCCTGAAAGCTCTTTAACAATAAAAGCTGCTGCACAAGGGAGGATCAGGACACTGTAAGTCTTCCAGCCCATAGTCTGATGGCTTTTACATGCCCTCATTATTCATCTGCATTTGGCAATGCTGCATGTAAGCAATGTCTCTATGTCCGTGTGTTCTCTTCTAATTGTTTGGTTGTAGTAATTGGCTGTTCTGCTTTCCCCTAGAATCTGGACGGAATTATCAGCGAGATGTAATAGGTTACTATAGAAAAAACATGTTTCTAATATGGTCACTAAAGGCGCTGCAGTGGTGGCTTAACCACTTGCCTACCAGGCCAATTCCGACATTTCTCCTACATGTAAAAATGATAGATTTTTTTGCCCAAAAAAAAGGAATTAGAACTGTCAAACTTTATACACTATATTACCAAAAGTATTGTGACGCCTGCCTTTACACGCACATGAATTTTAATGGCATCCCAGTATTAGTCCGTAGGGTTCAATATTGAGTTGGCTCACCCTTTGCAGCTATAACAGCATCAACTCTTCTGGGAAGACTGTCCACAAGGTTTAGAAGTGTGTCTTTGGGAATGTTTAACCATTCTTCCAGAAGCACATTTGTGAGGTCAGGCACTGATTTTGGTTGAGAAGGCCTGGCTCAGTCTCCACTCTTATTCATCCCAAAGGTGTTCTGTCGGGTTGAGGTCAGGACTCTGTGTAGGCCAGTCAAGTTCCTCCACTCCAAACTCACTCTTCCATGTCTTTATGGAGCTTGATTTGTGCACTGGTGTATAGTCATGTTGGAACAGGAAGGGGCCATCCTCAAACTGTTCCCACAAAGTTGGGAGCATGAAATTGTCCCGGTGACAAGAAATGATGAAACATCCCCCCAATGGGTCCACAGAGCCGTTCCCCATGCTGTACAAAACTAAAAAATTTAGCTTCTAAATTATGACTAAAATGAAATGTGTATTGTAGCTTTAAAATTAGAATGTTAATTAAATCATTTTGAAATTGGAATGTATACAATGTAAGTAAAAATTTGATTTTATTGAAGCCACAATCTCGGCTAATGTTTTTGCTGCGGTGATTAGGCTAAGCTGGGCATTCATAGTCTTTTCTGAACAATAAAAACATCTGATGATTAGTCATTTTCATTAAACAAGGATCACCTGCTGCATCTTCTTTTGTACTAAAGCGGATTTCTAGCTTTTCAAATCCATTAGGTCTCGTTCACTCCGGGGACCTTCATTTTTCCACACCAAAGCCTCTATGTGCCTCATTGACAGCAAAAGTAAAAGTGCGTTGCATTAAAAAGCAGCCTTTCTGCATCTTGCCACAGTGTACTGTACATGAATGCGGGTAATAATGGGCTTGATTTACTAAAACTGGAACACTCAGAATCTGGTGCAGTGGTGCATGGTAGCCAATCAGCTTTCAACTTCAGCTTTTTCAATTAAGCTTTGGCAATAACACCTGAAAGCTGATTGGTTTCTATTCAGAGCTGCACCAGATTTTGCACTCTCCAGGTTTAGGTAATCAACCCCAGTGGCCCATAAACACGATCCGAATATCGTACGAAAACTGTCATCCAAGGAAGAATCGTACGATTTTCGGATCGTGTGTACACTACTTTCGAGAAACGATCATGACAGTTTATCCGATATTATTCGATCGGACAAGCACGAAAATTTTCCTCATTCGATACCAGATCGGACGATTTTCGTTCAGTCAGTATAGTTGTCCGAAAATACAATACAAATACATTACAACACATTACATTACTTCTGATTTTTTTCTGTTGTACGAGAATATTCAGTTTCTACTTGCGACTATTAAGAGAAAAAAGTTGCAGAAGAAGGGAGAACTGCTCACCATTTAAATGCGTTAAAGGGGTTGTAAAGGCTGAAGGCTTTTCACCCTCATGCATTCTATGCATGAAGGTAAATAACCTTCTGTGTGCTGCTCCCCCCCAGCCTTAATACTCACCTGAACCCCCTCTCGATTCAGCCATATGCACGGGAGCCTCAGCTGTCCCTGGACTCCTTCTCCTCATTGGCTGAGATATAGCAACGGGAGGCCGTTGGCTCCCACTGCTGTCAATCACAGCCAGTGAGCCAATGAGGAGAGAGTCGAGGGCGGGGCTGAGCTGTGGCTTCATGTGTATTATGGACACATGGAGTAGGGGTCGAAGTGAGCACACACCAGAGCTCCCATAGCAAGTGGCTTGCTATTGGGGGCACTGGTCAAGGGGGAGGAGCCAGGAGTGCCAGCGAGGGACTAGAGAAGAACAGGGTCGGGGCTCCTCTGTGCAAAACCATTGCACAGAGTAGATGAGCATGACATGTTTGTTATTTTTAAAAACAAACCTTTGATATCACTTTAAGCCTTACCCTATGAGCAACCTTCCACTAGAGTTAGCGCAACCCAGCTGGACCAGTCTGTCCAATATAAAAATACATTGATGTTAGTATTTAATTCCTTCCAGAGCTCTATCACAATGGATGACATAAAAATGCATGTCAACGCAGATAAAATTGCAACACTACGCAATGTGCATTATAATGCATCTTAAAGAGGAAGTAAACCCTGATGGGTTTACTTCCTCTTTGTTTCCCTGCAAAGACAAAGCATAATAGGCTACTATGCATCGCTTGCCTGACACAGGAGCCAGCGATGTCCCCGATTTCCTCGCCGGCTGGAAGCGTCCATCTTCCTTTCCGGGGTCATGGACTCTGGCTCTGTGAATGGCCAGAGTCGCGTGACGTCACTCCAGTCACGGCATGTCGTTTAATGAAAACAGCACGCCGTGACCCTTCTAAAGTGCGCATGCGCCAAGTACATCGGCGCATGCGCAGAAGGAATCCTCGTAAGGGGAATTGTAAATATCTCCTAAACCTACATGGTAGGTTACAGCACCTACAGGTAAGCCTTAATCTAGGCTTACCTGTAGGTGAAAGTGTGTTGTAAGGGTTTACAACCACTTTAAATTTGCATCAACACAGCCGTGTTTTTGGTGCATTGCATTGACATTTATGTGCATTATGAGAAGAAAAGAATCTTATACAAACTTACAGCTTACAAAAATAATTCTACAACCAGTGCTACAGACTTTTTTGGCTTCTTGTTCGACTTGAAATTATTTCCAAATCAAATTTGTGCACTAGCTAAAATCACAATGGGCCTAATATATAATAATATCAATAGTAGTGGCTAAACTCCCGCCCCAAGTGACTGGTCGGATTTATAGCTTCCCTAACAATTTGGGTCTGTACAGCAATAATGCCAGCAGTGTTTGTCCGATATTATTGATGCCTCTTTCATTATAGCTTATGTTGTATGCTATTCTTTTGTAACCAGTATACGGTATGTACACTATATCCACTTGTATTGCCGACCTAAAGTAATAGAAAAAATCTTTCTTATTCATTCAGATGGGAAGATGTGGAATACATAGATTTATTACAGCTGTCCATGTTTCTGTCTTTAGCATCTCATTTAGATCCATCCCATGAAGCTCACGCAGTGAGCTCATCGACAGCTCGTGATCTTCTAGTAATGTCAGCAATGGAGATGTCAGCAGGTCACCTGAAGCAATGTCAGGCTCATGTTTATCATGTTTATGGGCTTCCAGCTGGATGATGGAGAATTTTATGGCTCTTATCTGACATTGTCCTTTGTTTTCTTTTTTGTTTTATTGGATTTGCTATCGCTATCTGAGATACTTTAGAAATCATAGATGATAGTTACCAGCATTAAAGCAAATTGCTGGCCTATCCTAATGGCAATGGAAGGCCAAAACATGGGCAGTTTTATATCTTTATTGCTTTAAAGGAAAAGTGCACGATTTAAATAAACAAAAACAAACATTCATACTCACCTATGTTGCTGTAGCATCGGTGTGATGTTGCAGCTTTCCCCTGCTGGCACTAAGACCTAGAACTGTGTGATCATATGACCTCAGATCGCTCATTTCTAGGTCTTCACTGAGCATAAAACAGGGACTGTCAGTCACGGGCTTTCTGCTCTGCCCCTCCAGTGCTCAGTGGAGTGCTGGACTGTGGAGGGGGCAGGAGCTGCTGGCTCAGGCTCTCAGCATGCTGCTGAGAGCCCAAGCCAGGTTCCGGTCAGGCATCTGGGTGCATCCTGACATTAAAGTCGGGATCCTTGCAGAGCCTGTAACAGCTTTGTGGTCAGCTGACAGCAGGCTTTAACCAGCTGTCAGCTGAATTTGGGTCACAGGACTGTAGAAATAAGTGCACTACTGTGACCCAAAAGAAAAGTATGATAAAAAAAAGCTTTGGACATACTTCTCCTTTAATTGTTGCCAGTGGACTGAAATTGAGCTTGCAGCAGTATTGTAACAGGCTAAAGGTTTCCAGAGCTACATGATCTTTCCTAGTCTGGCAAATTTTATCTGGACAGGCCATGTTCCTTATGTGTGTTGGAAGACGCACTTGGTTGATTTGTTTCTGAGGGAACTACTGATATGTGATGGGTTGAGCTTTTTACCCAACCAGTGATGGTTTCTTTTGGGATATAGATTTCTTCACAATATTCAGTGATGCCTTTTCCTTCAAAGTCTTTAGAATGCTTATGCCTCGTACACACGATCAGATTTTCCGATGGGAAATGTTCGATGTGAGCTTGTTGTCGGAAATTCCATCCGACATTTGTTGCGATGGAAGAACTGCACTGGCTATTGAATGTCATTTGTCATTTTCTCGGCTTGTTATATGTGTTGTACGCCACCGCGTTCTTGACGTTCGGAATTTCCGACAACATTTGTGTGACTGTGTGTATGCAAAACAAGTTTGAGCCAACATCCGTTGGAAAAAAAATCCACGGTTTTGTTGTCAGAATGTCGATTGTGTGTATGAGGCATTAGGATACTTAGGCAATCACTGGAGTAATCATTCAACAGTCATAAGATCTGATGGCCATTTTATATAAACCTGTTAATATAATGTGATCAAGGGTAAGCAGATGTTGCAAAGTTTATCTTAGGGCCTTATACATTTGGACCTCAGACATGGACTGCTATAGACAAAACTGAGCACCTGGCAAAAATGTAAGTACTTGCCCCATATGCTGAAATTCTGTACTATGTGAGAGGGTGTCCCAACAGAATGAGGAACATATAACATACAGTATAGGGTATAGAGGCCAGGACTGAGTAACATACAACATAGCATATATTGCGCAATGGTCAGGTCTTGGTAACGTACAGCAAAGCATGTAGAGTGCAGAGGTCAGGAAAATATAAAGTACGGCACAGTATGACACAGCTTCCAGTGTATATAAGTCAGGCATATGTAACATTCAGCACAGCCTTCAGTTTGCAGTGGTCAGAAGTGTGTATCAAAGTACTCAGTAAAAGATGATCTGCAACTTCATACATGCTCCTCAATCTTTTCAAATTTATTGATACTCCATGAAAAACAGGTAGGTACAGCAGATGTTAATGCGTTTCAGCCATGACAGCCTTGTTCACAACTTATGAACAAGGCTGTCATGACTGAAACGCATTAACATCTGCTGTACCTACCTGTTTTTTATGGAGTATCATCAAATTTTAAAAGATTGAATAGCATGTATGGAATTGCGCTGAGCAACTGCTTATCCTGCACCTGACAACTCAGGAGAAGGTTCAGATGATTTGGGGTAATGTCACCTTTTTCTTTATTTTTGTATCACAGTACGTCCTACATCGCTGATCAGTGGAAGGAAAAAAATGTCACCGCTGTGGCAGTGGCCCTAGCATCAGGGAACAGTGGGAAAAAATAATGTCACAAAGTAGTCAAGTTTATTGTTAGGATCAACATGCCTGACATCAGCAGTCATTGGGAAGAAAAACATTAGCCGTAAACAAAGCATCACTTTGTCCAACAGTGCCGGCTCAGTTCTATTGGTAGATGTTGCTCATCAAGCTTTGGCAATAAAACCTGGAAGCTGATTGGTTACTATGTAGAAGTGAGCCTGATTTTGCACTCTCCAGCTTTAGTAAATGAACTCCACATTGTATCCCTATGCATTGCCTGACTTGAGGTTCCCACGTGGAAAATCGCTATAGTGGACCAATGAAAACACAAGTGCTTTGTGCACTTAGAGTCCATTCACACAGCGAGACTTTAGAAGGCAACTTGGACACAACTTGAGTATGAATCACAGCACGACTTGAGGCAACTTACAAGGCAACTTGAAGTTGCTTCCAGGACAGGGGACTTTGCCAGTGGCCAATCACATAATAATCAGCTCTGTGGGAGGGAGGGGTTTGACTAGAAAACTATTTTTACTTCCTGGAAAGTTGCTTCAGTTAAGACAGGGGATCCAACTTGGAGGCAACTTCCATTGAAATCAATGGGTAAAAGTTGCCTAGAAGTCGAATTGAAGTAGTACAGGAACCTTAAAACGACTTTCATTCACTTACATTGATTTTATCATGTTGCGCGACTTGAGGCAACTTGGGATGACTTCAAGTCAGATCTAAAGTTGCCCCTGTGTGAATGGACTCTTAGGCCGCGTACACACGCGGGGACTGTTCGCTCAACTTTGTCCGTCAAACAGTTTCAGCGGACAGTCCGCTCAAAATTAGCATGGACGGACTTGCCCACACACGACGAACGAACAGTCCGCTGAAACCGTGCGCGATGACGTGAACGGCACGTACGACGGGACTAGAAAACGACGTCCTATACACTGCAATGCAAACTTCGGCGTGTAAATCCTTTCTGAGCATGCGCGGAACTTAGTTTGACGAACAAGCCTACACACGAGGGGACTGTTCGCTGAAACAGAGTTTCAGCAGACAGTTTTTCGGAATTTCCGAAAATCTTTGTTCAGCAGACTGTCCGCTGAAACTGTCCGCTGAAAGCCCACACACGAGTGGACTGTCCGCCGAAACACTGTTCAGCGGACAAAGTTGAGCGAACAGTCCCCGCGTGTGTACGCGGCCTTAGTGCTTGAGTTTAGCTAATTTCTGATTGGCTGTTGCAAGTAACTGTGCATTATTGCTGGAGCCCCAAAGGTTTGTGAAGCAGAGCAGGTTTGATGGGTAATAATTAGGTACTGCATGCTTTTTATACACATTATATATTTTTTTTGAAAACCACTTGCATCTAAAAATACAAAGAATCAATTATTCGGATTCTGATATTGTTACGCTAAAAGAACATTTCGATGAACGGTCGGGTGCAACGGGTGGTTCATTATGTTTTAATGTGAAAACAAAGATTGTCTTTTGAATGACAGATGACAAAACCTTCAGGTCTCTGGGGATATTGTGTCGGGAAAGTGCAGATTCTCAGAGCACTAAAATGGAATACATTTTCATACGTTATCATATCAAAATATTCTGTGTAGTTAAAATGTTAATGTATGAGGCCTTGACTGTGAAGATCTTGTAGGAAAGAGACCTAGTTACTGGCATATGTGATTGTAAGTCCAAGTCCTTCAGGAGTTAGTGGATTAGTTTGTTTCAATTTAAAAGTGGTATCAATGTACAAATACAATTGGATTCGGCCTTTTTTTTTTTTATAATGAATGTGCAGTTGAAACACAAATACTTAGTTTTGTCTATGAACATTTTTTTTTCAAGGAATGCACATAGTCTTCTGATCCACAATCCGTACTGGTCTATATGTTTGTTTAATATAACCCTGAGCACCCTCACTTTTGTGAACTATTCCAAGTACAGTAGTACACCCCTCCCTCCCATTAGCTTACAGTGCAGATACTCCTTCTTGAAGTCTTATATAAACTTTCAGCTAGTATGTTAATAAAAAAAGATAGACAATTGTTAAAGCAAAGTTACACCCAGAAATGGAACTTCCACTGATCCGGTTCCCCCCACCCTCCGGTGTCACATTTGACACCTTTCAGGGGGGAGCAGATATCTGTCTAATCCAGGTATTTTCTCCCATTTCCGGCAGTCATGCCTATCAATGGTGCTCAAAATTGTTAAAATAGGAATCAGATGGAGATGTGCACACTACAGCGTTAGCGTTGCTTTGCCTTGCTGTAAGGCAAAAATAATGTTGCCTATAGAATTTGGCAGGCGTTGATGCTTTGCAATTGCCTCCATTAGAATGCATCACAAGCATGCCGTAAATGCACTGTAAACGTGCCCGATGGCAATTAGAGTAAGTTTAGGGTGCAGTTGCAAACCGTCAAAAGTGATCATTTTACGTTTTAGCCTTATACAAAAATAAAAAACATCTCACAGAGCTTTTGAGGAGTGTTGACTGATGCAATATGAATGCCTGTACAACACATCCAAAATGTGTTCATGCACATTATAGGTGCGTTAACATGCTTTAAGACTGCTTTAAAATTTAACACCTGTCTTAGCCTTTGTACACACGGTCGGATATTCCGATGGACAATGTCCGATAGGACCGTGTTGTCGGATGATCCGACAGTGTGTGGGCTCCATCGGACTGTTTCCATCGGAGTATCCGACGGACCAAGTTTTCCAACTTGTCTATAAAATTTTCTGACAACATGCTCCGATCGGACTTTGTCAGATCATGTGTAGAGAATTCCGATCAGACAAAGTGCCACGCATACTCAGATCAAATTCCTAGACCAAAGCTATTGGCTACTAGCCTGAACATAGTCCCGTCGTAATAAAATAAGGTCATCACGTTAAGTACGATCGGATTTTCTGACAACTTTGTCCGACTGTGTGTATGCAACAGTTTCGGACAAAATCCGACGAATTTGGTTGTCGAAATGTCCGACCGTGTGTACAAGGGCTAAAAGAGCCCAAAGGGAAAATAGAAAGAACAGTAATGTATAGCTTGATGAAGAGCTTTTTTAACCACTTACGGGCAAAAGAACCTAGACTCGAAAATGTTATGTGGATATCATTGCCCTTCCAAGGTATAAAACTGGTTTGTTCTAGATGGATAAAAGAATCACTTACTCATTCATTTTAACAGGTAAAAGCTCCACTATGATTTTAGCATTTATATATATTTGGAAGATAGGTCTGTTAGAGGCACAGTGAGCTGTACTATTACTTATATAAAGAACCATCACAGGAAAGCCATCATCTATAGAGAAAGGGAATTGGTACGAAAAGACCTCTTTGAAAACTATAACCCATCTAGGAGACATCTGATCATTAGCCAATTTATATATTTCAACTTAGTTCCCCTACAAAATTGCCCATTTTATTTAGGACGGTTTGGTTCCCTGATGATTTTTTGTAATCCAAAGATCTATTTTGAAAGAAGTTATTCTTTCAAGTTGCGTATGTTATCCTATGTTATGCTTAGATATTTTTGAGACTGATAGGAAACATTTTCGAGTCAAGGATACTGAGAGTAGTGACAGGGAACGTAGATCATACACCCAGCATGATTGTGATTCATCTGTTTTATGCAGATTCTTTATCATGAATGATCTGAAAGTCTCGTGAGATTTGCCCTGGGCTGAATATAGGAACCCAGTAGAACTCACAACATGCCATATCTAAAAAGGATCTCCTGCTTTGTTTCTACTGAGACCTCAGAATCAAAAAGGTGATAACCTGAGGGGACTGACTTAACAACAGCTTTTTTAGAAGAACTTGGTCTGATATACCCCTGGGGAAAAATTAATTACACGTCCAAGAAGGAGGCAACATATCTCTCAACAGGATATGATAAGAAAAGGAATGTCAAGTGAAATTTGTACCGGAGGGTTTTTCCCATGGCCACTAACATCAAATACAGTGAATAAGCCTAGAGAAGCAAAGTTGTCTGTAGATAAAGAAAAGTATTTTTTAGGAGTTTGAAGTCACCATTGTCTTCATAAATCTAATCATAGTATGTGTCATGCTGGGCTTATGTATGCATAAACATATTTGATATGGGGGAATCTTTCTTAGTGGCAGGTATACCCCCTACTGTTGCGTGAGTAATAGATCTTGTTTTACAGATAAGTGCTTATACAAAAACATGATCCAGATGAAGGTTTAGTAGCTGGTTTATGAACTGTTACATAGAGTTCACTAGAATATGCCTCATATGTTTACTGATTGATAATAATGAGTGCTAAAAGATTTTTTTTAACTGAAAAGCTTGCATGATATACATTTTTTAATCATTCTTTTTTAGTCTGACATAAAAAATAAAGTAAATTCAGGGCTTTTACTTTGCACAGATGCTGATGCTCCAGGAGATGATCTCGCTGGCCAGTGGGGGAGAGGAGGAGCCGTGAGTTTAATGTGTGGGAGGATACGACCTGCCACAGTAGCTACTATAGAGGAAGGGGCAGTTGTTTTTGCAAAGGTTGTTAACCAAATGAGGGCAGTGGGGGGGGGGGGGGGGGTTGGGTGCAAAAGTGAGAGTGCTTTAAGGATGCAGAAGTGAGCTGCAGTCAGCTGTTGCAGAGGTAAGTTGACAGGGTGCAAATGTGAGTTGCAGACAAGGTGCAGAGGTGAACCGCATACGGGGTACAGAGGTGAACTTCAGACGAAGGGTGCAGAGGTGAGTTGCAGTCAGGAAGTGCAAAATGAGTTGTGGTCAGGGAATGCAGAGGTGAGCTTCTAACAGAAAATGCATAGGTGAGCTTCGAATGGAAAATGCAGAGATGAGCTTTGGATGGGGGGGGGGGTGAAGAGTTGAACTGTTAAGGGGGGTGCAGAGGTGAGTTGGGGTAAGGGGTGCACAGGTGAGCTGTGAGCAGTTGTGGTTGGGGGTGCAGAGGCGAGTTGTGGATGGGGATGCTGAGGTCGTGGACAGGAAGTCTAGAGATGAGCTGTAGATGGAGAGGCACGGGTGAGCTGTGGATGTTGGAGTGCAGAGTTGAGCTTTGGACAGGAGTTCAGTGATGATCTTTTGAACAATTGTGACCTTTGGATAGGAGTTCAGTGGTGAGATTTGAACAAGGGTGAGATTTGGATGGAGTTCAATGGTGAGCTTTGAACAAGGGTGAGCTTTGGATGCAAGTGCAGAGGTAACTTGTGGACAGACAGGAGATGCAATTGTGAGCTTTGGATAGTGGGGTGCAGAGTGGGCTTTAGACAGGGGTACAGACGTAAGATTTGGATGGTGGGGTGCAGAGGTAAGTTTTGGATGGTGGGGTGCAGAGGTAAGCTTTGGATGGTGGGGTGCAGAGGTAAGCTTTGGACAGGGGAAAGAGGTGAGTTGTGTTCAGTGAGGTGCATAGGTGAGCAGCTGACAGAGGTGAATGATGGGTATTGCTTGTTTTGGGGGTGAAAATTGTTCACTAGGCAAGATTTTCACTTGGTAGGAGGAGACATCACAACATACTGTACAGGGTTCAGTGGTGAAGAGTATGTAATGCAGGAAAGAGCTCTGTACTGGGGGGGGGGGGGGGATTTGGGGAGAAGCCATTCTATGATGTAGTGTGCACGATGCTCCACACTGCTGGTCTCCCCTGCAGGGGGGAGGGGAGGGAAGTTGGGGGGCAAGTAAATGTATACAAAATTACATACATATCCTTTAAAACACTCTTTAAAAATGCAGTGAAATACAAGAAAAAATTTGAATTTTTAGGGCCAGAAGTACAAAAATACCTTCACTTAGTATACACCTAATGCAGCTATAGCATTTAAGACTGAACTCTGGCGAAAAAGTGACCCTTCCAGTGGGACTCCCCAAGCAATGCAAGGGTTAAATGCTCATTCTTTCTAGCTATAATGTACTTATTATTTTTCCTTAAAAATGTAATAAACCTGCACTAATGACGTGCCCGCACTGGCCAGGAAGTTGACACTCTGCAGCGCTAATCACAGGCAGTGAGACATTTCCTGATCTGCAGCTGCACAGATCGGGAAATGTCTCACTACCTGTGATTAGCGTTATGCAGTGTAAGTTTCCTGGCTGGCGCGGGTATGTGGAGTTGCAAGCACGCCTGAGCTCATCCTTACTAGCCACATACTGCATGTGGGAATATAGTGGCTTAGTGTACTCAGTCTTAAATGTCTGTGCCTTGACAATTTAAAAGGCAAATAAGGCAAAAAACAGTATGCAGAATGCAATGGTTCATAGCAATCAATTAATGCGGCTTTCATTTGCCTGGAATAGTAAACTAAAATCTGATTGGATTTTAATGAGTTATTGCTCTTTGCATTTTATTATTGCACTTTCCATTGCTTAAATTTACTGTAACTAAGGGTCATGTTTATAAAGCATTCAATGTAACGTTCACCAAACATCACTGGTGGTGAATCAATCACTGTTATTTAAAACACATGCACCTGGAATATTAACCTGCAGTAAAAGTCTGGTGGATGTCAGATTCACTGCTTTAAAAACGTACTTCTAAATCAGGGGTCTCTAAACTATGACCCTCCAGTTGTTCAGGAACTACAATTCCCATCATGCCTAGTCATGTCTGAGTTTTACAATGCCTCCAGCAAAAGCTGGAGGGCCGTAGTTTGGAGATCCCTGCTCTAAATGTTTCCAAGGTCATATAATGTAGTTATTTGTGTAAGAATATTGGTACTACATTCTTGCTGTAAATTATCAGCTAATAGTAATCATCAGTTGACCTACAAAGACAATCCTAAAAGAACTGTATCTGTTCATGCTTTATTCTATAAAGTGTATGGAAACCTTCCAACAGCAA
Organism: Lithobates pipiens; assembly: GCF_037356315.1. Lineage (NCBI taxonomy): Eukaryota > Metazoa > Chordata > Amphibia > Anura > Ranidae > Lithobates > Lithobates pipiens. The sequence continues at coordinate 428,876,359 of NW_027507758.1, forward strand.
TCACGTAAACTCTAAAAGGCAGCCTTATCCCGTCAGGTTATTATCTGTAAAATGCATTGCATCCTAAGCCAGCTGCACAGACCAGTCACCATATATCATATGTCTTTATTTGAATTGTTTTTTCACATTGTTAAGAGTTGGAGTTCTCGTTCATTTTTTATACGTCGCAGAAACATGGTATTAGAGGCGATAAACACCCTGTAAAGAAATAACTTGGAGGCAAAAGTTTCACTTGTTATTTTGAGCTTGCTTAATGGAATTTTCCATTATGAAGGTTAGAATTGCTTTATGCACACCTCTGCTACATGTAGCTCAATATTTGACATGAGAAAACTTGACATCAGGCTTGTGTTTTTTCAATGGCCATATGGATTTTTTAAAAAGAATAATAATATAGGAAAATGCCATGATGCTGACTTGACCCTGCAAGTTATACGTTTTTATTACAATCACATCATTTTACTCTCCCTTACAAGAAAGTCTCAGATCAGGCCAATGTGTTCTGTAGGAATAAGCCCACAACATGGCGTACTGCTTCCAAACTGGAAAGGAATTTTCAGACATTATTCTGGGTAGAAAGCATGTTGTACACGTATTTACATTTCTTTATTGCCTTACAGTATATTTGGCATGGTAGAATAATAGCAGATTTCAGTGTTTTAAATTTTTAATGAGTTCCATATTTTCCTGATTATTAACATTCCATTATTGAGTAATTGATTGGAAACAAGCATGCACCCAGAAAGCCTTAATAGTATCTTAATGTTGAATGCGTGACTTGGTATGTAATAGAATGAACCCCCCTCCATCCACAAATACACACACACAAAAAAAAGCATGATGACTTCACTGATATTTCTCTAATAAAAGCTTTAGTTTAGCACCTTAATAACTAAGTGATCCAGATTGGCATTCTTTAGTATTTTAAAGCAGACTAAAACTCAAAAAGGGTGAAATGCAATAGGAAGCTTCTTGAAGTGTTAATTGTGCTTATGCAGTCCCCTAAAAAGTATCGTTTTCTGGAACTGTTACTGAAAAATAGCAGTGCACTTCCTGGTATGTGAAGGTGCCTAGGCACTGTGCCTACAGTCTTATAGCTGTATATCTGCTGTGTGAGATCTAAGGCACTGCTAGTCTTGGGTGATTTAGAATGTGATTTGGTGGAGACTCTAACATGATGAAGCAAATTCTTGCTTCTCTCCAAATGTCCACCTCCACGCAACATGGTAAGTCAGTAATAGAAAAAAAGACCTGAGCATGTGGACATGGCAGTTTCGACATCATCATGTTTAAGCATTTTTCTTACTATGGCAACCCAAAATATAAATCTGGAAGCCATTAGGCTACAGCCACTGATCAGTGTATTCCTACTGCAAAGAGTCCTGTTGTCAGAATACAATGTCCCATCACAGGGGCGGTTCCTCAATCCACTTCACTTGGCCAGCTTTGGTTTTAAGTTCTTAATATGGTTGGAGCAAGGATTCTCTCCTGCTAGCTATTGTGTCCAGCAGCAAGCATGACTCACAGCTACTAAATACCCAAAAACTTACTGTATCTGATTGGATGCAGTCATTGTTCAGCTGACAATTTTCTACCTTGCTCCTTCCACAAAATTCTATTGAAAAATTCAACTTTTGTTGAGCCGAGTGGTGCCAACAGAGCCACCCACAGCTCAAGTTATTGTCAATTCAGCAAGAATTGGCCAAAATTCAAGCCTTGTAGGACCAGCTTAACCCTTGTCCCTTAACTGGAACCTGCAGGCTACATATTTTAATTACTGTAATGTCCTTCTGCATTTTTAAGAAAGGCTTAGTCAAGACAAGTGGTACTAGTAGGAATTCGCCCACAGCAGTGTTTACTTTCCACAATATATAAAGGAGCTTTTACAGGTCCAGATTATGGGTAGAAAACATGCTTTTAGTATTTGCATTTATGAATTTCTTTATTACCTTACAGCATCCTAAGGCTTAATGTGTTCTAGGATGCTAAGGGAAAATTTAATTTGTTTTCAAGGTTTAACTGGGCTGGTTGTTGTTCACGGTTTCATACTCATTTTGCAGCTTGTTTTCTTCAAAGTGATAATAAACTCAAATTTTTTTCCTATTTAAGATGCTGATGTTATGGCTAACAATTTCTGCTGCTTCATCTTTTTTTTTTTTTTTATCCTCTATTTTCACCTTTCCCTTGCTCACTGGCCTCAATTTCCTCAATAAGCCTGTGCATGCACCATGAAGCAGACCTAGCTGCAACCCTATGCGCTGCGAGGAAAGACCCACACAGGTATCACAGGATATTCCTTCATATTTTCATTTTTTTCAATTAAGGCTCAGCATCATGTGGGCATTACCTAAGGAATTCTTCTGTTTTTAGGAATATTTGTACAACCTTCTCCGCCAACCATGGTCTAAAAAAAGTCTAAAATAAATGATGTCATTAAATAAGAAGGTTTTAAAATAAAAATGTAATTAGTATGTTGATGAAGGGGATGAGATAAACCAGAGAAGACAAAATATAAGCAGATTAAAGTTCATCTTCAAAGTGGTACTTAAGTCTGCAAAAACTTCTACTCCAGCGATGCAACATCTGCAAGCTCCCTTTACCAGTGCCAACATCTCCCCAGGTTCTCCCGGGTGTGGGGTCATCAGCAATCTTTTTTTACCAGCTTTGGAAATGATGTAATGCCCACACATGCAGACAGTAAGTCATTTATCCCAACACCAAATTGTACAGAAAATGCATGCTGAGCAGTGCATGCACAACTCACTGTACATTCTAAAGAAGACTATGAACAGTCAGGTCAGCTTCTATTATTGCAGAAGAGACATAGCATGGCGGAGGCCTGTAGTATAAAAGCCTGCCTTCTTGCAATTTTTAGTTTATTCACTTCAGCGCTGCTTTAAGTGTAACCCAATTCATGTAATCCCCTTTTGTACTGCTTTTCTGTAGCAGCAAAGGTTGTTACAAAGTAGGCTCATTTATTGTGTCAGGTATGGCAGTCATACATTTGCCAAAGCCCCATTTAAAGTGGTTGTAAAGGTTGAAGGTTTTATACCTTCATGTATTCTATGCATGAAGATAAAAAACCTTCTGTGTGCTTCTCCTTCCACAGCCCCCCTTCCCAATACTCACCTGACCCCCCTCCACAAGAGCATTGGCTGTCCCAGGACTCCTCATTGGCTGAGACAGCGGCTCCCGCTGCTATCAATCACAGTCGATGAGACAATGAAGAGAGAGCGGGGGAGCAGCTGAGCCGTGGCTCCATTTGTCTTATGGAAGCATAGAGTCGGGCTTGGGAGCAAGCACAGACCAGTGCCCCTATAGCAAGTGGTTTGCTATGGGGGCACTGGTCAAGGGGGAGAAGCCAGAAGCGTTGGCGGGGGGCCTGAGAAGAAGAGGATCGGGGCTGTTCTGTGTAAACCCATTTAACAAAGTAGGTAAGTATGACCTTTTTATTTATTTTTTATAAAGCTGAACCTTTAATACCACTTTAAGCCTTTCCTACAAAGCCCCATCCCTTCTTTTATTTTTACTAAGGTGTCACAACAGGAGGATATGTGACGATGAATGCAGAATTTGGCATGGTTACCCCATATTAGTTATGGAAACTGACAAACTGCAGATGACAACTAATTTATAAGCATATTATGAAAAATAGGATGCTACCATGCTAGGTATTCCTGTAATACAACATACTGGTTTTGTAATACATCACAATGCAATCCAAAAAAAAACAGCAGAACAAGAGATCACAGGGTCTGCAGAGCTTCATTAGATAAAATACACTTCCACATTCCTCATACAGGCATTTTGGCATAATTAAACCTAGAAATCCTTTTAAGGCTGTACTTGTTATACCTGTCCCAGGCCTTGAGCCAAAGTGACTTGAAAGAAGATTATTCCAGACAACTGCCATTTGGAAAGTAACACTGTGTCCCATTTCTGATTTGGCATTCCCTGCAACTTCTATCACCTACTAAACAAACACATTTCCTCTGTGGCAACATTGTCCATGTTTCCAAAATACATTAGCTAGAACTAAGGGACATACTATGATGATGAACAGATCACGGACAATATTATGGCTAATATGACTCTGTAAACATATTCACGCATGTTCGAGGTAGCTGGTTATTTTCAAGCGCTTAGTTTTTGGTTTAAATCTTCTTTGGGGTAATGCAATCCTGTGTCCGAGCTTTGCACAATTAGTTGTCATAAAATTCTACGTATTAGGAAAGGCAATTTTTAGGCCTGATAAGGTTCAGGTTGACAGTGAAAGTTCTAAAATAATAACAGTGCTAAAATACAGATACCTTTTAGTGCCTTCAGTTACAGTATCTCACAAAAGTAAAAAAAAACACCCCTCACATTTTTGTAAATGTTTAGTACAGTGGTGGGGCAGATGTGCAGGGGTACAGTGGTGGGGCAGATGTGAAAGGGGTACAGTGGCGGGAGGGATGGTTCAGCGGTGGGACAGAAAAGCAGGTTGGTATAGTGTGGGGCAGATGAGCAGGGCAGTACAGTGGTGGGGCAGATGTACAGTGGTGGGGCAGATGTGCAGGGAGTTACAGTGGTGGGGCAGATGTGCAGGGGGTTACAGTGGTGGGGTAGATGTGCAGGGGTTTACAGTGGTGGGGCAGATGACCAGGGGGGTACAGTGGTAGGGCAGATAAGCAGGGGGGTACAGTGGTAGGGCAGATGAGAAGGGGGGGTACAGTGGTGAAACAGATTTGCAGGGGGGACAGTGATCTGAGGTGTGGAGTTGCAGGAATTGGGGCTTATCTGAGGCGTGAGAGTTCAGGATGTTAATTTCTCACTACTAAAGTAGTTTACAGCAGTTACTTTATAAAAAAATCCTTTTCATGATTGGGGGTGTGAAGTTTACATTTTTTTGTTATAATATTGGCACCCTCAATTTCTTTAAAAACATTGTTCGGCACACTGTGCTCAAAAGGTTGCCTACCCCTGCATTAAACTGACTTCATCTGCAGAATAAAGTTCATCCCTTTGATCTATAGATGAACAAATAGAAGTATACAAAAAGAAACAATGTTTCTCTTTACCTTTCTGTTTCAACTGAGCAATGTTGTTGATAAACATTGCCTGGCTGCTTTTCTTTTTTTTACAGTTTCAAGTGCTGGGACTTGGTTTATACTTCAGCTGTCAACAGGGGGACTCCAATGACAGCTGAATGAGTCATCGGTTGTTAAGGACACGGCAGCCCTGCTTCTTAACAACCAATAATTGCCGACTTTTTCTTTTAACAATTCAGCTGTCGGTGGGTTATTCCCACTGACAGCTGAAAGAACCAAGCCTGAAAGTATCAGTTTCAGGTATTGGAGCATTTGCTTAATATAGGCACTACCAGTATAGGTATCATTGCAACCTTACCTTACAGTTGAATAGAATTCAGTATGCTTACTAATGTTCATCAGTGCTGTATACCTTAACCAGCATCAAGCTGTGTTGGGGCAGACTAAGCTTTACATGTGTCCTTAGAACTTATAGTTCACCTCTAGCCAAAACTAAACATTTTTGAATAAAGTGGAGGAAAATTGAACCTCTGCCAGGTTTTAATGCTTGTCTGTGACTCTATTGGGATTTTTTTCCACACTAGACAGCTGGCTATTTTATACCAAGGAGAGGTAAAGATGAGGCACTGAGTATGGATCCCTGACACATAGGAGAGGTCCTTATGAAGCCAAATGGCTTGTGTTCAGCAGCTCTCCACAAAATAGAGGCCCTGCTCAAGAGACAAAGGTCACGCAATTTGGGAAGTCCATATGCATTTCAACTAAAGAGGGTGCCAGACAAAAGTCCCCAGAGCCCAAAGTGGTGTTCTATTAATTTCCACAAATGACAACACCTAAAAAAACATTAGGCAGCCAACGTGCTTCAGGGGTTCAGCAGTCCTTCATCAGGGTTCTAAAATAAACTAGATATCAGTTGGACCCAAAGCAAAGCTCCTAGACAAATTCAGTTTAAACCAGGAGAATAATCTTTAAAAAGGTACCCATGTCAGCATATCTGCATTGTGGATGGAGGTAGACTTTAAAATGGATTTGAGCTAAAGAGACAAATTTGTGACAGCATTCCAAAATGTTGTCAGGTTTTACTAACTTAAAGTCAAGAATCAAAGCTATAACTTAGCACATTACTATTCATGGTATAACGCTCCTCTTTTTTGCTGTGCAATAACACTTTTACTGACTAAACACTGTGAAGCAGAGTTTAGTAAAGACAAATAAACTAGTGGGGTTCCTAGTAATGAAATCAATTTATATTCTCTCCCAGTGCCTATGATAGTGTCCTGCTTGCTCTGTGCAAGCAAAGATGTAATCCTTAGATCTACAGCATGTAGATTGTTCACTGTGGTGTTTGGAAGAATGGATACTTATTTCATTTTGGTACAGTATGAAATGATAGATCATTGGGTGTGCTTCAACATTACCGGTATCACACAGACCCAATAAAATACCTAATTGACATTCCAAGCATAGTGGCTTATTTACTAACATGGTTTAAACAAAGTGCAAAAAATGACTTGTAAGATGCTAATATCTGATTGGATGGTATATGATCATTGAAAAAAGACAAATGCACATGAAGTCCAACATTTTCTTATACCTTAGGACAGTGGTTTCCAAACTGCAGCCCAGGGGCTTGATGAGACCCCTTTCTCTGGCCCTTAGGGGACTATTCCTACCACTGACCCAAAAGATAGGGCACTCTTCTTCCCGCTGACACCAGTGATGGTGCACTGTTCTGTCAACTGACAAATAATGGGGTACCATTCCTTCCACTGATACCAACAATGGGGCAATATTTCTTCCACTGATACTAATGAGGGCACATGTTTACACCCATTGACACCATGGCATTATCTACTCACACTAGCCACAGTCTGGCCCCCTCAAAGTCTGAAGACAGAAAAAACTGTCCCTTTCTTTAGAAATTTTGGAGACCCTTGCCTTAGGACAAGCATGTCGTACTTCTTTGGCCCACTTAAAGTAGAACTGAACTATTCTAAAAAATACTTGTAAGCACTGTAAGTAAACCATAATTTTTTACATTTTTTATTTTAAAAAAATAGTTTTCCCCTCAAAGAGGTTGTATAGGTTCGTTTTATTTTTTTAGATAACAAACATGTCATACTTACCACCACTGTGCAGCTCGTTTTGCACAGAGTGACGATCCTTGTCTTCTGGGGTCCCTCGGCAGCTGTCTCGGTTCCTCCCTGCAAGAGCTAACCCCCCTCTGGAAAGCTCTCTCCCAAGGGCGTTAGCTTGCAGGTGTCCTCCTGTGTGATACAGTAGGCGGTCATAGCCGCTGGGTGTATCACACGGCCCTGCCCCCAGCGCGCCGCGTCATTGATTTGATTGACAGCAGCGGTATGATTTTGCGTTATATACAAAAAAAAAAAAAAGACAATTTTGAAAAAAAAAATTTTCTTCTTTTTGCTATAATAAATATCCCAAAAAAAAGAATTGCATCAGTTATCATTATATGTATTCTTCGACATATTTTTGGTAAAAAAAATCCCAATATATTGTGTATATATATATATATATATATATATATATATATATATATATATATATATATATATATATATATATATATATATATATATACACAATGTATAGCGTATAGCATATATTGATTGGTTTGTGCAAAAATTATAGCATCTACACAATAGGGGATAGCTTTATGTCATTTTTATTATTATTCTATTTTTACTAGTAATGGCGGTGATAAGCAATTTTTAGTGGGACTGTGACATTGCGGCAAACAAATCAGACACTTTTGACACTTTTTTTGGGACCAGTGACATTATTGTATAAATTACACTGGCTGGGAAGGGGTTAATACTACTGGTGATCAAGGGGTTAAATGTGTTCCCTGGGAGGTGTTTCTAACTGTGGGGGGGGGACTCACTGGAGGAGTAGAGAGATTGCTGCAGATCTCTCTCTGTTCCCCTGTCAGAATGGGGATCTGTTTTGTTTACATTGACAGATCCCCGTTCTGGTTCTCTGTTCTCTGTGAAGTAATCATGGGTGGCCAGCAGACATCGTGGCCACGTGCAGTGGCTCCCCACCACACAGTGGGCGCATGTCTCCGGCGGCACACACATGCCTGCTATAGCTCTTAAAGGGGCCGACGTACACCTATGGCGATTTGCAGGAACGAGCCGATCTGCTGCAGTATAATGACCAGTGGTTGGCAAGTGGAGAAGAACTATAAGCAAGGGGAGTGTTATAACCCCTGTCAGTTTATTTTTTGCCATCTGTCCCATTGGAGAGATTTCCCTTTACCTCCTGTCCCTTAGCCAAGTCAGGAAGTGAGAGGAAATAAATAGAATTTAAATGAATCCCTTGGGCCCCCAGGTCACCAGAACTAGTGTCCCCATTGGAAGATATCTCCTCTATTACTCTTTTAGGCAGTGGCGGCCCGTCCATTAGGGGCACCCGGGTGCTACCACCTCTATCCACGCCACCCTCTATATGTATAATATATAGATTTCTGCATAGCAGGAATCTATCAACAGCTGTCGCGGCCACCCCCAATTCATGCGTCTGGCTCCTTTCAGGATGCTGGGTGCCTGAATTACAGGGGTGGGGGGCACCTGATTAGAGCCATATTCTCTAATAGGCTTCAAAATAGGGTGGGCTTGTGGTGCAGAGATCACCCAGGTGTTACAAAAGTGAATGAATATTCACTGTTGAAACACTGATCGTCAATCAGAAGCACGTGTGAGACCTGTTTTCTGATTGGCCGAAAAGAGCAAACTCGCGATTGGCCGCCAAGGAGCAGGGGAATGGAAGGCCTCCACTGAGCATTGTATGCCGCCGGTGAGGCAATGGGGTAAGTGCTACCGACTGGGGGGGGGGGTAGTGTCGGTGGCATAGCGTTTGGCACCTCCCCAAAAAAAATTATTTGGGATTTTCTTTTACTTTCACTTTCAATGATAATGGTAAAAAAGGAGAAATAAAAAGAGTGCGCACAAACAGCAATAAAAACTGTCAGGTGTTCTAATCCATCTCTACTCTGTCCAAAACCAAAAAAAAAGTATTGCCTTTCGTTGTACTTTAATGATGTGCTTCTCTGGTTAGTCTATTCAAATTTGGCAGTCATTTTCATATTCGTTTGACATGTCTACATGAGGAAGATGGAAAAAACAACATCCCAGGAGGGCAGCTGCCAATTTAACCTCTCTCTGGATATATATAGACTGACCCATTTCCTGAACCAGGCAAACACAGTTGGATTTGTTTCCAGGGTTAATCTTTGAGAAATTGGGAAAGTTATAGTTGGAAACCCTTGTTTTGTTTTGAAGGAAAATAGATTCCTGGGATCTGATCCAAATTTAATTTTCTACTCATGACCATGGCAAAGAACTCCAAAGTCTGATAACCCTTGGGATAGGACTACAGGGGCAGGTCAATTGAATAGAATCAACTCACAGAGTAGGAAGAAATGCCCAGGAATCTTCCAAATGAAAGATTGTTGACTGATTAGTCTTTCATTCTCATTGAAGTCTATGAAGGGCATGAGAAAAAATGAATTGGTGATACATTTTTCTATGCAATTAAGTTGCAGCAGTGTGTGTGATTGTGGGATAAATATTACTACTATTACTACTACTACTACCGATAATTCCCTGCACACGTTAAAGGTTGATGCAAACAAAAGATATCAATCTCACAACATTTAGTAGCGTGATTGTGCTACCAAAAACTTCTCGTGTTGCCCCACAATTTTTTCAAAATGCTTTATTCTTCTAATTTGTATGGATGTCCCCATGCAGATTGTACAGTCCTAGAGCTGAAAGATCCATTATGCCTCGTACACACGATCGGAATTCTGGCCAGAAAAAGACCAATGAGAGCTTTTCATCAGAAAATGTGACCGTGTGTATGTTCCATCGGAATTTAGCTGTCCGAATTTCCGCCAGCCAAAAATTTATAGCATGTTCTCAATTTCTCAAAAAACTTTCTAACGGTAATTCCGATCGTGTGTATGCAATTCCGACACGCCAAAAATCACGCATGCTCAGATTCAACTACGAGACAGAAGCTATTGGCTACTGGCTATTGAACTTCCTTTTTCTAGTCCCGTCGTACGTGTTGTACGTCACCGCGTATATAAACGATCGGAATTTGATGTGACCATGTGTAGGCAAGACAGCTTGAGCCTAATTCCATCGGAATTCCGTCTGGAAAACCATCAGAGCTTTTTCCGACGAGAATTCCGATCATGTGTATGCGGCATTAGAGTTGGAAGTCACGCATACTGCATATCATTGCTTTTATAATAGCTACTTTTTAATAAATAGGGGCCATTGGTTTGACATGTTGTAGAAAAATGTATATTCTCTTATTATCTTTTAGCATATCCCAAGGGCAAACAAAAGATGAAATGATTACTAGTTGTACTCAATAAATAAGTATATCATTGGCATCCATTCCATCCCCTGATCACATGACCTTTCTTTTCTTGCTTCAAGTATATAAAAGAAGGGAACAGATTAAATTCCCTCGCTGGTGTATCATGAATTGATGAGTGTAGCAGATATACTTGGAGTGACTGACATTATATCATGCAGATGATATCTGAACACCATAATTCTCTTGAAATTTCACTCATTGTAAGTGAAATATAATTTGAAGCTTATTGAAAAATGTGACACAATAACCCACCGCACAAACTGGGTTTCAATCTTTAGAAGGAAGAAGGCTTCTATTGTGTTGCAGCTGCCACAGCTGTTTTGGGCAGATAACAACAGTTTAGCATTATTATCTTATATAATGTATCACTGTAGTGGCTTCTCGCTGAAGACAAAAATGAGATTGTTAAGAATGATACAACTGGCAAGCGCCAAGTAAAAGAAAGTCACAGTGGTTTATGTTCGATCTAAAAAAAAAAAATCTATGTTTTGTTCTTTGAAGAAATTGGCAAAAAGATGGAATAAAGTATTCTATTGAATTTGTACATTAACAATGCACCCCACTGCGAAGAAAACTAAAGAGCACCTGTTACCCATTCCCCACAAGGGGTAAGCCTTTTGTTGGTTGAAATGACCAAGGCAAGAGGGAATTTCAAACCTCATGTCATGGACTGACAATATAAGTCCAGGTACCTCATCAGTGTACACACTATATATAGAGATGCTAAAGTGAATCTAAAGCCAAAACTTTCCTTTTAGTTTCGGACAGAGTGGATAGCGTCAGTTTTTTATTGCCATCTGTGTTCCCTGGGCAAATTCACTTTCTCTGTTTGTCCTGGTGACCATCTTTTAAAGTGGTTCTGAAGCCTTAGGCTCCTCCATCTTACAGGATCTGCTTGCTCCGCTGATCCCCGCTGAGTAGGTGGATGACAGGTCCGTGTTCAAATGCTATGCTGAGCGAGTGGGGGAGCAGTGCCGATCCATCTGCTCTGTGTCAGTAGACACAGGAACCTAGAGAGCTTTAATATCAACGCAGCACCTTAACCTTTCTGAATACCGCCCTGCAGCCTGGAGACATTTATTGTGGAACAGAGGGAACAGCAGCCATCACAAGGATAACCTCCCTTTAATCTTTCTCATTCTCTCTCTGTGCCCTTCCTCCATTTTTTCTCTTTCCTTCCCTTCCCTTCTCTCTCTTTCCTGCCTCCTCTCATTCTCTCTCTCTCTCTCTCTCTCTCTCTCTCCTCCCCCCTTCTCCTCTATCTCCCTCTCTTTCTCTCTTTCCCCCTCTCCCACATTCCCTCTCTACTTCCCCTGTGCCCAATCTCTCTCTCCATCCCCCTCCTTTGCTTATTCTCCCCATGTGCCGCTCCCCATCTCTCTCTATTTTGGGGGTCACCTGATCCCTGCATCATGAGTGGAAGTAATGAGATATGCTGTAATGATAAATAATATCTGCCTTTAAATTTGTACATTTATTGAATCGTAGAGAACAGAATGTTCGTATTGCTGGCTGTAGACAGCTTATCTGAAAGTTATATTCACAGTGGGTCTTGTAAACAGCCAAACACTTTTCTAGTGCAATTAAATCAAACACAACTGGACTCACCCTGGAATTGAAACCCTTATGGGGAATCCCTTCACTCTATTCCTATTACCTTAATGGAATACACATAAGGCAGGTGTTAGCTGGAGTACAGAACCTAGCATATGACGGTTGTTAACCTTGCACATTACTTCAGGCAGGTGTTAACAGGAGTTACATAGCTGGAGGTGTGAAAGCTAAGATACTTCAAGGAAAGACGAGCTCACCATTCTGAAATGTTCCAAACCCAGTAGGCTTTCACTCAATAATTTATGGGAAGAAAGTTCAGGTTTAGATTGTTTGTATTTGATGTGAAATGAATAATTTTTTGGGGGAAAAAATGTGAATTTTGCAGTGTTATAGAAACAAGATTATTATATTTGCTGGTATTATAGTATTTTTGCCTTTATAAATGAAAGGTTAGGCCGCGTACACACGGGCGGATTGTCTGCCCAACTTAGTCCGCTGAAACGTGTTTCAGCGGACAATCCGCTCGTGTGTGGGCTTCAGCGGACTTTTTCAGCGGACAGTCTGACGGACTAAGTCTTTCGGAATTTCCGTAATTTTGTCCGTCCAAACTTGGTTTCAGCGGACAGTCCGCTCGTGTGTAGGCAAGTTGGACGGACTAAGTATGGCGCATGCTCAGAAAGGATTTACACGCCGAAGGTTGCATTGTAGTGTATTGGATGTCGTATTTCTAGTCCCGTCATACGCGCTGTACACGTCATCGCGCAAGCTTTCAGCGGACTGTCTGTTCATCGTGTGTGGTCAAGTCCGTTCATTTAAAAGTTGGACGGACTGTCTGTCGGATTGTCTGACGAACTTAGTTGGGCAGACAATCCGCCCGTGTGTACGCGGCCTTAGTGATTAGGTTGGGTATTTTTTTTATTATGTTAGTTTAGATTTAGGGTCATTTCATTTTCTTAGTAGTTCACATTATTATTATTTCCTTTACTAATACATGTATTAACCACAAGAGCAAAACCCAGTATTTAATCAGTTAAGGTCCTCAAGATGATCAAAATCACCTGGACTGAGTGACAATCCTAAATAGTGATTGGAGGAGTTGGTAAAAGCTAAGCCTATACAAGAGATATGCTTCTCTTCCTTGGTACAAACATAAATGTTCTGAACTTGTGCGTTCTGATGGCCTAAAGGCATCTTCTGATGCTTGCATCAAACCTAGACTTCCAACCTATGTCTGATGTCCATGGCAAGCTTTATGGCCACCATTAAATTTAGAGGCTGCTTGGATGTGTGGACATGATCCAGCTGCTGTCAAGCCTTTAGGCCGCCCACTGGGTCCCTTAACATGAACAGTCCTATTGTGCAAACATTTGGAGAGCAGCAGGGGAGGAACCATGCAGACACTTCTCTGACCATCTAATGAGGTGGTAAAACAAAAGAAATTGGACATGCTGTTCCAGGCTACTGATCACTTCTGTCCACACCATGTTCCAGCCAACACTATCTGTTTGTTTCCTATAGATGTCAAGCGGTCTTCCAGTTTGATGAAAACTGCTATCTAATGTCTATGGGCACCTTTAAACCCAAATTCAAATCACCTGAAATTTAAATTGGAAGGAATACTGTCAAATTATTTTGTATCTATTTAAACAATTTTTTTTTTGTATTTCAAAAACACTACAAAGTTACACGCAGCTCCTTTGTGACATTTTCAGAGAATGTCACAGTCTGTGTAGCAGGTGCAACAATTCTGGAGGTGTCCCTGGACAGATACAACAGACATCACAGACACAGTTTCTGCCAGGTTTCCAGGCACATCAATCATCATGTTTGGCTGGTAATGAAGTAAAGTATAACACATTTGTGGATTGGTGGTAAAGCTAACACACCTAATGACAGGATGGTATAGGGCAAAAAGCTTTTATCTTATATGATGATAATAATAATAATAATAATCTTTATTGTCCAAGATTTGATAAAAAATACAACACAACTAAAACATAACTTTCCATCGACAAGAGCCACAGGAGTTTCCACTGCTGCTAACAACGCCAAATTATAAAAAAAACAATAACGCTGTTAATTCCAGCAAATCTGGGAAAAATATTCAAGCGAAAGTATATGCCAGCTATCTGAATTTCAGGCAAGTCCCAGAATTTGTTTTTCTTTTTTGTCTTGGCATGCCGCTATTTTTTAATACTGACTACCACTCCTGTGCAGTTCTTCCAGCTGTAAATATTTGATGTAATTTTGACATTACACAGGCGAACCCATTGTCCAGTATCTTGAAATATCTGATATTTTCCCAGGAAACGACTGTTTCTTCAGCCTCACTTTTTATTTATGTGGGTCTCTGGGCAAGCAACCTGCTGATCTATGAGCCTGCACACTGAAATTAATGTCTCTGTGACTAAGCCAATTGCTACTTTTGCAAATGATTTTATGCTAAAATGACAAACTACAGTGTGTGTTGAAAGAGTCCTATGTCCACTGCACTGGCTTTTTATTGCTTTTACTTGCTTTTTTATTATTTATGATCACAGGGTGACTGTTACAAACGATTTTCATAGCGTGGACAAAAATACCGAGCTGTCTGCTAGGACTGAACTTGCTCCAGGAAGAGTCAAATCCCTGGCATAGTCACAGCTCCTCCTTCTTCTTGCCACATCATAGCCTTCTCCTTTTCTGGGATTGTCTTATTACTCTCTATACTGGCCCAGCTCTTCCATCCTTCCCTAAATACATTGTTATGTAGATGCTCAGGCAAGAGCAAAGAAGAATACTATAGAGCAGTGATGGCGAACCTTGGCACCCCAGATGTTTTGGAACTACATTTCCCATGATGCTCCAGTACACTGCAGAGTGCCAGAGCATCATGGGAAATGTAGTTCCAAAACATCTGGGGTGCCAAGGTTCGCCATCACTGCTATAGAGTGTTTTGTGAGTGACAGCTTGCAGTCTGTAGGTGCTGTTGACATCACATCCAAGATGGTGGCATTTCTTTGGATGTCTATACAAGGGAAGACTGTGCAGGTAATTAACATGCATACAAATGGTTCAATGTACATATAATCTTATAGAAAACTGTTGTTGAGATGAATTGTTTGGTGACAGGGTCTCTTTAAAGCGAAACTTCACCCAAAAGGGGAAGTTCTGCCTGTTGGCCTCCTCCCCCATCTTTTTTTTTTTGGTGACAATAATGTGAACTACTAAGAAAATGTCTAAACTATTTCTGTAGCATGCGTGTTGAATTTAGCAAAATGATAATTCTTAGACATGAATACCATGTTCTTAACTTAGGATGTCTGTGTCAAATGATTGTACCCCATCGCCACACTGAATATGCCCCAACAGTAATGTTGATGCCCAGGAAGATAAACTGTAGAAGGCCTCCAGATATCTATTAATTTAATTAATTATATCTATTACATCTATATCGACATATTCATATGCTCATTCTTTCCACTCCTCCCCTGTCCTAAAGACCCCATCAAAACAGTAATCCCCAGGTCCTCAACATTGTGGTGAAGTCTTCAGAATTGTTTTGCCATGGGAAGGTCTATACTGTTGTTATTAATTGGAAAAACAAAGAGTGTTCATTTGCTGACACACTGGGGGTTATTTATTAAAACTGGCGAGTGCAGAATCTGGTGAAACTCTGCATAGAAACCAATCAGCTTCCAGGTTTAATTGCAGAAGCTTAATTGAACAAACTGAAGTTAGAAGCCGATTGGTTACCATGCACAGCTGCTCCAGATTCTGAATGCACCAGTTTTGGTAAACCCCCCCGTGTTTGCCTTGTTTTTTAAACCTAAAGACCTGTGAGGGGAAATTGCACACTTATGTGCATTGCAGTGCTCTATAGCCTAGGTCAGTGTTTCTCAAACTTTTTTCAGTCAATACACCCTTTAAAATTAAGCATAATCTCACAATCTGCACAATCTCAAGGTTCTCCATTTTGAAACTGTAAAAAAATTAACTAATAGTTCAGGATACCCAACCTGATTTATTCTTCTACAGCAAATACACCTTTGCATACTGATAATGACTAGTATTCCAGTGTTTCTCTTCACCTTCAGTTTCTGTCCCTCACTTAGCTAAAGGGACTGAAGTCCTGGCAGAGAGAGGCGGGATAGGACAGGCACGGATGCTGTATTAGACATCCTCCTTATCAATCGATGATGTCATTTGTTGTTAGGACACCGGCGGCTACAAGGTTTAACCACTTCCCGACCAGCGCACGACGATGTACGTCGACAGAATTGCACGGGCAGGCATATTGGCGTACAGGTACGTCCAATATTCAATATTGCGCTGGTCTGGACCCCCGTGAGTCCGGTCGCGGGACCCGCGGACTCGATCGCCGTGGGCATCCCCGCGATCGTCTCACGGAGCGGCCGAATGGAGGAAATGCCGCGTAAACAGCATTTCTCCATTCTGCCTAGCAACTAGTGACGCTGATCTCTGCTCCATGTGATTGGAGCAGAGATCAGTGTTCACTAAATGAAAGCCCAACCCCCCCACAGTTAGTAACACACCCCTAGGAACACTTAACCCCTACACTGCCACCCCCTGGTCAACCCCTTCACTGCCAGTGTCATTTACACAGGAATCACTGCATTTATATAGCAGTGATTACTGTATAAATGACAATGGTCCCAAAAATTTGTCAAAAATGTCCGATGGGTCCCCCACAATGTCGCAGTCACAATAAAAATCGCTGATCGCCGCCATTACTAGTAAAAAATAATAAAAAATTATTAATAAAAATGCTATAAAACTATCCCTATTTTGTAAACGCTATAACTTTTGCGCAAACCAATCAATAATTGCTTATTATTTTTTTTACCAAAAATATGTAGAAGAATACGTATTGGCCTAAACTGAGGGAAAAAAATGTTTTTTTTATACATTTTTGGGGGATATTTATTATAACAAAAAGTAAAAAATAATGCGTTTTTTTCAAAATTGTCGCTCTATTTTTGTTTATAGTGCAAAAAATAAAAACCGCAGGGGTAATCAAATACCACCAAAAGAAAGCTCTATTTGTGGGAAAAAAAGGACGTCAATTTTGTTTGGAAACCACGTCGCACGACCGCGCAATTGTCGGTTAAAGCGACGCAGTGCCGAATCGCAAAAAGTGGTCTGGTCTTTGACCAGCAAAATGGTCCGGTCTGCAAGTGGTTAATGATGCACAATGAAAATATGTGGCTTTGTGTAACTAAAAGGTAGGTTTGATCCACCCACTGATTTGTATACAGTTATTGGGCAATTTTTAGGTACCTGAAGGCACCCTAGTTGAAAAAGGCTGGCATAGGTGTATTTTGTTGTACTGTAGTTGTGCTTTGGACTGGCATTTATTTTGAATTATTTACCAATATATCAATTTGTATTGCAGTTACAATACTAAAATTTGAGCTTTAACATGTTATTATAAGTTCGAAACTTGTTTTAAATTTGCCATTTTTATTTATAAAAATGCCGCGCAATCCTACCAATAAAGTTCAGGCACTTTCTTTTTTTTTTTTTTTTTCTTTTTACCACATCAGTGTTTCTGTACCAGAGACTAGGTTCAGCTCATCGCTCACTCGTGTCTCATTCTCCATTTCACATCATCGTAGCATATATAGTTATACAAATTTTAAGATTAGTATAATCACCTAAGGATTTTGCAACATTTAATTTAAGTACAAAGATAATAAAAAATCCCCTAGTATTTACGGGCTACACACCATGCCAGTATCTATTATCCTGGTATCCCATATCTAATACAAAATTTTCCTCTCCCTACTTCTCCCCTCCCCCCCCCCCTCCTATCCCCAGTCTATTAGAAGACACACCGAACAAAGAATGCCTAGTACAGATAAATAAAGGAGCTATATAGGCTAAGAAATGCCTTTTCACAATAACTTATAGGGGAATCCCCAGTCTTCCCAATCCAGAGCCCCATATCTTTTTAAATTTCTTACCGTTACCCTGCTTAATAAAAAAAAACCCTTTCATTACCAATAGTTTTCCTTATATTATCCAACCATATATCTGATAGTGGACTAGAGTATGCCTGCCAATTCTGGGCAATTAATTTCCTTGCCTGGAAAAGGCATCTAGTAACTGGTTCAAATATATCTTTAGGGATTTTATATCCCTCCGGTATAGCCAACAAGCAGGTCCTCACTGTTGCCTCCAATGTCAACCCGAAGATCTCATTCACATGGTCTATCACTTGTGTCCAGTATCTGAACAGTTTCGGACACCTCCAAAACATATGAATGAAATCCCCAACCCGACCACATCTGGGGCACTGATCATTATCCCTCCATCCCATTTTAAACATTTTCCTAGGCGTGTAATATGCCTGGTGGAAAAAAAAGAGTTGAGAGGCTTTCTGTGCCGGAGAGATAGAGACCTTGGTTCCCTGTTCCATTGTCCAATCCCAGTCCGGTATGGACATCGGACCCACATCTCTCTCCCATTTCCCTTTACTTTTAATCATACCGCTTCGGTCTAGCAATTTATCTCCCAGCCTGTTATATAGGAATGAAATCAATCCTTTGAGCGTGTCCCTGGACATAATTTGAGATAACACCGGGATCTCGATCAACTGCATCTCCTGTGATCTAAATTGGGCCTGGATTGCGTGTCTGACCTGAAAATATTTATAGAGCGAGTGATTCGATAAAGAGAATTCAGACCTTAAGTCCGCAAATGATCTAATATCCGAATCCTGGAGCATTTGCGCTAGTTTATATATCCCTTGGTTTACCCACTCCTTACATTTTTCAACTTTAAATAGCTCATCTAAATTCCTATTGTCCCATAAGGGAGCCAACACGGATACCTGTTGGTATCCCAACAAGGCCTTAGCTGTTTTCCAGATTTTAACAATCTGGGTAATCGTTGGGCAACGCATATCAAACGAATTTGCTTCAAGCGCTTCCATAAGCGTGTTATGTGGGCACCCTGACATTAATAGCCTATGGCAGGGATTGGCTTCATTTTTTGTTATTGCTCCAGCTAAGTGTTGCAGTTGAGCCGCTAGGTAATAAAGTCTGGGATGTGGAATCGCCAACCCCCCTTCTTCCGGCGGCAGCTGCAAAGTACGCAAACTAATCCTCGGTGGACCCTTTTTCCATATACAGGATCTAAATAAAGATTCTATTTTCTTGAACCACTTTTCCCCGATCCATAGAGGTGAATTATGGAGAACATACAAGATTTGAGGAAGCCATACCATCTTGATCAAATTGCAGCGGCCCGCCATTGAGAGGGGGAGGCGACTCCAAATATCAGCCTTTTGTTTTAACTTTACTAGGAGGGGGGATAGATTATCATCTAAATAAGAGTTTACATCCCTAGTAATCCACACCCCCAGATATTTAAACTTCTCGACTTGTTTCAGGTTCCCGATGTCCTGGGGAGCACAAATATACCCACTTTCCAGTGGTAATATAGCAGATTTATCCCAATTGATGGTTAATCCTGATATAAAACCAAATTCTCTGATCATCTTCATTACCACTTTCAGTGAGGCTTGAGCATCCCCTAAGAAAAGTAAAATATCATCGGCAAACAATGCCATTTTTTCCTCTACCTGTCCTCTTCTAAATCCCTGTATATCAGGACTGGCCCTAATGGCGATAGCTAGCGGCTCCACCGCCAAAACAAACAATAGGGGGGAGAGGGGGCACCCCTGCCTCGTGCCTCGTTCCAACAGAAATGTTTCAGAAAGCTCATTATTAATTTTAATTTTCGCTCTTGGATCCGTATATAACAGTTTTATCCATTTAATAAATTTTGGTCCAAACCCAAATCTAGTAAGCACATTAAATAGGTATACCCATTCGAGACTGTCGAATGCTTTGGCTGCATCCAGAGTCAAAACTGCTCTGGAGCCCCCATTGTCCACCAAAACCTGTGTATTCAAAAAAAGTCTACGTATGTTGACACTAGTAGATCTATTCGGGATAAAACCCGACTGATCGGGATGAATGAGCTTTTGGACACTTCTTTTTAAACGTATTGCAAGCACTTTTGCTAGAATTTTTACGTCCGACCCCAACAACGAGATCGGGCGATATGAGGCCGGGTCCATAGAGTCTTTGTCCTCTTTAGGAATAACCACTATTGTGGCTTCCAACATCGAAGAGGGCAGAGCTCCACACTCAAAGGACTGCCTCAATGTCTCCAGCAGTTGTGGCAGCAGGACCTCTCCATATCTCTTGTAGACCTCGATTGGCAAACCATCAGGTCCTGGTGCTTTTAAATTAGTCATCCCTGCCACCGCACTTTGGAGTTCCTCAATAGTAATCGGGGCCTCCAATACTGCTAGATCTTCTGCTGTTACTGTTGGCATATTCAAATTCCCCAGAAAAGCAGCTATAGCTCCCCCTTCACTCCCCCCTTGGGACTTATATAGTGAACTATAATAATGATAAAATACATTATTAATAGTAGATGTTTCAGACGTAGTCTCCCCCTCTGGGGTCCTAATCGCCAATATCGCTGGAGGGGCCGTATTTGCTTTAATCAGCAGGGACAGCATTCGTCCCACTCTCTCTCCCTCCCCAAAGTTTGCTTGTTTCTGCAGTATGCATCTATTTTCCATCTTACGCCTAGTAATTATCTTGAATTCTTGCTGTTTATCAAGCCAAGCCTTCTGGGTAGTAGGGTTCGGGTTTATAGTATACTGTCTTTCTGTCTCTAGCACCTTCCTCTTCCTGTTTTTTCAATTCGGCCCTGTTCCTATCAATTGTTTGGATAAAAAGACCTCTTAAAAAGGCTTTTAAAGAGTCCCAAACAACTCCTACTGGCGCTGTACCTACATTAATATTAATAAACTCCTTTAGGTCAGTTGTCACCCGATCCGTGTCTTTCATTAATTCCAGCCATGCAGGATCAATTTTCCATTGGCCAGAGTATTGTTTCTTGCCTACACAAAGTGTCAGTATTAGGGGGGAGTGGTCCGAGATACTTCTTGGACCATATTCTATCTCATCCACTCGCGGCATCGCACTACTATTTAACAAAGCCATATCGAGTCTCGATAGTGTAGAGAAGGAAGCTGAGTAACAAGAGTATTGTCGCTCCCTCGGATACCGAGTGCGCCATGCATCGTATAAACCTGCCTCACTTAGGAAGCGGGCTAACCTCGTGGAATCTTTCACTATTGGTGTATTTACGATTGGGAACCTGTCCATAGATTTATCCAAAACTTCATTAAAGTCCCCTACTACTATCACAGGGATACCAGGTTTATCTATTATAAAAGATAATAACTCGTATAAAATCTCTAATTTAAATGGAGGAGGGACATATATGTTGGCTATCACGTAGGGACTATTCTCAATTTGGCAATATAAGAAAATATATCTACCCTTTACATCTATACAACTAT
Source organism: Lithobates pipiens (assembly GCF_037356315.1). NCBI lineage: Eukaryota > Metazoa > Chordata > Amphibia > Anura > Ranidae > Lithobates > Lithobates pipiens. The sequence goes on from NW_027507758.1 coordinate 428,897,749, forward strand.
TATAGCAAAGAAACCGAACCGCCCTATCGACAAGAATACTAACCCCTCTTGCATAGGTTGAAAATACGGAATGAAACTGGGTCTGGTATTTCCGACCTTGCAGACACCGAATCGTGTCACCTGTTAGGTGCGTCTCCTGAAGACACAATAATCCGGGTCCTTTGCCCTCTAAAGCTGACAAGACCACTTTTCTTTTGGTCGGATCTCCCAGACCCCGCACATTCCATGATACTATCTTAATTCTTTTCGCCTGCATCACCACTTAGCGATCTGTAAATTGGGCAGATTTCTCCAAAACCATTAGAAAAAGAAAGAATAAAAAAAAAAAAAATATATATAAGTATATTGACACCAAAGAAGACCTTCCCCCTTCCCATCCCTTTCTTGCCAATCAACAACCCGCACATTGGGTGGCTTAAACTAAGAAAAGCAAAAGGAAGGAGAAAAAGAAAAAAGTGAAAGGTATACAAACATGATAATACCAAAAAATTCTCTCTCTCCCTTTTTCCCCTTAGTTTTACATATGTGAATCCTATATTCTACATAATAGTGCATCTCAAAATTTGTGTATCCTTGTATTATTTTGGTAGAGAAATAAAGAATATGTATCCTATACTCTACATAATAGTGCATCTCAAAATTTGTGTATCCTTGTATTATTTTTGTTACTCTTCCCTTTCCCCACCTTCCCATCCCATCTCTCCCTCCTCCCCTTTTACCAAACCCCCTCCCCCACCCCTCCCCCCCTCGCCCCATAGGGCTACCCCCTAGGGGTATATTTGTGACCTTCTCACGACACTCCCACCACTCACCCATACCAATCCTACTGGGTGCTTTCACCCAGAATCTACCCCCACTCATGGGGACCTCTTGTCCCCCACTACAAATGCTTAATTACACTCAACACACCCTTATTGCTCAACCCCAGCCCCCACCTACATTGTGCAGTTTACCAGATATAGCAAATTTACAACAAATACACTCCTTATTTCTACCTACCCCCCCAAAATATATGCCCCTAAGTCCTTTGAAATCCACCTAACTACCCTGCAATGTGCATTTATAAATCCTTTTTTGTTTCATCTAACCATTGGGATGCCTCTCCTGGCGTATTGAAAAAGAACGTTTTCCCTAATGCATTCACCCTTAAACGGGCTGGATATAGGAGCGCATAATCTATCTTAAATTTAACCATTTCTCGTTTGACTGGTATGAATTCGGCTCTTCTTTTCTGGAGGTCAGGGGAGAAATCAGGGTACAGGGAGACCCTAGCTCCCTTATATCTGATATCTCCCCTCATTCTAGCCTCTCGTAATAGGGACACTTTATCCTGGTAATTGAGGATCTTAAGCATTATAGGCCTAGGGCGCTCCCCCACCTGGCGAGTTTTTACCGGGGTACGATGTGCCCGTTCTATTGCAAATGTCGGGGTAAATGTTGCGGTCCCAAAAAGTTCTCGGAGCCACCCCTCAAGGAAACCAATCAAATTAGTCCCCTCGCAGTGTTCGGGAAGGCCTAGCACTCTGATATTGTTTCTTCGATTTCTGTTCTCCATCTCATCGAGTTTATCCGCTTGTGTAGTAACTATTTTCTTAAGTGCTTCAACTTCCTGCCTCACCGGTCTCAGCTCATCTTCTATTGTGCCCATGCGTTCCTCAAGCTCAGTAGTTCTTAATATAGTCCTATTCAATTCCTGCCTCATAGTCAATAGTTCCTCTTTTATATGTCTTAGCTGCACATCAAAATTTGATATCGAATCTTTGCATTCCTTAATTGCGTTAAAAATGTCTCTTAATGTAGGTTCCTCATCCAGATTACCTGTCATTGGTAAATGGGAGCTGGTTGTTTCTGAATTTGTTGTCACTATTCCTAGTTTACTTCCCCCCCCTCCCTTGCTGCCCCCCAATTTAGCAGCTATTGGAGTGGGGGGGTTGACCACAGACTGGCCTTGACTCCTTCTGTCGGCCGAGGAGTTTTTAATGTCTTTATTATGTAAGTTTGCCTGCTGAGAGCTTGACTTGCTGGGTGAAGCTGGGCCAGAGTGAGCATAACGCTCCAGTTTTGCCGACGCCGAGGCCATTTGGTTACTTTTGTCCTTGGCGGCACGCGTGATTTGTTGACCCTCTGAGGGTGTTTGCACCTCAGGAGATCTTTTCCTTGACATAGTTAGGTTAAATAAATTATATGGCCACGTAGAAACCCGCCTTACAAGTCAAAAAATAATTTTCAAGGGGAAGGGGACCACGATGTTATGACGTCACTCCTAATGTAGATGACACTCCCTCATTTATCAGAGTGGGCAATATTAATCAACAGCTGGCCTCCAGCCTCAGCAGACAGCCCCACCGCCAGAGACTCATCGCCGTATATTGATATGTTTATACTTATGTATATATGCTTAGATTCACAATATATAATCAAAGTAGAGCAGAACAGTCAGTGGTTTACTTCATTAGTAATTTAAGACCAAAGGAAGAGAGGCACTTATCTCGATTGCCAGTAGATAGCCTCATAGAACCATAAGAAGAGTAACAGGGCATTCAGAACTTCCTCTCACTTCCCCATAGGGTTAAGCAGTCAATGAAATTGCATATTTGTTGCCACTTATCTTAGTGCTGGTCCGTAGTCATACAGCGTTCAACCGGTCTGTGCAGGGTATCCAAGTTGTCCAGATCTTTCCCTCTCTCCTCCAGAGCTTTCGGGCAAGCAGCGCTGTCAATGTGAGTTTCGCTTCACTTGGCAGCTAGTCTGGTTGGGAAGTAGCGAGCAGCAAGCGAAAGAGGAGGGGGGCGGGAGGGGGGAGCTCTACACAGGAGTCCCCTCTCGCCTACACATCCGCCAGGCAACCCACTGCCCAGAACCTGTAATAGATACCGGGCCCGCCGCACGTGACTGCGCACCTAAGCTCGTTCGGAGCAGGGGGAGAGACTTTACGGCGTCACAAGGATCCAGGAGCCGCACGAAGTCTCGCGAGATCTCCAGCGAGACTCTCGGCTCCCGCTCAGACAGCCCGACAGAGATAGCAGCAACCCCCGTGCTCCGAAAAGGCAGGGAAAAAAAAAAAAAAGAAAGAAAGAACACTCGGGCTTGGAGGTAACAGCCACAGCGGCTCAGTTTAAAATGTCAAGCATTTAAGCAATATATGAGTAGGCATAGAAGCCTAACAACCATACAAACGCTGTATACTGAGGGCTTTAGGCGGCATCAGGTAGCCCAGGGAGAATCAAAGCGAGGGGATCAAAGCAGGCCGGGCAGCTCGGGACAGAGCAACACCATGCTCTCACTCTCCACACACCTCCCCTCCCATCCACATCCGGTCACACCCCCTCGCAATAAGCTAAAGTTCAGGCACTTTCTGCTTTTGAGTGATACCATCTCCCGTTTGTTCTTCTGAATTGTCGCCTTGTCTCACACACACACCTGATAGAGACTACAAATGTCCGAACCCAGATACTAAAAGCAGTCTCTAAATTAGAAAAAACTGTGTGAAGTTGAACTTTCCGCTAAGTGTGATTGCTGACATTTATTGACATTTCCCATCCTGCCGAGTGTATGTATTTTTACTGCCATTTTCTTTGCTTTCTATTCTTTTCCAGTTTGTCTCGGCATCACCATGTTTTCTCTTTCATTTTTAGAAACATCTTTAGAATAAATGGGATGAAATACATTGCAGTATGACAAACAAAATCAATTTTTTCCAAAATGTGGACTACTTCCCAGATAGCAAGGATAACTTGCTACAAATTAGTGGCAGTCTTGAGCTGTAAATCAGTTAACTTGCTGCACATTTCCCTTGGCAATTTGTACACTTGTAGAGCACTTGAAGCACAAGTTCTAGTTGACACTTTTCCAATTTGTAGCAAATTTGCATGGCAAGTCTCTAGCAAGAGCAAAGTTACAGGGGTGAGTCTACAGCAGGAGCTCTGCAAGTCACAGTGACCCCTGTGGTGGGATGACTATTGCACAACATAACTGAACCAGAACTTGCAGCAGACTTGCAGAAGAAAGTTGATCTGGAGTCATGCAATGCAGACTTGCTTCAATTGGACAACAAACCTGTGAAGCCTGGAGATGTCTATCAATAGCTTAGCAAGTAATTTTCAAACTTGCAGCACAATTGCTTACTATCTGGGTTACTTCATGTCAGTCATTAGCCTTCATTCTTCAGTCCAGGAACAGATGACACATTCAGACTTTTACAATAAATTCATAAAAGGAGGCGGAAAAAACCCAAATATAGAGTAATCAGGATTAAAGTCACACTTACCTTATTGCGTCATAGGAAATTCTGATTGGTTGCTGTGGGTTACTTTATTTTTTAGTTAGTAGTATGGTGCTCAGTGCAGTTTATTGAGTTGTCCGTTGGTGTGTGTACTAGTGATGAGGAAAGTAGGAAGTGGAATCAGATGAAAGGAGTAAAGGTCTATCATAAACTCCTAGATTATAAGCTCTAACGAGCAGGGCCCTCTGATTCTTCCTGTATTGAATTGTATTGTAACTGTACTGTCTTCCCTACTGTTGTAAAGTGCTGCGCAAACTGTCGGCACTATAAAAATCCTATATAATAATAACTCAAATGGACTGAATATTGCTTGTTGCTTCAAGCAGCTGATCCCATTTCTGACTACGATATACAGATGTTTGAGCGCTGAAAATAATAGAAATATATAAAATGGCAGAAATACAGCTACCTATGAAATTTGCTTCACTGGCTGAGATTAGCATAGTAGAATACAATTGTGACTAGAACATAACAATATCTTACTTTCCTGAATCCTGGCAAATGACTGAGGGGGGATGACAGTCTGCAGCCTTTGAGTAGCAGGTGTTAGCAGTATACTTGACTTCTCTGAAGACCTGGTGCCATCTACCTGCAACCCGAAGAGACTTGCTCCAGATTGTGACTGCATAGTGGAATACTGCTAGAGGCGCTAATATTGCTTCTTTATTCTTTTGGGAGGTCGGAGGTGAGCTCTTTTGATTTGTGATTTTTTGGCAGCTGTAATCCCTCTGTAAACTTGCCACTATGCAGCTGAGATGCTAGTTGAAAGTAGCGTATTCCATTATTCAAATGTTGGGTTTTTTATTTTGGATTATTATACCTATTCGATCCAAAATACAGTTTAATTATAAAATGAACTGACACACATTTTCTTATATTTATTAGCACTTTTTTGTCCAATGTGTCAACTGCTAAGCTGATATTATTGTAATAAGCAAAAGTGTCCCTGAAACATACTTTAAAGGTCCTCAGACTATAAAACTCTAAATCTATGTTTAAGTCTGACATCATGCCTCACTGTCTTTAGTTTTATTAAACAAATCATTATTTGTGAATCTGTGACAACATTTCTTACCTGGAGATCCTGCCAATAACAGTACTTACTGTTGCAGGCTGACAATGCTAAGCAATTAGCAGAAGCTTCTTCAGTTGACCATAGGCTGTACAGGCATACTCCACTTTTAAGCACACGATGGGGTTTATTTACTGAAACTGGAAAGTGCAAAATCAGGCTCACTTCTGCATAGAAACCAATGGGCTTCTAACCCCAGCTTGTTCAATTAAGCTTTGGTAATAAAACCTGGAAGATCATTGGTTTCTATGCAGAAGTGAGCCTGATTTTACACTTTCCAGCTTTAGTAAATTACAAAGTACTTAAAAGTGGGGTATTCCTGTATATATAATTGACCAACTAAGGGAGTGTTTGTGGTAGGCGGACATGGTTCTGCTGTTTTGTGAGGCAGTGGCTTAGTGTTGCCAGCCTGCAACTGAAAGTGCAATAACTGTTGGAATCTCCTGAAAATAAATTTTGCAAACTTGCAAGATAACTGCTTACAGTGAAGCAAGATGTGAAATGTAGTGAAACATTGATTTTTGGTTTATACACACTTTAGCTGTCCCAGGCCACTGCTATGATACCATGAAGGGAACAGCCTAAATTCTTTTAAAATAGCTATATGATCCTTCAGTGAGATCCTGAGGAAATTCCTGTTTCTGGTAAACTCATGTGTGCATCCAAACACAGGAAATAATCACAGGAAACTTCATTGCCAGAGTATCTAGAGTGACCCATGGCATTTCTGTTTGTTGTCTGGTCCAAGTATGTCATACTCACCTAGATGAGGATTAGGGACATGGATATAAGAAACAAATAGAAGGTGTTTACTTAAAAAAATCAGTTGTGTAAAAGGGAGGTTGAAGGAGGCAGTAGAGACGACCATTAAAAAGGGGTGAAGGTCTGCTTTAAGCTTCTTGGAACCATCATACTACAGCTATACTCCATTAGGTGCCAGCACCATAGAAGTTTGTTTGCGAATTTCAAGAACTTTGTAAGCTGGTTTTCACACTTCCTGAAAGGGCTCAATCAGAGGGAACTTTGGCAAAACAAGGTACAAAGAGAGGAGTAATTTTTCATTTTACACCCCCAGCCCACTGGTTAGTTTATTCGGTCTTTGGGGAGTTGCTTTTCATTATACTGTATTAAGGATCTATCAATGGTCAACATGGGAGAACGTGACCAACATGAGAAAGCATGCCAGTTTTACAATTTATGGCTCAGTAATTCTATTATATTCTTAGGTACACGTTAAACATTTCATGGAGTTATGTTTGTCTTTATAGGTTTCCCTGTTTTTTGGAGGAATTTAGCCAATTTTGGGAAACATGATGGAAAATTAGGAACTTTAGCCTGTGCCTGCTAAATATATAAACACTGTCAGTTGACCAGCACAAAAGACTGCGTATCAAAGCTGGCCTGTTATCTCTTCTCAGCAGAAGCTTTTTCTGAGAGTTCTAAAGGGAAGGGAGAATAAATTGCAGTTGCTTCTTTGAAGTTAACTGTGCAATGTTATGGACATTTAATGCACAGAGCCACTGTTTAAAACAGTCCAAATGCAAAAAAGCTTGGAGACAACAAAAGAAAAAAACCCTCTTATTTGAACTTTAAATCAAACCACTTGTTGGTTTTCTTTCGTTTGGCAGTAAATTAGAATTAATGTAGCTTTTTGGTTGTTTAATCCAATTTTGATTAAAAGTGTTTTCATAGCTGTTGTTCCATAGTACAATAATAGGTGTAAAGTTCATACGATCTGCAGTAACAAAAAGCATAAATTATGACAAACATCGGTTTTATGAAAGGTACATGTGTTTGAGGGAACATGGTGCATGTTATATTGTGGTCTGCATATGTTAGTTGTTAAATATCACAGGCCATATTGGTTTTAGTGGGGGGTTGTTGTAATTTTGTATGCCAGTAGCAGCTAACCAGCTATTAAAGGAGCTGCACTTTCATTAAGCTGCCCCACCTTCTCCAATAAAGGTAAATGCACCACAAAGACCTCAGAGCAAGCAATCGTCCTATTGTAACAGCTGTGACCTAGCCATGCCAGCGTTTCATTTTTTTTTTTCCTAATGTTGGGTACTTTTAATGTTCAGATTTTTTTCTTGCAAGAAGAGGCCTTTCTATTATATTTAATGGAGTGAAAACCAAGCATGCGCAAGGGTGGCCAAGCAGGACCCAAAAAACTAAAGTGCTAACAGTAACCAAGTTAGGTCACAGCTTTTAAAACATTTAAAAATCATGTGATCCAAAGTCTATGTGAGGCATACAGTTTTGATAAGAATATAGGGATAGCGAGGGGATTGTCCTCGCTTGGAGACAGCCCCCCCCCCCCCCCCCCCATCTGCATTCTTGTGTTTTTACATGCGGCACATGACTTGTGTAAAGTAGCATAGCATGTAGTACATTATATGAGAAAGAATAAGAAGATCCGTGCCACTGAAATACATTTTATAATAAACTGGTTTTGGAACATTAAGGATTGGTATTTTGGGAAAAAATATTAAAAGTAGAGTTTTCCCATTAAATACCTGTAAACCAGATGCAATGCTACTATAAATGCAAAACAGCTAAGTTAATGTGAAAATGCAATCTCTGATATACAGTTCCTTGAAAATGTATTCATACCCCTTGAAATTTTCCACATCATGTTACAACCAAAAACGTAAATGTATTTTATTGTGATTTTATGTACTAGACCAACACAAAGTGGCACATGATTGTGAAGTGGAAGGAAAATGATAAATGATTTTCAAATTTTTTTACCAATTGCCTTCCGAAGTCACCTAATTAGTAAATAGAGTCCACCTTTGTGTAATTGTTAGAGAGGTTTGTTAGAGAGCCTTAGTGAACAAACAGTATTATGAAGGCCAAGAAACACACGTTTAGAACACAAGTTCTAAAAAAAATATCCCACGCTTTGAACATCTCACAGAGCAGTGTTCAATCCATCATCTGAAAATGGAAAGAGTATGGCACAACTGCAAACCTACCAAGACATGGCCATCTACCTAAACTGACAGGCTGGGCAAGGAGAGCATTAATCGTAGAAGCAGCCAAGAGGCCCATGGTATAGCTGGAGGAGCAGCAGAGATCCACAGCTCAGGTGGAAGAATCTATTCACAGAACTGAGTGGCAAGAAGAAAGCCATTGTTGAAAGAGAGTCATAAGAAGTCCCATTTGCAGTTTGCGAGAAGCCATGTGGGGGACAGAGAAAACATGTGGAAGAAGGTGCTCTGGTCAGATGAGACCAAAACTGAACTTTTTGGCCTAAAAGCAAAACGCTATATGTGGCGGAAAACTAACACTGCATATCACCCTGCACACACCATCCCCATCATGAAATATGGTGGTGGCAGCATAATGTTGTGGGAATGCTTTTCTTAAGCAGGGACAGGGAAGCTTGTTGGGAAGATGGATGGAGCCAAATGCAGGGCAATCTTAGAAGAAAACCTGTAATGGTTATGACTCACAGCTGATACTGTGATACTGGCCGATCGGAATTTCGGCCAGGAAAAGACTGATGAGAGCTTTTCATCGGAAAATGCAACCATGTGTATGCTCCATTGGAATTTAGCTGGCCGAATTCCCGCCAGCAAAAATTTGAGAGCATGTTCTCAATTTTCCAGACGGAAAAACTTTCTATCGGAAAATCCGATCATCTGTATGCAATTCCGACACACAAAAACTCACGCATGCTCAGATTCAACTACGAGATGGAAGCTGTTGGCTACTGGGTATTGAACTTCCTTTTTCTAATCCCGTCATACGTGTTGTACGTCACAGTGTTCTTGGCGGTCGGAATTTGGTGTGACCGTGTGTATGCAAGACAGCTTGAGCGAAATACCGCCGGAATTCCGTTGGGAAAACCATCTGAGTTTTTTCCGACCGAAATTCTGATCGTGTGTACACGGTATTAGAGTCTGCAAAAGACTTGAGACTGGGTCGGAGGTTCACCTTCTAGCAGGTCAACAGCCCTAAACATACAGGCTGAAGAAAGGGAAATCCTCCCAAATACGTGTTCCTACTAAAGGCCACTGGTGGTTTCTCATCTAAAAGCAGCTGGCATTCTCGCCTTGCCTTCTCATGCTTGTAGCGTCCAGGATTCTTCCATACTCTGGCCACCACAGTGATCCCTGCTTGTATCCTGGCCAGGAATAACATCCACTGTGGATCTGACTGTCTTTGCTTACACATTGAGTTCCCACTGGACCAATGGCTGAGTCATCTACGAAGTATGTCTAAAAAGGTCAGTGAATGGTATCAGAAAACAAACAAAACAGAAGCTACAAAGAAATTACCTTTATTGGCCTTCAAAATAATCGCCATCCTTCACAACACACTTTTGCAAATGTTTATAAAGCTTCTGGAAACTGTCAGCAAAGGCCTCTTTAGAAATCGATCACAGAACCACTGTCATATGTTCTTGGATTGCCACCACGTCTGCAAAACGTGTGCCCTTCAGGATGCTGGATGGATCCTGGTCACACATGGTAATGAAATCTCCAGAGGTTTTCATCCGTTTTGCTTACTGTTCATCTGTTAGCTTGTGTGACACAAACGAGGAACAGATCTTCCACTTACCCAAATCTTTGCAGACGATGGGGCACACTGTGTCTGGGGTTCTGCTTGTCGATGACTGAGCCGAACGTGGCTAAATCTCAGTTGTTTCGTCCCGATGCGAAAGTGTTTGAACCAGTCGTAAGCACATTTTCTGCTCACGGCCTCCGTCGCATACACTTGCACCAACATTTCACGTGTCTCCGTCATCTTTTTCCCCAATTCGTAGCACAACACTGTTCACTCGTTGCTCCATTGCACTGTGACCCTACCTCTCACACTGACTACGTTCAACTGCCCACAGCGGGTTCACCCTGACGGTCACGTGTACTCCATGCTAGGTGGTGCTTCTCGATATGTCTCTGGATAGCCATGTGAATGCACGCACCTGGCCTATTTTGCTGTTGAGATATTGGACCATTCACCAAACTTTTTAGACACACCTTGTATTATTATTTTGTATATTTATATGAACACTCTAAATTAGTGTTATATATCATTTATATATCATTTCACATAACTTTGCACGTGTTTTGATTGTTTGTCATATATTAGCAATTTGGTTTTCACTAGAGCTGCTTTTTGCTTGCACTGTTTGATTAACTGTTGTCACAGTTTCACAGCGGCTGCTTGCATTCATTAATTGGTGACCTAGCATGGATTTATTTTTATTAATTTGCCTTTTTGGATTTTATGGTGGGTAAAATCATTGTACTAAAATTTACCAGTATTATGGTACCAGCTTAATCAATGATACTGATCAGAAGCTCATTTTATGTGCTAGATCAATAATATCAGCTTTCACTGCATTGAAACAAAAACAGAGTTGCTCAGCTTCAAAGAGCCCAAGGTACATTTTTTGGTATCACCTGATACAGAAGCAATCCACCTGCTCTTCTTGCACCTTTTACTCCAAGTGCTTAGTCATATGCCGCGTACACACGATCGGAATTTCGGCCAGCAAAAGACCGATGAGACAATGCGGAAAATGCGACCGTATGTATGCTCCATCGGAATTTAGCTGGCCGAATTCCCACCAGCAAAAATTTGATAGCATGTTCTCAGTTTTCCCGATGGAAAAAACTTTCTATCGGAAATTCCGATCGTGTGTATGCAATTCCGACACGCAAAAACTCACGCATGCTCAGATACAACTACAAGATGGAAGCTATTGGCTACTAGGTATTGAACTTACTTTTTCTAGTCCCATCGTACATGTTGTACATCACAGCGTTCTTGGTGGTCGGAATTTGGTGTGACCGTGTGTAGGCAAGACAGTTTGAGTGGAATTCCGTCGGAATTCCGACGGTTAAACCATCAGAGCTTTTTCCAACGAGAATTCTGATCGTGTGTACAGGGCAATAGAATTACTGTATAGCGTACTCAATGACTAAGCTCCTGTTGGATTGGAACACATTCTATGAGCAGGTTGATTATCTCTGGATTGGGTAATGCTAATAGGTGTACCTTCGACTCTTTGAAGTTGAGCTCCTTTCTTGTTTCTCTGCTCTTGAAGTTAACAGATCACAGGCCATCATGGAGCCAGCACCTTTTGATCAGGTGAGTGGTGCGGGGAGCCTTGTAGCCTTGTAGTGGAGTATCTGGGATTCATTGAAAATAACATCTTTCACATGACACCAGTGTAAGGCATGATTCATCATTCTCAATGCACTATAATGCTGTTTTGCCAGTACCGAGTCTCTGGCATTGACTGGCATTCTGGCAACTCTGGCATTTAATAAAAAAGCTAGCCAGTTTCTTTATTGGCTAATATGAGGTACTTTGGGATGCTAGTCTTCATTCATAGGGGCTGATTTACTAAAGCTGGAGAGTGCAAAATCAGGTGCAGCTGTGCACGGCTGCCAATCAGCTTCTAACTTTAATTAAGCTTTGACAATAACACCTTGGAGCTGATTGGTTTCTCTGCAGAGCTGCACCAGATTTTGCCCTCTCCAGTTTTGGTAAATCAACTCCATAGTGTTTTAAGAAACAACTCTATGGAGCCTACAACCAGTCAGTACTTGGCTCCCAGGTAATAAAACCAGACACAGTGGTTCTGATACATATCATTATGTTTACAGAAGAAGGACTGGTGTTTGGGACGTGCCAGTGTCCGGGTTAAGGGTAGGAAAGGATTTGTATTACTTGTTCTATTGATAGAAGCACACAAATAACTGCACTATAACCATTTGCAGAAGATAAATACCACGCTGCTTATAAATAAATCACCTTCCGCACATCCAGCAAGCAGAGGACGCTCAGCACTTAGTAATTTTCTTTCTTTGTAGTATAAATTGTTGCAATGCTTTGTGTTTTTATTTCTTCCAGCTATTTCTAAACTGCAGTAAAGAATGGCCATCATTGAAAATGCTGTAGATGCTCAGTGAATAAGGATAGCCATTAAGTTCACAGTGCTTAATTATATTCCAGCAAGGTAAAATGCCAGGGATCCAATATCTGCTAGAGGAAAAAAAGTTGTGCCTTTTTAATTAGAAGAGCTTGGAGTATTTCTTCCAAATACCAAGGAAATGTTTTATAAGGATAGTGACTATTTTAGGGAGAAGTTTCCTTTGCAAGTTTATGAAGTCACATTGAATTAACCTTAAAGAAAGTTATAATGGTTTTTGCTCAGTTTTGTTCTAAATATTTTTTTTAAGTTTACCATTTTAGATTTATCAGTTGTTGTGTTATATCAGCTTCCAGTTTTTTGTCAAAGCTTAAAGGGTTTGTTAACCCATATAAATTAAACTCTGCTAGACTCTCTATTAGAGCCATGCAGAGCAAACAGTACCTGTCTTATAGAAAAACGAGCGTTGTAAATATCTATTTAAAGCCAATCTTCAGGCCACTCACATGACTCTCTGCCGCTGTTCAGCTCCAATGAATGGATACTGCAGGAGGGTCCGTGATCTCCCTCTGACGTCAGCTGGGGAGGTCACAAAAGGGGCGCTCAGCCTCTCTCAGCCTGAAGACATCGTTAAAACAATATTTACAGTGCTCGTTTTTCTAAAACAATAATGCAGTATGCTCTGCCAGGGTATCATAGATGGACTGGCAATGGGCAAAAAACATTTTACCTTTTACTAAAAGCGGGGGGCGGAGATGGAGACACAGACATGAGCTGACATGCAGGGCAAAGGGGGCAGCGTATAACGGAGGGCCGCAATCCGACCACGGTGATTAGGGCGGAGCTGCCCTGATTTTCGTGGTCTGTTTAGAGAGGGATACAGGAAGTGCCAGATTCAGTTTTTTTTTTTTTATCTTTTAGAGGGGGCAGATTACATAGCACAAGCACTGTGCTGTTTAATCTGCTTTAAGATACAAGAAAATCTTTTTTTTGGGTTAACAAACGCTTTAAATGAACAAGATGAAGTTAGAAGTTGATTGGCAACCATGTACATCTGCACCAGATTTTGCCCTCTCCAGTTTTACTAAATCAATGCCTATGTCTGCAAAGCAAATTGGGCTTTCTAACGAGAAAAAGAACGTTTTTTAACATATGCTCATTGCTTCTGTCCCAAGTCAGAACAAGACTTAGTGGTAGGTGCCAGAACCATGGAAATTAGCCTGAGGAATATTTAGACCTCATGCACACATTTTGCAGACTCTCCTAGAAGCCTTTCCTCCTGGCACAAGCGTTTGTTTTTGCTGCGTTTTTACGGCAATTTGCAGTAAATTAACATCAATTTTGTTGTGATTTTACCACAATATTGAAGAAATTCTACTGTGCTTATGGTGCACCTTTCATAGGTCATGTGACTCAAAACCCGCATCAAAAACGCAACACAGGTGCATTTTTGATGCGTTCTTGCTGCATTTTCAATGCATTTCAATGGGGAGGTGCATTTTTCGGTGCATTTTTTTAAAATGACCAAATATACACCAAAAATGCAGCAAGCAGGATTTATAACACCGCAACAGAAAAGTAATGGACCAGTGTGAAGATATACATAGAAGTTAAAGGGATGCTTTTCTTACGCTTTTTTAATGCAAAAGTGCTTAAAAAAAACTGCTCAGTGTGAAAGGAAATTAATTGGTCAAAAAGGTGCTGATAATTGACGAAAATAAATTCATATTCATTTAAATTCATGATAATAATTAAAAAGTCAAAAATAATACAATTATATATATATATATATATATATATTTAAAAAAAAAATATATATATATATATGGTTTTGGTTTGGGCACTGGAATTTTTATTTCGGTGCACCACAAAAAAAAACTCCTGATTGCTTGTAAAAATATGTAAAGCATTTAAGCGCATTTACAGGTGTCAATTAATTTCATTGGTCAGAATAATAATTTATTCTGACCATTGAAATGAATTAACGCTCAAGCACTAAACGCGTCTAGCTCCTGGACGCACTTTCAGTTGTTGTTTTTTTTTTTTTTCCCCAACTCTAAACTCCTCTATAAGCTTATGTGTGGATGGACCATAGGCTAACATGCAGGGGCATTAGAGACAGGGGAAAAAAAAGGCACAATGACATACATGTACATGATTGTGCTTGCATGTGCCACAATGCCGCAGTTTGTGTACTGTGGTGGGTCAGCAAGAGATACTAAGTAAGTTTTAAATGTTGTCTTCTCTCAGCCTTCATTAATGCTGAACATCATTTCAAGTAATAAGCGTAAATAAGCGTGTAAATACCTACTTTTTCACCTGTTTCCTATCAGTCACATGTCTGTACAAGTCCAAGTTCTAGGCAACTATGGCTAGTGGGAGCAGACTTCGACCTCTCCCAGAGTATTGGCACCAGTAATGTGATATCGCTGTTCTCCTCACTGTTGTGGGCTCTTGCAGCCCCCCAAGACCCAGAGCTGGGCAGTCATGTAACTGTCAGTGCTTCTTGCTCTGCAGCACTACACAATGGTTGTGCTTTGCTGCTTATTCTCTGTAACAGCAAATTGGCTTGAAGCTATGGCTTCAACTGAAATCTGAGCTGGGCACATCTATTTGTAGTTTTTTCTTACCTCTCTTCAAAGCACCTGTGTGTTTCCTCTTTTCTGTAGCCCTGTCATCAGCCAAATAACTTCTGTCAAGTTCTCTGACACAGGAGATAAAAGCAGCTGTAAATTTGTGTTGTGGGCGATTGCTATAAATAGTTTAGCTGACAGCTTGCCTTCTCACAGCAGAGCTCTGCACATTCCTTCCTTCCTTTGCCAGTGTGGTGTGGGGGTGTGTGCCTTTCCTCCAATCAACTGTCTTGGCTTTGTGCCCAGACTTCACACTCAGTGTTGAACAGGAAGAGAAAATCTGTAACAGGATGTGCACTTTCTAAAGTATATATAAAGCTGAGGACAGCAGATATACATGTAAAATGTATGCAGGGAGAATTGTTTCATCTCTGTGTATCATCTGAGGCTGTTCACTTCACTGGCTATATATGAGGGTTTACATCCACTTTATTTTTATAGTTTTCTATTAAAGCCAATATAAAAGACGCACTGTAACCAATAATTTTTTTTACCTGTCATTAAAAAAAAATGTATACAATCTATATATTAAATATTTAATACTTGGAAAAGTACAGAGTTTTATGGGTTTGTTAATAAGGCAGAAAAAAAAATATTTGATTTAAGTCTGTATGTTGAGTATGCTGTTAAGGAATGAGTGGCTGTAATAAATGATCGGTGTAATAACTCCACAGTTCTATGTGTGATTAGCAGATTGAGCTACTGAGCCTGTAAACCGCCTGTAAAAAATGTAAAGTTGAAGATGTGAAAAGGTGCCTAGAGTTCCACCTGCTGGTTTGATAAAAGACTACAAAATATTCATACATAATATATCATATTTATGTGCCCCAAATTATTATCTAGAGCAGTGATTCTCAACCAAGGTTCCGTGAAACCCTAGGGTTCCTCCAGAGGTTGCTAGGGGTTCCTTCAGCATTGGGCAATTTCTTCCTCTTAGCTATGTTCCCACCTACACCATTGATCTTTTTAGCTATCTGTAAGGAGGTAATTATTCCCAATGACCACAAGTGTAAGGACCACTCTTCCCACTGACCATCACACTAATATATCATGAGTTGTAGATTTCTAATTTTTAGCAGGGGTTCCCAGAGACTGGAGAACTATTTCAAGGGTTCCTCTGTGTTGAAAAGGTTGAAAAAGGCTGATCTAGAGTATATATTTAAATAATATCAAAGTGAGCATGTATAATTTCCTCCATGTAAATAATATTATACAATGACAAATGATACATAGAAACAAGAATTGGATTTGTTTGGCAGCAGTGGGAGCCAATGGCTGCACTGCTATTAATCTATCCAATCAGGCCCCCGAGACACCGCCTGGAGCTGGTGTGCTCGTCCCCATCACTGGAAAGACTAGGTTCAGCTAAGTAAAACTTTGAAGGTTTACAACACCTTTAAATCTGTTCAGAAGCAACACGTTTCCTTTAAGAAGAAATTCTTTTTTTATTTGTGTTTTTGATTATTTGTATTTGATGTGGATTAAAGTCTTACTTGGAAAACTCTACAACAAGATTTTACAGTTTAATAAGGATACAGTTGTTTCATCTAAGACCTAAAGACAGCATTGCACGCTGTGACAGAAAAGTATGTAGCACAGCTATATTTTCACTCTAAGCTGGAATTTTGTCCAGAAGAACTGTAGCCAGCAGCATGAATTGAGGAGTCATAGAGATCCAGACTACCAGCTGTTTTAGAGACAGGCAAACTATAATTATTACTGCCATGAATCCACACCAGGTCTAGAACATTTCAATATACATAAGAAAAAACTGAAATCCCCAATTCCAAAAAAAGGCGGGAAACTGTGTAACACCTACGTGAAAACAGAATGCAATGATTTACAAATCTCATAAACCCATATTTCATTCACTATAGAAAATAGAAAACATAAATGTGTAAAAGGAAAAAATACGGTCATTCTGAAGTTGATGGCAGCAACACATCTCAAAAATTTGGCCTTCCTGTTTGCATTTTTTTCTCATGCATGCTTTAGGCAGTTTTTTTTTTAATCTATGACTAGGACACAAGGTTATATCTGACACTGCTCTATTAGCAGAGTTAATGGTAGCCAACACTTTAGTTTGTACCAGAAGAAAAATCAAGTATACATTTAATGTTTGCAAAGCATTGTAAGGAATCAATAACCAGTAAGAGATGTGAAAACACCCAAAGGCCATGAACATTCAACTTGGAAAATTGCCTGAAAATGTGAATCTGGTAATAGTGTTGGTACGGAGAATGAATTGTGCTATGGAGGGGATAAAATCAGGCCCCAATACATAACAGATGTCTTTTCCTTTCAATTTCATACAGACAGCAGATCTCACTCGGCAATTTATTATTTACCAGTGCCATTGCAGCTGTGGATTATTGTAATTATGGATTTAATATATCCTTGTCAGCTTTCTGTGCATACTGATGTGAACATTACACATTCTCTCTGGAGTATCTTTAATTTTTTATGATTGCTTGATTTCTTTTTACTAACTAATTTGAGAAGAGATTGCCAACGTGTGTGTGTGTTCTGGTAAGGTAATGAAGAATAGCCATTATTTTGCATCAGATTCTAAAGTAAAGGTGGATTTTCTGGGAACACAAACTGAGATTAAATATGTAGTAATTAAGACATCACAATAGGTCATCATTGTGCCAGAATATGGGGCTCCAATCAGCAGCTAAAAACAACTTCAATTGTATCTACATGCAAAATTATTTGTTTTAGAGTGAGGAAGGTTTAGGACGTCATATTTTTTTTTTGGCCTCTGTTCCCAGTGACAATATGTGAGCAGGGCCTGGAGTTAGGGAAATTCTACAAGAAGGACACGTTTAGCAATAAGGATACTCCTAATAGACTTGAAGGCAAGGACCAACAATTGATTTTTATTGTCCTTGACCCCGTTGAAGATTTTTCTTCACTTCCTGACCAGAGTATTGAGCACGTATGACCCTTAGAATATATGTTTGTTTGGGTCAACACCATTCGGTAAGCCTACATCTATTAAGGTGGTGGTATCGTCACACGGGTGGCTGCTCAGTTAAGCTATAATTGGATGGTTCATCTGATACTTCATCTCATATTTAGGACTTCACTTCTATAAAGGACTGTCTGTCTTTTTCACAAATTATTTATAATTTTCCTTTTTTGTGTGTTATATTTTGTTATACACAAGGTTCCCTCACTTATTGATGCATATATATTAATGAGCATATGTATGTACTGATTGTTGGAGATGTAATATTTTTATTGTGTAGACCAACAATAACTATGTGAGTTTTCACGTACAAGTCTAACTATTGCACTGATTCATGCACTACTATTTCTTTTTTTAGAGCTACACTTTATATATTGTTTACATGGTTTGAGCTAGAATATCAATTTTTAGCGTGTTAGCGGCTTTATTTGGATAGCGCAGTGTCATTTTTGAGTTATAGTTTTTATCACATCACAGTCGCCCCCCTCCCTTTACATCATTGTCCCCAGGCCCTCTCTTAACATCACACACCCCCTTCACATTATAGACCACTCTTTACATCACAGCTTCCCCTCCCAAATTACAGTCTTTCCTTCCTTCTCTTTGTTATGGATTTATTGCTGGTCCAAAACCAGGGCTTCACGTTGGTGCGTCAAATTGTTATGGATTGATTCTTGGTCCAAAACCAGAATGTATCTTCTATTCTGCCTCTGCCCCTAATTCAACGTGATGTGAGTGCATACATGCAAAACAATTAACACTGAGACAGTGTTCAGTGTAAAAGCTCCTCATCACTTCACGACTTCACAGTCCCCCATTCACATCACAGCCACCCCCTTACATCATAGCCCCCCTCATATCACAGCCCCCTCCCTTACCTCACAATCCTCCTTGCAATTACAGCTCCCCCCACCTTTCACAGTCCTACCTTAACACACAGGGCAAAGGGTGGGAGGTGTGGCAGATCTGAATGAAGGGTGGGATGTGCCCAGCTTTTCATGGTAACAAGGGAGTGATTGAGTGATTGGTTGCTATAAGCACCATGCGGTGAGAACGTGCACCCTGGCTGCTAAGTGGGACTACTACAGTCTGGACTAGACTGTCACTTGGTCCAGGTCGGGACTGCGGTCTGCCATTTAGCGATGCCTGCATGATTAATTTAAGTGACAGTTCTAAGCAGGGATTTTTTTCTCAGAAAATAGGTGCAGGAACTCACCCTCCCAGCCCAAAACCCCCGCCCAAACCCCATCCCAAACCACACCCAAACCCCACCCCCAGACACACCTTCCTTAGAGGAGAGAAGTACAGTGGCATTAAATAACTGTAATAAGTGAGGCCTTAGAACTGTGTATCACACATGGTTCAGGAATGTTTAACACACAAAGTACAGGACTCAGGCCTTTATAAAACACAGGGCTCAGAAGTGTGTATTGTGCAATTGTGAGTGGGGCATATCACACAGGGTGCAGAAAAAAAAACAGCAAACAGGATAGTACTTACATTCAATGCAAAGCGTCCCTTGTTCTCATAAATATGGAGCATAAAGCCCTGTGTACAGAGTGCAGGGGTCAAGAATATGAAACATAGAGCCCAGCACACAGAGAGCAGTGGTAAAGCTATGTAATATGCAGTCCAGTATACAGAGTACAGGGCTCAGGGGTATGTAATGCAAAACCCATTGTACAGCATTCAGGAGTACCATACCGAGGCCTTTAATATGTAACATGCAGCACAGCACACAGAGTATAGTGTTTCTGAGTATGTAATGTACAAGGTGTTACACAATTCACCCCACTGGACCCTGCACGCTGTGCCATACATCACATACTCTTGGTCACTAACTCTGTATGCTTTAGACCCCTGAGGCGCTTTACAGGCGTTTTTGCACTAAAAATAGCACCTGTAAACTGCCTCTTCTGCAGCCCCAGTGTGAAAGCTTTCACAATGGAGCGGTGCGCTTGCAGGACTAGAATAAAAAAGTCCTGCAAGCAGCATCTTTGGGGCAGTGGGAGAGCAGTGTATACACCACTCCTCCACCGCCCCTGTCCATTGAAATGAATGGGCACCGCTTTCAAAGCGCCATAAAAGCGATTTGAAAGCAGCACTTACCGGTCGCTTTTAACCCCTTCTTGGGGGTTAAAAGCACCCTACTAGTGGCACCAAAGCACTGCTATAACAGCGTTAAAGTGCCGCTAGTTTTAGCATTTTACTACTAGCTCCCACAACACCCCAGTATGAAAGGGGTCTTACTGTTCCCCAGCTAATTTCCCTGGTCTTCCCCCTCAAGTATCCCTCCAAAATTAATCATCAAATCCTCACTTCTGTTTATCTCTTTGCTTACCTCTGTGTCCCCCATCCACTCCTAACTTCTGCAACCATCATCCACAGCTCACCCCTCTTTCCCTGTCCACAGCCCCACTCTGCACCCCCATCAACATCTCACCTCTGCACCCCTCTAACTACAGCTTACACCCCCACTCCACAACTCACCTCTGCACCTCCATCCATATTATCTCTGATCCCCTTCTGGACCCCCATCTAAAGCTCACCCCAATCCACAGCTCTCAACTTTGCCACCCACCTCTGCTCCCCCAGCTTTCCCTACAGCTCTCACCTCTACACAACCTCCCCCACCCTCCACAGCTCTCATTTTACACAACCTGCCTTCTTCCCTCTGCAGCTCTTACTTCTATACAAAGCTCCCTTCCCAGTTCTCCTCTCTGGGCAAATTTCCACCCCCCCCCCTCCTTGCTGCACAACCACCCCCTCCTTCTTTCACAGTTATCCTCTCACTGTGAACTCTCCCCTCACCCCCCCCCCCCGTTTTTCATTCAGAACTCCCTCACCTCTTCCACTGCTGATCCAGTGCTCCAGTCCATGTGTTATGCGCAGGCTTTTCAGACAATCGAGAACTGTAGTTGGGGCAGAGTTTTAGGGCTCCTCTGCTCTCTTCTCAGTGCTACAATGTGAGAAGAGGCGGGGACCAAAGCTGCCACTTGAATCAACATAGGCAGCAGCTGTATGTTGCCGTGCCGTGCCAAAGATCTCAAAAGGCAGCAGCCCTGTGTGCACAGCGCTAGTGTGAGATAAATGACAGGTCAGAGCAGAGTGGGCTGCCTGTCATAGGTACCGCAACTGCGTTCTGAGTTCCGGCAGAAAAAAAGCCCTGGTTCTAAGCCCTTGTACACACGGTCGGAAATTCCGACGGAAAATGTCCGATCGGACCGTGTTGTTGGATAATCCGACCGTGTGTGGGCTCCATCTGACTTTTTCCGTCGGAATGTCCGACCAACAAAGTTTGAGAGCTAGATATAAAATTTTCCGACAACATGATCAGATCGGACTTTGTCCGATCGTTTGTAGAGAATTCCGATCAGACAAAGTGCCACGCTTGCTCAGATCAAATTACGAGACCAAAGCTATTGGCTACTAGCCTCAACGTAGTCCCGTCGCAACGGACGAACGTCATCACGTTCCGAACGATCAGATTTTCCGACAACTTTGTCCGACTGTGTGTACAAGGGCTAAGACTTCTGGAGTTGCTCTTACACAAGGCAGGCTTTTACAAGTTATACAAGCAGAAACACAAAACAGCGCCAACCTAAGTGCAGTATTAAAGTCCACAAATATTTATTTAGAATGTTGTACACTCACTCTGTGTAGGAGAAAATCAGGCACATCATGTATGTAACATCAATAAATACTACATTCTAAATAAATATTTGTGGACTTTAATACTGCACTTAGGTTGGCGCTGTTTTGTGTTTCTGCTTGTATATCTTCTAAAGGTGTCTTCTACCCTTCAGCATGCTTGTGCAACGATACTTCCTTTCTCAAGTGACTACAGACTTATTGTTCCATAACAACTTCTGAATTGTTTGGATCTTTCCAAAAACAGCATTTGAAGTCCAAACATTCTTCTGTACTCCAGCTATAATATACCCCTTGCCTTCCTATCCTATTCCCTCTCCCCTCATTCCCCCCCCCCCCCCCCCGGCCCTGCTATATGTAACCTATTAGCGCAACAAAAAAATAGTTTTTTTAGGCTTTTACAAGTAAATAACATGCATAACATATCTTCATGGGAAGAGTGCTGTTGAAATTAAAGGTCTGGCAATAGAGTCTCTCTAACTACTTCCTTACTACGCTATAGCTGAAAGACATCTACAGTGTGGCTCTGTTTTCCCAGGAGGTCATCGATGGACATTCTCCCGGGACCGCGCCCTTGGCACACTTTGTGATCGTGGTAAAGTACTCAACAGTGCAGCCTATCAGTGCCACCTTATCAGTACTCATCAGTGCAGCCTATCAGTGACCATCAGTGCAGCCTCATCAGTGCCCATCAGTGCCGCCTTATCAGTACTCATCAGTGCAGCCTATCCGTGACCATCAGTGCAGCCTCATCAGTGCACATCAGTGAAGGAGAAAAATTACTTATTTGCAAACGTTTATAACAGAAACCAGAAAAAAGTAGTTTTTAAAAAAATATATATATTTTCTTTTGTTTGTTTAGCATTGGTGATTAAGTACAACCAAAAGATAGCTCTATCTGTCTCAACAAAAATCTGAAATTTCATAAAAAGAGTACAGTGTTGAATGACAGCACAATTGTCATTCATTGTGCGATAGCTCTAAAGGCTGAAAATTGGCCTGGTCAGGAAGGGGGTATAAATGCCCAGTAAGCAAGTGGTTAAACTTGGACCCACAGTAAATTTTGTAAGGTTATTTATTAGATATGCTCGCGAGTTAAATCTCTAAATCCAAACCGTATATAGGTCTGAATATGTGAGCTGAATATGTAAACCCTAATATAGAGCAGCAGAAGATTAGAAGGCTTCCATCCAGGAGTGCCAAGTGGCCCTTCAACCTTAAGAGTGTCCCTGCCTGATCAATGATAGGGGAAGCTATATAGTTTAGCTGCCATATCTGAGTGACATAGAGTGACATATAAAGAAAGCAGTCACTACAGTATACCAGTGATTCTCAACCAGGGTTCTGTGGAACCCTGGGGTTCCTCCAGAGGTTGCTAGGGGTTCCTTCAGAATTGGGCCATTTCTACCTCTCTGATAAGTTCCCACCGACACCACTGATCTTTTTAGCTATCTGTAAGGAGGTAATTCTTCCCAATGACCACAAGTGTAAGGACCATTCTTCCCACTGACCATCACACTAATGTATCATGGGTTGTAGATTTCTAATTGATAGAAGGGGTTCCCCAAAACTGGAGAACTATTTCAAAGGGTTCCTCTGTGTTGAAAAGGTTGAGAAAGGCTGCAGTATACATTGCCACGGAGAGTAGCAGCCGGAACAAGTAGCTGGGTAGCAGGTGTTTTAGAACCGGATTAAATGAACATGAGTTTAGAAAACTCAAGAATGAAATGTGCCTTTCAGAGCCCTTTCACAACAGGATACCGCTCTGTTGGCATCACAGAACTCACACTCTCTTTCTTAGCTCCCTGACCTTTATCAGAGACAGCCTGTTGAAAATCTAATGCCTTAGAAATGTCACTTGGTACTTAGGAAATGGCTTTTATTCTCAAGGAAGAACTCTGTTTAGCGCTATTTTCATCTAAACTGACTGTGTAACAACCCCAGTTGTCAGAAGAACAACAACCATTTTTTGTGAGAAAAACACTTACCAGTTATGGTGGCCCAAAGCTTCTAACAATCACAAACAATAGGCAAATTAAAAAAATTAGGAGCTACTACAGCTTAGCTGTCAGTGTTGAGAGTAGCCTCCGAGACAGCATGCTTTCCTCTGACTTTCCAGGATATGAAATGATTTTGCTTATTTGGTTTATGAGAGCTGCAATCAGCAGAACTCAGTAGCATAAGACAAGTCCACAAAAGATTATATTTATTTTAAGTAAGCAGCTTACATTTTAAACACTATATAAAAAAGAAGAAGCTTTTTTTATTTAGACTACATTTTTTTTCTTACTGTCAAGATTCAGAAGTAATTTTACATGAGGTCTCTTGATCAAGCCATCCAAATTGCCAATCCTTTAATAATTGCAACATATTTCTGAAATTATGATGAGCAAACAAGTCTAGCCCCCTAATTAACCTTGTTTCTGTAGCCCCTTGGAAACTAGGAGAAGTAATTGTCCTTTAAAAGCAACTGGATATAAAAAAATAGGCTTGAAGATTTTAAAATTTTTACAATCACAATTTAAAATGTAGATACAGTAAAGATACCCATAAAGTACCCTCATTTATTCCAGTTATGCAGTGGAGCGCTTTGATAGGAGGAGAGAGCGATGTGATGACTCCATCAATGATCTGTTTCTTCTTCCAGTCACAGCTTTTCTGTATGGTTTTGGCTGGCTTATGTTATTATGACTTTAAAGTGGTGTTGCCTCCAAAAATAAAAGTGTTTAAAAATCTTTAAAAAAAAAAAAAAAATTGGAAAAAAAAAATTTTTACTCACCTCTAAATACCTGTTGCTAGGGGGTCCCTCGTAGTCTGCCTTCTTCCTTGCCCGGGCAGGGGACATCACTTCCCCTCGAAGCCACACAGTCGTCTGGGACCTGTCACGTGTCCCACTCGCGCATGCGCAGTGGGTGCCCGGCTGTGAAGTCACAGCCGGGTGCCCACAGTACAAATGACGGTGAGCGGGGAGCGAGGGGGGGGCTTCATTCCCCCGCATCGCTGGACCCTAGGACAGGTAAGTGTCCGAATAATTAAAAGTCAGCAGCTGCAGTTATTATTTTTTTATTTTTTATTTAGGGGCACCCCACTTTAAGGGAGAAAGGGGCAACTCACTGGGTTAACAGATAAAAGGCATATCTTCACAAGAACACTGATGGCAGCCCCACTGGTATCTTATCCTGCTTGTGCAGCCACCAGGTTCTGTGTAGAAGGCTTGGGAGTGCTGGAAATCAAAACAGGAAGTGCCAGTAACCATCCTGGGGTGCTCAGGGGAGCAGCTGTGGAAGTAACATCAGGTGGGTTGTCCTGTGGGCATTGCTACATGTTTCAGAGACTCCTGCTCTTTCCTCATGCCAAAGGAAAGAGCAGGAAGATCAGTAACATGTAGCCACCCCCCACAGGACAACCTACATGATGTCACTTCTGCACCTACTCCAGTATGGTTAGTGGCACTTCCTGTTTCGGTTTCCTGAAGTCCTAAGCCTTCTATCCCTTTTGTTTCATTGCTGAGGCTGCTTTCTACTTTGGGGCGGCTACTTTAAGTTGAGTGGAATGGGTAGCATTACAGGACAATTTGTTCAAGTTGGACTTTTATGGACTTGGACTGCTTGCCCTATTAGTGCTATTTATCTTGTTTTTATGACTTTATGATTGACTTGGCCTCCAAATTCTTCAGATCCCAGTCCAATCAAGCATCTATGGGATGTGCTGTAAAAACAAGTCTGATCCATGGAGGTCTCACATCTCAATTTCAGGACCTGAAGAATCTGTTATTGAGGGCTTGGTGCCAAATTCCACAGTATACCTTCAGAGGTCTAGTGGAATCAATGCCTTAATTGTTCCGGGCAAATTTGGTGGCAACAGGGATGTTTTAGCAGCAAAATGGGGACCAACTCGGTATTAGGTGGGTGGTCATAAAGTAGGCAACCAGAGGGTTCCGGGGGCCCCACATCAAAACAGACCCATAATCAAGTTCCAAGGGATGGACTGAAATGTGTTGGGCACGTGGCCGGGAGGGGTCCAGGCTGAGACTGCCATTCACTTTAAAATAGTGGGTCTGTTTTGACGTGCGGCTTCCAGGAAACTCTGGTTGCCTACACTATGTTTGGAGCATAGACAAGCTCCTTTCCCAGATCAGCGTTCCTGCATAGCCTAAGCGGCACACATCCTCATTTCTTGGTCCACAGTGGGTGGTCATAAAATTATGGCTGATTGATGTATATTATAAATTATGACTTTGTGCATTCCAAAATGGAATATATACTGTACTATCTGTCTGTGTAGAGCAAGATGACCAGTAAATGTGCCAGAGCTCCAGACTACTCACTAGCCAAATCAAACCAATGATGTCTGGCTTTGGGCTTTCAGTAGCACAAACCTAAGTGAGCAGACTATAATACTCTTATAGTTCTAGTTCAGTTTAAAAAAGTAAATGTCATACGTAGGTTCCATAAACACCCCACTAATGAGAAAAATATTTTGTAGAAAAATATTTACCAAATGGGCATGTCAATTTGGTGAGTTGGTTTATTACCGGAAAAGATTTATATGAAACTGTGTAGTTTTGTGCAATAATTACAATAGATAAATATGCTGAATGATCACATTCAGCCTAAGAACAATTTGGTGATATATAGTAGCAATCCTGCAACACTGTTTTATGTTTTTTGTATGAAACAGCAAAGGAAAATTCTGTATTTCTGTATGTAAATAAAAGTGTTACTAAATGCACAACAGTAAAATCAGTCTGTATATTCAGTAAAACATGCTTGTTATACTCACGTTGGTACCTAAGGGGTTAATCCTCTGCATTGTGTAAAAAGGCTACTTGATCTTGTATGCACAGATTCTCCCCTCCCTGCACTGTCCTCCTGGACAAGTCTGGATGCGACAGAGCCTTTGAAGTCAAGCTGCACATGCTCAGTTTGTTGTGTATTCCTTTTCTTGGGAGGGTGCATGTGATCAGCCCAGGGCCAATCAGCACGTCCCATATCCAGACATATCCAGACAGAGGGTCAGGAGCCCTGCAGCTTCATAGGACAGTTCAATGCAGTATGAAAACTCCTCCTACAAGCTTCACCAGGAACTGAAAATCACAAGACTGCTATATACTGCTGATGAGAAAAGCTATTTAGCAGTTTATATTTACTAAAATAATTGCATTTCCATGTTCTGTGTACTGTGGGAGACCAGATATAGTGAATGCAGGGTCCTGAGTTTAGTAACACTTTAACTGCTTGTCGACCAGCCGCTGTCGTTATATATGGCGGCAGGTTGGCACTGCTGTGTGAATCGCTGTAGCTGTATGTCGGCCACTTTAAGAGCTGTAGCGGGTGCGGGAGCGTGCCGTAGGAAGTACATACCCACGAGCTCGGAGTGGATGCATGTGGCCGGCAGCCGCAATGTCCACCAGTGACCCGCGATCGCTCCTCAGAGAGGCAGAATGGGGATCTGTCAATGTAAACAGGCAGATCCCCATTCTTTCAGGGTAGTAGAGAGAGATCTGCTGTTCTTCAGGAACAGCGATCTCTCTCTTCTCCCAGTTAGTACATTCCCCCACAGTTAGAAACACCTACCTAGGATACACTTAACCCCTTAATCACCCCTAGTGTTAACCCCTTCCCTGCCAGTGACATTTATACAGTAATCAGTGGATATTTTTTAGCTCTGATCACTGTATAAATGTCAATGGTCCCAAAAAGGTGTCCGATCTGTCTGCCACAATGTCGCAGTCCCACTAAAAATCGCTGATCGCCATTACTAGTAAAAAAAAATATATATATAATAAAAATGCCATAATTATATCCCCTATTTTGTAGATGGTATAACCTTTGCGCAAACCAATCAATATATGTTTATTGCTAATTTCTTTTAACAAAAATATGTAGCAGAATACATATTGGCCTTAACTGATGACGACATTATTTTCTTAATTTATAGCAAAAAGTTAAAAATAGAGGTTTTTTTTCAAAATTGTCGTTCTTTTTTTGTTTATAGTGCAAAAACTAAAAACCGAAAAGAAAGCTCTATTTGTGGGAAAAAAAGGATGTCAATTTTGTTTGGATACAGCGTTGTATGACCGCGCAATTGATGCAGTGCTGTATCGCAAAAAATAGCCTGGTCAGGAAGTGGGTAAATCCTTCCGGGGCTGAAGTGGTTAAAGTGGGCCTTCAGTCATTTTTTCATCTTTCCATCTATTAAATATTCTGTCCTTGTTGTTTTAACTTTGGATAGTAAAACATTTTTTTTTTCTGCCAGTAAATACCTTATACAGCCCACTTCCTGTTTCTTGTCTGGTAAAAAGCCTAGGCTTATGATGTCATGCCCAGCTCTCTCTCTCTCTCTCACCACTCTCATGAGAGTTTGCCAGGGAGGGGGGGAGAGTCATAGGAGGGCCAATGAAAGCTACAGAGCTGGAGGTGTACCTCTGTGTAAATCCAGGAAGTGAACAGGCAGCAGCTTCAGCTGCCCACAGTTAAAATGGATGCAGCCAGACTTGCTGGAGGGAGATTTCTGCAGCATATTTGGCAAGTACAGAATCACCGTATATACAAAATAATATGCAAAGTAGTTGGAGGGAAGCTTCCGAATGGCAAAGATGTTTTTATTACAAATTATGTGAGCAGACTACAGTTCCTCTTTAAATAATAGCTGTAATTCTTACATCTACCCCTGAAATGTGGCAGTTGGAATGCACTGGGTACTGTGTATCTGTTGAAGGCTGTTTTTATCCTTTACTTAGTTTTGTTGCAATACCATTTTCTGGTTGTGTTCAGTACTTAGTTGCAATTTAAATCACATTTTCAAGTGTTACATTTTCAAAAGGGCGATTCCAAATCTGCTCTTTACAAAAATGATTACACTATAAGTGCGTAGATATTTTAGAGAATCTGAGCAGAGTCTATAAAGCATTATAGCATATATTATTAGTGTAAAAGTCACTTTTCTATGGAAAAGTGTTTGAGTTTTGCAAAAAATTACTGCAGTGTACTGGTACTTAAATGTAACTCTTTGAAGCAGAATGCCAGATAAATGAGTAGATTAAGAAGAAAATAATCTTTTTCAAGCACTGGATTTTCTTGATTTAATCCCATTCTAATTGTATGCATAGCCAAACATTGTCTCTAGTTTTGGATAGGGCAGGTTATTATTATAAAAAAAACTTGTGAGTGCTTTCTGGGTCCTGTTTGCCTCCACTTTCTGTCCCAAACACATAACAGAAAGTAAGGGGAAATCAGTCCAAACTGAGGAGAATTGCCCTCTTGGTTATTGTTCACATGTGCAGGGCATTTAGCCAGCGGTGAGGAGGCATTATGTCGCCTGCTCATCGCCCGATTTGAATCTACATTGCACGCGGTGGTGATGCGGCCCCATAGACTTGGAATGGTCGGGTGAAATGCTGTTTCAATTTTGCTGATGTGGCATGTGTACAGCCCTGAGTGGCTGCATACCCACTTTTGGGTGAGCGGTTGGGGAATGGTAAAACCGTAGCTCAACTTGCTTTTGCCACTCCTTGTTGCACATGTGAACAAAGCCTTAGACAAAGCAAAGCCTTCAGAAATGTGTCACATAGCTTGGTTGAAGTCCAAACTGCAGCTCTGGTGTGAGGACCCCTGAATGTGGTGATAGAGGCACAAGGCTTAAAAAAGCACAGGTGTCAGTAACTTGATAGAAGATTATGGCTAGGGTCAGCAATGTAGTGAAGGTGAACTGGGGTTATACACTGTAAGGCTGAAGAAGGCATAGTCAGGTAACAAGTTGGGGTCAGTACCAGGGAAGTAAACAGGCCGTAGTCCAGAAGCAGGCTGAGGTTAGTACCAGGGAAGCAGGTAGAGAGTAGTCACAGGCAAGCTGAGTTCAGTATGCAGAATCAGCAGAGCAAGGTCAGGAGCAAGCTAGGTCAGCAAGGAGAGATCAGTCAGCAAGAGCAGGAGCAAAGGTACAAACGTCATGGGGAAGCCAAAGAACATCTAGGGATCAATACACATCAAGGCCTCCTTTATATAGATGGCTTGGCACCATTCCCAGGATTCGGCACGTACGGGTGTGCACCAATCCACATGTATGTACGCCAATGCACTCTAGTGCACAGAGATGCGTAGATTTGTCAGTGCACACTGGTTATAGGCTTGACCTTGTCTGAGCATGAGCTGCACAAGAATGAGCATTAGCTGTATTCGTTTACTGACAGAATGGTTTTCAACACTAAACACAAGTCTAAAAATTTGGATTTAACCCTTTGGCACTGGCGCTTCCCCGACTCTCTAAGGGGTTTTAGATGTTGGGAGGCAGGGCAGGGTTTTTGGTCATGTGACCGCGGTGATTGCCTGGCACGGCAGTCACATGATCAGAAAGCTCCCGATCGCAAGCAGTAATCGAAAGCTTTCCATTGGCTGCTGATAACTGTGCCATGAGAATGCAGGGTGTGTGCTCTCGGCAAAAGCTGTTTTTGCAATATTGCACACAAATGTGGACGTTCTGCGCCAAGGCCCAGCCACCATATTTGTTTCAGTTTTACTCAGGTTAAATCTCCCCATTGAAGTCACAGAAAAAAAAAAGGTGTAAACCCTTTTCTACTCTAGCCATGTCTAGAAAAAAAACGAGTACATTTTATCTAATAAGAAAATCCAGAAGTTTTTCTTGTGCAGGCGTTAGAACTTCTGCCAGATTTAAATGCTTGCGGTTTTTGAGGAGATGCAACCTCAGATGTCTGTGACATTAGTCACCAGAAAATCCCGAATATGACATTCACCACAACAGGAGGTACTAGGAAACACTACAATGAGACAACTCTTCTTTTATCGTTTTTTATTTTTATTATTTTATTATGTTTTCAATAAATGAAGTGAGAGGAATGATACAGACAGTAATATCAAACAATAGATAGAAGTTCTGGCCCTTCCCCATACTGTCCAGTGTAACACCAACTATCATGGTAAACGCAATCCACGTTTTCTTCTTTTCTGTCCCTTTCATTGTTTAGATGGTCTAGTATGAGGATTGCCATTATTATTTTTGCCCAGACAGAGCTGAAGAGTAAAGTGTATAAAGCTAGACCTCATATTTCCTTATGCTGCGTACACACGGGCGGACTGTATGGCCTACTTAGTCCGTTGAAACACATTTCAGCGGACAGTCCGCTCGTGTGTGGGCTTCAGCGGACTTTTTCAGCGTGCAGTCTGGCGTACTAAGTATTTTGGATTTTTCGAAATTCTGTCCGTCATACTTTGGTTTCAGCGGACAATCCGCTCGTCAGTAGGCTAGTTCGACGGACTAAGAATGGCGCATGCTCAGAAAGGATTTACACGGCGGAAGGGTGCATTGCTGTGTATTGGACTTCCTATTTCTAGTCCCGTCGTACGTGCTGTACACGTCATCGCGCAAGCTTTCGACGGACTGTTTGTGCATCCGTGTGTGGTCAAGTCCGTTCATTCGAAAGTATGACGGACTGTCCGTCGGATTGTATGACGGACTAAGTAGGCCATACAGTCCGCCCATGTGTACGCGGCTTTAGATGACCAGCTCTGGCTTATGATTTATATTGTATACTACTGTCATAGAAAAAAACATCTGTAGCAGATATGTTCTATTTTTATTTTTGCAACAGTTTGTCATCGAAATTCTTAAAATTAGTGTTACCACATTATATATAGACCGCTAGACTAAGGTTGTTGCGTGCATTCCACTGGAAGGCTAATTAGAGTATTAAGACCCCTTTCACAGGCAGTTTTCAAGCGATTTAGCACTAGAAATAGTGCCTGAAAACAGCATCCTATTCATTTTCATGAGTGGTTTCACACTCAGGCTGTGCACTTGTGGGACGTTAGAAAAAGTCCTGCAAGCAGCATTTTTGGGGCGGGTTTGGAGCACTGTAAAAAGCGCTCCCAAAGCACCCCTGTCCATTGAAATGAATGGGCAGCGCTTTGAAAGAGCTGCAATACGGGTGTTTTTTGGTCTTTTTTTTTTACGTGACCTTTAAAAAAACGCCTGCTATCACTCGAAAAGCGCCACAAGCGCTTAAGCGCTGTTTTAGAGGTGTTTCAGTGTGAAAGAGGTCCAATTATCTGTTTAACCCAATCAGTGATTTGTTGTTCAGTGAATGCATTGTGCTTGAAACATATTGACATACTGTATTTGTTATTTTGCAATTGTAAATAATGAACAAATGAAAAACACTGAAATAATACCAAAAATGCAAGAGGGTTAAACTAACCTTCTAACTGTTCATATTTTGGCAGGACAGACTTAAACCCTGGTTCACACTTGTGCAGGCTGTGCAGCCGGTGTTCGCCCGTGCACAGAAGCCCATTCATTTGAATGGGATGCCGTGCCTGCATTTCCCACAAAAAAAGGTACTGCCACCTTTTAAAAAAATCTGGTCGCAGGGAAATTGCATGGTGCTTTTGGCCATGCCATTTCCCTGCAGTTCTCGCACCCCAAGTGCGCTGCGGGTTGAGATGCGTGGGGGTGCTATTAAAAATGAACACAACTGTTTTCCTCACCAGTTTTTTTCTTATTTTATAGAGGCATCCACTTCCCATCCCATCATACAGCTCTGAGCAGTCTGTCATCAGACCCAATTTCTGTTTCATAGGGGTGGGCCATTGTTTAAAAATAACAAACATGTCATACTTATCTGCCCAGCCCAGATCCCCCTATTCGCTGCTCC
Source organism: Lithobates pipiens (assembly GCF_037356315.1). NCBI lineage: Eukaryota > Metazoa > Chordata > Amphibia > Anura > Ranidae > Lithobates > Lithobates pipiens. Next base: position 428,929,922 of record NW_027507758.1, read on the forward strand.
TGGCTCCTCCCTCCTGCTAAATGTCCCCACAGCAAGCAGCTTGCAATGGGGGCACCCAAGCCGAGCCGCTGCTCTGTGTGTCCATTCAGACATGGAGCTGTGGCTCGGCCCCGCCCCCTCTCTCGCTTCATTGGCTCACTGACTTCGATTGACAGCAGCGAGAGCCAGTGGTGCCCGCTGCTGTGTCTCAACCAGTCAGGAGGGCACTTCCCGGATAGCCGAGGCTGTCGTGCAATATCGCTGGATCGAGATGTGGCTCAGGTAAGTATTAGGGGGGTTGAGTGGGGCTGCTGCTCATAGAAGGTTTTTTTTTTATCTTAATGCATAGAATGCATTTCTGAAATTCTGACTGTGTGTACGCGGCAATATAGGCCAGTCCTTCACTGTCTCTTGACTTGCTCTGTGCCAGAAAGTTATACTGTACACAGTACATAGCAAGTAAAGCCAGTAGCAATAGCAAGTGGAATCAATTCAAACCATGTGTGGGCTGGCTGAATATACCTACGGTAAGTTGATCAATCAATAAACTTGCGTACAACCAGCCTGGCATATTTTGCATGCGATTATTGCTAGCGGATGTTATACCCTCTAGCAATAATCACTGTGTGGGGGGAAGCCATTCCTGCCAGGAGAACACAATGGCTCCATGGGAGGGATTCCCCTGTCAACATTGTCTGTTTTGATGGAGGGAATTGAGAAAATTTCTTTCCTGCAACCCATGGTTGCAGGAAAGAAGTACACTCCATCTATGGCCAGCATTAGTGATCACAAAGGAAAGCATCTTCTTTCCTTCAGCAGACCAATAGCATCGTTCTCCCAGATTACATTGCTCAGGTCTAGGCACTTGACTGGAGCTCAAGGAGTTCTTTTTAATTGTAATAACTGTTTTAAATGATACTGTTACTGTATTGTGACAGGTTAGGATTTTAATAATATAGACTTCTAAAGCTACTAACTGTTCCACTTCAAGCGGCGCTCTCTTTTTCTATTATATTAATGTTGTATGCGTGCAAGAAAATTTTTCTATTTGACACTTTGCGGGGTCAGTTTTCACAGAAGAGTAAAATATCTCACACCTCCGATGTGCTAAGTGAGTCATTTTTAATTACCAGTCAGATGGCCTGCTCTAGTTATAATCAAATTTTTTAATGCAAATCAAGAGCGATTTATAACTAATCTGTTATTTTAGCTGATTACACAGGATATGATTAAAATGTGTAGGCTGTTCTAGAGCTAAAAGAGTTCCGCATAGCAGAACCTGCAGCAAGCAAGGAATACATTATATATATATATATATATATATATTCATCGGTGATCAGTGGAGTGAACGTTTCCCTTATACACACTAGAGGTCGACCGATATGGGTTTTTCTCTGGCCGATGCCGATGCCGATATTTAGAAATCATGGCGGCCGATAGCCGATATATGATGCCGATTTTTTTGGGCCGATATGTTAGGCCGATTTTATTTTTATTTTTTATTTTTTTTCCTTTTTTATTTATTATTATTTTTTTTTTAATCCCCCTTGATCTAACACACCTTTCCCATTGGGGCGTTTTTCAGGCGCTTTTGGGCTAAAAATAGCGCCTGTAAAATGGCTCCCCTGCAGTCTGTGTGAAAGACAGAGTGCTTTCACACTGAGGCGATGCACTGGCAGGATCTTAAAAAAAAGTCCTCCAAGCAGCACGTTTGGAGTGGTGTATACCGCTCCTCCACCACTCCTGCCCATTGATATGAATGGGCACCACTGCCGAAGCGCATGCAATGCGATTTGGCAGCAGTGCTTCATGGGCGCATTTAACCTCTTCCTTGGCCGCTAGCTGGGTTATATGTGCCCCACTAGCAGCCAAATAGCACCGCTAAAATAATGGTAAAGAGCCGCTAAAACTTGCGTTTTACCATCAACGCTCCAGTGTGAAAGCAGCCTTCATAAGTGATACAGAAAATTTCTTACATTTAAACATTTATTAAACAAAACAAACCTCCAATCAGTTTACTTGTATGTATGATTTAGATAAAAAAAAAAAAAAAACCTATGTATTAAATAAAAACAGGTAGTCAAAACTTTTGGACGAAAAAAAAAAAAATGGGCTAACTTTACTGTTTTTATTTTATTTTTAACCACTTCCCACCCGGCCAATGCGTATATACGGCCGGGTGGGAGCCGCCTGCTCCTGATAGGACGTTTGGGAACGTCATTCAGGAGCAGCGGGATCGCGCGCGCGCGCGCCCGCGCAGCGGCGCGATCCCGATGTGCTCGTGTCACCCGGACACGGCACATCTCAGATCGGCAGGAGGGCTCTGTGATTGGCCCTCCTGATCACATGACGGCCGTGTCCAATCACGGCCGTCATGTGATGTAAACAAACAGCCGGTTGCTAGGCAATCGGCTCTCCTCTCCTCACACGGAAGTCACCGCTGAGGAGAAGAGAGCAGATCGCTGCAGCCGGCTGATGATCAGTGAGTATGGGCTGCTTTTTACAGCTTTTTACTCACTGATCATCAGTGTAGTGTACACACACAACACACCACACAGTACAAACACAGTCCCCACATATGTCCCCAAAACACACATGTCCCCAAAACATACATGTCCCCAAATAATAAAAACACATGTCCCTAATAATAAAAACATGTCCCCCACATATGTCCCACTAAAATCACATGTCCCAATGATTATCTGCACACATATGTACGTGATCACCTGCACACATATGTACATGATCATTTGCGTACATATGTCCGTGATCACACAAACCAATTATTATACACTTAACGGAATTTTTTTTACCAAAAACATGTAGCAGAATACATTTTGGCTTAAATTTATGACAAAATTTGATTTTATTGGATTTCTTTTCAAATAGAAAAAAGAAAATATAGTTTTTTTTCCAAATTTCCGCTATTTTTGCGCTTATATCGCAAAAAAAAAAAAACGGAGTCGTGAATAAATAACACCAAAATAAAGCTCTATTTGTGCGAAAAAAATGATAACAATTTCATTTGGGTACAGTGTAGCATGACCGCGCAATTGTCACTGAAAGAGCGAGAGCGCTGAAAGCTGAAAATTGGGCTGGGAAGGAAGGGGGTGAAAGTGCCCTGTATTGTAGTGGTTAAATAGTGTATTTTTTTCCCCTCTGTGCAAATGCCGTGTGACATAAAATATTGCAACAACCGCTATTTTATTCCCTAGGATCTCTGCTAAAAAAATATATATAATTTTTGGGGGGTCTAAGTGATTTTCTGGCAGAAAATACAGGATTTTTACTTGTAAGCAACAAGTGTCAGAAAAGATTTAGTCTTTAAATGGTTAAACTGGGAACTTCTACACACTGAGATGACTTCATTCATTCAAGTGTAAACATTGTATCATTTAGTTCTTTTCTTGGCAGTCTGCCCAGAGAGGAGGAAGACGTTTCTATGGCAACTTACACTGACTTCTATACAGAAGTCATTTCAAAGTCCCGCTGTAGTTCTAAATCGGCTTTTTATCAGCACAATCGGCTGATGCCGATTATTTAAAAAACGGCAAATATCGGCCGATATATCGGCCGGCCGATATATCGGTCGACCTCTAATACACACGCCAGACTTTTCAAAAGCAAAGGTCCAACGGAACAAATCAGTCGGACAATTCGACCATGTGTGGGCTTCATCAGACCTTTGCTGTCAAAAAATCAGACGGACTTTAGATTTAGAACATGTTTAAAATCTTTCCGACGGACTCAAGTTCGGTCGAAAAATCAGTTTCGTCTGTATGCTAGTCCGACGGGGCGAAAACTGACACTAGGGCAGTTATTGGCTACTGGCTATGAACTTCCTTATTCTAGTCCGGTCGTACGTCATCACAGTCTAATTCATCGGACTTTGGTGTGATTGTGTGTAGACAAGTCCGATTAGATGGAAGTCCGTTGAAAAGTCCGACGGAATTCAGTCTGTCGAAAAGTCCGGTCGTTTGTACATGGCATTACCGATAGCTAGCTATACTGTAGCTCACACTGGGAGGGTTAAAGCAACAAAGTCAATTCAGAAAGCAGTTCTCAAGTCTAGGTGTGGCCAGGTGACAAGTTGCAGACCTTTCAGTAAATGCTGATTGTCAACCCTTGCAACACTTTTTCCACCTCTGCAGTGCAAGCAGACACGGCTTACATGAGAGTGTTAACTCTGCAGTGAACTTATGAGCAGTGCAGCATTGTTACCACACCATCACAGGAAGCTGGAATATGTAGACTTCACTGACACGCTCAACAGGTATTTGTGAGACTGGCAGAGAGACTCAGCGAAAACTGTATGTGCGGGTGTACTTATAATTAACTGATGTAGCACATATTTTTTTAATGGGATGCCATAGTTTCACTGTAAATCTGATGCTTTGTACTTGCATTGTAAGCAGCCTGAAAGAGAAGCAAGTTGATCTGTTTTTTTTTTCTTTCTTTTTTTGTTTTATACTTGGATGTGATTACATCCTACAACAATGGAAAGTTCAGAATAGATTTGTCATTGGTAAATGCAAATCCTTGTTTGGTCGGGCAAAGCTTAAAGTGTCTTGCCTGATTACCTCGCAGACAGCTGGCAGTCCGTTCTTTGTACCTCAGATATGAAAGGTACCAAGGTTTTCTCTGTCACGCTCTATAAGGTTTAAGCTGTTGATAGTTCTGCTCCAAATACTTAATTTTTACATGTGCACACATTTATTGAATATTTTTTTCTTATTGATATTTTTTTACATTGTGCAGCAATGACACTTACTATGACTACTTTAAGGACAAGTGGTGAAGGTGCTGGTGTAAAAAAAGTATATAACACAGTATATATTTAATTATTAAAAAAAAAGTACAGTGTCTTCAAAAAGTATCCATACCCCTTGATATTTTCCACATTTTGTCATGTTACAACCAAAAACGTGAATGTATTTTATTGGTATTCTATGTGATAGACCAGCACAAAGTGGCACATATTTGTGAAGTAGAAGGAAAATTATAAATGGTTTTCAATTTCTTTTACAATTAAATATGTGAAAAGTGTGGTGTACATTTGTATTCAGCCCCCCCACCCTTCGCTGCAATTACAGCTGCAAGTCTTTTTTGGGAATGTCTCTACCAACTTTGCACATCTAGAGAATGAAATATTTGCCTGTTCGTCTTTGCAAAATAGCTCAAGCTCTGTCAGATTGGATGTAGAGTGTCTGTGAACAGCAATTTTCAAGTCTTGCCACAGTTTCTTAATTGGATTTAGGACTGGTCTTTGACTGGGCCATTCTAACACATGAATATGCTTTGATCTAAGCCATTCCATTGTAGCCCTGACTGTATGTTTAGGGTCGTTATCCTGCTGGAAGGTGAACCTCTGCCCCAGTCTCAAGTCTTTTGCAGACTCTAACAGGTTTTCTTCTAACATTGCCCTGTATTTGGCTCCATCCATCACCCCATCAACTCTGACCAGCTTCCCTCTCCCAGCTGAAGAAAAGCATCCCCACAACATGATGTTGCCACCACCATGTTTCAAGGTGGGGATGATGTGTTCAGGGTGATGTGCAGTGTTAGTTTTCCACCACACATAGTGTTTTGCTTTTAGGCCAAAAAGTTCACATTTGGTCTCATCTGACCAGAGCACCTTCTTCTACATGTTTGCTGTGTCCCCACAAGGCTTCTTGCAAATCTTCCAGGCCAGCTTTGTGGCATGCATGACTAATAGTTGTCCTGTGGACAGATTCTCCTACCTGAGCTGTGGATCTCTGCAGCTCCTCCAGTGTTACCATAGGTCTTTTGGCTGCTTCTCTGACTAATGGTATCCTTGCCCAGTCTGTCAGTTTAGGTGGACGGCCATGTCTTGGTATTCTTGCAGTCAAGCCATGTTCTTTCCATTTTCGGATGATGGATTGAACAGTGCTCTATGAGATGTTCAAAGCTTGAGATATTTTTTTATAACCTAACCCTGCTTTAAAACCCCCTGCAACTTTATCCATGACCTATCTGGTGGGGTTTTTTGGCCTTCATGATGCTGTTTGTCCTCTAAGGTTCTCTAACAAAGCTCTGGGGCTTCACAGAACAGCTGCATTTATAGTGAGATTAAATTACACACAGGTAGACTCTAGTTACTAATTAGAGGACTTCTAAAGGCAATTGTTTCTTCTAGATTTTAGTTAGGGGTGTCAGAGTAAAGGGGGCTGAATAAAAATGCACACCCTTTTTAGATATTTATTTGTAAAGAATGTTGAAATCATTTTTCTTTGTGTTGCTCTATCAAACAAAATTCCAATAACACACATTTACATTTTTGGTTGTAAAATTACAAAATGTGGAAAAGTTCAAGGGGTATAAATACTTTTTCAAGGCACTGTATGTAAAATACACACTTTATATTAAACTTGTGTTTAAAAAGCAGGCAGCATCTGGAGGAGCAAGAACTCTCAAATAGTTGTAAGTGGCTTCTGGTGATGCAGTATTCTACCATATAATGCTGGTATTTCAGTTACAGATGAGAAGCACATGTATTTTATCGATGGGACAAGCACGAAAAATGTTCTCATACAATAACTAGATCGTACGATTTTCATTTAATCAGTACGGTTGTCGTTTGAAAATACAATACAAATACACTACAACACATTACATCAATTACGAGTTTTTATTCTGTCATACGAGAATTTTCGTAACTTTACTAAGCTCTTCATTTTCAATGAGACTAGCATGCATAAAGAACTGTACGATCATTTTTGACCGATAATCTCATTGTGTGTACTAGGCATTGGACAGAGCTTCAAATCAGGTGTTCTGAATTTTTAATCTACATTCTTATTCCAAGTCAATGACTCAACATATTGAAACCACAGACAGCCTGCAATCTTAACTAGAACTCAGCAATAGCGGCCTTTATAGTTCCTCATTACAAGTCTCCTGAAAAGGAAGCACACCATATACATTATAGCAGGCCTCGAAATTGTAAGTCCTGAGCAACTAGCCAAGCCTTAAGAATTACTCGTCACCAGTTGTCCCAACCAACCCCTACCCTGCTCTCCTTCTAATTATGCCCCTAAACACTCCCTCATAAATTATTTAATGATATGATATAGTTAAATGTTTTATGCAGAATTAAAAACTTTATCAGTACCCATCAGAGCAGCCTATCAGTGCAGCATATCGGTGCCCATTAGTGCAGCATCATCAGTGCAGCTTATCAGTGCAGCCTCATCAGTGCCTGTTAATGCAGCCTCACCAGTGCCCATCAATGCAGCCTCACCAGTGCCCATCAATGCAGCCTCACTAGTGCCCATCAATGCAGCCTGATCAGTGCCCATCAACACAGCCTGATCAGTGTCCATCAGCACAGCCTCACCAGTGCCCATCAATGCAACCTCACCAGTGGCCATCAGCGCAGCCTCATCAGTGCCTATTAGTGCAGCCTCATCAGTGCCCTTCAATGCAGTCTCACCAGTGGCCATCAGCGCACCCTCATCAGTGCCCATCAATGCAGTCTCACCAGTGCCCATCAGTGCACCCTCATCAGTGCCATCAATCCCACCTCCTGGACGGGCTCCTATGATGGACATATCGCCCTTAGTTTTTTCCACTTTTGAGGGCTGCGTTATAGTTTATGTAATAATCTAACACGTCTGCCGTCGTGAACATCTATAATTATATATGAAACATAAATGTTTAAAAAGCTTACAAAATTATGATAGGATTATGAACATAAAGCCAGTCACATTCTTATGTATTAAAAATTACTATAAAAAAAACAAATAATTCCCTTTAACTGTAATACTTCTTAAAACTTTAGAGTTTGAGGCTTTTTGGTGCTCCTGAAATAGCAGCTAGAATAAAAGATTTCACATTCTGTTTGCAACTATTTATAGCACCATAAATTTTTTTTTTACAAAAGAAGGTGCTGCTTTCTAGCATTTAGATGCACTTGATTGTACACGGTTCCTAAGCACAATGAGTCATATTTCATTACAGTTAATTTTAATGGATTCATTAATACAGCGGGCGGCTTCCTGATCTCAGCAGAAAATGTCATGCTACAACCTGGGGATAAAATCTGATATCAGTTTCACCTGTCAGATCTGTGCAGCGCCGCTACCCTTTCTCATTCTGGTTATATAAAAGCTTCTGTAATGCTTTCTTGAAAATACCGGTAATAGGAACTGGCACCAAACAAGCAGGCCTGCTTTATGTTGATAATAATTTTGGACTTTCCTTTCTTTACCAATGTTTGGTAATGTTATGGGAAGTAAATATCATAGACTTATATAAAATTTAAAAACTACCACACTTTTCTTAAAATAAATATATTTATATAGTGTCACAGTTCTGCTCCAAAAAAACAATATTATAGCCTTAAAAATGATACTTATCCAGATAGTAGCTCATTCTTTAAAAACCTTTCTCCTCTTCTCACCAATGGCATTCGTTAGTCCTGTCCCTAAACCTAGAAAAGATCCCTGAAAACACTAATGCCCCGGACATACGATTGGACATTGATCGGACATTCCGACAACAAAATCCATGGATTTTTTCTGATGGATGTTGGCTTAAACTTGTCTTGCATACACACGGTCACACAAAGTTGGTCAGAAATTGCGAACGTCAAGAACGCGGTGACGTACAAGAAGTACGACAAGCTGAGAAAAATAAAGTTCAGTAACCAGTCCGGCTCTTCTGCTTGATTCTGAGCATGCGTGGAACTTTGTGCATCGGAATTGTGTACACACGATCAGAATTTCTGACAACGGATTTTGTTGTTGGAAAATGTGAGATCCAGATTTCAAATTTTGTGTGTCGGAAATTCTGATGGAAAAAGTCAGATGGAGCCCACACACGGTCGGAATTTCCATCAAAAAAGCTCCCATCGCAACATTTTCCGGCAGGAAATCCAACCTTGTGTACGGGGCATAAGGCTGGCTATACAATATGCAATTTTACTTCCTTAAACCATGGGTTGAAGAAAAGAAAGTTGCTTGACTCCCCCTGCACCCCCCCCCCGTGCTGTTGTATTCTGAAAGCAGGAGGTGCCCTAGCTGTCAGAATAGGATGTGATGTTCTCTGCTGGTGGCTTTAGCCGCCAGTAGTGATTAAAGCGGAGGTCCACCCTAAAGTGGACCTTCCGCTCATTGGAATCCTCCCCCCCTCCGGCACCACAATTGGCACCTTTCAGGGGGGAGGGGGGTGCAGGTATCTGCACCCACTTCCGGCGTAGATTCTGCAGAAGGCACACCCCTTTCCGCAGAATCTACGCCCCTTTCCGAAAGTCCCCTGCTGCCTGCTGGGAAATACACGGATCCCAGAGACAGCGGGGACTATCCTTATTGCGCAGCGCGACTCGCGCATGCGCAGTAGGGAACCGGGAAATGAAGCCGAAAGGCTCCACTTCCTGATTCCCATACCCAAGATGGTGGCGGCAGCACCCGAGAGACGATCGAGAGATCGGCTTCGGGTGCCGACATCGCGGGCGCGCTGGGCGGGTAAGTGTCACTATTTTAAAAGTCGGCAGCTACAGTATTTGTAGCTGCTGGCTTTAAAAAAAAAAAAAACGCGGACTCCCGCTTTAAAGGCAAAAAAACTAACAGGCTGGTTATACTGAAGTCGATTGACAGATTAGCTTATTTACAAGCAGCCTGCCCATAAATGGATTGAAATGTAGCTGGTTCCTGCTGAACCAGCCAAACTTTGATCAGTCTATGGCTGTCTTAACACTGTCGCACTTACTATGGATAAAGTCAGATGGGCGATTCTGCTGCTAGCCATCCTGCTTCTGGCAATTTGTTAGAATCTCCAGTGGCTGAGACGATAGGAGGCTATCTGCTTGTCCCTGTGGAATCTTTTTCTTTTTTTTTTTTTTTCAAATTATTCATTTTATTTATTTCAAACATGTTACAGACACTAATACATATATATATATAAACTAGGGGAAAATTAAATATTTTTCTCCGTAGCTGAAGCAGGGGGTTGTGACTCCCATCACCAGCAAGTGTGATTAACCAGCGTTTGGACCAGGGACAGAATGACATCTCTCTTCATCGTCTGGCTACAAAGGGAGCAATTCCATAGAGACAGACCAACAGCCTCTTTAGAGGTCTGTCCGCTGCTGATTTGTCTCTAGCAGCAAATTCCAACGTGACCACATAATATAATCTAATACCCAGAAGTGAAATGAAAACATGCTTGTTCTGGTGTCCACGCGCCTCTGTTCTAAACGTATGCAAGGATTTTTGCTCACTTGTGTTACTCTTCTTGTACCATAGACCCCTTCCACACAGGGTGGGCTCCATTGGAGTCCACCTGCTCAGTGGGGAATCTCCTCGCTGATGGCTGGTCTGTGTCTGCTCCACTTATCCAGAAAGAACACAGACACAACCCGCTCTCCTCTATGGGTGATCAGGTAAACAGACTGTCAGTTTACACCCAACTCATCCAATCCACCAGATGGGCATACAATACTTCCTCACTGCCTGTTAAATACTTTCTGAAGAGAACATGGATCTCTCTTCAGAGATTAGGCCTTAAAGTATATCTGAAACTTCTTTTTTTTTTTCATTTTTGATAAACTAAGGAATGGTTAAAATGATTGTAAAGGAAACATTTTTATTTGAAAAAAAAAAGAAAACAGCAGGCTTCGATCCTCCTCTTCTCGGGTCTCCCACCGGCACTCTCTGCCCATCCTTCTTGCCGAGTGCCCTCATTACAAGCTATGGGGGCACTCATGCATGCTCGCTTTCGAGCTGGCTCGCTATGTCCATAAGTGTCACGTACCTTTAAGCAGAGCCCGGAGTGCAGGGAGTGGCCTCTCGTAGACCTCTGACTCGAGAGACCCTGGTAGTGGTGACAGGGGCTCAGGAGCACAGAGGGGCACAAGTGCCTGACTGGATAGCAGGTGGTAGAGGCAGAAGACCGTTGAAGGAGGAGGTGTATTGTAGTCCGGTGTCAAAATGCAGGCAAAGATGAGATAAGGTTCAGCAGACAGCAGAAGGGTTCCTGTAGTCCAGCAACGGCATACAAGTGATTGCAGGGAGTGACAAACAACGGAGGGGTATTGTAGTCCAGCAATGGATGCAGGTGCAATGGATAAGCGGAAGTGGAAGAGTCCAGTAGTCTGCAGCCAGAGGTGGAAGGCTACAAACGCAGAAGGAGTACAGCCAAATATTGCGGAGGACTGGGAGGTGTCCTGTAGTACAACAGCAAGCAACTTACAGTTGACGGATGGTGTAACAGTCCAGGTCAGGCACAGGCGGGCAGATCAGGTACAGAAACGGAATCCAGAAGAGTAGTCGGGTACAAAGCCAAAGTCGGGGAGGCAGGCAGCAAACAGCAGAGTCGGGAACAAGCCGGGTTCGATACGGATCAGGATACAGGTACAGGTACAGGTACAGGTTCAGGTTCAGGTTCAGATACGGATCACCAGGAAGCACAGGAACGCTGTTGATCAGGCAGCAAAGCACTGAAGCATGGCTCCAGTTTAAATAGCGCTATTGGCGCCAATTTGCGTCAAACGGCCGCGCGCGCACGTGCACGCGCGCACCGCTGATCGCGGTAACGCTCCTGAAACTGGACAAAAGATCTTCTGCGACTTTCGCCGCTCGGACGTCCGTGAGGAGGATCTTCCTGACATTGCCCCCCCCCAATGGGCAGCCTCCGGATGCCCAACTGGGACATCTTACCTGGGTGAGATCTTTTAAATGCCAGAACCAACCTCTTGGCGTGGATGCCAGTCTCTGGTTCCCAGGAGTTCTCTTCTGGACCATACCCCTTCCACTTCACCAGATACTGGACCTGGTTGCGTCTCTTTCTGCAATCCAAAATTGCTTCTACTTCAAACTCTTCTTCACCATTAATAAGCACAGGTTCAGGAGGGCCCACGTTCCGATCAGTGAAGGGATCCTGGATTGAAGGTCTTAAGAGGGACACATGAAACACCGGGTGAATACGCAGCGATTCTGGTAATTTCAGTTCATAAGCCACATTATTAATTTTCCTGGTGATTGGGAAAGGACCCACAAATTTTGGGCCCAGTTTTCTAGATGGGCATGTTAATTTTAGATTCAGAGTAGATAACCAAACCAAATCTCCGGGTTTTAGATCGAGCTCCCCTCTCCTCTTTCTGTCAAAAACTGCTTTGTTGCGCTCTTGGGTTCTTGCCATCGTTTCTTGAAGCAACTTGTTATTGATGCAGAAAAAGTTCAAAGTTTCTTGAGCTGCTGGAACCGTGCATTCTGGGATATTGGCTGATAAGAACTGAGGGTGAAAACCATAGTTCGCAAAGAAGGGAGATTGATTAGTTGCAGAATGAACAGAGTTATTGTAGGCAAACTCGGCAAGTGGTAAAAGGGATACCCAATCGTCTTGCGAAAAAGAAGAATAACAACGCAAATATTGCTCAAGGGTCTGGTTTGTTCGTTCGGTCTGGCCGTTGGTCTGGGGATGATAGGCAGAAGAAAACGAAAGATCAATTTTCAAGGATTTACATAAAGCTCTCCAAAATTTTGATGTAAATTGTACTCCACGATCGGAAACAATGTTCGCAGGTATACCGTGGAGTCTTACAATCTCCTTAATGAAGATCCTTGCGGTCTCAGGGGCAGAAGGTGTACCCTTCATGGGCAGAAAGTGAGCCATCTTGGACAATCTGTCGACCACCACAAGGATAGTGGTAAAGCCTTCTGACGGTGGCAGTTCTACAATAAAGTCTATGGAAATCATTTTCCAAGGTCTTTCCGGGATGGGGAGTGGTTTCAGCAACCCCCAGGCTTTGGCCTTGCTACTCTTGTTCTGGGTACAGGTAATGCAAGATTCTACATAAAGTTTACAGTCTCTTAGCAGCTGAGGCCACCAGAAGGTGCGTTGGAGAAGTTCGGCGGTCTTGTGTACCCCAAAATGACCGGCCAGCTTGTGGTCGTGGCAAGACTTAAGTACGGCAACCCGTAGTTGTTGGGGCACGTAGATCTTATTTTCATGCCATAACAAGTCATTGCTAGAGAGTAAGGTGGTGTTTGAGGGATGTGAAGCTGAAGATGAAGCCTGCTTAAGTTGGGATAGAAGATCTTCCTGGAGCATAAGGAAATTTCCGGGCGTAAGGATGGTGTCTGTGGGTTGAAGAACTTCGGGTTCGCTGAACATCCGGGATAGCGCGTCGGGTTTGGTGTTTTTCGATCCGGGCCTATAGGTAATGTGGAAGGAAAATCTTGTAAAGAAAAGTGCCCATCTGGCCTGACGCGGCTTCAGCCTCTTAGCAGTCTTTAAATACTCTAAGTTCTTGTGGTCAGTGTATACCAGAATGGGATGGGCTGCTCCCTCCAGGAGATAGCGCCATTCCTCAAGTGCAGCTTTGATAGCAAGTAGCTCCCTGTCCCCGACATCATAATTCCTTTCCGCTTCAGACAACTTACGTGAGAAGAATGCCACCGGATGCAATAAAGCCTTGGGGCCCTGTCTCTGAGAAAGGACTGCTCCCACTGCAACTTCGGATGCATCCACCTCAAGGATGTAGGGTAGCGCAGAATTAGGATGCTTCAGGACTGATGCTGATACAAATTGTTCTTTAAGGGAAGAAAATGCGGCTTGTGCCTCCGGAGACCACTGGAACTTGATACCTTGTCTCGTTAATCTGGTGATTGGAGCGATGATTGTAGAAAATCCCTTGATGAATTTTCGATAAAAATTCGCAAACCCCACAAAGCGTTGAATTCCTCTCTTATCAGTAGGGGCTGGCCAGTCCAGGATAGCCGAAACTTTTTGCGGATCCATCTTGATTCCATCCACCGAAATAATCAGCCCCAAAAACTGAATGCTGCGACGTTCAAACTCGCACTTCTCAGGTTTTGCGTACAAGCCGTGTTGGCGAAGCCGAGTGAGAACCTTCTTAACGTGTTCCCTGTGAGCTGGCAGAGAGGGGGAGAAAATTAAGATGTCGTCCAGGTATACTATAACAAACAGGTCGAGAAAATCTCTAAAGATATCATTCACAAAATGCTGGAAAGTCGCAGGAGCGTTGCACAGCCCAAAGGGCATTACGAGATATTCAAAATGTCCGAAGCGGGTGCGGAAGGCAGTCTTCCATTCGTCCCCACTTCGGATACGGACCAAATTATAGGCTCCGCGCAGATCCAGTTTTGTGAAGATACTAGCTGATCCAAGGCGCTGGAATAATTCGGGTACCAAAGGCAATGGGTATCGGTTCTTGACTGTAACTTTATTTAAGTCCCGGTAGTCAACACAAGGGCGGAGAGAATGGTCCTTCTTTTCTACAAAAAAGATTCCTGCCCCAGCTGGGGACGTAGAAGGACGTATGAACCCCTTTTTCAAATTGTCATCAATGTAAGTCCTGAGAGTCTCCAATTCCACTTCTGTTAAGGGAAATATTCTCCCGAAAGGGATTTCGGCTCCGGGAAGGATCTCAATTGGGCAATCGTAGGGTCTATGAGGGGGAAGTGTTTCTGCCCCCTTCTTGCTGAACACGTCCAAGAAGTCATGGTAGGCCTCAGGAACGTGCTGGCGCGTCTCAACGTCGGTCTCCATACACATTAAATGGGGTGAGACCTTAATTGATTCTTGGAAGCAGTGTTGACGACAATAGGGAGAGAAAAAGTAAATGTTTCCGGTGGACCAGTCTATTTGCGGGTTGTGTGCCCGGAGCCAGGGCATACCCAGTATGATAGGGAAAAGGGGAGATTCAATAATGTCCAGGCAGAGTTGTTCCTGATGGTTACCGGAAATAGTAGCAGTCAAAGGACATGTCTCCTGTGTCACCGGTCCTGATTTGATAGCTGACCCATCGGCAAGGTGTACAGACAACCCCTTCACCCTGGGCCGTAAGGGCACTTGGAACTTTTGGGCAAACGATAAGTCCATAAATCCACTGCACGCTCCAGAATCAACTATTGCGGGGACTTGAATGTTCCCTCCGGGTAGCTGAAGAGAGACGGGAACAGCCAGGTGAGTAGCATTACTAGGCACAGCAGGTAAAACAGGAGAAAGTACAGAAGAATGCTTACGGAATTTGGCAGGACAGGATCTCACGTAATGTCCGGGTTCCCCACAGTAAAGACACAGATTGTTGAGCTGCCGGCGTTGTCGTTCCTCGGTGGTGAGCGTTGGTCTAAGTAAGCCCAGTTGCATGGGTTCAGGCGTGTCAGCAGCAGGATGTGCAGGGGGATTAGGTACACGGGGTAACATCCAGACTGGTCGGGACGGCCCGGCAGTGCGTTCTGCTCTCCGTTCTCTCAAGCGTCTGTCTATCTGGATGGAGAGGTTGATAAGGGCTTCAAGAGTTGCTGGAACACCCACCCGGGCCAATTCATCCTTTAGAGGTTCAGAGAGACCCGTGCGAAACTGGTATCGCAGAGCGGCATCGTTCCAGGTAGTATCGGAACTCCAGCGCCGAAATCCAGACGCATAGTCCTCTGCCGCTCTGCGGCCTTGCTGAAGAGAATATAAAGCTGCTTCCGCTGTGGCCGCCTGTTGAGGATCCTCATAGAGCAAACCCATGGCTTGAAAAAAGGTATTCAGGTTGTTAGGCAGGTTTCCTTTTGCTCCAAAAGGCGGTGGGCCCAAGCCTGGGGCTCACCCAGTAGGAGGGAGATAACAAAACCCACCTTAGTGGATTCTAGAGAGAAAGTTCTGGGTTGAAGTGCAAAAAACAGTTCACAGGCATTGCGAAAAGCTCTATACTTGCTGCGATGAACCCTCTCCGGGGTTGGGACCTTGGGTTCAGGGGGCAACATAACCACTGATGGCGCAGAAGAAGTTCCCGACATGGTAGGGCCTGTGGTAGATAAGACCTGGACACGCTCTTCCAACCGAGAATAGCCTTCTTGTAGAGATTTAACAGCCTGGGTAAGTCCAGCAAGATGACGGCATAAATCATCCATGGCCGAATCTCCTTGCATGGGCTCAGACATGGCTGCCTGATACTGTTACGTACCTTTAAGCAGAGCCCGGAGTGCAGGGAGTGGCCTCTCGTAGACCTCTGACTCGAGAGACCCTGGTAGTGGTGACAGGGGCTCAGGAGCACAGAGGGGCACAAGTGCCTGACTGGATAGCAGGTGGTAGAGGCAGAAGACCGTTGAAGGAGGAGGTGTATTGTAGTCCGGTGTCAAAATGCAGGCAAAGGTGAGATAAGGTTCAGCAGACAGCAGAAGGGTTCCTGTAGTCCAGCAACGGCATACAAGTGATTTCAGGGAGTGACAAACAACGGAGGGGTATTGTAGTCCAGCAATGGATGCAGGTGCAATGGATAAGCGGAAGTGGAAGAGTCCAGTAGTCTGCAGCCAGAGGTGGAAGGCTACAAACGCAGAAGGAGTACAGCCAAATATTGCGGAGGACTGGGAGGTGTCCTGTAGTACAACAGCAAGCAACTTACAGTTGACGGATGGTGTAACAGTCCAGGTCAGGCACAGGCGGGCAGATCAGGTACAGAAACGGAATCCAGAAGAGTAGTCGGGTACAAAGCCAAAGTCGGGGAGGCAGGCAGCAAACAGCAGAGTCGGGAACAAGCCGGGTTCGATACGGATCAGGATACAGGTACAGGTACAGGTTCAGGTTCAGATACGGATCACCAGGAAGCACAGGAACGCTGTTGATCAGGCAGCAAAGCACTGAAGCATGGCTCCAGTTTAAATAGCGCTATTGGCGCCAATTTGCGTCAAACGGCCGCGCGCACGCACCGCTGATCGCGGTAACGCTCCTGAAACTGGACAAAAGATCTTCTGCGACTTTCGCCGCTCGGACGTCCGTGAGGAGGATCTTCCTGACAATAAGACACAGAAAGTGGGCCTCAGCCCCGCACCCCTGCTCCCGCCTCACTGGCTGTGATTGACAGCAATGTGAACCAATGGCTCCTCCTGCTGCATCCCAACCAATCAGGAGGGAAAGAACCAGGAGAGCCTTGGGTCTTGTGCACATCGCTGGGTAGGTATTGGGCTTAGGTACACTGAAGGCTTTTTACCTTCATGCACAGAATACATAAGGGTAAAAATCTTTCTGCCTTTACAACCACTTTAAATTCCTTTGAGAATGTCTTGTCCCATTGGGGAGATTTCCCTTTACTTCCTTGCCTGTAAACACAACAGGAGGCTAGAGGAAATGTCTACAGAATGAGGGACGTCCCCTCTTAATTGTCTATTCTCCCCTATTGGAAGATTCCCCCTTTATTCCTGTTCTGGTGACAACTCAACATGTTGAAAGTCTTCCCTACTTTCATGCCCAGTGACAGTAATAATAATAAAGAGGGTACATCTCACTAGTGAATACAAAGACAGCATTAAAAACTTGGCAGGCATTCTAATACTTCTCTACTGTAAACCTTTAAAAAAACAAAACATTTTGGCTTGATATATACTTTAATAAGACTTTCAGCACCACAAAGGTACCTATTAACATTTTAATTTAACTGCAGAAGGTATAGGGTAGACCGTAGAGATTCCTTTCTTATACATGCACTCGTTGTGTATAATTATTAATTTAAATTTAAATTATTATTATAATTATTATTAATTAATAGTAAGATTGTCCCTAAAATAGCTAACAGTTCAAAATTGTTGTTAAAGTATATGTGAACCCTTACCTTGTAAAACAAAACATTCAGTTTAAATTAGAAATTCAAGACAGAATTATAAAAGTGATCATATAACCTCTTTTCTCAGCTGCATAAGGGGCTGAGAGCTGAGGTTGGAGACTTCAGGGGGGGAGGGGCGTGCCAGTGGGAGGCAGAGAAACATCAGCACACCAATCCTCTCAGTGAAGAGCAATGCAGGGGTCATGTCAGCGCAAGGCTGACTATTGTAGGACATTGCAGCACAGCCAGAAAACTGACCAGAGTAGGGTGGGTGTGCTGCCATAACTGGCGTGGTCAGTTTGAAACAGAAACATAGGGGGACTGGCAGGATCACCAGGGATTTCACACAAAGGAATCAATACAGAGAGAATAGGATACTTCTTAACACAAGTACATGGCAAACAGACACATAATAGGAATATGAAATGTTGGGCTTACATACACTTTAAATAACGGAAAGACATTGATTGTGTGATAGGACCCAGCTTTATTTATTCACTACCTGGATGTACACAACTGAAATGTTTCTTAAATCCATTATGAGCAATTGTCTCCGGATTTCTGCATAAATGGTAGAAGTTAACGGAGTATTTACTTTGTACCCTGTACACATTCTGTCATTCAGAGTTGTAGAACAAAGTTGCGGTGATATTTAAATATTATAATTTAATCAGTCACTGACCTAATAAATCTAAATATAAACCCCTAGCATGGTTTTAAAGAATGTATGGGAACATGCTGTCATTTCTATTTGTCTAGAGGAAATCTTTCATTGCGATTAGGAAGTAATCTGGGTGTATTAAAACCTTCCTTCAGTCAGCAAACACACAAAGGGATTATTCTGCATCTTATCCCACATATTTTTATTTCCAAATGAATTAGAGCCATCAAGTTAAACATTTCTGAAGCTTAATGCCTGAAAATTGTATTTAAAAGTAACAAAGTTCCCCCACTGTGAAATGAAATGTACTTTTTAAAATAGGATTTACAACCCCCTCTAATATTTTGCAGACGCTAATAAAACGGAATAATTTCTATTTACATACATTGATTAAAAAAGCCAAATGCATATGAATTCTAAGTATAATTATCAACACTAATATACCGTATTTATCGGCGTGTAAGACGCACCTTAATTTTAAGAGGGAAGTTTCAGGAACAAACATACATTTTAAATAAAGAATTTTGAAGCAAAATAAGGGTCATCGCCCATCAATGCAGCCTTATCAGTGCCCATCTGCAGCCTGGCCATTGCCCATCATTGCAGCCTGATCAGTGCCCATCATTGCAGCCTTGCCCATCATTGCAGCACGGTCAGTGCTCATCTGTAGCCTTGCCCATCATTGCAGCACGATCAGTGCTCATCATTGCAGCCTGACCAGTGCTCATCTGCAGCCTTGCCCATCATTGCAGCACGATCAGTGCTCATCTGCAGCCTTGCCCATCATTGCAGCCTGATCAGTGCTCACCTGCAGCCTTGCCCATCATTGCAGCCTGATCAGTGCTCATCTGCAGCCTTGCCCATCATTGCAGCATGATCAGTGCTCATCTGCAGACTTGCCTATCATTGCAGCATGATCAGTGCCCATCTGCAGACTTGCCCATCATTGCAGCATGATCAGTGCCCATCTGCAGACTTGCCCATCATTGCAGCATGACCAGTGCCAATCTGCAGCCTTGCCCTTCATTGCAGCATGATCAGTGCCCATCTGCAGACTTTCCCATCATTGTAGCATGATCAGTGCCCATCTGCAGACTTGCCCATCATTGCAGCATGATCAGTGCCAATCTGCAGCCTTGCCCCTCTTTGCAGCATGATCAGTACACATTTTCAGCCTTTTTATTGCTGAAATAAACAGAGCCGGATCTCCTGTGTCCTCAGCTTGGCTCACAGTCCCGCTCCTTGGCTCGACTCATATGATGGACATAACACTGGCCCAATGGTGGGACGTCAATGCTAGGAGGCAAGACTGGGCATGACTGCGAGCAGAGCCGAGTACACACGAGATTCGGCTCTGTCTATTTCGACAGCGCTCATTCCCTCCTTCCCCTCTGAGGCAGCTGTTTGGCGTATAATATGCACACACGATTTTCCCCTGATATTAAGGGGGAAAAAGAGCGTGTTATACGCCATGAAATATGGTATATTGCATTTTAAGTGGGCATATATTTTAAATAATATTACAGTGTTTATCAATGTATTTTTTGATGAGACGGTTATATTTTTACTAGCTTGGTAATCCATATGAACCATTTGTGTTCAGTTCATCAAGAACTGGGCAAAATCTGAGCAGCGTATGGCCAGCATTAGACTCTTTGCGGTTGAGTTACTAAAACTGGAAAGTGCAAAATCTGGTGCAGATCTGCATAGAAACCAATCAGCTTCCAGGGTTTTTTTTTTTTATTAAAGCTTAATTGAACAAGCTGAATTTAGAAGCCGATTGGCTACCATGCACAGCCGCACCAGATTTTGCACTCTCCAGTTTTAGTAAAGCAACCCCTTTATGGCACAACATTACCTGCACTGCATAATTCCACAGCATCAGCCTTCAAGGTCAAACACTTTCAGACATGAATCACACACTGACCACCAAAGAAAAGCAAGATTGATTTAAAGAAGGCACAGAAAGTCAACACTGACCAATATGGAGGGAGTTATCAAAAGACCTATTACTAAACGTGATCAAAACTGCTGGGTACAGTTGCAAAATCCAGGTGTATGATCAGGGCACAGGTTCACATTAAACCTGATGTTTAGGTATGACAATTTTTACATAGTTACATTGGCCTAGCTTAAACCATTGTAACTGGATATTGCCATATCACGGTGGAAGTTGGAAATGACTGTCGTAGACACCCCAATTCCAGTAATCTCCACTAGCTTCCAGTTCCCATGCCGAGTGGCTGCCTACTGCATTGTGAACACAGGAGGTTGTCTGCTCAGCATGGGTGCAATTCAAAGAATATTTGCAATTTCACAATAAATTCAAAGCATTCTCTAATTGAACGAGGTTGGGTGGTGACTTCGCAATCTCTACCGCATCCAATCAGAGAACGCCTTGCATTTAAAAAAAAAAAAAATGCAAAGTATTCTTTGAATGGCGCCCATTCCAAGCAGCCATCCTTGTTCACAAAGCAGCAAAACATCTGCTCAGCACGGGAACTGAAAGCTAGTGGCAATCTCTGGAGTAGTGGTGCCAACCACAGTGATTTACCATACCTTCTACCACAGGTATGGTATGTAAATACTTACATTGATCCAAGGATCCATTCTTATTCCTTGTACTTTTGTGCTATGTCATTGTCATGGCAGTACAGTATATGACTATGACTTGTAGATTAAATGGATAAATCCTGTTTTTTATATGTTTTATCATGTTTCAGTTCTTAAAATAATAAATAAACTATAATAAATTGTCATTTTTTTTTTTTAATAAACACTCTTTATTGTGTTTTGCAACAATAGTGTGTATTGTGCCTGTAAAGTCCATGGGTATTTTCTCCTTATTTTTGGGATATGACAGATCAGTTAAGGATGTGGCATCTATAGTATTGCCCTACAGGTTTTGAAAATGAAATAAACAAAAACAGTATTTTTTGCTTGCACGTGATTGAATAATGGAAATCGGGTATAACTAGCTAAAGGAAAATTCCCTTGCAAAGTGAACAGCCTATTTGCCTTTAGTAAATCAATTCCGTTGACTATAACACCCAATATACAACTAAAAAGATGACAGCCCTGGAGCTCGCACCATCAAAAAGAAGCCAGCGATGGCTGCTCCCCTCCCGTATTTATGTCCTGACAGTTTCGCTTTAAAGAGATTTTTATCTGCAGTATTTAACAGAAATATTTATGAGACTTTTTCTGTAACATTTCTATATAAACCTGTTGCTAAACGTGATTATTGAGGTAAGAGCTTAATCAGTCCTTTAGTACCCAGTCAGTGAAAAAACAGTTAAAGAGGATTTATCCTCATCCGGCATATTTCCTATTTTAATAACATGCAGCGAAAATGTATCCGTTTGATGCACAGGAATTTATTTAAAAAGGAACGATAGACGGCGCATGTTTTCCCATAGATTATTTGTTCCATAAGAAAATAAAACATGTTTGTTCAATGACATTCGTTCCATAATAGCGGCTCTGTATTTCATCCTTACGTAGTTTGGAGGCGAGGGATTTGACAGCAGTGTTTATTGAATTCTTTTGTACGCTCTCATCCTTACTTGGTTTGCACATACACAGATAATTAATGATATGACCCGGGCCAACACGAACATTGTGTATGCAGAAGGCATAGCCTGCTCTTCTCATCTCCTTCACCTGCCTGTCCCCTAGAAGAATTGCTGGTCCCAGAGTCCTCAATTTCTGACCGACCCTTTTTTCTGGATGCACACAGTGACCACGGGTAGGGCAAAAGCAGGCCACTGTGATTGGGGAGTAGATTTCATATGCTGATCAGGGACAGTGCAGGTTGGCACATAACTGTGTATATAGTCATGTCTATTCTAGATGGAAACTGAGTACTTTTGTGGTGCAGTAAGTACAGGCATATCCCACTTTTAAGCACACAATGGGGTTTATTTACTAAAGCTGGAAAGGGCAAAATCAGGCTCACTTCTGCATAGAAACCAATGAGCTTCTAACCCCAGCTTGTTCAATTAAGCTTTGTTAATAAAACCTGGAAGCTGATTGGTTTCTATGCAGAAATGAGCCTGATTTTGCACTTCCCAGCTTTAGTAAATAAACTCCAGTGTGTACTTAAAAGCGGGGTATGCCTGTAATGATTGGTTAGTATTCCTATCTAAAGCTGAGATCCTTTTTTTGTGTTTGGCTCTCATCTAGAGGACTGACAGGCACCATGAAATAATTTTTTCTGGCTTGATGAATAAGGCGTCAACTTCCATTTTCTAGTCATGTGCAAGCAAAAATAAAAAAAAAATTTCCCCTTGCACTTGATTGGGTATTATTTGCAAAGTGAATTTTTATAGGAAAATCCCCTTGTAGAGTAAACCTATTTGCTTTTAGTAAATCTAAAAGCAAATAGGCAAATATGAGAAAGTATTATGTTCTCTCCTTTGTGTGAAATCCCTGGTGTTCCTGCCAGCCCCTCTGCTTTCCAATTAATAACTGACCACACTAAGCAACACATTGTGTCAGTTCTCTAGCTCTGCTGGGAACTCAGCCTGCTCTCCTCCAATGATCAGACTTGTTCTGACACCCCCTCCCACACACACACACACATACACACACACAGTCATTTGCTGGGAAGATCAGTGTGCTGTAGCTTCTCCTCCCCCGGCTCTCATGCAGCTGAGAACAGAGGGAATGTAATCACTTATAAAAGAGGGGAAAAAGGGTATTTATAATGTTTTTTTTTTTAATATCCATACACAAATGTTTTGCCTTTCATTTTTATTTTAAACTGAAGGGGTTATTTTATAAGGTGAGGGTTTACAATTACTTTAATTGAACAAATAAGCCGATTGGCTACCATGCAGTAGCATTTGTTATCATTCTGCCTTAGCTTATGAAGATGTCACAGTAATACAATGTATGTTTGTTTTTTTGTGTTCCCTTCAGTCTGTGCTAAGTAAACTCATTTATTTACTGTCTTTTTGTTTGTGCAATGAATCATTTATCCCACACATTCATATCAGGATGCTGATATTGTTTACTCACCTACTTACAATTTTATCTTGGGATTAGATTCACTTGTGTCGGCAAGCATGAATCAGACTATAATGCTTTTGACAAAAAGGGGATTTCAGTAAAGTCACTTATTTTTAATGTTTTCAGAATGTTGCCATTTGTATTAAGCTGTCACTAAAACATTATTGCAGTAGGTGTCCAGAAGCATTAGCTGGACAGCAGATTAACATCACAGAAATAGGTGTTTTTAGGCTCAGGAAACGTTCCTGGTACCTCTTATAATGACAGATGCAAGCCTATAAATGCTTTCTACAAGGTTAAAAGTGAAGTATGGGAATTTGTTTTTTGTATTCATACTTACCTAGGTGTATGCAGCATGGGTCCGATGCTGCAACTGTCCCCAGGCGCCTTCAGCACTGAGAACCGAGCGATGGAACATCGCTGATCACTCAGTTCTCAGAGCTACGTGAGCAGAGAGCTGCTGACTGTTAGTCACTCGCTCATCCCTCCTCGCTCATTGGCTGTGGAGGGGGGCGGCTCTGGCTCTTAGTGGCTCATTGAGAGGCTGAGCCGGGTGTCAATCCAGGGATCTGGCGAATCCCAACTCCGTGGTCGTGATGACGTGGAGCCCGGACAAATTCCTGTGACGTCAGCAGAGAGCAGACTTCATTCATTCCGCTGTCTACTGAAAACGGGTCACAGGAGTGCAAAACAAACTGCTCTCTTGTGATCCATAGGAGAAGTACAACCAAACAAGCTCAGGCTGGACTTCTCCTTTAAATCTAAACTCCAAGAAAAAAGCTAACTACATAGTTGAAATATATATGTACGGTATAAATGGCAAGGACCTCTGGAAGGGGCGACGCATGTCAAACAAAACTCAAGAAATTTCCAAGCACAACTTACCAACCAGCCTGCGGCCAACCGAATTGTCCTGTCTAACAATATGGACTTGTGCACACAGGACGTTTTAAAAAATGAGCTGCAAAGCCAATACCAATGCCAGGAAAAAAGCGGCTGTAAGAATGCGTTTTTAGAAGTATATAGCATTGGCATTAATGCGCATTTAGCTGTGTTAGCGTTTAGCAGCGTTTCTCTGCCCTCTCTATTTTCCACTCCCAAATCCAATTACTACAGATTAAAAACGCATGACACGGCTTAATGCTGTATACAGCGTTAACAGGCAGTTTTGTACAGTTGTAATGCTGCTGCTCCAGAACGCACTGGTCCTGGGGTTTTCCTTTGCAGCTTGAAAACGTCTATGCCACTTACAGCTTTTAAAATCCTACGTGTGCATGGAAACATGGAAAAACATGGAGACGCGTTTTAAGCTGTAAAAAAAAACGCCTGACAAGTGTTTCGTCAGATTAGGCGACCCGTCAGAATGTGTAACGAAAGTGATGTTTGTTTGCCGCCATCTTGCTACACCCCGCACTCCTCCACAGTAAGGATACACTGAGAAGGGGAAAGCGGGCATCTTGTTACACCCACCAGGGTTTTGCATTTTACACTTTTTCTGCGTTCAAATCACCCAAGTGAGGTATTGCCACATGCGTTAAAGCAACAGCAACAATTCTAGCCCAAGATCTCCTCTGTATCTCTAAATGGGTAAACTGTAAAAAAAATTAACGTGTCACTTATGGAGATTTGTAAGTACCAAAGTTTGGTGCAATTCCACAAGTGTGCGCAATTTTAAAGCATGTTAGGTATCTATTTACTCGGTGTAACATCATCTTTCACATTATACAAGCAAATAGGCTGACTTTACTGTTTTGTTTTTTGAAATTCTTGAAACAGTTTTTTTCCCAAAAAAAAAAAAAGTGTTTGAAAAATCGCTGCGCAAATACCATGTGACATAAAAAGTTGCAATGACCACCATTTTATTCCCTAGGGTCTCTACTAATTGGCCTGGATGGGAAGTGGTTAACGTGAAACGTTAAGCTGGCCATACACTGTTAGTTAAAGAGGAACTGCAGTCTACTCACATACTTTGTAATAAAACCATCTTTGCCATTCTGAAGCTTCCCAACCAATTTGCATATTCTTTTATATATACTGTGATTCTGTACTTGCCAAATATTATTATTATTATTATACAGGGCAGTGCTTTGCAACATGGGGGCAGACAGTACAGTTACAATACAATTCAATACAGGAGGGCCCTGCTATGCTGCAGAAATCCTCCTCCACTGAGTCTGGCTGCATTCATTTTAATGATGGGCAGCTTAAGCTGCTGTCTGTTCACTTCCTGGATTTACACAGACACACAGAGGCACACCTCCAGCTTTGCAGCTCTCATTGGCCCTCTTAATACTCATTCCCCCCTCCCTTCCTGGCAAGCTCTCATGGGAGTGAGAGAGAGAGAGAGTT
This sequence comes from Lithobates pipiens, assembly GCF_037356315.1. NCBI lineage: Eukaryota > Metazoa > Chordata > Amphibia > Anura > Ranidae > Lithobates > Lithobates pipiens. Next base: position 428,955,493 of record NW_027507758.1, read on the forward strand.
GGGCATGATGTCATAAGCCTAGGCTAATGACCAGACAAGAAACAGGAAGTGGGCTGTATTAGGTATTTACTGGCAGAAAAAATAAAATGTTTTACTATCCAAAGTTAAAACAACAAGGGCAGAAGATTTAATAGATGGAAAGTTGAAAAAATTACTGAAGTTCCACTTTAAAGTGGTTCTAAAGGTAAAGGGTGTTTTTTAAGGTGTAAAAACCTTCTGTGTGCTGCTCCCGCTTATACTCACCTGAGCCCGATCTTGATCCAGCGCTGTGCCAAAGAGCAGCTGCTTTCTCTGCTCTCTGTCACCTCACTAAAGATTGAAGCAGCAGTGAGAGCTATTGGCTCCTGCTGCTGTCAATCCAGCCAGTGAGGAGAGAGCAGGGGCCAAGCCGTGGTGTGTGTGTCAATAGAAACATACAGAAGCGAGTTTGCACACTCATTGCAAATTGGATGCGGGTTCCCTCTCTCTATGGAGGCGGTTTACATATCTCCACAGCGGGTCCGGTGCGATTAGCACAAAAACGCTATGCGTTTTTTGGTCCATTTCAGGTCTGAATTCATCCAAAAATTCAGACTGAAATCATACCCGAAATGGTGAACCAGGATGCACCGGACCCCTGCTGTGAGCCATACGCGGCTCATATGTGAACCCAGCTTGCTTCTTGCTATGGGGGCACCTGAAGGGGAGTTGGAGCCAGGAGCATCGGTGGGGGACTCCAGAACTGGAGGATCTGGGCTGTTTTTTTTTAAACCGTTGGACAGAGCAGGTAAGTATGACTTTTGTATAAAAAAATAAATAAATCCTTTATGATCACTTTAAAATGGACAGGTTCCTTCAGCCACACAAATGACATGTATGGCGGAATCCCCCCCACCAGGACATTCTGACAGTTGCACCCACTGTCATCAGTACACACTAATACGTGTCTGCATACGTGTCAAGAAAAATTTCCTTTTGACAGAAGTCAATCAAACGAGGATCTGTCACATCAAAATTCGTCCAGTCCCTGCTGAACCAGCTAAACTTCAATCCGTGTATGGCTGTATATATTCCACTGTATATATTCTTCTGTACAATATATACCATGCCGCTGTATATTGCCCCCCCCTCACATTTGCAAAGCATTAAATTACATTTATCATCTGAGGACCCTCCCGGTTCTACGTGTGCACAGTTGGTCTTGTTAAAACAAAACAAAAAAACAACTTTTTGCCATTTACCTAAAAGCCAGCCAATATCTAATGTAGATCAGTATTCTTCTGTGCTGTGTATTGAGGAATGAGGAGCGGACGTTTAGAAAAGGAAAAAAATGGCACGACCGTCTCAGTTAGTAATCCTTAGAAAAGCTTTGAACATGACACAGCATTCACATTTTTTTTTCCTTCTTATGACAGACATAATATGGATCACAGTCTTTAGAACGCTTGTCCTACCATAATATTATTCTGCAGACAAACACAAAATTCTGAATTCTTTGTCTCTTTTTATTGATCTCGGGAAGATCACACATTTGTACAACTCAAAAAAGCATAAGCAATATAGACAAGGTTATTGAAGTCAAGTCTGAATTGCAGAGCTTTCTGCAGAAAGGCACATAAAATATTCTCTTTAGAAATAAGTTTTAACAATTTATTTTCACAATTTATGCTTTATACAAATTAACAGTTCATTTTGAGCTGCAGTTGATTGTCCATATTTCAACCCTGAAATGTGGAATGTGCAAAATAATGTAATATATATATATATATATATATATATATATATATATATATATATATATATATATATATATATATATTATTTTTTATTATTATTATTATTATTTTTTTACTTTGAAAATTATGACCTTATGTCATCATTTTCTGTTTTGTTTTGAAGCTGTTTTGAAGCTTACAAGCTGACAATTTTGTTTCATATTAAAAAACAAGGGACTTTTGTATTACCTTTCTTTGAGAACATGTAGTCTATTTAGTAATTATACATTTATGTCAATTAGATCAAAAAACATATTGATAATATTCAGAACACTTCATTCAGAACTGAGCGCTACACATTGATATGCATACAGGGAGTAGAGACTATGAGGGTTATTTACTAAAGGCAACTCCACTTTGCACTGCAAGTGCACTTAGAAGTGCAGCCGCTGTAGATCTGAGGGGGACATGCAAGGAAAATAAAAAAACAGCATTTTAGCTTGCGCATGATTGGATGATAAAAATCAGCAGAGCTTCCCCTCGTTTCAGAGCTTCCCCTCAAATCTACAGCAATCTACAGCGACTGCACTTACAAGTGCACTCGTAGTGCAAAGTGGATTTGCCTTTAGTAAATCAACCCCCTGTTTTTCTTCCAGGTATTGCACTATTGTTCTGAACCAGTCTGCCACAATCCCTATTTTCTTTGATCTGATGATCCTGGATATCACCTGTTGTTGATGCAGGAACACCATCCTTACTGATAGAAAAACAAAATGCCAATAGTTATAATTTTCTGACACATTCAATCAGATTCAAACCTGCCCTTAAAGTGTTACTAAACCCACAACAGTAAAATCAGTCTGTATATTCAGTAAAGCATGCATGTTATACTCACTGTGTAACCTAAGAGGCTGCGTTGTGTAAATAGGCTGTTTGATTCTGTCTTCTCTGATCCTCCCCGTCTTCCACTGTCCCCAATCTATCTGCTGATAGAACAGAACCTTGGGGGTAAGCTGCACATGCTCAGTTTGGTATGTATTGTTAGAGAGTTTTATTTTTCCTGGGAGGGTGCATGTGATCAGCTCAGGGCCAATCAGCACTGTCCAGACAGAGAGTCAGGGGTCCTGCAGCCTCATAGGACAATCAGAGGAGAATGAAAACTCCTCCTACAAGTTTTAACCAGACAGTGATAGAAGTCACAAGACTGCCATATACCACTGGTGAGAAAAGGTATTTAGCAGTTTATATTTACTAAAATAATTTCTGTGTTCTGTGGGAGACAGTAAATGCAAAGTCCTAGGTTTAGTAACACTTTAAGTTTGAATGCAAATGGAAATATAGCATAAAAGGCGAATGTTCCCAGAAAAGGTTTTAGGAACTATAATCCTTCTGCCCTCCTACTGACCTTGTATACAGTGGTGGCTGGTGGCTGCTTTTGGGATGGGCAGCAAACAATCCACCCAACCACAATGCCCCCACCCCCTGGTTGATTAGGTCACAGCAGCAGCCCCCCACCCCCGCACTTACCCCATGCCCATCTTGCAGGCAGTGCTGCGGGCTGCGGCTTCTCTCCGGTTTCCCTGCGTCTCCTCGCTCCTCCTCCTGGCGGCCAATCCGATCTCCTTTAGGCCAATCGGGTAAAGGGTCTCATGACCCGCTTCCTGATTGGCTGGGAGGAGAATCGCTATTGTCACACAACTGGGTGGGCTTCGTAGGCACATTGCTCTATGCCCCGAGCCCAACCTTTTTGAAGCCTATTTGAGCCTCTGGCTCTAATCACATGCTTCAAAAAAACAAAACAGATTCCATGCATCGGCACCCTTCATGAAGATCAGGGGGCCGGACGCATGAATAAGGGGGGTGGCACCCATGCGCCCCTAATGGACGGGCTGCCACTGCTTGTATTTACGTTTTCTGATTCTCCGGTCAAAATGCTAAATATACAGTTGAAATACATAAATGGTTACTGTTTGATATGCCAAAGGGTTTGTATTTCTGTATACATTTTCCAATGTACCACCATGCAGGTGACAAGTAGTTCGCCTCTCTGCCTTGGCAGGTAATACATTTGCCATGAACTGTACATATTTCAGTTGCATATTAGTTCATTTTTAAACAACGTGTATTACATTTTTGCAGCATGTGTATTTGATGTTGAGTAAGTTCTCATTGTGTGTACGAGGCTTTATTCCATCACAAGTCCCACAACAAGAAAAACATGGTCTAAAAAACAACAGGAAATAGTCTTAATTTTGTCTTAATTTTGTCATAGTGGTGTATACTACAAAAATAGCCTAATATAGAGCCAATTGTTACAAACTGAAAATAGCTGTATCATGCTTGTTGGTCATCATATAAATGCATGGAAACAATGGCTTCTCTGGTAACCTTGGTTTGTACTTTCTCATTGGTTGTTTCCCAGCCCTACTTTATAAAAGCCATGGCTACCAAGTCTGCAAACTACTTTATAATAGCTCCATAATATTAGGTTATACCTTTGCTATATTCCAGCAATTCTTGGCACACTTATTTAACCACTTCCCATCCAGGCCAATTCTGACATTTCTCTCCTACATGTAAAATTCATAATTTGTTTGCTAGAAAATTACATAGAACCCCCAAACATTATATATGTTTTTTTTAGCAACTACCCTAGAGAATACAATGATGGTCGTTGCAACTTTTTATCTTGCACGGTATTTGCGCAGCAATTTTTCGATGTTTTAACCACTACAATACAGGGCACTTTCGCCCCCTTCCTTCCCAGCCCAATTTTCAGCTTTCATCGCTCTAGCGCTTTCAGTGACAATTGCGCGGTCATGCTACACTGTACCAAAATGAAATTTTTATCATTTTGTTCGCACAAATAGAGATTTATTTTGGTGGTATTTATTCACTACTCTGTTTTTTATTTTTTGCGATATAAGCGCAAAAAAGCGGAAATTTGGAAAAAAAAACAATATTTTCTTTTTTCTATTTTAAAAGAAATCCAATAAAATCTAATTTTGTCATAAATTTAAGCCAAAATGTATTCTGCTACATGTTTTTGGTAAAAAAAATTCCATTAAGTGTATAATAATTGGTTTGTGTGATCACGGACATATGTACGCAAATGATCATGTACATATGTGTGCAGGTGATCACGTACATATGTGTGCACATAATCATTGGGACAAGTGATTTTAGTGGGACATATGTGGGGGACATGTTTTTATTATTAGGGACATGTGTTTTTATTTTTTGGGGACATGTATGTTTTGGGGACATGTGTGTTATGGGGACATATGTGGGGACTGTGTTTACACTGTGTGGTGTGTTGTGTGTTTACACTAGACTGAAGATCAGTGAGTAAAAAGCTGTAAAAAACAGCTCATACTCACTGATCATCAGCCGGCTGCAGCAATCTGCTCTCAGCGATGACTTCTGTGTGAGGAGAGGAGGAGCCGATTGCCTAGCAACCGGCTGTTTGTTTACATCACATGACGGCCGTGATTGGACACGGCCGTCATGTGATCAGGAGGGCTAATCACAGAGCCCTCCTGCCGATCTGAGATGCGCCGTGTCCTGGTGACACGGGCGCATCGGGATCGCGCCGCTGCGCGGGCACGCACGCGCGCGATCCCGCTCCTCCTGGTGGAGGTTCCTGAACGTCCTATCAGGAGTAGACGGCTCCCACCCGGCCGTATATGTGCATTGGCCGGGTGGGAAGTGGTTAAAAAAAAACAGTAAAGTTAGCCCAATTTTTTTGCATAATGTGAAAGATGAAGATACACTGAGTAAATAGATACCTAACGTGTCACGCTTCAAACTTGCACGCATTTGTGGAATGGCGCCAAACTTTGGTATTTAAAAATCCCCATAGGCGATGCTTTCAATTTTTTTACTGGTTACATGTTTTGAGTTACAGAGGAGGTCTAGGGCTATAATTATTGCTCTCGCTCTAACGTTCGCAGCGATACCTCTAGAGCTGCCACGACGCGTCGACGTAATCGACTACGTCGACTAAGAAAATACGTCGACGTGCGTGCAGGGCGTCGATGCGTCACAGTGGGGGCAGTGCTTAGCATTTACTGCTCCCCTCCGTGCCGCCGTCCCCCTCTCTTCTCCCCCTCCGTGCCGCCGTCCCCCTCTCTTCTCCCCCTCCGTGCTGCCGTCCCTAGGGGTGCAACGGATCGTCACCGATCCATGCGCACATGCCGCGATCCGTGGATCGCTCCGCGGTCTCGGCCTTAGGAGAGGCCGCGGCTTCGGCCTAGCTCCGAAGCGGCGGCCATCTTTCTACACCCAGGCGTTTACAATGTGATCGCTCCGATGGAGCGATCACTTGTAAACAAACCGGCGTTTCTCTCTCCCCTCTCTGTACTGATCTGTGCAGTGGAGGGGAGAGGTTGGATGGATGCAGCCATCCCTCCATACCCTGCCAATGCAATACTCTGCCCTGCAATACTATACTATACTCTGCTCTGCCCTGCAATGCTCTGCCCGCCAATGCTCTGCCCTGCAATGCCCGCCAATGCCCTGCAATGCAATGCCCGCCAATACTCTGCCCTGCCCTGCAATGTCCGCCAATGCCCTGCAATGCAATGCCCGCCAATACTCTGCCCTGCCCTGCAATGCCCGCCAATGCCCTGCAATGCAATGCCCGCCAATGCCCTGCAATGCCAGCCAATACTCTGCCCTGCCCTGCAATGCCCGCCAATGCCCTGCAATGCAATGCCCGCCAATACTCTGCCCTGCCCTGCAATGCCCGCCAATGCCCTGCAATGCAATACCATACAATACTCTGCCCTGCCCTGCAATGCCCGCCAATGCCCTGCAATGCAATGCCATACAATACTCTGCCCTGCCCTGCAATGCCCTGCAATGCAATGCCATACAATACTCTGCCCTGCCCTGCAATGCAATGCCATACAATACTCTGCCCTGCCCTGCAATGCCCACCAATGCCCTGCAATGCCATACAATACTCTGCCCTGCCCTGCAATGCCCGCCAATGCCCTGCAATGCCATACAATACTCTGCCCTGCCCTGCAATGCCATACAATACTCTGCCCTGCCCTGCAATGCCCGCCAATGCCCTGCAATGCCATACAATACTCTGCCCTGCCCTGCAATGCCCGCCAATGCCCTGCAATGCAATGCCATACAATACTCTGCCCTGCCCTGCAATGCCCGCCAATGCCCTGCAATGCAATGCCATACAATACTCTGCCCTGCAATGCCCTGCAATGCAATGCCATACAATACTCTGCCCTGCCCTGCCCTGCCCTGCAATGCCCGCCAATGCCATACAATACTCTGCCATACAATACTCTGCCATACAATACTCTCAAGGTTATCCAAAGGATTAATTAGCTAATCAAAAACAAAAAACACTAGATTCATTAAAAAATAAAAATAAAAAAAATAATCGGATAGTCGTTGACTAATCGAAGAAATAATCGATAGATTAGTCGACAGCCAAATTAATCGTTAGTTGCAGCTCTAGATACCTCACATGTGTGGTTTGAACACCGTTTTCATATGTGGGTGGGACTTACGTATGCGTTCGCTTCTGCGTACGAACTCATGGGGACAGGGGCGCTTTAAAAAAATGTATTGTTAATTTTACTTTTTTTTTTTGTTTGACACTTAAAAAATAAAAAAATTGATCGCGCCCGGCCTCCGAGCGATCATAGAGACTCCGGGGACCATCTGGTCCACCGTAAATCTCTATGATACCATCCGGGGGTCGGCGGATCCTGTGACCGACTCACCGATGGAAGCGGTGAGTTGGTAGAAGCACCAGAACAGCCGCTATGATCATTCTTATGGTGCAGGGAATTGCTGGCTGAAAATGTCGATATCTGAATGATGTCTGTAGCCTCAGGCATCATTCAGATATTACACCACAAAGCCCACGACGTCATATGACGTAGCTTTGGCGCCAAGTGGTTAATAGACCATAAGGGTGGTAATAAGAGAAGTTTATTGTTAGAGTTCACATACACTTTATATTGGAAAAGAAACAACAACACAAATAACACCCCCCAAAAAAAATGAATTGGCAAATACAAAAAAATAAAAATAAATCATTTGAAGTTTACAAGATAAATAAATAAAATAGGGCACAAATACCTTTACAGTACTTTGTACTACAAGGACATTCTGCCATATTATATTTATCTATTAAAAGTCAATAGATTTTTTTTTTCTTTTAGCTTTCTATTTTTATTTGGGGAGGGGTATTTGTGCTATTTCTTCTTCTTTTTTTCATTTAGATACCATCTTCCACTAGTGATTTACAGCTGCATTTACTTTGTATAGCATGCAATTCTAGGTGGGGTACCGGCGCCGTTATTGTGTTTTTTTCCTTGTTTGTGATACACTTTAAAATGGCAAATCCCCTGTAGAGTTTTTTCAAAATATGCTGCAAGACCCTGGGTTGAAGTAAGGAGAATGCCTCCTTCTGGTTTGAGGTCTGCTATGTTCTTTGACTTGTTCATCTGATGGGAAATGACAGGGCAGTCGGGGGAAATTGATATTGTTTTAGTATGTTGTGCTCTAAAACACTACACTGGAGCTCCTGTAGTGATCACTTTCATTGCCTACTTACTCTGAAGTGCGAACAACAGATATCCTAATGAGAAATCTTCTGACACCTACTCTGCACAACTAGAACATGCAAATGCCAGGAGAGATCAGAGAAGAACATCCAGGCAACACAAAATGCTCAAAGAATACAAATCAAACTATTTCAAATAATGTAAAATACAAAATGGATCAAAACCATTTCAAATAACAGCAGCACAGATGCCCACAGCAACTAATTGGATGCTCCCAGAATAGTTGAAAAACAGAAAACAAACACAGAACTACTTCTTTTGTGTAACCTAATCAGCAAAACTGTTTTACATTTCAGAAATAAGACTTCTGTTGGATACAATCAGGTTTTGAGAAGTTCTGCTGAGAGAATTAGGGGAACAAAGAGAAAATTCAGCTTAAAAGCCTACAGTGTATTATATGTGGTTTGACAGTACAGATCAGCAACACAATCCAATACATAGTCACATAGTGGGGAAGGGGGAAAGGGGAGAATTTGGGACTTTAAATGAGGTCATAGCCTCCATCCCTATCAATTATAAGGCACAAAATTAAAAACAAGAGCTGAGCGGGACTTTATGTGAAAGTCCCGCTCAGCTCTTGTTTTTAATTTTGTGCCTTATAACAATCCAATACATGTTTTTTTAGACCATGTTTTAATTTCATTGAGCCTTTGGTGGCTCAAAGGTGGTCTAATTTGGATAAAGAAGGGATCACCCAAGCTAAGACATTTGGATTATCAATAGGTCCAAATACGTATAAACTACAGGAGCTCAGAAATATGTATATATATATATATATATATATATATATATATATATATATATATATATATATATATATATATATATATATATATATATATATGAAATATGTATAAGAGCTCATGTTCATCACGCACTCTTCAGACAGCAAAAACATTGTATAGGCATCCAATGTTCTAGTACGCAAGTAACTAGTTGCAACATTTATGGACCCTTGATTTCTGAAGATCTGTTTTAGCCTTGAATGGAATCATACAACTTAGTAGTAAACATTAAGGGGTCTATTTGTCAATGTTTTAACTAAGATTCAGACAATTCATTAAGGCATTTTGAATCTTATGTATAAAATATGTGAAAGTTGTGTCAACCTTTAGTGAAAAATTGATATATAGACCCCCAACATTACGACACTTGGCCTGTTTCATTGTTTACTTAAATATGAACTCCGAGTGTGGATATATTTACAATACATTTACATTACGTAGTAATAATTCCAACGTGAACTGGGCCAATGTAACTTGGCATATGCCATACTTATAGGATCCCACTAGGTCGGAGCTGGAAATCACTGTAGTAGACATCACTACTACAGTGCTCTCCACTAGCTTCCAACACCTGTTGAACACCAGAAGCTGCTCTGCTGCAATGTGAACACAAGAGGTCATCTGCTAGGGCACCATTCAGAGGATGCTCTGCATTTTCTGATTAAATGGACAGTGTTCTCTGATTGGATTAGGTGGAGAGACAGGGCAGTGGCATCATATTCTCCACTTCATCCAATCAGAGAATGCTTTGCATTTGTTGAGAAAATGCCAAGCATTCTCTGAATGGTGCTTGTCCTGAGAGGGGAACCTTTTTCACAAGGTAGCAGGACAACCACTTGGCACAGGGTCCAGAACACTGCAGTAGCAGAGACTACTACAGTGATTTCCAGCTTCTAATAGCGATCGCACAGGTATGGTATATTCATAGTTACATTGGTCCAAGCAGGGCCTAGGTTAAAATATTCATACTAGGAATTCTATGGTAAGGCCATACTAGCAACTTTTATTAATGCTGGTGGAGAATGCGTACAGTCTCATCTTCTTAAGATGTTGCAGACTTCAACCAAGCGTTGCGATGCAATGCACGACCACAGAACTTTGCATCATCACATGACAGCTAAAATGCAGGCTCAGCAATGTAGAGCAGGGAACAGTTAAAACTGGAGAAATGTAATACTATTGGTAAGTTTGCCATAATCTACCAGTACATTGTGCATACTTGCACCTTATAGTAGGTGCTCCTGGCCATCTCTCTTCCGCTTTAAGATGTAGATAATCATATTCTGTTGTAAAAAATGTAGCATCCTGCACAGTATTCATCAAAGGATTCTACAAGATGTGTTTGTTTACAGCTCAATTAGACCTCTGTGACCTCAACAAGATAGTAATGTTCTGCAATATATTTTTTCCTTTCGCTAAAAAACATTTATCACAACCTGAAATAAACCGAGAATAATGTTTTCTTATCAAAGCCCTGCCCTGTTATGTTCTATTTTCTGAGGTTTACTTTATCACAATACTCTTCTAATAGCGATACTCACCTGAACGTAATAGCTTTGCACGCGCATTACTTTGATCCTTCATTATTCTATGCAAAAATGAATGCCTCTGTTAATCCTTAACCTTATTATTACTGAAATCAAATGAAAAGGACAAAAGCTGGGTAATTAGGTAAGCCAAGTATCATGAAAAGCAGCTAGAGTTTGGGGAGATGATGTAATACCAGGAGACAAAAATGGCGGTAATATTCAAGGCACCTTTTACATGGGTGGTGTTCTGTCCCGGTCAGCAGAGGATCCATAAGCAGAACCCCTGCTTAATTGAAGCAGAGCATAACAAATGTCACTTAAGCTATGATAAGACTATGTATATGCTGATGTACATGGACATGATCCATTTACATCCTTTTACCTCCAATCCATCAAGTTTGGGTCTGGAAAAGGACGCAAACCTTTTATCCTTTTTTATTTTTTTTTCAATGAGACCTACCTATAACCAACATTGAGCTTCCATTCAGGTCTGTCTGACAGGGGGATCTGATTGAACCGCTTGTGTGAAAGGTCCCTATCTCGAAACATACATATATGCAAAAATAAAGTTGCATTATTTAAGGTATGTGCACTCAAAGCGGTAGTGAGTTTGGGTACTAAAAAAACAACCTTTCCCTCTGCCAGATAAGGGCATAATGTGCTTGTATGCATCTCATACAGTGGTGCCACTCCCCCCCCCCCCCAAGTTATTCAAAAAAAAGAAAGAAAAAAGGTCACTTTAAGACCCCTTTCACACTTGTACAACTTGTTTCCTGCGAGTTGGGACTGCAAAGTTGCATTACAAGTCGTACCTCATGATTTCCAATGTACCTCATGATTTCCAATGAGTACCATTCTTATCTGTGCGACTTCAAGTCACACTGACTTCAAAGTTGTCCTTGTACTGCTTTGGTCCGACTTTGATGCCAATTGAGGTCCAAAGACCTCACGTTTACACAGGCATTCCCTGAAATTGCGGCAAAATTACGGCCATGAAATTGCTGCAAAATCATGTGACTTTGAAGTCGCACAAGTGTGAAAGGGGCCTAAGAGTGTCCGGGTGCCAGACACGCAGCAGTCTATGGGAAGATTGCCAGCTTTCAGTTTGCTGATTGCAAGCTGGGAAGCTGATTTACAGCGATGTGCCCACAAACACTCCCACTCTACACTCATTTGTCTTTGGCCTCCTTTCCTATGTTTTAATTGGTGGGGACCGGATGGTGGGTGGAGCTTTTTGCAACACCACTTCCGATCCCCCGACTCACTGTGCTGTGGACTGTTCTACTGACTGAGAGTTTCCTTTGAGTGGTGGATTAGTAAGACCTGAGCTCAACTCAGTGGCATGATTCCAGGCAAGGTAAGGCTGATTTAAGTGTGCCAGGACTCAGTCTCTCTCTCCTGACTGACACTGCCTATGACAGCTGTGATCCGCCGCTTCACTCCGCACACACTTCCCTGCTCGCCTCTTAGTCATTCTCCAGTCTCCATTCCGACAGTTCACAGCAGTGATGTGGATGTCCCTGTCCCAATCACACAGTGAGTGTGTGTGTTTGTGTGGAAGGGAGGAACAGCCAGCCTCTGCCCTCTAAGATAAGATGGTCAGAGTGAGGGATCAGGGAACAAGTTCACTGTGTCTACAGAGATGTGTGGTGAAGCCAGAAATGTGCTGTGAGGGGAGGTGAGAGGACCATGAACAAGTCCTTAGGAGGGGAGGGGGGTTGTTCACCTGCCAATGTGTGTTTGTACATGTCTATTGCCTGTGTGTGTGCTACACTGAGACATGGGAGAACACTGGCTGCATGCTGAGAGACCTCTCCCCCACTGTAGACACAGCATGTAACAGTACACAGGGACCCTGATAGATAGACAGTCCCTGACCTGGACACCAGTCCCTCTTCTTCACCCACTACTGTGTATGGCATTGTCCAGATCCCTGTTTACCACTTCAGCTTCAGAAGATTTACCCCCTTAATGACCAGGCCATTTTTTGAGATACAGTACTGTGTTGCTTTAACTGACATTTGCGTGGTCGTGCGACATTGTACCCAAATAAAATTGATGTCCTTTTTCCCACAAATAGAGCTTTCGTTTGGTGGTATTTGATCACCTTTGTGGTTTGAATTTTTTATGCTAAAAATAAAAAAAGACTGACAATTTTGAAAAAAATAACAATATTTTTTACTTTCTGCTATAAAACATCCAATAAAAAAAATTGAAAAAAATCTATTTTCATAAATTCAGGCCAATATGTATTCTACTACATGTTTTTGGTATAAACTATTTTGCAATAAGCGTATATTGATTGGTTTGCACAAACGTTATAGCATCTACAAAATAGGGGATAGATTTATGAATTTTTTTTATTAGTAATGGCGGTGATCAGCGATGTTTAGCAGGACTGCGACATTGCAGCGGACAAATCTGACACCAAGCCCAGGTTCACACTAACAGCGGTAATGAAATTCCCGCATGTCAGTCCCAATGGTGATTTCAGAGACATCTGTGCGGGTTGCTGCACAGATGTCAATGGAAATCGCACCCCAAAATTGCCAAAAGTAGTACAGAAACTACTTTTGGGAATCGGTGTGGCACCGCAAACGTGGCGTTGCACCGTTTCGGACTATGCCATTGCTGGCAATTGCCGCCAAATCGTGACCCCAATGTGAACCAGGGCTTAGTGACACTTTTTGGGGACCAGTGACATTATTACAGTGAAGGAGGAGACATCAGGGGCATCAAAGGGTTAAATGTGCTCCCTGGGAGTGCTTACTAACTGTATGAGGGTTTTGGTTGTAAGAAGACAGAGATCCGTGTTCCTGCTTAGCAGAAACACAGGATCTCTGTCTTCCCTACTAGCAGACTGCTGTTCTGCCTCTCCCATGAGTGATCGTTGGGCCCCGGTGGACATCGGATCTACTAATTGGCTTCTGCTGTGTCCATACACAGCAGGAGCAGATCGCTAGCAGCGTGCACTCGCACCCCAGACTGGAAGTGTCAGACCAAGTACATCGTTTTTAATCCCTGTTTGATAAGGATAGTCCTTGTTCTGTAGAGACGGTCCTCGTTATATATATATAGAGTCCTTGTTATACAGAGATGGTCCTTGTTATATAGACAGTCCTAGTTATATAGAGACTGTCCATGTTATATAGAGATGGTTCCTGTTATATATAGATGGACCTAGTTATATAGAGATGGTCCTGGTTATATAGAGACGGTCCCTGTTATATAAAGATAGTCCTTGTTATATAGACCATCCTTGTTCTGTAGAGATGGTTCTTGTCATATAGAGATGGTCATTGTTCTATAGAGATTGTTATGTAAAGACAGTTGTTGTTCTTTAGAGATAATCCTTGTTTATATATATATATATATATATATATATATATATATATATATATATATATATATATATATACAGTCAGTCCTTGTTCTGTGGAGATTGTTTTCTGTAGATAGTATTTTTTTTACTGATTGTGCTGAGGTTTATATGTGTCTGTGGGACTCTTGCTTGTGGCACAGCAATCAAAGCACATTTACAGGTGCAGGTGAGCCTACTTTTTGTTTAACTATGCCCCATAAGCCCCTCCCATTTGTTATTGCAATCTTGCATTTTTCGCCACGGAGCACTAAAGTGCGCCACATTACTTCTTCCCTTTCTTTTCGGTCCCAGGTGCACGGGGGACCCTTTCAGTTTTCCCCCTCTCTTCCCAACAGGGGGATGGTGTGTGACTAGAGTAGATGATCAGTGCAGCAGGTGTTGGAAGAAACTGAAACCAATCTTTTGATGCTCTCACTGCAGCAGCTGAAAGCCGACATCTCCTGCTCTAGCTGCTGCAGTGAGAGCCACAAAAGATTGGTTCCTGTTATTTCCCTTTGTGTGGGTGTCACTTAAATGTGGGTGGGGTCACATTGGGCCCCGTGATCTCCTATTGCCTGGGGGTCCCATGAGTTGTCAGTTGCCCCTGGCTAGCTGTATACAGGACAGATAATGTATACCTGCATACCCTGATCTGTGAGGCTGAGCTATATACCCTGGTCTGTGAGGCTGCGCTATATACTCTGTATTATGATGCTGAGCTGTATACTCTGTCCTGTGATTCTGGGGCTGTATACTCTACTGTGATGCTGAGCTGTATACTCTGTCCTGTGATGCTGAGCTGTATACCCCTGACACTGGATGGAAGCAAGTAGAATACAGGGGGTGGAGTGGGTGGATTATATAAGGGGTGTGGCTTATGGGGAAGTGGGAGGGGTCAGATGGGAAGGGGTGGGGTCTGGCGCCCCCAATCCTAAAACTTCACCAGCCGCCACTTATCTCATACTAGCACTAAAAAACTTACCTTAAAACAAAACCCTCCAGCTGACAAGGCTTCCATCTTCACACATTCTTTGTTCCGGGTTTTCAGACTCCTGCTGTGAATAACCGAGCCGCAATGACGCATACACATGAGAGTCACGGCTGTTGTACAGAGCTATGAATGGACAGCATGAGTATGCCATCCCTTCAGAGTGCATGTGCTGGGCTGCAGAAACAGTGAATAAATGGTGCACGTTTTGGAGATATTCCTTGTACCTACAGGTAAGATTTATTATAAGCTTACCTGTATGTATAAGTGTCCTAGTGGTGTTAACTACCACTTTAAATCTGAAACATCTTCACTCAGCATAGTTTTCCTAATAAAGCATTTGTGCTGTTTTATTTTGTTTGTTTGCTTCAAATTTTGTTACTTTCCCAAAAGCACTAAGATATAAATGTTGTTTTTCACGATGCTAGAGGCTTTTTTTGAAATGTGTGAAATAGAAAAATACATGAAAAAAAATTCTAAAAATGTTTAGGATTAAAGAAATGATTACTTATTTTTTTTTGTTATGCAGTCTGCAGCCGAGTACGTAAAGACCCATCTGCCTGAGGTTCTAAAACAACATCTTCAGGATTTTGAAAGAGATAAAGAGAACAGTGTACTCTCCTACCAAACAATTCTGGAACAGCAGATCCTGGCAATAGACCGAGAGTTGCTTGAGAAACTTTCAGGGTCCTACGATGAAGCAGGTATGTGTGGTATTGTCCGTTAGCTTGTGTTGATCAAAGCCGAATTATCTTTCACAGGTGGTACTGCATGACAGTGATATATACCAAAGTGACGACATTGTTTTACTGTAAAGTGTTGCATATGGAGAATATGTGATGTCAGTTCTAAAAATGGTTTATCTGCCTTTAAGCATATGTTGGTGCACATATGGTAAGATTTATTTCTCTGAAGTGAATAAAAAGTTTCATCAATGTATATTGTAGGGGTCTCCAAACTCTCTAGGCAAAGGGCCAGTTTTTCTGTCCTTCAGGTTTTTAGTGGGCAAGACTATGATCAGTGGAAGAAAGAAATGCCCCATCATAGGTTTTAATGGGAGGAATAGTGCCTTATTGATGCTGTTAGTGAGAGAAACGGTGCCCATGATTGGTGTCAGTTGGAGAAGTAGTGCCCCAAGGGCCAGATAAAGGCAAGCAAAGAGCCACATCCGGGCCCCGGGCTGCAGTTTGGAGACCCCTTATATGTTGTATAATATGCCTAAAACATGTTTTTATGATAAATCATACTCTGATCGATATACAGTCATGGCCAAAATTGTTGGCACCCCAGACATTTTTCCAGAAAATCAAGTATTTCTCACAGAAAAGTATTACAGCAACACATGTTTTGCTATACACAAGTTTATTCCCTTTGTGTGTATTGGAACAAAACAAAAAAGGGAGGAAAAAAAAGCAAATTGGACATAATGTCACACAAAACTCCAAAAATGGGCTGGTCAAAATACTTTGCGCCCTTAACTTAATATTTGATTGCACACCCTTTGGAAAAAATAACTGAAATCAGTCGCTTCCTATAACCATCAATAAGCTTCTTATACATCTCTCCTGAAATTTTGGACCACTCTTCCTTTGCAAACTGCTCCAGGTCTCTCTTATTGGAAGGGCGCCTTTTCCCAACAGCAATTTTAAGATCTCTCCAAAGTTGTTCAATGGGATTTAGATCTGGACTCATTGCTGGCCACTTTAGAACTCTCCAGCGCTTTGTTGCCTTCCATTTCTGGGTGCTTTTTGACGTATCTTTGGGGGCATTGTTTCTTCAAACAATGCATCCCCGGCTGATATGCATCCTAGTTTAGTTAATATGTTATCTCAACAGTTAAGCAGTAATAGAGAGATCCCATTGAGCCACTGAGAGCTCCCTCTAGTGATATATATATATATATATATATATATATATGTACTGTACTTGTTCTTTAAGACTAAGTTTAGGATTCAATTATTTAATACATGCCTAAACTCTCCAAATTATACAAAAAAGGGCTTTATGAGTTTGTGAGCATCTCCAAAATTGGACATATACTCAGGGAAGCTAAGTGAACAGTTGGGCTTGCTTGCAGTCATGTCAAAATGGATATGCACTACAACATCCATTTACATGTACAAGTGCACTTATTCAAGAGGATCTTCAGGCTCCTCTCAAACAATGTAAAGTCAGCAGTTGCAAATACTGTAGCTACTGACTTTTAATATAAGGACACAACTGTCCAGGAATTCAGCGACATCCTCTTCAATCTTCAATCTTAAATCGGCTGCAGGTGCAGGCGTCGGCATCTTAAGTAAGAGAAAATGGCAGTGAAGCCTTGCAGCTTCATAGACGGTTTCCTACTGTAAATGCACAAATGAATGGTCCTGCAGTCTATTTGGACCTGAGATGTGTCACAAAACGCTGTGGGGGAGGGGGGGCTAACTTCCTGCACCAGCTACCTGCTCAACTGCCCCCCCCCAAAGAAAAATGCTAAATGTGGAGGGGGAGGAGGATGCTAACAAGCGGAACTTCCCCTTTTTAGGTCAAGTTGCGCCTTCACCTTTCTCCAGGTAACATCAATACAGTAGTGTCACACCCAGGAATGTACTGTAATAACTGCTACTAGGTCCGCTAGTGATGAAATACCCAGTGTACTCAATCAGGGCTGGATCTGGAACTTATACGTGCAAAGCCAAAGAAATCCCCTGCAGATATCAAGAGATTTATGAACACGTGTCAACAAGTAACAGTTGGGTTTGTTTACTATTAATATAGCTGATGTGCTACACCATTCAAGAGGTTTATCAAAGTGTTTGGAAGTACGGTATTTTCAGATATAAATGTTTCATTATAGCAAGGTGGAGGTTGGAGAGGATTCATCTCTCTCAGGGGAGTTGTATCTCCAAACTATAGTTAACAAAAACAGAAAACAATTCCAACTGGAATGGTGCACAGAATACAATTTCCTTTTTCCATTCTCAGAAAGTTGCTTCTCATTAGCAGGAGAATTGTGTGGAACTCTTTGGCAGGCAGTACAATTGCAGTGAGGATTTCTCTGGTAAAGTCCTATTCCACGGGGGCATTAGGACATATCAAAAGTCCATGTCTTCTTTAGAAGTGTCTTACATATAAGAATATTGCATATTTAATATCAGGCAGAAGATACAAAGACATCGCTCTGAGAATAACTTCATCCTCCATGGGTATTTTATCTGACACTCAACAAATATACACAATCAGACCAGACAGACGAGATTAATACAAATCAAGAAGAACAAAACAGCATAAAACTAGTAATGTATGCACTAAAAGATGAGTATATAAGCTAGATGAATAGAGCAGTTTTACTCTGATGTCTGCTTTTCGTTTCCTTCGGAGATCCCATGCTGACTGCTCTTTATACTGCAAAATAAAATTCTCACAGCTCTTATACATCGTCTTTAGTGTTCAGGTGACAATTTTATGATCACATTAAAGAGAAACACACTGAATACTTGAGTATAAGAAAGCCAAATAAGCCACTATATGCTTTAGGCAAGTAAAAGTATATGTTTTCAGTAAAGTTTGAAAATTTCAACATTTTCAAATTGTTAAGTTCCAAAAAAGTTGTGAACCTCTGAGATACTGTACATAGGTTTCATAAGATAAGATCTGGGTCATCTAAGCTGATCATATGAAAAACTCCAGGCTAAGCAATAATGTGGAAGTTAGTGGGCTGAAGCTAAACTTCATGCATCTATCCCATTTTTAAAATAAACCCTTTTTTTCATATTGGATAATGTCACTGGTAGGGAAGGGGTTAACACTAGGGGGCAATCAAGGGGTTAAATGTGTTCCCTCGTTTGTGTTTCTAACTGTGGGGGGTATGGAACTGACTAGAGGAGGAGACATATCGTTGTTTCTGCTTACTAGGAACAAACAATATGTCTCCTCTCCCTTGACAGAACAGGGATTTGTGTGTTTACACACACACGTCCCTGTTCTGGCTCTCGTGCCCGCAGTCACACATGGCCAGAGGTCATCGTGACCTCTGGCCACGTGCATCGTCTCCTCCACTGTGCACGCCTGCTATAGGCATTTAAAGGGCCAACGTACAGCTACGAAAGTTCGCGGGATTGTGCCAACCTGCCGCAGTATAATGATGACAGCTGGTCGGTCGGCAAGCGGTTAACAGAGTGTTATAACACCTTTCTTTTTTTTTGTGTCCCATTGGGGAGAATTCACTTCCTCTCCTATAGCCAAAACAGGAAGTGAGATGAAATCCCTCCAAAGTACCACCAGCATAAGTGTCCCCATTAAAACATTTCCCCTCTATTCCTATTTGGGATTTTCTTTCACTTTCTCTATTTGTGATAATGGTAAACAGGGCAAATTGAGAGGGTACAAACAGGCAAAAGAGGGGGGCGCATGGGAGATACAGTGGTGAGAAATTGTAACCGTCCTTCTTGGATGTAAATCCAAAAACTCAAAGTAATATAATAAAAATCATTTACAACAATGCAAAGCATAAGTCCATATGGATGAGCTGAAGCGTCCACATCTAATTAAGTTTTAAGCACTACAATCAGGCTGCCGGCTGTGGAGAGTAAGAAGTGACTCTGTGAATGAATCAAGAGGAAAAAAGTAGCGTCATCTGAGTGCAGTAGTAGTGATAAAATAACCTTTTATGATAAGTAATCACAAACAAAAGGTGAAATTACACATATCCAAACGTCAAGTAAGACTTTCTTGCTGCACTGGTGTTGTCCTGAATAGCTGCAGGTGATGTGACTTCAAGCCGTGGCTGCTCTGGTGGTTCCCAGGGTTTCATGGCCAGTAGACAGGCACTGACAATAGTATCAACACCGGTGGTTGGGCAAGAGGCTTGGCTGGTGCACATTTGGAGCATGCATGCTCCTTCCTCAGGCCCTACTTCAATACAGATAGCGAATCTAAGAAACAAAAAAAGTTGACAAGTGTTCTAATCCATGCTAAAAAATGTTTGCCTTTGAATATACTTTAGTTCCTTTAATGGTTCTTGCTGAACCATCTTCCTTATCCAGGTCTTCTAGTAATCCAGGGGCTGCTATGTTACTGTGTTCTGTATATTTTTTATAGTTCTGCAGGTACATCTGACAAACATGCACAGAATGCATCTGCTACAGTATCTTGAGTGGAACCTGCTCATCTTGTCCATCCTGACATATCTGGGGTATGGTTGTGGTGGATTGAGACAAAGGCAAAAATTCAAAGAAATTTACCTGCAAACAGTAGACAATTAAGTAAAATTAATCTGAAATTCTAATTCACGATGAGGCAATAAATGCATGCTCCAAAGTCACGTTTATGGTGCTAAAACACCACTTCGTTATTAGTGAATGTAAAGCAAAGGTAGATCTTCAGAGTCTGTTAAGATATTTAATCTATGCAAAGTCTGTGATAAGATTGCTAATAAATGAATATAAAGGTTACAATAAATTTTGGAATGCTTGCAGTTCGAGTTACACCAAAAAAACAGCAATGACCGATTCATTTCCTGCCACTGAAAGTGTAAAACTAAGACGTGTTAATAAAAGATTTGTCCTCAGTTGGATAAAACCTGATAGTCCTGTGTGATCAAATAACTTCAATTCAATTATTTATTTTATTTCTATATATCATTTATAATACAAGAGTTATAAACTGTGCTAGTCTGCTGCTTTTCTGTATCTTATTACCAGGCCAAAAATGTTTCTACAGTAGAGATTTTGCTACTTCCACAACAACTTTTTGATCCCTTATTCTTGACATGGGCACAGTGTCAGAACGTGAAAGATAGAGAAGCGGATCAAGCATGGCCAGAACAGCAGCCGCTTGGGAACCACATGCTTAACCAGACATATGACATCCTGCCATGAAGTCCATTGGCAACAGCATTTGAAAGACCCACATCAAAGAAAAAGGCGGACTTCTCCTTTCTCCTCATCTGGGATCTCCAACCCCACTATACCCCCAGTCCTCTCAAAAACCTGCGCTGAGAGGAATGAAGGTATAGCAATAGGTGTCCCAAGTACTTGCAGCCAATCTGCTAGCAGTACACCACCATCTGATTTTAGCAGGCAAATTTCCCTACCCCAGTTGCTGAATCATAATAAGAAATTCGGTCCCAGCCATCCACATGCTCAGCGTCTAAATGCTAGCTTGGCCAAATTGCTAGCACTGCAACTGCTGCCTTTTCAACTGGTGGACTCTGCCCCCTTTCGTGAATTTATGGAATGTGCTGTACCCCGTGGCAGGTTCCAAAACACCATTTATTTTCACAGAAGGCCATTCCGGCTCTCTACTGGCATGTGGAAGGCAATGTTTTGGCCTCATTGAACACAGCGGTCAGCAGTAAGGTGCATATTACTCATGGTCCAGTAGGTATGGGCAGGGAGGTTACCTTTCCTTGGCGCACTGGGTAACTCTGTTGGCAGCTGGGAAGGATGCAGGACAGGGTTTAGTATTATTGGACCTTGTTACGCCACCATACCTCCAAAATGCTAGTGGTGATTCTGCCACAGCTCTCTCCTCCACCCCCTCCTCTTCTTCTTATTCTATGGCCTCTTCTGCATATTTATCCTCTGAACCAGCAGTGCTCCATAAGCGTTCAAGGGGCTACGCAAGCTGTCAAAAAAAGCAGCAAAAAGATGCCATGCGGTGCTTGAGTTGGTCTGCTTAGAGGACAGGGGCCACACTGGGGCAGAGATCCTATCAGCTCTGCAGGGGCAGGCTCAGAGGTGGTTGACGCCGCCAGCTGCAGCCAGGAATGGTTGTATGCGACAATGGCACCAACCTTCTCTCCGCTCTCCGACAGGGACACTTGACCCATGTTCCATGTTTGGCACACATCTTTAATTTGGTGGTGCAGCAGTTCTTGAGCAGGTACCCAGGCTTACAGGATCTCCTGAGGCAGGCCAGAAAAGTCTGTGGTCATTTCCTCCAGTCATACAATGCCAGTGCTCGGCTGGCTGGCATTCAAAGGGAATGCAATCTGCCCACCAACCGCCTCATTTGTGACATGTCAACCAGGTGGAACTCAATGTTGGCAATGCTGCAGCGGCTGCACATGCAGCAGAAGGCCATCAGTGAGTACCTGTGAAAATATGGCACCAGGATAGGGTCAGGAAAGCTTGGCTTCTTTTCGCCATGCCAGTGGCTACTGATCAAGGATACATGCACTGTCCTGTCACCATGACAATGCATGCATCAGTGACACTGTCCCTCTAGTCTTCCTGTTGGAGCACACACTTTGTGGAATAATAGACAGAGCACTTGAGGCAGAACAGCGGGAGGAAGAGGAGGACTTCCTTACCTCTCAAGGCCCCCTTTATCCAGATAGCATTCCTGCAGGTCCGCCAAACACACAGGAAGAAGAGGAGGAGGAGGATTGTGTCAGCATGGACGTGGAGGATAACATTCAGAAGCAGTCTTTAAGGGATGATTTTCAGTTACCAGAAACCCAAGGAGTTTTACGTGGCTGGGAGGAGGTTGTTAAGGCTCATATGATCCTTAGTGACCCAAGGGCATGTAATTACAATTTTTATATAATATTTCAATGCAGGGCCTATTCATGCACCCAACAAGAGTATCTGTGAGGGGATACAGTGTTGTGGCACCACCACTACCCCCCAAGGCCCAATTTTTCTGCCCCTGTTTAACAGGGGCATGTAATTACAATTTTTTATATAGTATTTCATAGCAGGGCCCATTCCTGCTCCCAACAAGCGTAAATGTGAGGGCTTACAGTGTTCCGGTACCACCACCACCACCAAGGGCCTAATTTTCTGCCCCTGTTTAACAGGGGCATGTAATTACAATTCTTGATATAGTATTTCACAGCAGGGCCCGTCCCTGCACTCACCAAGAGTAACTGTGAGGGCTTACAGTGTTCTGGTACCACCAACACCTAAGGTGGAATTTTCTGCAGAGTATATAGGGCAGGCCATATAGTATATATACTGCTGTTCAGAGTATATAGTGCCTGGGGGACCCCCATGCCATTTTTTTTTTTAATTTGGGTGCGGATTTCCCCTTAATATCCATACCAGACCCAAAGGGCCAGGAACCCATGCCGTATTTTTCAATGATTTTCATCTATATTGCCAGGACCCGACAATACATTACAGCTGTGAGTAGTTTTAAATTACATTTTTTTCCTTTAGAAATGTAATTTTGCTATGGTATAAACACGGGAAAAATGTGCTACTTTACAAGCATACTAAGGACACCCCCCCCCCCCCCTGCACAATATTTAAAGGAATATTTCCATTTTTTCACTTTAAGCATTATTAAAATCCCTGCTCCTGAAAAGAGGCCATTTTTAAAACTTTTTTTTGCATTGATGTCCCCTGGGACAGGACCCGGGTCCCTAAACACTTTTAGTGACAATAACTTGCATATAAGCCTTTAAAATTAGCACTTTTGATTTTTCATGGTCGTGTCCCATAGACTTTAACGGTGTTCATGTGTTCAAAGAAATTGTTTGCCTGTCCGCGTGTTCTGCTGTGAACCGAACCAGGGGGTGTTCAGCTCATTGATCCCTACTGTCCATGATACTTTATTTGTGCTAAAAGTCAAAATTTTAGGACAAGCTTCCAGGATGTTCCCTTCTCAGTCCAAGCAGTACTGATACACAAAGTGTTATCAAAATGTAGGATCCCCGAGAAAAACGCACACACTTATAAGTAATTAAACTGGGATAATGGTTAAGATAAGGAAAGACATAGACTGGGGAAATGAGAAGGGGGGGTGAGTAAGGCCCCTTTCACACAGGGCAAGTTCCGTTGGAGTCTGCCTGCTCAGCAGGGAATCTGTCCACTGATCCCCGCTGAGCAGTTAGATGGCTGGTCCATGTCCGCTGAGCTTATGCAGAGCTGACACAGACACGGCCCCCTCTCCTCTATAGGCAGTCAGATGTAAACAGACCGCCTGTCTGTTTACACCCAACAGCCATCTGATCTGCCAGACAGATGGGGAATAGATCCGAATCCATCTGTTTTTAGAGGATAGGATCAGATCGAATGCCAACGGATACATGTCTATTGACATCCGCTGTTCCATAGAGGAGACTGAAGGGTCGGAGTCCATCTGAAAACTTACAGATGGACCCGATCAGTCTACTAGTGTGAAAGGGCCTTACTCACAGAGATGAGAATGGTCATAAAACTGTTGAATAGTGATTTAGAAAACTCAGGTCAACATTTATCTCTTCATAACATCAAATAAAAGTAGCATTTGTAGTTCAAGTCTTCCTTACTTTTTCCTTAGTAGTTTTAAAGTTCCCTTCAAGAACCAAAACATTTGTGTCTTCCATACAGTGGTCTGATTGTGAGAAATGATGTTACACGGGTGTACTGTAATCATCTTCCATATATTTTAAGGTTTCAAACTGTTTATTAATTTGTAAACATTACAAGAGAAAAAAAGTGTTCCATAGGGATAGTTTTCACAGAATAAGAACTGTCACATAGACAAACAAAAGTGGTTACTACAAAATGAACAAAACAAACAAATGAAAAAAAAAAGTAATATGCATGCCTAACAGCAATAGCCCTTACTTACATAGAGCTCATAGCAAGAATAACTTGGACATCAACATTTCAGATTACGTAGTTTACAGGGCTATCTGAAAGCCAATGAGAGTATAACAAGGCCTATCAAAAGCTAAATTTGTTGTTATTTAGCTCATATAGCGCACCAACCTAATGAAAACACTAATGTTCATTAAGAAGGGGTTATGCAGAACATAAGTAAAGCAGACAAAGGCCAGAACTTATATTTGTTTGTGGTATTTCTGTGTAAATTGATTACTGGAGGTGCAGCCGTGTGGTCCTGTAACATTGAAGATCCCTTTTGCGTATATTGCATTTTGTAATAGATTGACAATTTGCAGCGCTTGCTATTCAAAGGCTTGATTCCTTTGTTTGTGTCTCCGTAAACAGAAGGATCTGCTGATTAATTTATGTCTGAGGTTGGGTGGATGCCTGAAGGTGCATTGATGATTGTTGGAATCTTTCATCTGCTGTTATGATGGGTTGCAGGACTTTGATTATCCTGCTTATCCCATCTAGTGCTTAATATTGGTACACAATATTTTCTTTCTTTGCTTTTGTAAGGGATTTACCCTTGAGTTTTCAAGGTAATGTTTATGCTAGCACTCATGGTTTTGTTTTTGCAGTCTTGCTTATGAAAGGTTTCTGCTAGGTATCTGAGATGTTTATTTCTGATCTCTGGGTCAGAACATATGTGGTGGTATCTAGTGGCTTGGCTGTGTATGATGGCTCGTTTGGTGTGTCCAGGATGGAAGCTGGAACTGTGGAGATCAATGCATTGGTCAGTGGGTTTCCTGTATATTGAGGTGTGCAGTTTGTCATCCCTGATAAATACTGCAATGTCTAGTAAGTTCACATCTGTGCTTCAATCATCCATTTTTTGATCGACTGGTTTATCTCCCAATATGATGAAAATATTCTCAATATACCGATAGTATACCGTATATAAACCTTTTTCGTTTGTGGCAATGTTTACATTGTTGTTACTGCAGGGATCTACACTAGCTTCTGGAACCTCTGCTGAGTGGCTGTCCTGCTGCATTAAAAACAGAGGGGGTCAACACGGTGCTATTCAGTGAACACTTTGCATTAAAGAGTTCTTTGCATTCATTTAGAAAATGCAGTGTTTCCAGAATGGTTCCCGTGTCAACTGGGAAAACTTCAGCTTTAAGGAATTTGTCTTCCAGATCTACCTTAAAAAAGTTGACATATTTGGCTGCCATTTTACTTCCCATAGCAGTACCCATACACTTAGGCTCCATGCACACTGGAGCTCATAAACTGCAGTTTATTGGAGTTTGGGCGTTTTTTTTAAAAGCCCATAAACTCCACTCTATGTTAGCCTATGTGTCCATGCACAGATGGACGTTTTTTAGCTTTAATGAGCAGTGGAGTTTGTGGGCTTTTTTCTGAACGCCAGAAATTTGCGTTCAAAGTGCAGTTTTTCACCGCTAAAAAACGACAAACGCGCATAAACGCTCATCAACGCGCGTTAATTAATGTTCAGCGTTCTATTTTTTTAATGCATTGTGGGAGTTTGGAATGCACTGTGGGATTTTTGGAGTGTCCTCTGTGTATTGTTATTAAAAACGCCCATAAAC
The DNA here is from genome assembly GCF_037356315.1 of Lithobates pipiens. Classification (NCBI taxonomy): domain Eukaryota; kingdom Metazoa; phylum Chordata; class Amphibia; order Anura; family Ranidae; genus Lithobates; species Lithobates pipiens. The sequence goes on from NW_027507758.1 coordinate 428,981,592, forward strand.
ACTAACGCTCATAAACGCAATACAAAACGCTGTTAAAAGCAGGTTTTTCAACCAGCGTTTTCTGCCAGCAATCTGGCGTCCAGAAAAAGCTTTTTTGAGCTTCTGTATGCATGGAGCCTAAAGATAAATGTTGTTATCCACAGTGAAATAGTTGTGTGTTAGCCCTTGTACACACGGTCAGAGATTCCAACAACCAAATCTGTCGGATTTTGTCTGACGGATCTTGTCCGAAACTGTTGCATACACACGGTCGGACAAAGTTGTCGGAAAATCCGATCTTTCAGAACGTGATGACGTAATTTCGTTACGATGAGACTACGTTCAGGCTAGTAGCCAATAGCTTTGATGTAGGAATTTGATCTGAGCATGCGTGGCACTTTGTCTGATCGGAATTCTCTACACATGATCGGAGTATGTCCGATCGGAGCATTTTGTCGGAAAATATTTCCGGCAAGTTGGAAAATTTGGTCCGACGGATATTCCGACGAAAAAAGTCCAATGCAGACCACACACAGTCGGAATATCCGACAAAACGCTCCGATCGGACACATTCTGTCGGAATCTCCGACCATGTGTACAAGGGCTCAGAATGAATTCAATGAGTTGTGTAACATCCTCTGCAATTTATTTATGGTTTGGTGCGGATGATAAGAATCTGTGACATGCAGCAATCCCACCCTTGTGAGAAATGTGGCTGTAAAGTGGTTCTACATCAATAGTTACTAGAAGTGTATTTGGTGGTTATTGCTTAATATTGTGAAGCTTGGTCAGAATATCACTTGTATCTTGCAGGAAACTAACCCTAACTAATGGTTTTACAAATTTTTCTACAAGACGTGAGATTTGTTCAGTGAGTATATTTATACCTGTTACTGTATGATGGGTGTGGCTGGATTTCCTGGTTTGCGGCTTTTGGGCAGCATATAGAAGTTCCCAATTTCTGGATTATATGGAATAGCACTGGTAAATTCTGAATGTAGGTGGGTTGGTGTTTTTTTTTTTAATAAGATCTTTCAGTTTTAATTAGATAAATTATAATTTAGTTTTATAGTAAGCAGCTGCCTCTTGACACCACCCACCCCCACCCCCCACTCCCTTATGTCCTGTTGATGGTGTTTTCCTGATTGTTGCCTAATTCCTGTACAGCCTTTTGCTATACATGGGTTTCCAGTCTGACATCTGTTCACATCTGTGTGGGTGGAACCCATTGCAAGTCCGCCTCTGTTCCACTGTGCCAGCAGCTGCAACCACCAGCACAGAAAATGCGCTGGATGTGTGAGGGTGCCATTAATCCTAATGGCACGCTGCATGCACAGGAAATCGCACCCACTCTGTACTTTCAGTTTCCATACAGGCTGCAATTTCTAAAATGCTGCAGGCACCTTTTCCCCATGTTTCAGAAGGCACAGCAGCCTATTCAAATAAATGTTTTCGTTCCTTTTACAGAAACAATTAACCCCTTTCAAGCAAGGACAGGCACGTACTAATCACAATTCTGCTAAACTGGACGAATTTCAATCAGTGTATGGCAAAATTAAAGAGGAATTCCCCCCCCCCCCCCTATTTTGTTACTGCTCTCCTGCTTAAGCCTGGTACATATTACTAGTTTTTTTTTGTTCAACCCAGCAGGGCTGAAGAAAAATAAACTGACAGCTCAGGAGGAGCCGCTGTACTAACCATGTGATGTTAGTACAGAAATTTCCCTTGCTGAGCTATTGTGTTCTGACAGGCCCCCTGCCAGAGCACTCCATTTAGTCATTGGAAGCCGGTCAGCAGACCTTTTTCAGCCATTCCCCTTTGGCAGAAGCTGGCCAAACTGCTGGCTTCTGTCATCCTGGCTGCAGTACACATGGGCTGAATGAACCGGGCTATTGAACTGGCAGATGCCATCCAACATTTGGCCTGTGTGTACTAGGCTTTACCTGATTCTGAGCTGGCCACACTTTTGATATTCACCCACACAAAGGATCCAGCATTATCCTGCTGATATTCCCTTCTCTGCAGCCACCGCCAGGTCCTCACCATGTTCATCTCTGACGTTATTGGCAGGCTGCGTTGGCTCTTCTGGGTTCTGGCACGGGTTACCATTGACGCCCTTCTAGGCCTGCCCCCTCCTAGTGAATGGGGTGGCGTGTGGGGCTTCCAGTGACTTCTGGGATATGCGTGTCATAGGCGAATGATGGAGATTGGGGGATTGGCCAAAAAAGATGTGCAGCAAAAGGTGGGCGGGATGCAGAGGAGACAAGTCATCGTAATGGGTGAAGATCGTCTTTAAATTGGTTGTAAACCCTTACAGACCACTTTTCGCTACAGGTAAGGCTATAATAAGTCTTACCTGTAGCTACCCAGGATATCCCTTAAAGTGGTTGTAAACCCTTACAAACCACTTTGACCTACAGGTAAGCCTAGATTAAGGCTTATCTGTAGGTCCAAGAAATATCTCCCAAACCTACACGGTTTAGGAGATATTTGCCCGAAGATGGGCACCGCTGTCTACGGTGCATGCGTCGTAGACAGCGGCGCGCAGGCGCACTGAGCGTGGCTTTGTCGATGACGAAGATGCCGCGCGTCTCGGGTCCTGTGCGCATGCGCGGGAGTGACGTCATCGCAGCTTCGCCGAATGACAGCAGCGGAGCTGCGAGACCCCACCGAGAAGATGGATGCGCCGGACTACAGGGGACATCGGTGACTTCGCTGGCTCCTGTGTCAGGTAAGTGACACATAATGGGCTACTATGTGATGCATAGTAGTCCATTATGCTTTGCCTTTGCAGGGAATGAAAGAGGAAGTAAACTCATCAGGGTTTACTTCCTCTTTAAACCTGCATGGTTTAGGAGATATCCCCTGTATTTGCATGTGCTGATGTCATTGGCACATGCGCACTGACACAAACTGAAGCAATGGCATGTATGTGCCGTTGCTTCAGTGAATGTGCCGTTACCGCATGCATGCGCGGGAGTGACATCATCGTGCTGGAGCCGTGATACCCGGAAGTAACTCCCAGGAGTGATATCACCGGCCGATGCTGTGTATGGGCACCGCAGCGAGGGCTTAAATCTCAGATGAGTACTACATAATGAGCTAGTATGTTATGCATACTAGCTCATTCTGCCTTTGTCTTCCAGGTGTTAGTTTTTTTTGTTCTTAAATGGTTTTTCAACCACCTTAAGTGTCCAGTTTAGGGTTACACCCTGCTAGAGGTGTGAAGTTGCTGCTCTTTTTCATCTTGTCACATTCCATTGTCATGGGTTTGCTTCATTCTGTGGAAATCCGTTTCTCCTGAAGAATTCCCCAACATTCGAGGATAATTGTATATGATCCAATAAGGTGGTTGAGCAGAATGTGAGAATGTGAAACCTTTAAAGAGGACTGTTGTTTCTGGTTCTGAAACTTTGTGATCTGACAAGTTGATTTTAAGTTCCACTGTTATATCCAAATTTTTAGTAAAGTCCACACGTTTGCATGGGATACCATGGAAATTTGGCTTGGCTTTCAGGTCACTAATAGAAGGAAGTGTAGATGAGTTGGTTTTATGTTGGGTTGTATTCAAAAAGTATTCTCCCGGTATTGTTTCTGCAGTTTTTTTCTGCATCTAATTCATAGCAAGTTTTTGCAGTCACCTTTGTAAAGCTTCCGTTTCTTTTTTCATTTGGTTTGTGTTGGTTGGATACATTACTGTTAAAGCGGTTGTATAGTCTCTTTTTGAACTTTTACCTACACGTAAGCCTATAATAAGGCTTACCTGTAGGTAAAAAAAAATATCTCCTAAACCTGTATGGTTTAGGAGATATTCCCCTTACAATGAGCCGTTGACTACAGCGGTGCATGCGCACAGGGGATTCTTGGCTGAAAGCCTGGCAGGCACCAGACCCTGCCGGAAAGAAATCTCCCATGCGCACCCGCGAGAGTGACGACATTGCGGCTCCGGCCACTCACAGTACCAGAGCCGCGATACCCGGAAGACACACAAGAACATGGCAGCTCCCTCAGCGTGCATTGGGTGAGATGTCGGGGCCTCGTTCTATGCGGTGCATACTAGCTCATTATGCCTTTTGCCTTACTGGTCTGGGAAAAAAAAAATGTCAGCGGGTTTACTCCCGCTTTAAAGTTTCAAAAACTGATTGTTTTTGTTTCCTGGTTGTAATCCTTCCACAGTGCAGTTTGTATTGTTCCTCAGTTTGTCACTGGTAAATTTGAAAATTCACTCAGCGTATGGCGGGTTAAAAGTAGTTGCACAAGGATTTTTAATCTGGAGGCCATATGGTATAGGATTCCTCTTACTTGCATCTTGAGAAAAACAATGTCACTGTTGATCTTTGTTTCTTTTGTGATCAGGTGGGTTAACTGCTACTTCATGCAGCTATATGCATCTTCCATCAAGCTTGAGGCCGTATTAATGCACTTGCAACACAAAGAGCTGAGTAGTGTCCCCGATATTTTTTTTATTTACACAATATAAGAATATGAGGCAATTATTACTACACACCTGTGGGACATCATTTATCACAACCAGACCACTGTATGGAAAACATGTACGGTATGTTTTGGTATTTTGAATGGGAACTTTGAGGGCCCATTCACACTAGGAACTGCATGTTAATCGCATGGAACGAGCTGTGCATTTTAGTTCTGTGCAGTGCTATTTCAGCCCATTTTGACTGGGCTGAAATCGCACTGCGCCACACCAAATGTAGTCCATGCACTACTCTTGAACATGCACTGCAACCAGATTGCATGTACCGGTAAAGGCAAATGCACTGCGTTTGTGATCTGCATTTGGAGTGTTGTTAACTTTGCACTTATGCCCACTGCAGATCACAAAGGCAGTGCGATTTGAATGCGGTACAGGAAATTGGCATGGAACGCATGAAAGCACCCTGAAACCAGTCAGGAAAGGAAAGCTTTTTGAACTACAAAAGATAATTATGTTTGATACAAAATATAATGGACTAAATGTTTACCATAAGCTGGTCATGCACGGATTGACTGGACTGGTTGTACTGAATTTGATCTATCGATTGACTTTAGTACAACCAGCCTGCTGGGTTTTTCTTGTGCGATTACTGCCAGCGGCAGTCATCGTTGTATTCTGGCGGGGGGGGGGGGGAATAGCACAGCGGGAGAGATTTCCCCATCAACACTGACTGTGTTGATGGGGGAATCAAGTGATTTTCTTTCCTTCAACCCATGGTTAAAGGAAGGAGAATTGCATAATCTATGGCTTCCTTAAGTTTTCTGTTTCAATATTTTTATCCAAGTTTCACAAAAGAGTTACAAAAATGGTCATAAAGAACTCATACAGTAAAAGATATATACTAGAAAGATAGCTATCCAAACTTTTTTTTAGACATGAAACTATAACTCCAATATATATTCTTCCTAGTAGAGATTTCTACTGACGATACAGTTTATATCATCTGGGTCTCCATGAGGCATTTCCAGTGTTTGTTTATTATTCCAAATGTGGCATTATCATAAGGCATCTCAATTTCCAATTACAAGTACCTATAGAGTCTCTACCTCATACAGATACAAATTAAAAGTCAGCTTATACTGTAGCTCTTAGTAGATTGCAGATCTACTGTATACATTAATGATATGGGGCTACACCTTCACATTGAGGATATCACATCCCTCGTCACTCTGAAACTCTGAAACCGGATTTCGCCCCAAAGGGAATAGGGAAAGGGAACTGTTCAGTGCTTTTAGGGATTAGGCCAGAAGACTCTCGTTACTCTACAGCAAAGACCAAAAAGAAGAAAAGAAAGAAAAAGAAGAAAGATTGAAAGAAGAAGTAGGAAATGACCTCGCGCTCCAAATCCCACCTCCCTGGAACCGCTTTAATCAGGTATAGATCGCGGATCTCAAGTCAGATACTTGACCCATAGGTCCCAGATTTTTCAAACAACTGCATTTTATCATTCGAGATTGCTGTCATGCGCTCATTAAGCATAATCCAGGAAAGTTTGTGCTTGAGCTGCTCTAATGGTACTACAGCCGATTTCCAAGATTTTGCAGTTATAATTTTTGCTCATATAAATGCTATAAGGCATCTCTGGGATTTCGACGCTGTCTCCACCTTATAGCCCAGCAGCGCCTGTTTCAGGGGTTTGGTAAGGTTTACTTGAGTGAGAGTGTAAATTAAATTATACACCCTAATCCAATTACCTTAGGACATTGCCATCATACATAGTACATCGTTCCCTCCTGTCCGCATCTGCGGAAACATATATTCTGGTATATAGGTTGCCAACCTAGCTGGGACCATGTGCCATCTCAAAGGTACTTTATAATTCGCTTCTACAATAGAAGTATTTATGAGTGACCTCAAGGCCTCCTGGGCAATAGTATGCCATTCATCCAGCTCAATAGTTTCCTGGAGGTCCGCTTCCCATTTTTCTAAGTAGCCTTGTTTGACTTGTAAGTCAGTTACTACAGTATAAATTTCAGAGATATGTCCTCTCATTTTATCAAACTTCTGACACAAGTATTCCATTGGGGTCATTATTACTATATCAGAATTCCGGCGAAATGATACTTAAAAAATGTGTGACTTGAGGAGTAACTCTTTATCATTAAGGCTGCTGTAGGGAAGCTATATAGAACCCGGAGCATGAACATAAATCGCGACCCAAAACCTTGCTGGGTTAAGAAATAAGAGGTCCCAAGACAAGGAATCAAATGCCTTTTGTATGTCTAAGGACAGCAACATTCCTCGCCTTGGTCCCCTCTTGTCCCTGATTGTATTGCTGAGATAATGTCTATGACTCCTCTGGTCTGGTCTGTAGCTTGGTGGTCAGGAACGAACCCCGCCAGGTCCGGGTAGATATATTGCGCTAGAAATTAATTTAATCTAACCGCCAAGACTTTTGTCCAAATTTTTAAATCAGTTTCTATCAAAGAAATTGGATGATAGCTCGCACAAAGTTTGTGGTCCTTCCCCAGTTTAGGAACGACACGTATATACGCTGTGTTTTCCTGAACCGGAAGACCTGATCCCCGTCGAATTTCATAAAAAAATTTACATAGATGCAGGGTCAAGATTGCTTGGAATTTTCAGTAGTATTGACCTGAAAGCCCATCTGGCCCCGGTGCTTTAGATGGATTCAGACTTTTTATAGCCTGTCCTATTTCTATTTCCGAAAATTCCTCATCCATGAGTTCTGAGTGATCTTGCATCAATTTGGGCAAGGGAATATTCCTAAAATATTGGGCCAACTTTCGCTGGTTTGTTGTATAATTTAGAGTAAAATTTTGTAAATTCCTTTAAAGTGAGTTATGGACTTTGGGTCAAATGTTCGTTGTTTAGTCTGAGTTTAGGTAAGGCTGGGGTATAAGGATGGGAAACCAATTTCCTTGCTAGTAACGTGGTGAGTTTATTCCCCATCGTATAGTACCTGTGTCATGACCAACGTATGTGCTTTTCTGCCTGAGTGGTAAGACTTAAATTCAATGCCAATCTGGCCATATCTATTTTGTGTCTGATGTCAATCTGTGACGATGCTCGTTGTTCAGATAGTAGATCATTCAAATCCTTCTCTTGTTGTGTAATCCTACTGTCATAGGATCGTTTGATTCTGGCCACTATTTGTATCAACTTACCATGAATTAATAATAGGAGAGGTGACCGATGGCTAATTCTCCAGAAAAAAACGTGTGTATCTCTGCCTCTATCTTGTTTAGTACTCCCGGGTCATTTAACAAAGTTGCGTTAAGACGCCATGGGGAGTAGTGTGTTTTTTTCCACAGGTCAGAAAGGGACAACAGGAGCGGGGCGTGATCCAACCACAGGGTGGCAAGGATTTTGACAGACATTACAGGCAGACGTTACATGTGATACTAATGACGAACCTACCTCGATATATAAGTAGGTACCATAGACATGCGAGTAGTAAGTATAAGTGTTATCCTCCTGCCAAGCATCGAATAAATTATTACTATATAGCAACCGTGCTAATTTACTACTATTTCTGGGTACTTGTTTGAATTGGGATTTATTAGGAGACGATTTATTTAACAATTGATCTAAAGGTAAATTGCTATCACTGCCCAGAATCACCTGCCCTTGCGCCTTCGGGAGAAGTACTGTTAGCACGTTATGAAAAAATTCCAGCTGACCTGAATTGGGAGCATAGTACGATATAAAAGAGACTAATTGGTTATTACTACGACCCACCGCCATTATGTACCTACCCACTTTATCCTGTACTATAGTGATAGGGGTAAAGGGCACCTTTTGTCAGAATCAGACAGCAACTCCTCGTTTTTTTCTCAGTACCGGAGGATAAGTAAAACTGCAGATAGTGTGCACCAAGATACCTTGGGGTCGAGCTTTTGGAGATAGGAGCAAGATTACTAGAGTGGCTTGCGAGTCCACCCCGGCTTAAAACTATACCGGCTTAAAACTATATTCATTGTAAATGAACAGGAGGTTAAGTAATAAAAAACAAAAACTATCAAATATTGTGTGGAAATAGTGGCAGGACAGCACTCAGGTCACCCAGTGGTGCTGTCAACCAACTCAGCCGACCCAGGAACAGTAGGTCAGCAACTAATAAGCAGCAAGGCAGTCAACCGTAAGTTTAATATTATGGCAGAACCTAAGAACTGAAAAGTCTGCCCAACAAGGGAGGCTTTCCCTTCTAATTGCCGTCCATAACCCGATCTATCTAGAAGCGGTGTCACTTTCAGACCTAGAGGGAAACAAAATAGTATCCCCTTCTAAGAAGGAGGGCGATCCATGGCATCTCAGGTATGTGGTAAAGTCCTCCCGATATGTCTAGTGTGTTGTGATGACCAGATTGGGGACAAGTGATGATTAATTTGGGTAGAAGAGGAGATAGAGGGGGTCAGCTAATCTCTTGAAATAATGCCCAGCTCCAGCAGTAAATCTTCACCTTCATGGTAGGTTGGAAAGGAGTAGGATTTGCCCTGGTAGGTAAAGGAGAGCCGAAACGGGAAAGACCAGCAATATTTTATCTGACGGTTCAGCAGCTGTTGTAGAAGAGGTTTCAGATTTATGCGCTTTTACACCATGGAGGGGGTGGGATCAGCAAACAACTGAATGGGTGTTACAAAAAACATCAGGTCCTGGCGATTTCTGGAGGCCGTCATTAATTTTTCCTTGATCCTGTAGTGGTGCGGCTTCATGATCACACTCCTCAGTTCTTTCATAAGGGCATGGATGGCCCCTTCCAGATTTCTGTGGGTTTCTGCTAGGCCCCAGACCTGCACATTTTAGCAGGGAGACCTGTTTTCCAGGTCTTCTATTTTAGCGTAGGCCTCTTCCAATTGCTTCTGAAGCTCTGTAGCAATCCTGGTGTTCTGGTTTATTCTGGTTACTGTGCCTTACACCTTTGTTTCAGTTATAACCAATCTGAGTCCAAAACTTCGCCCCCCCCCCCCACCCTGGGGGACGAAGACAGAGAGAGGGATTCATCCCAAAGGTTCCCATCATGTCCCGCCAATGACTGTGAGGAAAAGGGGTCCTGCATGTTTGCTCTGGGAGGGGGAGCTACAGTCTGTGGTGAGTGGGGCTGTGTATTGCTCTGGCTGTCGCGTGTGTCTGGCTTACCCAGCGTCATCTTGGGAGAAGGAGTCTGCCCAGGGAGAGGGGACCGTGCCTGTCCCTGCCGATTATTCTGTTTGTATTGCCTTTTTTTTGGTTGGCCCGGGGGTTTGGCACTGCATGGCAGTCTCCATGTGACCCGCAGCCATCGCAGATGATCTTCCGGTCCTCCTGTACTGTTTATTGCTGTGTTTTTAGCTAGCACTGTGCGGAGCTTAGTTACAGCATGACTTTTCCTGTGGCCACGCACATGCACACTCAGCTTGCTTAAGTTTTCAAACTCACTATCTAACATCGCGCCCCCTCCTTCCCCCCCACCCCCTTCCAATTCCACTGCCTACTTCTTTACATGGTTTTGGCTATCAGATCAGTACTGCTTATCTTTTAACCAAGATGGAAGCAACCTAAACCCTGAAAATGTAAATGTTAGTGCCAAAAAAATAGTATATTGGCCAGTTGTTTTTGTTAAAGTGCATTAATATGGCTCCAATCGCCTCAAATGTTTAGGAAATACGTTTTCAGATCCTTATACTTCCAACAGCTGCTTTCACTGTTCAGTGTGTGTCTGGAGATGTGAGCTTGTCCATTCCTGACAACATACCATTCAGATGTCTCCATTCATTCTTTCATCTGCAGGATAAAAATAGTAGCTAAAGTTGTATTGGTTGCAATGTGTAACGGAGACATTTCCCTTTTCATACATTCTTATAAATCACCCCTAATGTTCCTAGGCACTTTCTTTATTCATTTTCACCTCACTCAGTATGAGTCAGAATTGTTTTATACATACACTAGAGAGGATCAGTGACTGTGGGATCTTTCATTTAGCAGAATTGCTTTGCTTAAGCTCAGTTTTATTAGTCTCTGTTCTACAAAGAGACATGTAAGTACTGAATTTGTTTTTCTCTGCATTAGAACGAATTGCAGATCAAAAAAGCTCAATATAATTATGTGAATATTGATAGAACATAAAAAGCAGTTTATGTGCAATTGATTTTTTTCGAGACTTAAGACAGCTATAGCAGTTAGAGCAATAGAAATCCTTGGCAGACGGTCTGCAGTTCCTTCCTGCTCTCTTATATGAGCTAAAGTTCTCTCTGCATTTGGAAATGACATATGGAACATCTTAGAATGCTGTTAAATAGAGAAAATGAAATGTCACCTAGACACATTTTCCTGTCTCTCAGCCTTGCCTCTTTTCATTTCAGAGAGCCACAGCCAAGACTGCAAACTATTTTCTAGGCTGCCAGAGAACAAAATAGATAACTTACAGTATACCTATACTCTTCACAACCCCTGTATTTTACCATGTTTGATGAATGAACTTTATTCATTTAGAGTCAGGTTTCACAATTTGCCATTTAAGACTGAGACAGGCTTTACAGTTCTGCGTTGAGGTAACAAGCAGTAAAATGAAAGTTTTCAAACTTGTTCATGCATTGTACAGTACTATTTGTACTGAATTACACATACCGTAGCTTCAAACACACCTGCACTATAGTGCACCACAATACATGCACCATTGTGATGTTCTTCTTTGCTTAGAATGCTGCAGGTGTAGAGCATTAACGCAATGCCCATCAACACACAAAAATACATGTGTGAATGCTCCCTGAGAGAAAGCTGCTGCAGTATGGCTGTTTTGTATATCAAAGTAGTTGTAAAGCCGATTCATGAAATTTTACCTAGGCACATAGATCTGTAGTGTTTACTTATCTCTCTCCAAAACTCTAAGTACTGTGTCTTTCTGCTGCTCTGTTCTTCTGTTATCAGCAGTCACTTCTGTCAGGTTCACACACGAGATAACAGCAGCTGAAAATGTGTGTTGGGGAGGGAGCTTAGAGGTAGATAAGCAGGGAGCTTGTCTATTCAGATAACAGCTCTGCATGATTTCTTTGTTGTAAAAAAAAGTAGCTGAAAAAACAGCGACTAGTAAACTCTGCGCCACTAAAAATAAAAGATTTAACCAATACTCAGTGAATCAAATAAAATAAAACACTGATAGCTGCTCCCTAAAAAAACAAGAAAAACAACTTGTCGTGCTAAAAATAAACTGATGGTAGGGGCGCTTAAGCAAATAAAGTATCAATCAAAAAATGTGAAACTTTGATGATCAAATAACATCTAAAGTGATAAACACCATATCACAACACTACAATAAACAAAAAATTACAACCAAAATATATAAGAACAGTAATAAATGAATAAAGTGCCCAATTGGGTGGTGACACCCAAAAGAAAACAACCCAATTGGGCACTTTATTCATTTATTACTGTTCTTATTATATATTTTGGTTGTAATTTTTTGTTTATTGTAGTGTTGTGATATGGTGTTTATCACTTTAGATGTTATTTGATCATCAAAGTTTCACATTTTTTGATTGATACTTTATTTGCTTAAGCGCCCCTACCATCAGTTTATGATTTCTTTGTTGCAACCACAGCTGCTAGTCTTTTTGGGTATGTCTCTACCAGCTTTGCACATCTAGAGTGTCAGATTTTTACCCATTCTTCTTTGCATCCATCTTCCCATCAACTCTGAGCAGCTCCCCTGTCGCTGCTGAAGAAAAGCATCCTTACAACATGATGCTGCCACCACCATGTTTTATAGTGGGGATGGTGTGTTCTGACTGATGTGCAGTGTTAGTTTTCTGCCACACATAGCGTTTTGCTTTTAGGCCAAAAAGTTCAATTTTGGTCTCATCTGACTAGAGCACCTTCTATGTTTGCTGTGTCTCCCACATGGCTTCTCGCAAACTGCAAACGGGACTTCTTATGGCTTTCTTTCAACAATGGCTTTCTTCTTGTCATTATTCCATGAAGGCCAGATTTGGTAGGTTTGCAGTTGTGCCATACTCTTTCCATTTTCGGATGATGGATTGAACAGTGCTCTGTGAGATGTTCAAATCTTGGGATATTTTTTATGTTTATGTTACCTAACTCTGCTTTAAACTTCTCCACAACTTTATCCCTGACCTGTCTGGTGTGTTCCTTGGCCTTCATGATGCTGTTTGTTCACTAAGGTTCTCTAACAAACATGTGAAGGCTTCACAGAACAGCTGTATTTATACTGAGATTAAATTGCACACAGGTGGACTCTATTTACTATTTAGGTGACTTCTGAAGGCAATTGGTTCCACTAGATTTTAGTTAGGGTTATCAGAGTAAAGGAGGAATTTCCTTCCACTTCACAATTAGGTGCACTTTATTTTGGGCTATCACATAAAATCCCAATAAATTACATTTACGTTTTTAGTTGTAACATGACAAAATGTGTAAAATGGGTATGAATACTTTTTCAAGGCACTGTACTTGCCCCTGAATGGCTCTATTGTATACACAATAAATGTATGCTGGGACAGCCATATTAGGGCTAAAGTTGGCATGGATGATTTTAATCTCTTGCTGCTGAGCTATTTAACCTTTTGTTGCCAATCACCTAATTTAAAACACTTTGAAATCAGTGTGGTGCATATGAACAGATTGCCCAGCATGAGATTAAACTCGCCTGTGTAGTGTAGCTTCAGAAATTAGTGATTCAGCCTTACTGCATCCAAAAGGTTTGTTATAATAATGTATTTTATTTTGTTAGGGCAACTTTTTTTTTAATACACTAGTAGTTTTCACAATGAAATTGTACCAGCAATACTTTCCATTTTAATATTTTTATTGGGTTTTTAGTAAATGGGAAAAAAACATACAAAAGACACCTACACAGGGGGCCATAACGTAAATACAAAAGTGCACAATACACATTATGTATGAGATAGGACAGATTTGTACATCAACCATTTCAAGCTAGGTTGCGCTGGGCGGTTGCGCTGACAGGACTAGATAACGAAACCAGGCATGGGGGGGGGGGGTTAAGGTTGAAGGGAACGAGGGGCTAGTCAGCAAATGTGTTGCATCCCACACAGACTCCAAAGAAAAAGAGAAGAAAGGGCCTCAAGGCTCACAAATTAAAGGGATGTAAAGTTGTCAATGCATACTTTATCCAAGGGAAATTTTATGGCATTTGGATTGCATTGAGGATACTGACAATTTTTCATTGGCCAACATCATATATATAAATAATTTAGGTAGGCCAATTAGTCACTAAGTTATTGCAAGTACTGACATATACAAACACTGCTAAATTTTACTTCTGCATCTAAGCGTTATTGGCCTTTGGTTACAAAAGGGTTAAACTGTATCTATAGCCAAAACATCCTTTTTTATTTTTGAATAATGTAGGCAAGTGTTAAAGCCTTGTCAGATTTTTATTGCTGTGTCTGTACCCACTGGCCAGAATAACACTTTCTATTTGCCCTGATTCCCTTTTTCATTAGTTTGAAAAGTGATGGGAAATAAATAATTTTAAGCGAGGATAAAAGCTAAATCTTCCAATGGGAACACCGGTTCCAGTCAAAACTGTCTAAGCCCTTGTACACACGGTCGGAAATTCAGACGGAAAAGGTCCGATCGGATTATATTGTCGGAAAATCCAATCATCTGTGGACTCTATCGGACTTTTTCCGTCGGTAATTCCAACTGAAAAAATTTGAGAGCAGGATCTCAAATTTTCCGACAACAAAATTAGATCAGTCTTTTTCCGATCGTTGGTAGAGAATTCCAATTGGACAAAGTGCCACGCATGCCCAGATCAAAGTACGAGAGCAAAGCTATTGGTGACTAGGCTGAACGGAGTCCCGTCGGAACAAACGAATGTCATCACGTTGCGAACGATCAGATTTTCCCTCAACTTTGTCCGACCGTGTGTATGCAACACCAGTTTCGGACAAAATCCGTCGGGACGGATTTTGTGGTCGGAATGTCCGACCGTGTGTACAAGGGCTAAGAAGGTTTTTCCACGTAGTTTTAAAATGAACCAGAGGCTTATCAGGAAAAGGTACTTTGTAAGGCCTCATGCAATAACGTAATCTATTTTAAAAGTTGGTAAAAAATGCTCCCCGCGTTATGTTTCTGGTGTAGGAAGTGTAAATTGGTTTGGCATACCAAGCCAATAAAATGGACCTAAGATCTGGGTAGACCTAAACTAATTTCCACCCTCATCATACTGCTCTGTCCAATCATTCTCCCCTTCTCTGGATGGCAATGGTTTCTCCATGTCTAATTGCTCATGAGAAGATGTGATATAAATCTACATAGAAAGAAACAGGAATATCAAAAGAAGAAGTGGAAATAAATGATGCTAAGTGATTATAGTAGACTAAAATAAATTTTATTTATTATTTACAAATAGACTTCTTTGTGTAATCCTTATATCAAGGTTTATTTTTACATATTTGGTGTGATTTGGCTGATTTGCATTGGAAAAACTCGGAGGAGTGTTAGAAGTTGCTCTGTCTGCTACCCACATGTATTATTGCTTATGCAGGGCCAATGGAAATTTCTAAGTATAGCCAGCAAACTGCTGAAATACCAGAGTGAGAGGAGCAAATTATCTTGTAATTCTTTCAGTGAACGGAAATCAGGATGGGACTGTGCTGCCAATACATTCATGCTGCTTACTTGTTTAATTGAAGGTCAGTCTCTGGTGAAGAAAAAGCAGACTGTCTAGGAGTGGTCTTTTATGAAAAGGCTAAGTAAATACACGTGCTTGTGAGAACATATTGAATATTGATAAAACAGAAAAGCAAAAGCTTTTAATAGCTTTAAATTACTGGCAATTCCAGA
Source organism: Lithobates pipiens (assembly GCF_037356315.1). NCBI lineage: Eukaryota > Metazoa > Chordata > Amphibia > Anura > Ranidae > Lithobates > Lithobates pipiens. The sequence goes on from NW_027507758.1 coordinate 428,996,836, forward strand.
AAGGCCCAGCGAACAATGTGTCTTCAAAAGATTAACAACATAGGCATAATCTACTCACAGAAGACCACTGCAATATGCAAACATGGTAGTGGCAACTATGTCTAAGTATTAGGAGAGGGGAGCATTTAAAGAGAAACAGAAGTTGTGCTTACAAAAGGCAGACAGAGGGCAAAGAATAAATCGCCAGTATTGTGGTCTCCTGCAGCTGATCTTTTACACATTTTGCCTATTGACTTACCATGCAGTATTTTGCTTTGTGTATCTGTGTGGAAGTGGTCATCTTGATAGAAATTGGACTTTGCTTTCCCACATGAGAGCCTCCAGCAAGGAGAACAGTAACAGCAGAATAGTGATATCATCAAAACTTACTCCAAGTCTCCTGAAACTTGCAGTCAGAGGCAGCAGTACCTTATGTGATCTCACACTGCAGATTTACAGCTTTGAGATTGTAGGAACAGGAGTGGCTAGGCACACTCACATAACTTACATGTTTTTCAGAAAGGATTCAAAACAAAAGGTAAAAGCTGTCAGAGTACTGTTTAGGCACTAACAATATTTCTATATTTTTCGTATGGCAGAAAATCTTTACTTTTTAAGTTCAGATCCACTATAAGTCATCTTTCTTTCGCTTAAAGTGGTTCTAAAGGAAGAGGGTTTTTCTTTTATCTTAATGCGTTCTATGCATTAAGATAAATACCTTCTGTATGTAGCAGCCCCCCAATACTTACCTGAGTCCAATCTCTATCCAGTGATGTGCACCAGTGCCTTGGCCATCCGGAACTCCCCCTCCTGATTGACTGAGACACAGTAGCAGTACCATTGGCTCCCGCTGCTGTCAATCAAAGTCAGTTAGTCAATCAGGAGACAGAGGGAGCAGGGAAGAACTCCCTCTGGCTCAGCTCAAGTGCCCCCATAGCAAGTTGCTTGCTGTGGGGCACTCGACAGGAGGGAGGGGCCTGGAGCACCAAAGTGGTACCTGAGAAGAGTAGGATAGAGGCTGCTCTGTGCAAAACTATTTCACAGAACGTAGGGTATAACATGTTTGTTATTTTCCAAGAAAGAAAAAAGAGACTTTAGTATCACTTTAACTGTCTGTTATTTCATAATTCTTTTTATTGCAGGATAGACAGCTCGGAGCAATGGGTGGGGTGGGGTTCGGGCCTACATCATAGCACTGTAATGTAGTATTCTCTTTACTGCCCCCTCCTGGAAGGAGAAGGGTAATTTTAAGGGTGCATACATTACTTTTCTATATATTTTCTTTGTTAGGTTCAGGACTAAAAAGTATATATAAAGATATTTGAATATATTATTTTATATGGATATTTATTATTTACAGCTGGCAAAAAGCACTAGACTCTTTTCATATGTCGACAATGCAAATGTTAAAGTGAAAATACCTTTTTCCCTTTTTTAAAAGAGATCTTTGTTCTCAGCTGCATAAGAGCTGGGGGGAGAAGCAGCAGTACACTGACCTTCTCAGTGATTGGTTGTGGGGGGGGGGAGGAGGTGTCAGGACATGTCTGATCATTGGAGGAGAGTACTCTGAGTTCCCAGCATAGCTAGAGAACTGAACACAGTGTGCACTGAAACCATGAATCATACCGAGAGAGAAGTACAGTTAAATCACACATGTTTAATAATAAATAGAACAAACGTAGTCAAAACATAGCCAAAGTTCGGTAAACGGAAGGGATAGTCAGACAAGCTAGAAAGTCAGGAATCCAGAGAACAGCATAGTGGAACAGCAAGCAGGATCTTGAGCCAGAAGGATTGTCAGCCAAGCAAGCCTTTAACAGGAACTAGTCTCTGTGATGTTGACCAAGACAAAGACAGAGATCATCTGGGCTGGATGGCTTAAATTTGGCAGGACTGATGACCAGGATATAATCAACAGGTGAGTCACTGCAGAGAGATATGAGCTGGCAATTAGCCGACAGCTGAGCAGCCAGCTCAGAGAAGAAAGGGCTGAGCCCAGCCCTGACACCTGCTTAGTGTGATCAGTTTTTTAATAGGAAAGTAGGGACTAGCAGGAACACTTTAAATGTTTTTTGAAAATAAACTCGTTTTGAGAACTCAATAGTTTAAAGTGTGTCAATGCTCAAAAAATAAAATCATATAGTCTTTTCCACATTGCATTACAATTATTTCTAGCCTACTCCTATTTATCTGAATAAACTTGAAGTTCATAAACGTACTTTTGTGAAGATCCCCATACATATTCACTATGCCCTGTGAGTAGGCACTGCTATGTCACACATTTCACAGATCCAGCCTTCTGAACTAGAGAGGTGCTGATGGGAGGAGTTTCAGGAAGCGGAAAAAGTATAAAAATCACTGATTGCAGGTGGGAAAGTATCAAGGGATATGGTACCTAGATTGTAAGCTCGCAGGAGCAGGGCCCTCCTAACTTTGTTGTATTGAATTGTACTGTTGCTGTATTGTCTACCTTTATGTTATGAAGCGCTGCGCAATCTGTTACTCCTATATAAATCCTGTATAACAGGGGTAGGCAACCTGTGGGCCTCCAGATGTTGCGGAACTACATTTCCCATGAGGCATTGCAAGGCTGGCATTTACAAGTACTCCCAGGGGCATGATGGGGGATTTGTAGGTCTGCAACAGCTGGAGGGCCCAGGTTGCCTGTTAATAAGATAATAATAAAGTAAACAGCAGAGTCAGTAGACGCTGCAAAGCGTGCAGGAATCCAAAAAGTTGTAGAAAGAGATGGCAGCAGACAGGCAGAACTCACAACATGAAATATTTTTGAAGTAAGCTTATATTGGATTGTCAAAAATAACTATTGTTTGTATTACTATTACAATGCTGATGTTATAAAATAAATGTATATTGTGACCATCAAACTCATTTAACATATGATGTCCTGTCAGGATGTGCTAATCGCGGGGCCACGCAGCGCCACAGCCAACACCAACCATGTCCACAGGACCGATCCAAGTACTGGCTCGCTGTAACTTGTCATGGCATGTGACTGCCATGACAAATCACAGTAGGCCACATGCCTTTCCTTTCAAGCCATCCAATGTGTACAAATGTACTGCTAGCTGTGATTGGTCAATTTGATGACATCGTACAGACGGGGCCAATCACAGCCCATCTGTACAATGTGATTATCTTTGACCAACCACAGCTAAGCACAACAATGAATCAATTTCATTCAGTAAAATGCTTACATATTGCAATGTAATACATTGCTATAAGCAAACATAACGTGTAAAAAAAAAAATCCTGATCACTTACCCAGAGTAGTACAATGTTACTATGGTGTGTTAACAAAAATCATAAAAAAAAGAAAAAAATATAATCAAAAATAAAAAAAATTATAACTTTTTTTTTTTCGTTCTGTCACCAGTCAGTGTCCCTGATCACTGCCGCACCAGTTATATGGTGACGCTGTACTGCACTGATGGCAGTATGTAAAACAAAAAAAAAGAAAATTACTTAAATTTCTTAATTTTCCCAAAAAGTTATGACAACAAAATTACAACGTTAAAAAACCCGCCATGTCTCTTACTAAATCTCTTGGACTGTCTACATTCCAAAAAGGGGTCATTTGGGGGATATTTGTCCTGGTATTATAAGGCCTCCAGGGCCTGGTATTCAAAAATATACCATAGTTTGTGGACCCTATAACTTTCCTACAGTCAATATACACTTTGGTTATTTTCACCAAAGAAATGTAGCAGAATACATTTTGGGCTAAATTTATGAAGAACAATTATTTATTTGCAAAATTTTATAATAAACAAAATAAAAAACCAGTAGTGATTAAATACCACCAAAAGAAGGCTCTATTATAAATAATTTAGTTTGGGTACTGTGTTGCATGACCACGCAATTGTCATTCTAAAGCCTCATACACACGGTCGGACTTTGTACAAACTTTTCCGTGGACTTTTGTACAAAGGGCGTGGTCCACAAGTTTGTCAGACTTTTTGACAACAAACACGAACGTAATGACGTCACAACGTACTGACGCCGCTTCAAAAGAGGACGTTCAATGACTCCAGCGCCACCTTTGGTGAACTTCTGTATTGTAGTCTGATCTTTTGCATTGGTTCTGAGCATGCGTGTTTGTACCTTGTACAAAAGTCCGATGCTTTTGCATACACACGGTCGGACTTTGCTCCATCGGACTTTTGTTGCCAGAAAGTTTGTCCGTTCGCACAGCCAACAAAAGTCCGATGAAAACAGAAAAAGTTTGTCCGATGGAGCGTACACACAGTCGGATGTTGCTCCAAAACAGCTAATTTGCATGTTTGTTGTCAAAAAGTCAGACCGTGTGTACGGGCCTTAAGTGCGACAGCGATGAAAGCTAAAAATTGGCCTGGACAAGAAGGGGGTAAAAGTGCTCAGAGCAGGGGGGTTTTCCTCTTCTAGTCCCTTCATGGACTGTCTGTTCTGATATTGGTATACAATATTTGATGGATCTAACCACTTCCTTTCTACCACAGCACCGCCAAAGCTAGCTTTCAGTAATATGCCCCCTATGTCATCCTTGCTGTCTCTGACAGCAGATCTTTGTGGTTGTAAAGTTCTATAAACCTTGTATAAAATAAATGATTAAATATTCATTTTCTAAAGCATTCTTATTTCATACATGGCACAGAAGTGAAACATAAGCATCTGCTTGCTTCCAGCCATCGTTTTCTGGCCTCCTACACTCTCTTTCTTAACATTGAACAATTTGGTGTGCCTTCAGGATACATTTTTACAACACAATGATTTTTCGAAACTGATAAAATAAGAGATGAGGAGCAAGGCTTTAAATCTCCAGATTCGTCCTCACAATGCAATGACAAAGATATCACCGTGATGGTTGTGTGACTTTAAAAGAAACTTCCCCCGTACCTTAAAAATGTTAACATTTTTATGTACCTAGATGTGTATACTGATTAGGGATGAGCGTAAGTTTGACTTGAACATCCGTTGTGTTCGCCTTAAAAGTCTAACACCCTTCGAAAGTCGGAACACCCTTTAAAAGTCTATGGGAAAAATCAAAAGTGCTAATTTTTTCCCCATTGGGAAGTCCCCATGCGTCAGAGGAGGGCGGGGTCACCTAGGTACATCACCGTATGGTTCCCGCCCTCAGTTATAGAGAACTGTCATCACGCTGAAGCGTCGTAAGGCGGATGCCTCCCATGGAGGCGAATCTTTTTTATTTTATTGTTCGGTCCGTCGGCGGAGCCATAGAAGAAGATGAATAGACTTTGTGGGACTTTTTTTTTTTTTTTAATAAAGAACTTGTTAAAAGGTGTTTTGTTTTTTTAACACTTTGACACTTTTTTGGTGAAATGGTACGGGCACAATGTACCTGTTACCCGTTGTCCCTTTTTCTTTTATGTTATGTTATCCTGTGCATTTCTTGTATTTTCCTTGTAAAGCTCTTTGAGACGATGTCTATGAGGATGAAATGCGTTGGGAAGACTCCACTGCCACCATTTTTTTTACTGAAAGCGCTTAATAAACTACTTAAATGTGAGTTTGTTACTTTTTTTAATAAATGTATCTTTTAAACGGAATTACGCTATATGGCCTTATCTTTCTATTCTATATGTTCATCATTTGGAGTTTGGCCTTTTCTTTGTGATTGGAGAAAACCTGTTTATATCCATTTGTGTTTGGAAGAAATTTCTCTGCTGATTTTGGTATTCCAGCACCTGCGAGTTTGATTATCCTACAGTTACCATAAAAGCGTGCATGACCCTTGGAGTATACATTCTTTTGGGTCAGAAATTTCCGGTAAGCCTGCATCTACTAAGGTGGTGGTACTGGCGCATGGGTGTTCGCATGTTATACCTTTTGGATTGGATGGTTCATCTAACATTTAATTGCACCCGTGGGACTTGAATTCCTTTCTTCAAAAAGGACTTTTTATTTACGGATTTTCTTTCACATTGATTATTTGTTTGTATATTTGGACACATATGAATACACTTTTGTATGGAAGTGGTATAACACAACTTTTTTGGCAATTAATGTAATATATGTCATAGGAACCACGTGAGTCTATACGTGGATGTGATATATTTTTTCACAGATTTATGTACACATTTTATTTTTTAGCGCTACACTTTTGCAATGTTTAAGCTCTTTGAGAAGCCACCTTTAGGCCCCTTTCACACTGCTGCGATTTTGCAGGGATTTTTACACATTTGTCATTATGCATTTTTTCACATACCTAGCAGGACACACTGGTGCAAGTGACTTTTACTGTGGTCCCGGTAAGCTTCCACAAATGGAAATGTCTGTTTTATACGATTTGCATACTTGCTCTTTTTATGCTATCCGTCTTTTCTTAGGCTGGAGACCAGAGCTTTTTGAAGGTCTTTATGACCCAGGAAAATGTATCTACAGGTAGAATTACCATCATATGTTTTTTTTCGGTGTTGACTGTGGTGCAATGCGGGCAAGGGGGCTTGTTTTTGCCCTCTACAGCTTTGTATGTACAACAAGCCTTTTAGCTTGGCCTAGACTTTCTAGTCATTCCACATTATGACTCCTGCCTTACCATTTACACTGTAAGACATACTCTCAGTGTTTGGCTGTTATTTAATTCTTTGTATTTTCCGTGGTATTTCAAGACGCAATGTTTTTGATGCCTTGATATTTCCATATAATGGCACTTTATATGTCTTTGAATGTCGTGTTTTTGTACTTTGTTTTTTTTGTTTTTGTTTTTTTGGATAAATAAAGATTACATTACAAAACTTTTTCATTTAATGAAAGCTAGATGATTTTTTATTTTTTTATCAGCATGCAGAGATGCATGTTAATGTGATGTTTATTGAAAAGGGGAAGGTCTGCATTAACTTGTTTATTTGCAACCACTGAAATGCAGTTCTGGAATAGCTGAAAAGCGGATACTTGCCTGACTAGTTCTCTTCAGGCCATGTTTTATCACTACCAATGATAATTTGTTTTATGCATTTTAATGCTTCCTATGATTCATTTTGAGTCTTAAAACAATTTGCCTGTCAGAGAAGAATTCTTATTCCAGTAATGAATTGTCTCTAGCCATCTGATAGCATACAAGCATTTGTCCAATATTGGGAAGATTGGGAGCCCAGCTGATAAATGTCCATGCACATTAAATTTGAGAGCATAACATAATGCCACCAGTAGGTTGTTGAATTTATATTAAACCAAGAGAACAAAATGAGAAAATTGACAGTTTACAGGAAGCAAAAATAATAGGGTTCATGATCTTTTGTAATTACCTTCGCTCTCTGGAAGAAAAAAAAAAAAGACAATTCTGAAAAAGCAAAACACTCCACGATCCGCACGGCCCCAGAAAATGAGCCAGTTATGCAAAAGTTTCCTTGGAAGGCAAGGCTGTAAATAGGAAAGTAATGAACATGTGGAGCTCTGCATTCATTCAAATGTCATAAAGATGAGATGTCAGAACAAGTGTCTGCTTATAGAGCAGTTTGGACCATTACATTTGTGCAGAGAGAGAAGTAGAGTAGTGCAAATTATAAGTATGTCATTTACCAACAAACTGTCAGTGTGACATAGATGGGACAGAGGGAGATATAGAAGCCTTTTTCTGTAGATTCCAGAATCTGCCTATCTTTACAGGGTACCATGTCAAGGTGATTTATTTACAGCCAGGCACAGGGATGCAAGGGTGGTTCTTTTATATAAGAAAACTGCCAACTTTGCTTATGTACTGTTTCTGACCCAGATAATACAATGACCTGAAGTAGATAACACACACATTAAATTATTCCTACTGAGTCAGCAAATCCATCATTTGTTTGACAGTAATTTATTTTATATTTCATGACTGTGGCCTAGAAATACATAAGGCAGAAGACCAAAAAATGTAAGTGTAACTTTTCAAAGATGTTGCATATGCAGGGCCGAGCAGCACGGTAGGCATAAGAGGCATCCACCTGGGGCATTTCAAAAGAAGAGACACAAAAAAGAAAGGATTTGCAAGTTATGCTGTAAAAGTAGTTTACAGCTCATGGGGAGGGGGGTTTGCCCTTTTTCTCTATGGGTACTAAAGGACCTTGTCCCAACACTGGGAATATGTACAGAAAATAATAATATTATTTTCTAAAGATGCATCTTCATATCCCTGTTGCTCTACTATGCAGGCAAGGCCATCACCATGACCTGGAAACAATCGTCTCCCCCCTCTATTAAATTCTGGAAAAACCTGGTGAACGCTAGCTTACCCCTCTATAGGGCCACCTACTTGAACAGGGGTTGCCCAAAGAAATTTGAGAAGGTGTGGAACTGCTGGCTGGATGATAACACAACGGCAACAGATGTAGTAAATAACCCATAGTTCGGTATGGATGTAGTATGGTTATAGGCTGACCCACCTGCTCTTATGACACTTTATCCGGTAATTTTAATACTTAGCACGAATTATCCTACAATATCCTCTCCCCACAGTGGGGTATAGATAGGCAAGTTTATGTTTGTGTTCATTTGCCCTGTTGCGGTCGGTTGCCGCATCAGAGGCAGGATATATGTTTTGTAATGTGCTTTGTTGTGGCCTGTTGCCGCATTTGGAAGTTTACCCCTGTGTGGGAAATGTTTGGCCCCTGCGTGGGCGATTTTGTATGACACTGAAAATTCAATAAAAAAAAGATTTAAAAAAAAAAAAAAAAAAAAGATGCATCTTCAAATATGTACTTCTTGAAGGAGTGTTCTTTCTAGAAGTGCAGCCAGAGGCAGAGTATTAATAGCTTTACTTTCTTCTGCAAATGCCAAGCTTCACTACAGTGTTAAAGCCTAGATGAGCGTTCATTTTAAATCAGCTAAATATATTCCAGATGCTTCAAAACAATGGACCAGTTTATTTTCCTTAGAACGTAGCCACAGCATGAGTAGAAGACCTGTTGATTGCCAGTATGCTGTAGAAAAAACCCATAAAGGCCCATACACACGATTGGATTTTCCAACAGGAATTGTTCGATGTTAGGCTGTTGGCAGAAAATCTGACCATGTGTATGCTCCATCGGACAATTGTTGTCGGACTTTCCGCCAACAAATGTTGGCTAGCAGGTTTTCAAATTTTCCACGGACTAATGTGTGTTGTCGGATTTTTCGATCATGTGCACACAAGTCCATCAGACAAAAGTCCAAAGTACAAACACGCATGCTCAGAAGCAAGGAGGAGCTAGAAGTGGTTGATGTTGTAAACTAGCGTTCGTAATGGAGAATTAACATTCGTGACTGAATAATATTATGCTTTTTTCTTTTTTTCTTTTTTTTTGGGCAAGTTACCACAACAGATAGTAAGTAAATAAATGTAGCGTTATGTGTAAAAATATATATAAATATAAAGTGCAAATCTCTAAAATAAATAAATCCTACATATAAATGAATAGTCCATAAAATGAAAAAATTAAGAAATTAAACTTTAAAGTTACCACAACACCATTACCCTGTAGTTTTTAAGATCAAAGATACAACTATGTTGGTGTTCCTTGTCAATTTTACATTGTATTTTTTTAAATGTAACTGCCTACTCCCAAACTGTCATTTGAAGTAAAACACATAGCCAAGTATTATTCTCCACAATTTTTTTATTGTGCATTAAAAAAAGAAAATAAAGAAAATTAGACATGCTACCTACCAATAGAACTTAACCAAAAAGTGCATTTTATGCATCCAAATATAAAGAAAATATACCAAATCAAATCATTATTCAACCAAAAAAATAATGTCAAAGCAATAGCTCCAAGGCCAATAATAAATAACATGTTATCTCCTCCGATTCCGCAACATGTCTTGTTGACGAACGGCTGTTCAGAAACAAACTGAAAAGCACAAAATGAAAAGAACGAATCAACACTCACCAAACTTCTACTAATACGAAATTAGCAGAAGGAGCTCAAAGGGTGGTGCTAAAGAGCTAAAAAACAACAGTAGTTCTTTTGGTCACAAGGACAAACACAACAATAAAAACTTTTTTGTTGTGCTGGAGTTTCTGTTTAAAGCTAATTATACTGTGATAAAGGCAACAAAAAAGTCACAAACCACCATTTGTGTTGGACCTTCCACTCCCTGCTATGGCCTTTGGCAGTCTTCCTTGTAGTAACACTTTTATTTGTGCACTTAAAGTTTTATGATCATATTATCAGCATCATATTAGTAGCATTCATAAAATTGATGGTAGGTTCTGGGTTAGGCAAATAAACGCTCTGAGTAGGTACCTAATGAGCAAGTGTCTTACTTGAAAATTAGCCTCCTTATATAGATTTTGTAGTGAACAAATGCTTTTTGTTTATTTTGTGCTGAGCCCATTAACATTTCTGATTCTGAGCAGCCTATCTTAAATGATTGCTCTAGTGAACAAGGAAGGATTGCATACTTAAAGCGGGATTCCACCCTAAAGTGGAACCTCCGCTGATCGGATCCCTCCCCCCCCTCCGGTGTCACAATTGACACCTTTCAGGGGGGAGGGGGGTAGAGATACCTGTCAAAGACAGGTATTTTCACCCACTTCCGGGCATAGACTCCCGTGGGAGTCTACGCCATTTCCTGCCCTGCCGCGCTGTTTGCTGGGACACACACGGGTCCCAGTGACAGCGCGGAGATTTCCTATTGCGCGGCACGGCTCGCGCATGCGCAGTAGGGAACCGGGAAGTGAAGCCGATTCGCTTCACTTCCTGATTCCCTCACCTAGAATGGTGACTACAGCAGCCGAGAGCCGAGCGATCGATCGGCCCCGGCTGCCGGCATCGCTGGAACCCGGGACAGGTGAGTGTCCATTTATTAAAAGTCAGCAGCTGTAGTATTTATAGCTGCTGGCTTTTAACCTTCCTAGCGGTAATCCCGAGTCTGGCTCGGGTTGGGATTTTAATTACAGGAGCGGTAACCCCGAGCCAGACTCGGGATGGCTTCGCTCGATGCAGGGGAGGACACAGGGAGCGTTACTCACCTTGTCCCCTGGATCCAGCGATGTCCCCCTCGCTGTGTGATCGAGTTGTCCTCCGCTCGATTCACAGTGCCGAATGCCGCCGAGCTCTGTTCCCTGCGACGTTACGACGCACGGGAGCGGAGAACGGCGGCAAATTCAAAAAAGTAAAAACACACAAAACACACACAGCGCTATAATCTTACAGATTACAGTGCTGTATTAAAAAATACACACCCCCTTTGTCCCTAGTGGTCTGTCCAGTGCCCTGCATGCACTTTTATATTATAAATACTGTTTTTTCTGCCTGGAATTTGGAGATTGTCCATAGCAACCAAAACATGTCCCTTTTTCATTTTTTTTTGGATTTGATTACATTATTGAATAATTTTTATTATTCTTTATTATATTATAAACTTTATCATACCCGGGATGTCTGCTAGACTCTGGTTTGAAGAGATTTCAGAGCGTTATTCCTAAGAATTACAGGACTACAAAATAAAAGCCAGATTTCCATGCAAAATAATTGTACCGCTTTCAGCACCTTATTCCAGACTGAATCATACCGCCAGGGAGGTTAATATTTTTTTTTTGGTGGAATCCCTCTTTAAGGGTCCAGGCTCCAGGCTCAGGATGCTGTCACCACTGCTCATAGCCATTACTTGACACACAAGGAGAGGGGCGCCTCTGAGTATGTATCAAATTGACATTTATTATAAAACAAGTATCTACTCACATGTAAAACTGCAACAAAGCGTTCAGGTCTATCTGTGGACAGGAAGGGAGGAGAGGGACTACAGGTCACAGCAGGTCCATATACTGTCAGCAACACATCAAGTCCAATGAGAAATGGAGATGGTGAGGTACAGCAGCAACTCCTTCTTCTTCCAGTATACACACCAAATTTCTCTAGGAGAGGATCAGCAGGGGGTTTCTGCGACCAGGTGTGGGTTCCAGGGATGGGGCTGACTCCAACCCTAGTCGCCAGCTAACGTGGTGTTAGTCCAGATTGCCCGAACGGCCTCCGTTATAGCACCCCTCTCCTTGTTTTCTCCTCAGCTTTTTTTGGACCTTGCTTCTGGTCCCATCGGTGGCAGCCCTGACAGACCTATGCATGTGTATAACTACACAGATACCCACCCCTGCCCCCTTGGACTATTAGGAACTATATATTGAGGTATTGTCGCATTGCGCCTTTTTTACTTGTTTTATTATTTATTACTTGACACACACACCTTCTGAGTGGTACCATGCAGATCATACCCAGTTTTTCAGGTGGTTCCACTTCTATTTATGCAGTAATCGTCCACATCTGTCTGCAATTCCCTCCATTTATAAAAAATGTTTGAGTTTGTGCATGCTCAGTAATTCAAAAAAGGGTGCTGTTGTGGTCTTGGGCTGCAGCTGGGGACACAGCATTATCAGGATAGAGCGACCAGATGTGGAGATGCCCTGTCAGAACAGTTGGCATCTATGGGGTTGCATTTCTCTAGCATGCAATAATATTTTATGTAAAGCCAACACTTTTGTTTTCTTTTGAAAAGAGCAGAGGATGACTATATCTTCAGTCAGCATTTGTTTGTGTTGCCTATGTCCCATTAGGTAATATACCCTTTGTTTGCTTTTCTGAAAATAAAAGGAAGGGCCAGAAAATATCTGCAATGTGAGGGCAAATCCCTTGCCTCCCGTTCAATGATAAATGTAACATTTTGGATTACCCATCACTTGTATGGCTATGACAATGGTCACCAGGACAAATGGAGATTGTAAATATCCTCAATGGGTAAACATACAGCAATAAAAACTTGCCAGGGTTTTTAGACCCCTCAATCGTTTTTAAAAATAATATAAAGATATGCTATAAGAATGGGCCGAGTTCTGCTTTGTTAAGGTTTTCAACTATTTTGTCTTGGTGGTGCAAGTGCCTTGTAAAAGTTTTGTTTGGGCTTTTAAAATAATTATTGTCCTTTGCCTGTTTTAAAGTGATCAACAAGCATTTTCAAGGCAAGTTGTCACATTAACCTCCCTGGCGGTACGATTATTTCGGATTTTAGGTGCTAAAAGCGGTACCATTATTTTGCATGAAAATTTGGCGTTTTATATTGTAGTCCTGCAATTCTTAGGAATAACTCTCTTAAATCTGTCCAAACCAGAGTCTAGCAGACATCCCGGGTATGATAAAGTTTGAAAAATTAAATCATAAATTATAATATAATAAATAATTATAAATAATTGTACCAAATAATAATATAACAATAATAAAAATTATTCAATAATGTAATCAAATCAAAAACACTGAAATTTGCTCAGTTGCAGAATTGTCACTGTCATTACTTTTCAGTATTTGATGACGGATCTCCCCACAAATCGCTATCGCTCAATTCTGCGAGAGATTCTAATTTATTATCGCTGTTTTCTAGCTGGTCTAAAATCATTTTTGATGTACAGTGACAGTTTTGGTTGCTATGGGCAATCTCCAGTTTCCAGGCATAAAGAACAGTTTTTATAATATAAAACTGCATGCAGGACACTGGACAGACCACTAGGGACAACGGGGATGTGAAATATTTACATACAGCAATGTAATCTGTAAGATTACATTATACTGTATGTTTACTGTTTGTTTCACTTTTTGAATTTGGCGCCGATCTCCATGCCCGTGCGTCGCAGCGCTCGCAGGGCACGGAGATCGGCGATGTAATGCATCGAGCGAGACACGGCTCGCTCGTACAGCGGGGAGACAACGCTGGATCCGAGGGAGAAGGTAAGTAAACCTCCTCCTGGATCCAGCGATGCAGTCCCGAGTCGGCTCGGGGATACCGCTTTTGGTATGAAAAATCCACCCCGAGTCAGACTCGGGAATACCGTCAGGGGGGTTAAATGTCTTAAAATTTAATTTTTAATGGCAAATTAGCCAAATTTATCATGCTACACAGCGCTGGAGAGGTGGAAATGATTGAACAGGGTTTTCCCTAAATTCCAGCAGATACAGCAATGTCATTCTAAATGTCTTTGGGTGGGGAGCTAGGTGTGGCTGTTCACTGATAGGGCTAATAATAATGCCAGCATATGTTGATAACACAGTTAGTGATTTCACTTCAGAACTTAGGCTGGATTCACACCTATGCATTTTTTGTGCTTTTTACATTTTGAAGATTTGCGCTACAGATCGTGTTCCATAGGAAACAATGTTAAATGGACTATAGTGCAAAACTGCAAAATGCAAAAAGCACTAAAACTGCATAGGTGTGAATCCAGCCTAAGAGCTATATCACCACATCAAAGGAAGTGCCTATCCAAGACCAGCTTCACATGTATGCACAGCATACTTCACATATGTAAGTTTATAGTTTGGCCATAATTCCACTTTAGCTGGGCTTGTCATTTTCCTAACACTAGCCAGGTGGGTGGGTTAATGTCAGCCAGCGCCAAGACAATAATACTTTCCCATTATTTTGTGTTTTAGCAATGTTATTTACATGTTGTTTCCATATTTTTCACTCAACATGTGTTTGCCAGAATTGATTTCCTTGTATACTGAATGTCATTAATAAGCTCTGCATGTTCCTCTTGTTGTATAGAAAAGTGTCTGTAGGTGTTTAGAGTGGATAGAACAATGTTAACCTTTTTAAAAACGATATGAAACGCAGTGATGATAAAGTACAAAAGGCGTTAGCCCTGTTATTAGGTTTTGTTCGTACAAACGTTATTTTTAAATTACCTTTACTTGTAACATTAGCAATGGGAGGCACAGCACGAATCTGTTGTACAATTTTCCATGTAGTATGATTTATTAGCAAAGAACAATATACAATTCAGTTTTTTTCTTTTCGTTTATTTTTTTATGCCATAAAATCGTATCATTACCCAAACACTTATTTTATTTTTAGCATCCCCCATGATGCCAATGGTACTTTATGCTTTTAAATGCTTATTTCAAAATTGAACAGCTGCAACAAGCTGTATGTAACTGACTGAAGGAAAAGTGACAAAAATGCAGCTTGACATTATTTTTTTATGGTGGCTACATTTGGCTTTTGAAGATCTAAAAGAATTGTACGGTTCCAAATGACCTTTGGGTGTCATTAAAATGGAAATGACAGTAAAGTAGGTCTGCCTTGACTTCTACTCTTCACTGAATAATATACCAACCATGTTAGCCACACTCATCATTGGACATAAGCACTGACAGCTCTTTTGTGCCTGTTAAGAAGAAAAATCCATTCACATTGTGTTGTAACGTCTTTTAGATTGCAATAAGAAAGCAAGAAACCTGCTGAGCTCCAGATAAAATAATCAAAATGATGTTACTTTGTTCCTGGGCCTTACTTACAGAAATGTTTAATTAGTTGTTTTGCTGGCATTAGTCATTGAGTTTAGTTAATTGCATTGCAAGGATTTGAAGCTGTATACCCAATTATAGAATGTGCCAAGTTCTGCAGGAGAAAATTTCCAGGGGACATACTCATTTTTCATTTAGAAGGCCCTCAGGCAACTTTGTTTATAAACTCTCTTTTTCAGTACCGCTAATAAAGCTAATTATTTATGTTAAGAGCAGGCGGTACTGCTCTCTTGATGTAAGCTAAGACTATTCATTTTCAGGTCTATTGATCACAACAGCTAAAGAACCCCAAGTAGGCTCTAAAATAACCTTGATTTATTGGCCTCCGAGGAGGGATTATTGGATGGTAATCAAGTGGCATTATTCTGAAAAAAATGTCCAAAACATTATGAAATATTCTCTTGTGAATCACGTTAGTAAATCCGGTGACATTTATATACAAGGACAAATATAGGAGTTATATGAGAGGGAGTTTGATTGTCATTCTAATGCAAATAATACCAAGAGGTCTGGTCTCTACTGCACACAACTTTCTAGACATAATAATAAATATTCATTCTAGCACTTAGAACAATTTAGATTATATTGTATAATTATCTACTTGACAGTCTTCTTTATTTTGCTTTAAAGGACTTCTTCACTTTGCAGAAAAAAAGTGGACTTGGTATTATCTTAGTACTTCCACCACCAAGTAGGCATTAACAGGATACTTATCACCCACTTGTTTGCCTTAATGACAGAAGCTGGCCATAGACAGGTATCATTGGCAATACAAGATCTACTTGTCCTTGTACATAGAATGACTTTTCGTCCAATTTGACAATTTCTTATTTCTCTAATGTGATTATTTTGGTTTAAACCTAGAAAACACAGGCTCTATTTTACATTCTGCAATTCACCTTGTTTTTCTGTTTAATTAAAGAGGAAATAAACCCTGATGGGTTTACTTCCTCTTTCATTCCCTGCAAAGGTAAAGCATAATGGACTACTATGCATCGCATAGTAGTCCATTATGTGTCACTTACCTGACACAGGAGCCAGCGAAGTCACAGCTGTCCCCTGTAGTCCGGCGCATCCATCTTCTCGGTGGGTCTCGCTGCTCCGCCTCTGTCATTCGGCGAATCCGCGATAACAAAGAGGGACGCGTTTCAGCACAATCTATGTAGGAAAAAGGACACACCTTAGTTATTAATTATTAAGGCAGTGAAATGTATCAAATCACCTGTGCAAAATAATGGAAATCCTGAAATCATGACCTGTTGAGGCGCCTTGAGGACTGGAGTTGAGAAACACTGCTTTAGCCAATCACACAGTTACACAGACCACATAGAATTTATGGACGAAAAATGGATTGGCTAAACCCAAAGTGCTTTTTTCCCTAAAGGCTTTAAAATAAAAAGTTGTGAGCCATTGATAGAGAGGTTGTATAGTATGGAATTTAGTCCACAGTAAACTACAATTCTGTGAAGAAGTAATGCAACAAAACTGCTTAACCTAGCTGCTGGGATTATATAAAGCTCAGATGTGTCCACGCTCTGATTTCACCACAGGTAACCATATGGATTGATTTTTGAACGAAGAACACTCTGTTGCAGAGACTTTCTGTCGTTTTTATTATCTCCTAAGTATTTGTTGGTGTCCTTGGCCTTACCTAGTTATTCCTAATGTTGTTTGGATCTATTTTATTTGTATTGCAAAATGAATGTGATAAAGCCAGCTTTAAAAAAGAACTGTAGCTTTTTAATAAAAAAAGATACATTATGTTCCAGATAGCTAGAATACATATGCTGTATATACAGTAGTGTTGGCTTAAAACCAGCAAAACAATGCCTGAAGCTGCAGAAAGAATGAATTCCCTCCACAAGTCTATCTAGGTTCAGACAATTTACTTATCTCATGTGATCCCAGCCAGCCAATTGTAATATAGCATAGCACTTCTTATTGGATCACACATTCCTTCCTTCTCTTAACTACATTCTCCACCCTGCATACAGGAGGAAAAAAAACATGTACAAGAAAACAGAAAGTAACAAAAGATATGCGAAAGAAAACATAAAAGGTGCCAATGATATGTAAAAAAAATAAGAGGTTTGAAATGGCTGGAATCATAAAGGGAATTATTATTTTTTTATCACATCTAATAGATACAGAAGGATCGGTTGTAAGGCTAGGTTCACACCGCTGCGGGGGGAGATCCGGATGTGATTCGCACAGCAAATCACATCCGATCTCTGTAGCGATGCGAGTTCAGCCATACAGATAGTATGGCTGAATTCGCATCGCTCCCGCAGCAAACTCGCACGGGACCCTTTTTTGGGTCCGCAACAGAATCGGATCGCATGGGGGTTCACACCATGCGATCCGATTCCTGTGCGAGTCGGCAGATCGCACTGCGATATGCCGACGGATCTGGGGGTGTCATTAACATAACATTGACACTCCCAGCCGTCCGCATAGGGCAGTGTGAACTGCCGGCGGGAGGTGTGCGATGCGGGTAAACGCCGCGGATTCGCGGCGTTCCCGCATCGCTATAGTGTGAACCCGGCCTAAAGGACATTTTTGGGAAAACTACATGGGCAACTGTAGAACACTGTAGCCTCATACACACCATCAGTTTTTCTGCTGAGTTTTTCCTTTAGATTTACCAAAACCAAATAATATGAGGTTAAACCTTAGAAGTTTCAATTTGTATGCAATCAGGCAGGCCCTTGCACTACATGGTTTTGGTAAACCTGAAGGAAAAAATCAGCAGAAAAACTTATTGTGTGTATGGAGCTTGAAAGTATATTGGGGAAACAGGACAGAGACAGGGAATACTTGCCATAATGTTAAAAGCAAGTGCACATTTTCTGTGTTTTTTTCCATTCCGGTTTACAGTAAACACACAATATTAACTTAAACATGTTCTCACTAGAAATAGCTATACTTCCCTTTTTAATAGGAACATACAGTAAATAAGACAGGGTAAAGATAATGTTTACAAAGTTCAACATTTACCTGAATATTTCAAACGTATGCATGCATCTAAGCTATTTTCTCAGTTATCTGACTTTATGGACTATCACTAATTTGAACCTGCAGTTAACAAAACTAGTAGAGAGAACAATTATAGAAGCAAAAAAAATTGAGTTTTAAGGTGCCAAAAACCATTGGTTCACACACAGAGTAAAATTCAATAAAACATAGACTTTATTTCATAACAGGTTAAAAGATAATAAAAATTAATCCCACAACATGCGATTTTTACAGCAGTGCAGCAGCTTCTGCTCTACATGTTTTACACTGGAGGGCATCCTCAGGAGTCTTATGAATGCTGCATATTGCTGATACTATAGATAAAGAGAACAAAAATACAGATATTGCATATCAAATATGTACATTGCAAAATACATGTTATTTAGTCAACCATCATTTAATATATTGATCATTGAGTTAAGGAGACAGGCCTCAGATGCACAAGAACAAGAGAAGTGCTGATTTGATTGAATACAAGATTCCCAACGAAGACTAGGATTGTAGGGTATTGTGTGACCATAGGAGGAACACAAGAAAATATAGCCTATAACGCAAGAATAAATAACCTAAACCACCAGAAAAAGCACTACCATGCTTCTAAAGTGAATGTATCAAGCAATGATCATTAGTGATGGAGCGTTTTATTGTAATAATTACCTTGGTTAAATTGTACCAGTTGATTGGTTCCCAGATGGAGCCTATCCCACTCCAAAAACACTAGGCTGCTGGAGATGGAACAGAGGGGAACAATCACTTTAGAAAGAAGGAGAAAATCCCCTAGGTAATTCCGACCCGAATCAATGTTAGTCTTCTCCAAACACTTAAGGCTTTCAAGGACAACCCTAGAACCCTACAACTAGTAGAGAGGGTCTGATTGAAATACACATACTTACTGGCTCATCTTTGAAAAGTATTTTTTTTATTTATTTACTTTAAAGCTGCCATCTGTCCAGAGACTAATTGTGCTGACTTTAGTAAAAGCATTGGCTCCATCTTCACACAGACCACTGGTCAGGGGGAAGGACCTTTCCTGACAGTGATAGTAGCACCCATAGCATTGGTGCTGATCCTCTTCAAATGTGATGCTACAATGTGAACATAACATTTGAAGAAGGTTAACAAATTGTTTCCACATTCATGGAACATGCAAGCCAGACAGTGTTCTTCATTGCAATTTGTGCTATCACCATATAGCTAGCACAAGTACCTGTTCTATTTTTTAGCCTTTTGTGATCACTTGCACAAGGGTATTCAGAATAAGTGTTGGTAGTGGTGGTGGAGCAGGGGGAGCAGCACTGCTGCATGCACCTATGCAGACAGGGAGCACAGATTGAGCGGAGTTGATGACTTGTGTGTTTCTGCTCCTTCATTGTCCTATTGGCAGGCTGTGGGCAAGGTGGTGACATCGCTACATTCTTAAATTCTATGAGCTAAAGTTGTGTCACTTTTCTGGCTATAGTAAACGAGAAAGCTTGTGCAATAAGGAATCCCCAAGTTGCATGGAAGGTGCAAGGTGTACTGTCTGCAGTGGCTGGAGTTTTATTGAAAGGACATCTGTCACAAAAATGTAATTTTACATGCTTTGAGTTAAACTTTAGAGTTTCACCCTATAAATACTCAATGAACATTAACCACTTGCTGAAAGCTCTATAGCAGTTTTACTGCTACAGGGCGGCAGCTGTGCACCAGATCACGTATATACAGTATATGTGATCCTGCACTTCTGCAGTTGCCAGGCATGCAATGTCCACTGCCACCTGCTGATCGCTGTGCAGAGACTCAGAATGAAGATCTGCCTATGTAAACAAGGCAGAGTTCCATTCTGACAGGGGAGGGGGGATGGATATTGTGTTCCTGCAAAGCAGGGACTAAAATCCATCTTTTCTCCTAGTAAAAGCAACACACATAGAAAACACTGGCTAGGCACACAGGTTGATCACCCTAGATGTTTAACCCCTTCCCAGCCAGTGTAGGTTTAACCCCTTCCCAGCAAGTGTATGTTTAACCCCTTCCCAGCAATTAGTACAGGGACAGTGCATCTTTTCCCTAAAAGTGTCAGTGTCTGATTGTCTGCTGCAATATCACAGTCCTGCTATAAGTCGCTTATAGCCACCATTACTAGTATTAAAAAACTCCAGTATATATCCCATAGTTTGTGGATGCAATAACGTTTGCGGAAACCAATTAATATAGGCTAATTGGGATTTTTTTTACCAAATACATGTAGCTGAATACATATTAGCCTAAGTTTATGAAAAAAATGTGGATTTTTTTAATGTATTTATGTATTGGATAGGTTTTATAGGAAAAAAGTAAAACTTTTTTTTTTTAATTGTTGGTCAATTATTTATAGCGCAAAAAATAAACACAATGGTGATCAAATACCAAAAGAAAGCTCTATTTGTAGGAAAAATAAACTTAAATCTTATTTGGGTAAAATATTGTATGACCGCGCAATTGTCAGGTAAAGTAACACAACGAAGGGGGGGGGGGGGTAAATCTGTTGGAAGTCAATTGTTTAAACAGCCATATTACTCACATACCTGAATACATTTTTCACTCCTGTCCACACTCAGGTTGTTCAGCAATCAGCATTAGAAACTACTGGCCATTTACCAGCGACACCATGCAACTCGTGGGGGTTAATTTACTAAAGTTGGAGAGAGCAAAATAGAAAATAAAAATAAGTTCCTGGATGGCCGCACGTCAGAGAAATGGCATCTTTATTGGTCAATAAAATCCAAATGCAGTCACATATCAAATATGGAAAAACAGAATAAAAAAAAAGCTTTTTTATCCTATTCTTCCATATTTGATATGTGACTGCATTTGGATTTTATTGACCGATAAAGATGCCATTTCTCTGGCGTGCGGCCATCCAGGAACTTATTTTTATTTTCTACACTGCGCAGAGCCAGCACCTGAGTGTCTCATTAGGGTTATACGTTGGTGGTGTGTTTGAGAGGCTGGAGCGGTAATCCCTTTTTGGAGAGAGCAAAATCTGGCAATATATGGTATATGGTTTTTAATGTTCATAGAGTAATTGTAGGGTGGAATTCCACTTTAAAATAACTTGCATTGTTTCCTGTTTGGGTGTTGACTTGCAAGAATATCAGAGATGATTACGGGAAATAGCCATTAGATGAAGGCATAGGTGAATAGATTGGTGTGAAGATATAGGTACATTGAGCAGCACTGATGCTTCTTTGCATTTATTAGTACAAGGGTTCCTGTCGGCCAGAGAGAATGATCTTTTTACAGTTAGGCTTTCCATCTCCACTATCACTTTGTTCCCTCTGAGAAACATTATCCATTTCCTTTTTGTCCTGCAGCACCTACAACTACTTTTTATTTATGGCAGTGATTTGTTTTCAACAATCTGGTTATCAGGCTGCGGAGGCTCCTCTATTTCCTGATGAACTCCTTTCAGCAGTTCTTGGCACTCTCACTGAGCCAGCTGAGTCTAGAGACCAATAAAGCATTTGCGCTCAATTTAGTTCTTTTTATACTGTACATTTTCCACTGTGTAATTACTGGCAACTGCCAACAGGCGAATGTTTCCTAAACTCTTCACAAGGTAATACTAATAAAATATAAACTGTTGGGCTAAACCAAGTCACAATAATTATAATTTCACATAATCTGTTATGGTGAAGTCATGGCTTAAAACCTGGCACTGAAAAGCTGACCTCAAAAATTTGTATGTATATAATAAAATAAAGGTAATCAGCCAAATGGCATTGCTGAGGTTTACCAACTTACAGCAGAGATGGATTAGGCACAAAATTGTCAAAAACAATCCGATTCACATTTCCTATACTCCTTCACAACGAATTAGGACTTACCAGGGAAATGTTTCCTGCTTTATAAGGACCCAACCATAACCCAAACCTTATTCCCTCTATATTCCTCCACCCATTTTCACATACTCCCCAGCAACATACCCCCCTTCATACCCACCACTGTGCCCTAAACTAACCACAAAACGAAAAACATTTATTTGAACTGTCTTTAGCCTTGCACAGATACCTCTTTTTAAGTCAATTAAAAAGATGGCAGCTGAAATATACAGAACTACCGTAAACACTTTTAATTATCACGTCTATCTTTATCAAAGTGCAGAGTTACAATGTAAATACTGTATTGGTTATGTCATGTTGCTGTTTTGATTTGACTTGTAAACTCCAGAAACTAAAAAAAGAAAGTTAATCAAGAAAGAGTGTCTGTAATGAATTAAAGTGATTTAAAAAAGCTGTTATACTGACCTGCTCTGTGCAATGATATTGCACAGAACGGCCCCTTACCTCCTCTTCTGGTGTCCCCGACTGGCTTTTCCTCCTCTGAGTGCCCCCTCAACAAGCCATACATCGAGTCTACAGCTCCCTTTGCTGCCTGTTTCTCATGTAAAACTAGGAAAAGAGGAGAATGGGCTGCAGACGGAACTGTGCTGTATTGGTGGAGGAGTCAGGAAAGTGAATATGTAGTAGGGGATTTTTTTTTTACTTTATTGCATAGAATTGCATGGCTGGCAGGTTTTGGTTGTCAGCACTACTGCTTGGTCAAAGGTGATTTTCACTAGGGGATTGTAGCACTTGTGAAAAGAAAGTATCGGGCCTGTAGTTTTGGTGATCATTTAATTTTAAGGGTTCATTGAGCCATAGTAAATTAGGTTTTCAATAGTCTTGGGATCAAGTGTTGTGGGGATACATTACCAGTTCAAATTAGGAGAAGAGGATGGGTTGTGTTAGAAATAGGTGTACGGTTAAGTAAAGTTAAGTAAGCTAATTAGTGTTGGACTATTCATTTTGATATTATTAGGGGTAGGTTTAATATTAATTCCTGCTATAGTTGAGTGAGAGGGGATGGGTTGTGTATTGAAGTTACAAAAAATGATAGGGATTGGGGATGACAACAAAAAGTGACTGACTCTAGCATGCTGTATTTAAAATGGCAATCATTAGTGTAGCTGTTAAAGTTGTTCTAAAGCCTTAAGGTTTTTTGACCTTAAAGCAGTTGTAAACCTCACTCTCTGTTATTTTTACCTACAGGTAAGCCCATAATAAGGCTTACCTGTAGGTAAAAGGAATATCTCCTAAATGTGCACCGTCTATGAGATATTCATCCTGCATGCAGCTGCCAATGTCAGCAGCGCATGCCCTCTGAAGGTCCGGCATACCATGTCAGAGCTTCTTGCCGGAACTGAGGACTCCCGTGCACATGCCGGAGCCCGCAAACCTGGAAGAAATGTCAGGAGAACATGTCAGCCCTCTAAGCAGTGACCAGGTGCCCCTGGGAGGGCTTAGTTCTAAGGTAAGATTTCAAAATGTGCTAGTATGCATCCATTGTTTGGGGGGGGGTCATCAATTTATTCCTGCTTTAATGCATTCTCTGCATAAAGATTTAAAAAAACGTTTGTGCTCCAGGATTCCATCCCCCCTTTCATCATCCCTATACTTACAGTCCAGTGATGTGCATGAGAGCATTGGCTCTTTCTGCCCTCTTCCTTTGAAGGGCAGATAGCAGCGAGAGTCATTGGCTCCTGCTACTGTCAATAAAATCCTGTGTCAATGGACGCAGACAACTGGGCATGGGAGTGGCTTGCTAAGGTGAGTACTCAGAAGAGGGAGGAGCTGGGAACTCCAGCAAAGCACCCCAGACGATGATGGGGAGGATGGGGGCTACTCTGTGCAAAACCAATCTCACTTTAAGTGGCCCTTCTTTATGCGGTCTTCTTTCAGGTGTAAAAAATCTTTAACAGTAAAGAAAAATGAAATATATCTGGAATATCTATATATGGTTGCTAAATTACCACACACAGCACCTCCTAACGAAATGCCAATGGACCTAATAAATTGAAACTTCTAAAATAACTACCTGTGTAGCAGCCCATTAGTTTAGAATGTTCAGGTTCCATCTTTAATGTTTAGTTCAAGTTTCAGTGTGACTGGCACACACTATTCCTTCTTTCCGAAACATTGCTATATCAGTTTAAATGCATTGGTAAACTGTACAGACTTTTATGCTATCTAGATATAAAGGAGCTGGACCAGGGAAGGGGAGACCAGGAATTGTTTATTTTGTAGAATTCTAAGCAGAAGTAAAACTTTTTTTTAGCTTTAGATTAGAAGGCTTGTCAGGGTTTATTGATGTCCCAGAGACATGAAGTGAAGGAAACTCTTCATAAGCAGCACAAACGGGAATGCAAAGGGGAATGCTAAAACTCCTGTCTGCATTTATTATTGTCGGATTTCCTGGTGCACATTTTACGTCACTTCCTGTCTAGTAAAAATTTGTCACCAGGACAGAAAGTAACAATTTCTCTAACAAAGCAGCAAATAGTAGTAAAACCTGACAGGGGTTATAACCCTTTCTCACTCTGTCTAAAACCAGGTTTTGGCTATAAATACACTTTAAGCTCGAGAGCTACCCAAAAAGTGGAATATAAGATTAAAGTACAAATGTGAACTGTTTACCTGCACAATTATTTCCACTTCTGTTTGGCCAATTCTGCGATTCACACAAACCTGCCACACTACTTAGTCAATAGGACAGTGTCACTATCTTTCTATTTCGATTTATTGACTTACATGGACTGACTGACCTCCTAGTAGCAGTATTAAGTAAAGAACTAGTTTTTACTAAATGGGGCTGCAGATTTTGTATAGATTTGTTTTGATTTCCACTTTAAGCCGGGGTAATTAAACATCACCGATGCCCTGTTTGATCATTTCATAAAGGACACTTCAGTCCTCAGCTTTTTTCAGCTTCTCACCAGCCTTAGATAGATGGTAATATTAGATGGTTAGATGGTAATATTGAACAATATATTACACCGGGGCTGGGTACATTTTGGATAATCAGTGCACCCCAAAAAAAATTTGCAACAGCCACCTAAAGTTTGTGAGCGTTGTCACATAAATTACATGCCCCCAAAGCCCTTAGAGATGCTAGACTGAATTGATTGCCACCTGTATTGTACAACCATTTGCTCACTGCATGGTTACACCCAACAAAAATGTAAGTCATTTTAAATCCTGCAAAAATACCAAAACTATAAAAACACTATATATATATATATATATATATATATATATATATATATATATAATTTCTGCTTATGTAAGACACCAAAGGCCATCTTTATTTACTCACCTGCCTTCTGTGAGCATTGTAGCTATGTTTTAAGACATAAGGAATTTGATTCCTTTCTTCTTGTAGATAAATGATTCAGACTTTTGGTGGTGCAGAAACAGAGGTTTCAGCAGGAAAATTTCTCTTTCGCCAACAACAGCATTTCCCACCCATTGATTAGAGATCTCTGAGTGGTCTCTGTTATTCTATAGAGAAAGAGCTATTTAATAAGAGCACTTACTCAGCAGTTTTTCGCTACAGAACTCCTTGTGCCATGTTTTATCAAACTACACAAAAAGGATGTAATGGCTTAAATTCACAGTACCTCTTACAATGATCTTTCTAACAAATGATTTTTCTAGCTATAAAAGTTGTATTACCACAGTCATGCAAATTAATGTTAAACTAAGACATTTAGCTTTTCCATAATGCAATGGCCATTAGGACAGGTAACATTCACCTATCTATAATTTAAGTCTCCCTCAGGTTTTTTTCATTGCACATAGAGCAAATTGAAACCTGCATAAAGGATAATTTGATCAAAGAAATAGTGGATAATTGCTATGATCATATGAACAAAGAATACATTTTTTACTAATGCCTATGTTAGGTAATTTAATGAGAATACACTGTGTGTGTGTGTGTGTGTATGTGTGTGTGTATATATATATATATATATATATATATATATATATATATAGATAGATATATATAGATAGATATAGATATATATATAAAATCATAAACCAGCACAAAATTTTCTTTATGGTACTTATAGCTGTGAACTCTGGTCAGCTTGTTAAAAAGCCCTTTGGGTATCTTCCCCCTTTCATAGTGTGGTTCTAATGCTTGTTAAATCTAGGGGGCTATAATCTTTTGGGGCTCGCCCAAAATCTGGCACTCTCCTGCACTCCCTCAATGCGGGCAGGCCTTTGAGGTCCTCACATGCTTTGTAATGATGATGATATTACGATCATATTGGCAGGTGAGATGCCACAAGATTGGCAGATAAAAGAGGTTTCATAGGGTCAGTCTTCTGGTGGGGTGGAACCTAGCAGGAGCAAGGAATAAAGCACATATTTTTTATGCTATAGTCCCCTGAACATAAGATTATTAAAGCGGTAAATTTAATATAGAATGGGAAGCTACCAAACGGGCATTTTACAAGTTGGCTGGAGTTGAGCTTTAACAGTAGTATCAAGATTTGCTTTAATTTATATAAACAAAATGTTCACAGACTTGTGATACATTTTGCCACATGCACACACAATTTCCATAGTTACACAAAACAGGTGAAGTGGGGTATCTGATTGAAATGACAATTTAATCCAGTGGGTGACTAAGTTGATAGCTATGTATTTCACTCAACTTTCCCAACTATATTCATGGGACATGCAGGATTATAACTATTCTTCAAAAAACACATTAAAAATACATTGCCCTTTAAATGATTTCCCTTCATTTTCTCCTCCAACTTTACAGAAACTGATTTTGGGTGAGGAAAAGAAAGAAAACAGAATATTGGGGCATTAAAGTGGATGTAAACTCGATTTTTTTTTGATGTCATAATGTAGAGTATACAATTTCCTATAATTTGAGACCGGTCTTGCCACAAAGAGTTAATCCAGCTCTGAGTAATCCTCTTTTATTGTTCAGTGAGATAAATCTTGACAAACAGAGAAAAACGTTGTCAAATCCTCCCCCTTGCTGTGAGTGACAGATGATTTACATATCTCATGCACTAGCCTAAGAGACATGCATTATTTTTTTCATTCCCACCCACTCCATTCTGCTCTGCCAGGATTGGATGTTCCCCACCACAGCATAATTAGGCATGCTGAAGTAATGTGGTTACTTTCCTGTCTTTTCACTGGATGTTAGAGATCATAGCAGAAGTTGAGTGTAAGAAATGCACAGGAAAAAATGCATATTGACAAGGGGAGTGTAGAGGTGGGCGGGGAGTCTACTGACATCACGACTCCACCCACCAAGCTCCAGACAACAGACCCACCCACAGAATTTGCAGTTTTTCAGTTCTCATAACAGACAGAGGGGAGACATTTGACAGGTAGGGATACATGCAGGAGGCATGTATATGCTTCTAGATAACACCTATAGCAGTAGTTTAGAAAGGATGACACTGGGTTTACATCCACTTTAAGACAAGGAAAACAACACCCATGAACAGTTAGCAAGTTTAGAGAAACTTGGGGAAAACTTTAAAAAACAATTGCTTCTTACACAAGAAATGAGTAGTATGGGTTTTAGACACCAGCTGTCATGCTAGAAATTTTCTGTCACTCAAGCTTGATGCCATGAAATATAGTTCATATAAATATAATTTTCATAGCTAGCTAAAACAAAGAAGAGAAAATGCCAAGAGTTCAACCACAATAAATATGGTAATGCTCTTCCTGGCATGTGGCATCTTCTGTACCTTGTATTATGTGAACCTTCAATTCCTCAGATTCTAGTATAGCTTCACCCCCTAGCTTGCAAATGTGGTGACATACAGAATTTATTCTCTATTGCTGAAACAGTGCTTTTACTGCCTGGACACTAACAATGTAGGGAAGGTTTAAAATCTGTTTGCTAAACCATGGTATGAAAAATGATTGTTGGAACGCATCCAGTGTGTTGATTTCCACTCCCTAGAAATACTGAGATGTCAAACTCCATTTATTCCAAATCCAATTCAATATAGACTTGGTAAAAATTAAAAAATAAATCTGGAAAGTATACATTTTTGTCAATGGCTGATGTTTGGGGACTCAGTGGAGAATACTCAGTTGTTTTTTTTTTTTTAATTCTTTATTTCTTTGCAAGAATACAAAACATAAGTTGTTAATAATAATTACATATAAGAAATACTTTCTGGTAACCAACTATTCCATTAAACATCATCAATAAAGTACAACATAATATATTCCTGCCATTTTTATAAACAAAACAAAACAAAATAATATCAATGCGATATCCAATACAATATCCATTCCCCATAGCGGCCCTCCTCCTACAAAAAAAAAGGGAGGAAAGCTGGTCCCACCCAACAGAGGGTGTGGTTTACATCACTCAACCAATTCATCTAATCCTCCGTTTCTTCTCCAATCAACCTCTTCCCCTCCTCTGACTGTAAAAAAATTTCCCATGGGGCCCAGATTTGCGCTATAGCTTCTCTTTCCTCAGGGGGCATAGGGATCATATTCTCCATGATCCCAATTTTCCTTACTTTGTTTAACCATTGCGAAATTTGCGGTGCCCCCGTTTCCTTCCAACAAATGGTTATGCAGCTTTTAGCTGCATTCACCAGATGACATAACATTGAATTCTTATATCTCTCTAATTCTCCATTAGGGAGAATACTCAGCTGTAACTTATCCTATATTGTCAAAAGTATTGGGATGCCTACTTTTACACGCACATGAACTTTAATGGCATTGCAGTCTTAGTCCGTAGGCTTCAATATTAAGTTGGCCCACCCTTTCCAGCTATAACAGCTTAAACTTTTCTGGGAAGGCTGTCCACAAGGTTTCGGGAATGTGTCTATGGGAATGTTTGATCATTCTTCCAGAAGCACATTTGTGCCTGGACAGATTCCTGACCTCAACCCGATAGAACACCTTTGGGATGAATTAGAGTGGAGACTGCGAGCCAGGCCTTCTCATCCAACATCAGTGCCTGACCTCACAAATGCGCTTCTGGTAAAATGGTCAAACATTCCCATAGACGCACTCCTAAACCTTGTGGACAGCCTAAACAGTTGAAGCTGTTATAGCTGCAAAGGGTAGGCCAACTCAATATTGAACTCTACAGACTAATGCCTTGTACACACGATCGGAAATTCCGATGGAAAAGGTCCGATCAGATTATATTGTCGGAAAATCCGATCATGTGTGGGCTCTATCGATAAATTTGAGAGCAGGATCTAAAATTTTCAGACAAAGAAATCTGATCGCATTTTTTCTGATCGTTTGTAGAGAATTCCAACGGACAAAGTGCCATGCATACTCAAAATTACGAGACCAAAGCTATTGGCTACTAGCCTCTACGTAGTCCCGTCGTACGCAATGAGCGTCACCACGTTCCGAGCGATCTGATTTTCTGACAACTTTGTCCGACTGTGTGTATGCAACACCAGTTTCGTGCAAAATCCGTCGTAAAAAATCTGACGGATTTTGTGGTCGAAATGTCCGAGCGTGTGTACAGGGCATAAGACTGCGATGCTATTAAAGTTCATGTGCGTGTAAAAGCAGGTGTCCCCATAATTTTTGGTAATACAATGTATATTGTAACAATAAATGTAGCATTAGTGCTTTCTCCAGAGATTATATCTTTTTATACAGCTATTATATTATATTTGTTTATGCAGCACTGATATATTCTGGTGTTCATCACTAAATGCAAATAGATTGTTCACTTTGCAAGAGAAGTTGAACTTTGCAAGGGAATGTTCCACAAAGCTTAGTAAACAAGATGAAGCTCTACTGACTTCCATCATCCAACCACATGGAAATGTTTTTTGTTTTTTTTCTTTATAAATTGGGTATTTTTGAAATGTTACCACATTTACTAAGCCCTGGGAAAATTCTCTTGCTAAATAAAAAGCCTATTTACCTTTAGTAAATTAACCCCTATGATTATAGAATCATTCGATCACTTTCTGCCTCGAAGAGTATGTGGTTTATTACCATTTCTGTAGAAGTTTCTACACCCTCTAGGATAGCTTTGGGTGGATGCTAAAAAAAAGCTTGGGGTGAATCAGAGCACCTGAAAACACACACAGGAAGAGCATACTTAGCTGGAATGGATCTAAATACCTCGGCACTGAAAGGCCACAATGACAGTCGCTACGGTACCTTGCCTATTGGTCCATTTCCTCTCCAACGCAAAACAAGGCTAGCTAACTTGTGGATCACTGTGTAATGACAGCTGATGTAAATACATTAAATCTGCCATTAAAGTGTATCTAAATCTCAAAAAGCAAGGTTAATAATTTGCAGCTTACAAGTCCTTAGATATGGTGACTGCTTTTATTTTTTTTATTTTTTTACACACTTTTTCCCTGGGTGACAACCCTCACACTCTGGCCATCTGTGCAGTAGCAGCATTATCAGGATAAGCTGCTCGTTCACATTATGGACCGCTGGCTGACATCTATAGACTAAACCCAACGATGAGCTGCCACTATCCCATCATTAGAACAAGGGTGCTGGACAGGATGAGTCTATATGCGTATTATTATTAAACAATATATTTGTTTATTGAGCCGTGATCTCCTCTCATGGCACATGTGGACATGAATGTCCCCATATGAGGAGAACACTTTTCCCTTACTGGGTAAAGTCCGGTTAAATTAAGGTTTTGTGTTTTTGTCCTTTTCTTGTCATCCTCTTTGGATTGTGATTATGTGGTACTCAGTGGTATTTTAAATTAAATTAGAATACTGCCAGCATGATGAATAAATATGAGGGGATTAAAGAATGAATGACATCTAGTGGTGAGAAGTTAACATTACATTGTTCAATGATATTTAAGCCGGAGTCAGCAGGCCCCTCCTCGCTCTGAGGAAGTTACTGTTGATTGGCTAACGAAATGCGTCAACATGGCGTCATCACGCAGGTAATGTCTCTGACGGGATCGCAGCTAGTGGGCCAGCACGGACCGTGAGGTGGTGGTGATATACAGCCTGGATTGGGTGATTAGCCTTTGTCTGTAGTTGGTGGATTGGGCAGAACTACAGGATGGGATGTATCAATGTTGATTGAGAACTTGATGTATGTCATAGGTAGTGAGACCTTTTTTGAACTGTCCATAGATTCTCTTCTTTACACTCATCCTTCACTGGGAATCAATCCTTAGCCTTAAGGTCCACTAGACACCAGTCCATCCACCTCACCTGGGGAGCAATAGTCTGCCCACACCCTCCCTTTTGGAAGAGGAATTAACTTTGTCTTTGGACTGTCCGTATGCCCTTATACAATCCAGGGAGGATTACAGACAACTTCTTTTATCAGCTGACCCTCCCCAACACACAGCCATAGTATATGCACTGTGCTGCTTGTCTACCGTATATACTCGAGTATAAGCCGAGATTTTCAGCCTCTTTTTTGAGGCTGAAAGTGCCCCCCTCGGCTTATACTCGAGTCACCGCTGTCTGACTGCCCGAACAGCGTGTCGAGCAGACAGACAGCGGCCATTCTACCTTTCAAAAGCCGCGCCTCCGGCTCCGCCTCCGCCTGTGATAGGCGGAACACTCAATTTCCCAGCAGTCAGTGTTCCGCCTATCACGGACATCGGCTCATCCTCGTACTACGGACGAGGATGAGACGATGTCTGTGATAGGCGGAACACAGACTGCTGGGAAATTGAGTGTTCCGCCTATCACAGGCGGAGGCGGGAGGCGCGGCTTTTGAACAGGGGAATGGCCGCCAGGGCGCCGACGAAGAGCGGCGATCCTGGCATGGGACGACACGGAGGCTCGGGACGGGACCGGACGGAGGCTTGGGACACAGGTAGGCTGGACACACAAGGCTGCACGGACACACACACACACACACACACACACACACACACACACACACGGACACACACACACACACACACACACACACAGGGAGGGATGGATGGATGGACACACACACACACACACACAGGGATGGATGGATGGACACACACACACACAGGGATGGATGGATGGATGGACACACACACACACACACACACACAGGGATGGATGGATGGATGGACGCACACACACACAGGGATGGATGGATGGACACACACACAGGGATGGACGGACACACAGGGATGGACGGACACACAGGGATGGACGGACACACAGGGATGGACGGACACACAGGGATGGATGGATGGACACACACACAGGGATGGACGGACACACAGGGATGGACGGACACACAGGGATGGACGGACACACAGGGATGGACGGACACACACAGGGATGGACAGGCATATCTCACCCTCGGCTTATACACGAGTCAATAGGTTTCCCAGTTTTTTGGGGGTAAATTGGGGGCCTCGGCTTATACTCGGGTCGGCCTATACTCGAGTATATACGGTATATTACATAAACTGGCTACACACAGATACCTCAGCCGAGGTTCTATGCTACTTCTATCTGCTTTATTTGTGTTTACATGAAGTTCTACATAAGTGAATGGTTGAGTATATGAGTGATTGCGCAGCTGCATCTCTTGCTATTAGACAGCATTGTCTTTATTTAAAATTTTGGTTGGTAAAGGCATCAATGGTTTCTTTTTGTATTTTTGTATTGATATATATTTTTTTCCAATTGAAGCTGTAATTTTATATTCAACGAGAGTATGCCACTTAGTGACTACTTTAGGAGACCTAGTCTTCTCCTTTGTGCCGCCTGGAAAAGAGACAGGCAGCTTTCAAAGAAGCAACGGTAAGTATACCAATTGTTTAAAAGGTATAGTAAATAATAAGGTTTTTATTCCATTAGTATTAAACCCTAGGTAAATAGTTTTTGCCTAGAGTTTAGTTATACTTTAAATGGTAGCAGATGGATTGCACACTCCACTTACACAATGCCATACATTCTTATTTTGTGTTTTCTTACGGTAACCCATTTAGATCATGTTTTTAACCTTCTGCTGAAAAAGAACCGAGGCTTTAAATAAGCGTGTTTTTTGTCTTCTTGCTCCTGATTAGAGTGATATTGTTAGCCACTTGTCTTCAGAGGTTTCTTAAAATAGGCTGAAAATCTAACTGTTCATCATTGCCTATTAGATGAAACAAATTCTTGCGCTCTTTGCAATTAGCAGACACTTACAGCACTGCTCTTCGTGATCTGTGGCACAAATTATAAGAGATTTTATTTAAAGCCCATCTCCTTCATAAATAATTATCTGGAAATTCTGCATGCATACTATTTTTTTTTTTTTTAACTTGATCTTTTATTCCTTTAGTTAACCTCAGAATCTGAAACGTAGAGATTTTAAAAGATGCTGGTTTTACTGAGTTTGGTAAATATGCTGGAGCAGAGTTTCAATTATCAGGCCAATTCTTTTCACAGGATCACAGGTGAATCATTTATTGTATGTCAGACGGGCACATTTTGCACTATATTTCTCTTAAAGTATATTTAAAACCAATATTTTTTTGCTATCTGTGTCTCCCATTGGGAAAATATCCATTCAAATCCTATTCCAGAGATGAAGTTGAGGAAATCCTCATATTAGACAGGCATCAGTAAAAAAAAAAAATCTGTCATCAATGGAAGATTCCCCCTCTATTCTTGTTTCAGTGACAATTGAGAACATTTGACTATCAAATCACTTTCTCTCCCAGCGGCAGTATACCATCCTGGAGGTTTTCATACTTTCACAATCCATTCACAAATTTAAAGTTTTGGCTTTGACAGAGATTCTAACCTGGTAGAACAGTTTTTATGGTGATAAAGAAGTGCTCACAGAGCAAAATATGGTTGTGTTTTCATTTATTAATTACCCTACTACTGCCATTTTTTTATTTTTGTGGCGTCACCAGTACGGTGTTTATAAATTGAAATGATATCCCCTCTCAAGCATCTCTTCTCCAGAGAGAATAAGTTCAGTGCTCGCAATCTTTCCCCATAACTAATATCCTCCAAACCCTTTATTAACTTAGTTACCCTTCTTTGTACTCGCTCCATTTCCAGTACATCCTTCCTGAGGACTGGTACCCAGAACTGGACAGCATACTCTTGGTGCAGCCAGACCAGAGTCTTGTAGAGCGGAAGAATTATCATTTTATCTCTGCAGTTGATCCCCTTTTTAATGCATGCCAATATTATGTTTGCTTTGTTAGCAGCAGCTTGGCATTGCATGCCATTGCTGAGCCTATCATAAACTAGGTCCTTTTCCATCCTCAATACCCCCAGAGGTCCCCCCCCCCCAGTGTATAGATTGCATTCATATTTTTTGCCACCCAAATGCATTATTTTAAATCTTTATTTTTATTTCCATTAATTTGTTCAGATCTTTTTGAAAGGTTTCCACATCCTGTGGAGAAGTTATTGCCTTGCTTATACTTTATGTAACATAAACTATATGTTACTTAGTCAACCTACCACTAATGCCCCCAATACTACCCTCTGGAATATGTTCCGTGCTGACTATTTTTACCTCTGGACCCTCCCCCCGTCGCCTAGTTTAAAAACCCCTCTAACTTTTTGCCCATCTTTACTCCCAGCTGATCTGCACCCTCATTTAGATGCAGTCCGTCCCTTCAATAGTACTGGTGATCGACTGAGAAGTTGGCCCAGTCCTCCAGGAACCAAAACCCCTCCTTACTACACCAGCTCTTCAGCAACTTGTTTACTTCCCTAATCTCCCTCTCTGGTGTGGCTCGATGTACCGGTAGTATTCCTGAGAATACTACCTTGGAGGTCCTTTTGCTCAATTTAGCTCCTAAAACCGTTCTTTACAAGACTTCATCTGCCTCTGACTTTGTCATTGGTGCCAACGTGCACCATGACAGCCGGGTCTACCCCAGCTCCTCCCAGTATTCTGTCCAACAGATCCGTGATGTGCCGAACCTGAGCGCCCGGTAGACAACATACAGTTTGGTGCTTCAGGTCTTTGTTACAGATTGCCCTCTCTGCCCTTCTAAGAATCGAGTCCCCTTCCACCAGAATCTGTCTTTCCCTTCCCTCCCCCCCCATGCTCATTGGAGGAGTTCTTCCCCCGGCAGCTAGGCGAGTCCCTCAGCTCCAGCAGTGCTGGTCCCTGACTGGTTTCACCAATGTGACTCAATGGTGCATACTTATTGGGATGCTCAAGCCCTGGTTCGGCCTCCCTGGCACTTCCCCACTACCACTACCCTATCCACTACCCTTCCCGACTGTCACCCAGCTACTCTTTCCTAGTGTAGGTAGGTACACTCGATTTTCTAGAGTGTCGTTTATAAATGATGCTGTAGAAAACACACATGGGCAGGTAGTGTGCTCTTTGCATGTTTGTGATTGAGCTGTCATTAGACAATGGAGATTACAGGTAAAATGCCAATCAGAGTGGCTTTGCACCTTGTGATCGCTGATGGCCAATCACAGCAATTACAAATGTGAATCCCGGCAGTTTTACATTCGAGAACCCTCCTCTTCCTCTTCCTGAAGGAAGGAGGTGAAGAAGTATTACAGCCAAATCTAAGGATAAAGGGAAGGAGGAAAAAGGCAGCAGCAGAGGAAAGCTTGTGATTTAGGGTGGGGGTGTTGTTCTGTAAAGGTGGTGGTGATTGTTCTAGGGATGTGTATGTATTAGCAAGATTTGAACATGTAGTAATACCATATATCTGTTCTCTGCCTTTGATGGAGGATCGCATATTAGAATTTACAAGTACGTATACTATACTGTGTTGTTATTCCCCTGATCGGTTATGTCCATGTCCTTAAATAGGAGCTGCATTGCTTACTGGTGCTGATGCATTGCAGTGCTGATTGTTGTTGACTGTCTTTTCTATTTGTACTTAATAATAAAAAGAATTTACAAAAAATGTGGTGGTGGGGATTTTAAGTTTTCACTGACCTCCGATGGTTGTAAGCTCATTTTTTAAAATGCTGTGTTTAACCACTTTACGCCCAGCCAATGTAGATAAATGGGTGGGCAGATGCTCTCTAGTTCAGGAGGACATTGTTGTATGTCCACCCAGAAGCGTGTCCTGTTAGACACAGCAGAGCACCAATCACGGTAATGGGCTGATGGTACCATGTGATCACGGTGACCAATCAAAGCCATCAAAGTTACAGTAGTCCAGATAAAAGCATGTAAAAGGGCGCTCTGGGTAACAGACCAAGCAGATATCAGTCTATGTAGAAATAGAAGAGGGTCTTCGTGCACTTTCGGCAGCACTTAAAGAGAGAAGCAAACTCTGGAAGTAAAATTAAAAGAAAAAAAGGCACCTCTAAGTACAGAAGTAAAACTTTATATTCACGAAACGGTTAAAAACACTTACAGAAGGGTGAATGGGTAGGGGAACATCATATTAGTAATATGTCAGATGGTCCAGCGTTCTGGTAGTCCCAAGGAGTCTCAGGGATATCCAGAGGACTAGTCATTGCCTGAAGACAGCTGTTCCGAAACCTGTTGCATGTTGATGACATCACTTCCAGTTTGCTGTCCACGCTGGTTGGTGGTCCCTTCCCATTGACGTCACTTCCTGGATTCGGCTTCCATCTGTCTCAGACAGCCTAGCTGTCTTCGCAGTATCCAGGAGTGTTGTGGCTTTCATCTGCCGCCCACTTCAGAATATGCTACCATAGAATTACACCTCCGGATATCCCTGAGACTCCTTGGGACTTCCAGAATGCTGGACCACCTGTTATATTATTAATATGATGTGCTCCTACCCATCCACCCTTTTGTAAGTGTTTTAACCCTTTTGGGAATATAACATTTTACTTCTGCACTTAGAGGCGACTTTTTTCTTTTCACAGTCACAGTAGTGACTTGCTTACCACTGTGTGATCTCTGTGATTAATTACAGCGATCGCATGGTACCAGAGCCAGTAACAGCAACCCTGTACCATGTGATAGCTGTGACCAATCACATCATCACCGTAGTAAACAAAAGTTTCATGAACAAAACCTTTTAACAGTGGTACTTATTGCTTATAGACTAATCACCAATGTAATCAGAGTGTGAAAAAAAAACCCTGATCACCCCCCTCCCCTCCAGAGTAGTACAATGTAGATAGATAGATAAAAAAAAACTTAAAAACAATCCCTTGAGATAGCAAAACAGTAATCCTGGCCAAAAAACTACCTAGCCTAATTTATTTTTTTCATGTATTGCCTTAATAACCCATGGAAAAAAAGCCCTCTGTACCTATTTATTCTAACTTTAATATTCCTGTAATGTCAGCCTGATGTTAACAATTTAAATAAATGATAGCCAGGATGGATTGGATCACCTATTATTTTCTCTGCTCTACAAAGACAGTGGGAGTCATAGATTTCTGCTAAAGATGGAAGCTTATATTTTCTGTGTAGTAAGAATTATTCTCTGAAGAGCTAATCTGTGCTAATACAGTGCACTATCCCTTTAAATAAAGTGCTAAGATAAAATGGTGTATATAGTTCATGGGTCAAACGACAGTATCTATGGGAACTACTGAGTGAAAAAAGTGTACACCAATAACTAAATTGGTCACTCCTCTTTATATGATCTAAAACCATCTAATGTGACCATAGAATGCAATAAAATTAGCAAAAATGTATATGTGCAATACTCTGTGACAAAGTACAAAATCATATACAGATAAATAAAAATGAAAAAATAAATAAAAATAAAAATATTATTCACATTAAAATATTCCTTAATTTTCGCCTTATAAGCCAATTTTACTTCTTTTATGCCTCACTTTAGGTTAGCCCTTGCAGCATTATACACTTGTTTAACCCCATTCTTAAAGGCGCTATTACGCTCCCTAAGAAGGTATGACACTTTCTTAGTCATCCAAGGTTTTTTATTTGGGTAAACCGTAATTCTGTAACATAGCCTACACAGCCCTAATAGGGGTATATGCTGGAATTAAAAATAAAGGCAGATGATTCGACTGAGCCAAAAAAAATTTGTAGATCTAAATGGATGAGCATATATTTACATCCGTTTTTCCATAGAGATACATTAATGTCCATTTTTCATCTGTCACTGGATTAAAATATTTTAATTAAATAAAATAATACTAGTTTAGTCTACGAAAATACAACTAAAACAATTGAGTTGACTAAAATATGACTAAAATCGAATTTTAGTCAAATGACTAAAATACGACTAAAACTAAAATGGCATTTTAGTCAAAAGACTTTGACTAAAACTGATTTGAAATTTGATGTCAAAATGAACACTGCAATATCAAATACAAATATGTAGGGGGCATCTATCTACTAAGCTGCTAAAAGATAAAAAATATTAAGAAAATGGCTTTTCTTATTTTGTTTCTTAATATTTAATGTTGGCGGTATATTCAGGGAATATGTGCAATGGCATTACAGCCAATGGGATTCACAGATTTTTGGGTTTTTTATATTTTCAAGTTGTAATTCTGCTCATCAAAAAACAATATATTTGCTTGTTTATGAAACTTGACTTTATTTATAAAGATGTTATATATCGCAACAGTTAAATCTGTGTCTGTAGTGCATGTTCAAACCTTATTCAGATGACTAAAATATTACTAAAACTAAAATGGCATTTTAGTAAAAAGACTAAAATAGGACTAAAACTAAAATTACATTTTAGTCAAAAAACTATAACTAGAACTTAATCAAAATTTGACTGGTCCCTGATCACCGCTACACCAGTCATATTTTCCCTAATCACTGCCACACCAGTTACAGTGTCCCTGATAACCACCACACCAGTTATTTTGTGCCTGATCAGTGTCACACCAGTTCCATGATCATCTCCACACTAGCCACATTGTCCCTAATTACTGCCACTCCAGTCATATTGTCCATAATCACCACCACACCAGTCAAAGTGTACCTGATCACCACCACACCAGTTACAAAGTCACTGATCACAGCCACAACAATTAGTGTCCCTGATCACTGCCACCCCAGTTACAGTGTCTATGATCATCGCCAAACTAGCCATATTGTCTCTAATTACCGCCACTCCAGTCATATTGTCCCTAATCACCACCACACCAGTCATAGTGTCCCTGATTGCCACCTCAACAGTTACAGTGTCCCTGATCACCGGCACACCAGTTATAGTGTCCCTGATCACTGCCACACCAGTTATAGTGTCCATGATCAACACCATACCAGTTACAGTGTCCCTGATCATACTACACCAGTTACAGTGTCTATGATCATCGCCACACTAGCCACATTGTCCCTAATTATTGCCACTCCAGTCATATAGTCCCTAATCACCACCACACCAGTCATAGTGTCCCTGATTGCAACCACAACAGTTACAGTGTCCCTGACAACCGGCACACCAGTAACAGTGTCCCTGATGACTGGCACACCACTTACAGTGTCCCTGATCACCGCCACACCAGTTATAGTGTCCATGATCACCAGTTACAGTGTCCCTGATCATGCTACACCAGTTACAGTGTCCATGATCACCGCCACACCAGTTACAGTGTCCATGATTACCACCACACCAGTTACAGTGCACATGATCATCGCCACACTAGCCACATTGTCCCTAATTACTGCCACTCCAATCATAATGTCCCTAATCACCACCACACCAGTCATAGTGACCCTGATCACCACCACACCAGTTACACAGTCACTGATCATTGCCACAACAGTTACAGTGTCCCTGGTCACCGCCACACCAGTTAGTGTCCCTGATCACAGCTACACCAGTTAGTGTCTATGATCATCGCCACACTAGCCATATTGTCCCTAATTACTGCCACTCCAGTCATATTGTCCCTGATCACCACCACACCAGTCATAGTGTCGTTGATCACCACCACACCAGTCATAGTGTCCCTGATCACCACCACACCAGTCATAGTGTCGTTGATCACCACCACACCAGTCATAGTGTCCCTGATCACCACCACATCAGTCATAGTGTCGCTGATCACCACCACACCAGTCATAATGTCCCTGGTCACCACCACATCAGTCATAGTGTCCCTGATCACTGCTACATCAGTGTAGTGTAGCCTCTGCCTGCTGGCTGTACTAACACTGGGTCTGTTTATTGACCGCATTTCTCCCTGCTGCCTGGACCAATCCTTTGCTGAATAACTTGTTTCCCACTGCCTGTATCACCATCTCTTCTGGAAGTGGAGCTCCTCACTTAGAATACAAGATGGAGATAAGTATAAAGACCTCTCAGACATTTTAAATGTTTACATGGTAAAGCCCTGTCTACAAGCAGACACAAGACACCTGCTATGACCTCTGGTAGGCACTGGTAGCATCTTTTGTGTTCCTTTTTTTCACTAGAGAACTTACCCGTCTGATTTCAGGACTAGGCTTTGCCGAATTCCATCCTACTATCTGATGAG
Source organism: Lithobates pipiens (assembly GCF_037356315.1). NCBI lineage: Eukaryota > Metazoa > Chordata > Amphibia > Anura > Ranidae > Lithobates > Lithobates pipiens. Next base: position 429,037,237 of record NW_027507758.1, read on the forward strand.
GCACTCTCATTGGACACAGGGGTGACAGTTGAAGTGCTTAGCCTGAGAATCAAGGACATCAGACTTGTAGTAACAAAGTAAAACTAGTTTCAGAAAAAAGTCTACAGAGAAAGATCTTCTAGCTAAGAAAAATAATAGGAGGCTTCCTGTGGTGCATTTTACTTTTAACTGTGTAAAATAGCTGGTGGGGTCATGTATTCTGAGAAAATAATTTCTCCTAACATGCATTGATCTGTAAAATAATAACAAGAACAAGACTGTATATGTATATTTTTTTGTGTATCCATTCTTAGCCTGTCCACAGTTATCACTGACTCACCAGCACAGTGGGGGTTAAAGGTTCACTTGGCGGTCAGCAGGAACATTAAAGGACTGAAAAACTGGTCTAAAAGGCCACAGCTGTTCCTATGAAGACATTTACCCAGTAGCTTTGATATGCAGTCATGACTGTACTTAATAATCCGCATAAACCTGAAGCCCCTCACCAGACGCTGTGTAACACTGTTTTGTTGCAGCACATTGCAATGCAGTAACTTTAAATTGCTGCCTAATCTGGGACAAAGTGCTCAATACGACGTTTGGCTCTTAGAAGAGATAAATGTTGCTCACCGCTTCTATTTAGCATTGTGGTGAACCAGTGTTTAACTTTAATTGAGATAAATGAGAATGGCAATTAAAAGCAAGACGTGGTATTAAGCAGAGCATTAATTATTCCAGCTTGTGGTTTTGGTGAAGGAATGGTATACGTGTATCTATTACCTCAGCTGTTATGGGAGCCTAGTGTTCAGCTACGGTTAGGAAGCAGAAATTGATGACACAATGTTTATTTTTTGGTGCTTTACCTCTAATATATATATATATATATATATATATATATACAGTATCAATAAAATGGCATTTATGTTGAACTGAATCTGCGCCTACACTTTAGGAGTGATTCATAAAATGTGGGCTGTGGTGTGAAACCTGCAGAGAACACTGTGTTTTCTCTGGAGGAGAGGCCAGTCAAAGACTTGTCAAAGTCAACGGACTATCTTCCCTCTGACAAATTTTGTTATTTTTGTTTCATGAATAGTGTTTTAGAGTTCCAAAGAAAGAACATTTGTAATGCACAGCACTGTGCTTTATAATAGTGCCATGTTTTATTTTACCCAAAGCATAGTTAATACCTGGAGCAGACGTCCAGCAGAGGCAATGGGGCAATGGTTCGGTCAACAGTAAGGGAATTTAACCATGCATAGGACAAACATACAGTGCATCCGGAAAGTATTCACATCGTTTCACTTTTTTCACATTTTGTTACAGCCTGATTTCAAAATGGATTAAATTCATTATTTTCCTCAAAATTCTACAAACCATACCCCATAATGACAAGGCAAAAGAGGTTTGTTTGAAATCTTTGCAAATTTCCTTTTAAAACGTGAAAAAACTCACATGTACATAAGTATTCACAGCCTTTGCCATGATACTCAAAATTTAGCTCAGGTGCATCCTGTTTCCACTGATCATCCTTGAGATGTTTCTACAACTTGATTAAAGTCCACCTGTGGTAAACTCAGTTGATTGGACAAGATTTGGAGAGGTACACTCCTGTCTATATAAGGTCCCAGAGTTAACAGTGCATCTCAGAGCATGAACCAAGCCATGAAGTCCAAGGAATTGTTTATAGACCTCCAAGACAGGATTGTATCGAGGCACAGATCTGGGGAAAGGTATAGAAAACATTGTGCAGCTTTGAAGGTCTCCGTGAGCACAGTGGCCTCCGTGATCCGTAAATGTAAGAAGTTTTTACCAACAGGACTCTTTCTAGAGTGGACCGCCCGGCCAAACTGAGCGATCAGGGGAGAAGGGCCTTAGTCAGGTAGGTAACCAAGAATCTGAAGGTCACTCTGACAGAGCTCCAGCATTTCTCTGTGGAGAGAGGAGAACCTTCCAGAAGAACAACCATCTCTACAGCACTCCACCAATCAGGCCTTTATGGTAGAGTGGCCAGACAGAAGCCACTCCTCAGTAAAAGACACACGACAGCCTGCTTGGAGATTGCCAAAAGGCACCTGAAGGACTCTCAGATCACGAGAAACAAAATTCTCTGGTCTGATGAAACCAAGATTAAACTCTTTGGCCTGAATGGCAAGCATCATGTCTGGAGGAAACCAGGCACCGCTCATCACTTGGCCAATACCATCCCTACAGTGAAGCATGGTGGTGGCAGCATCATGTTGTGGGGATGTTTTTTAGCGGCAGGAACTGGGAGGCTAGTCAGGATTGAGGGAAAGATGAATGCAGCAATGTACAGACACATTTTTGATAAAAATCTGCTCCAGAGCACTGTGGACCTCAGACTGGGGCGAAGGCTCGTCTTCCAACAGGACAACAACCCTAAGCACACAGCCAAGATAACAAAAGAGTGGCTACGGGATAACTCTGTGAATGTCCTTAAGTGGTCCAGACTTAAACCCAATTGAACATCTCTAGAGAGATCTGAAAATGGCTGTGCACCGACGCTCCTCATCCAACCTGATGGAGCTTGAGAGGTCCTGCAAAGAAGAATGGGAGCAACTGCCCAAAAATAGTTGTGCCAAGCTTGTAGCAATTTACTCAAAAAGACTTGAGGCTGTAATTGGTGCCAAAGGTGCTTCAACAAAGTATTCAGCAAAGGCTTTGAATACTTATGCATGTGATTTTTTTTTTATTATTATTATTAAATTTGCAAAGATTTCAAACAAACTTCTTTTATGTTGCCATTATGGGGTATTGTTTGTAGAATTTTGAGGAAAATAATGAATTTATTCCATTTTGGTATAAGGCTGTAATATAACAAAATGTGGAGAATGTGAAGCGTTGTGAATACTTTCTGGATGCACTGTAGATCTATACTCAAAAAGGTTAGGAAATAGAAAAAACATGATGGACCACTGGAACTTTTTCAGCTGTCATTCTTTTTTTTTTCTAAATACTGGTATAGCCATATTAATGCCATTCCACTGCTTTAAGAATGATTGAATTATAGCATTTACAAATGCCGTGGAAATTCAGTGATTAGGCAGAACTAGTTATATCAGTTCTTGCTTGTACAGGAAGGAGCATTAGGGTTTCATATTTTAACATCAACTTAGGCTTCAAACTCAGATGTAAACCCCACAAACCCTTGGAAGACTAAAAAATGTTATATAAGAAGGATTATGATTGCCTAGGCCTCCAGGCTCAAAAGAAGAAGATTTTGAAAGATCTCTGACTTCCTAGAGCAGAATTACACTTTTGAGACCTAACACAAGAAAGCTTTAGTCCAATTAGTCCAATAAATAAAAATTCTCCAGGATCAGCTGAACCATACTCTTTAAAAAATAAAGAAATAAAAGCCCAGGAAATGCACATACAAGTTTTTTTTTTTTATTTGGCAACAAGATTAACAGATCTTTAGCTGAAGCACTTAGGGAGGTACTGTATAACTGGAATCCCACATCTCCTGTATTGCTTCGGGAAACAGCATCCTCATCTCCAAATCCAAGGAGGTGACAAGCTATTTTTAAAGACATTTACACATTTCTATACAATCTTCTACCCCCCCCCCCCAGAATCAGAGCTTCACCTTATTCACTAAGAGAAGGGAAAATTCCGTTGCCTTTAGTAAATGAACACCTATAGAAAGTGAACAGTCTATTTGCCTTTTCGTAAATCAACCCCTATGGGGCTGATTTACAAAAGGCAAATAGACTGTTTACTTTGCAAGGGAAGTTTCACTTTGCAAGGGAAGTTTCATTTTGCAAGGGAATTTATTGAATGTGGTGAAATTTTACTATGGAAATAATCCCCAATCAGGTGCAAGAAAAAATGTTAAAAGAGCTGTATTTTTGCTTGCACATGATCAGATGATGGAAGTCAACAGAGCATTGCCTCATTCACTAAGCTAAGGAAAAAGTCATTGTGACAACATTGGACAAAAATAAGTGGCTAATCAATAGGTCTATTGCTTGTAGGCTTTCAACAAGTTTACAGATTTCAAGATTCCTTCTCTATCAGACTTTAAAGTCCTTTACCAACTTTGTGTGAATTCCTCTGCTAGAACTGCATCAACCCCCGACAGGGTTTTACATTTTTTGGACACTCTACTCAAAACTAAAAATACGTTTTGGCTTTAGATATATTTTATGTATTAATTTAAAATGTAAATCATAATTTATTATTTTGAATATTTCGTATTAAATGTTATGATACATTTATAAGCATTTGAATTCAATTAGCAAGGAGAACGTGTTACTAAAAACATATAAATGTGGTTTTCCCATGCAGCGCAGTCTAGACAGAGAGGTTCCCATTATTTTCTACAAGTCATGGCTCATTGGACTTTGTCTTTGTATAGTTATATATTATATTCAATAGATCATAGCTCACATGACGAGCAGGAAGTTAACATGACAGGAACAGTTGGCAGCTATACATTGCTGGGTTTAAAGTCTGCTATACGGATCTCAGAAATCACTGTCCATCATGGCCACTGAAAAGTGTAATTTCCAGTAGACAATTACATACATGCAAGTATCATTACACAATCTATAATTGTCTAACACAATGTACTATTTGGTGAAATTACATACTTTATCTGAAATAGGATGTTATAGAACCAGCAACCCTTACTTTTATTGTAGTATACATGGTCATTACAGAATATACTTTTTTCTCTTAAGCAGAAAAAGCCTCTAACATGGGGAAATTTTATTAATTCTGTGAGGGTTTCAAAAATTTAAGTATGGAATGCTTAAAACAGATGGCAATAAGGGCAATATACATGGCTACCATCAAACTGAAGTATTACAGAAAAAGGTAATAGCACAATTAGAACATGCATAAATTACCATCAAAATGATCGACAGCCTTCCTGACATACTACTAAAAATGTTTAGCTCATGGCCTGCCTTTCCCAGTACAGGAACATGTTAAGAAAAAATAATGCTGGGGCATGCCCTAGAGAGGACGAGGGAGAGGAAGGTTTGGTGGTAAACATGGGTTCATGCATTTCCTGCAGCTGTGCTGTGATGTCTCTTCAAATGTAACACTGATGCTTCTGTAGACAGCTTTTGAAGGGTGCCTACAATACTCAAAACTTGCACCTATCCATTTAGCCATCAGAGACACACCCTTCCCCTCCAAAGGCATTGGGTGCCTTGGCCTATAGCAGTGATCTCCAAACTGTGGTCTGTGCATCAAATGAGGCTCTTTACTTGCCTTTATCCAGCCCTTGGAGCAATGTTCCTACAACTGATATGAGGCACTAATACTCTGATGGCGAGGCACTATTCCTCCAACTGCCACCAACAATGAGGCACCATTCCTTCCACTGACACCAACAATGGGGCATGATTTCTCTCACTGATATAAACATTTAGGCACTATTCCTCCCACTGACACCAACAAGGAGGCACCATTCCTTCCACTGACACCAACAATGGGGCAATTGAAGGTCATCAGTTAAGCTGGTAATACGGTACATGGATGGAAATTTGACCAGTTCATCGGAGACCGGCTGAATTTAAATGCATGTATGGGCAGGCTGGTTGTACACAAGTCAATCTATTGGTCGACTTGTGAAAAATGAACCTGTTGGAAAAAGTTCTCTCTGGCTATAGGCGACAGAGCTGACAAGTGTATTCTGACAGTGGGACAGTTTTGACAGAGGGTGAGATAAAGCCACAGGTCATACCTTTCATCACTGGAATAAAGTGACCGATAGCACCTTCAATCACAGGGATAAAGCCACAGAAAACATTTTCCATCCCAGAGATGAAGCCAAAGATAATACCTTCCATCACAGGGGTAAAGCCACAGATAATGCCTTGCACCACAGGGGTAAGGCAACAGATAATGGTTTCCATCACTGGGGTAAAGCATAACATCACCTTTCATCACAAGCTAAAACCAATGCAAACACCTTCCATCACAGGGATAAAGCAACAGATACAGCCTTCCAGCACAGACTAAAACCAAAGATAATCCCTTCCATCACAGGGGTAAAGTTAAAGAGAACACTATCAAGCACAGACTCATGATGGTCTACAGGCAGGGAAAGGAACACAGTACATTCCGCCAATGAATACCATACCAATTAGATAATTTACACTATTCATAGGTAATTTCCTACCTAAGCAATGTATTTATTTTGTATACAATTTGGCAGACCCCTGTAGTGCATAGTTGGGGGAATTTCAATGCGATTGTACAGTAAAATTGTAATGTGCCCAGCCATCTTTAGCAATGTCCCCCCTTTTACAAATCTGGAGAAAGAGTTCTTCGGCCTAAGCCCATCATATACAACCTATGCTGCATGCTGGAACTCTCTTCCTCCCAGAAGTATAGTCCACAGTACCATGGGCTCAATTCATTAATCTATAATGCATGTGTTATATGCCATATTGATTATTTTTAGCAGTGTCATTGTTATTAACCCTACTTCTAACAAGGGTTGTCAATGGGGTTAGGGTGAGAGAAACCATAAATGCTAATTTGAGGGTTATAGTTACAGGAAATGTGAGTAGGGTTGTCATCTGTATTAAAAAAAAATGGTGGGCATGTCCTATTTGTTATGTTGGGGTGCCCATAAAGGAGGTGTAGCAATTACAGTTCACCATAAAACTCAATTTGCTCCTTCCATTAACATGATAGATTAAGGATAGATTAGCTAGATTAACATGTCACAAAAGTAACATTCCCACATACACACACGGGCGATCAGATAGTGCCTCTCCACATGGTCCAGAAGGCTACAGGGGCATCCGGTCAGGATCCAGTCACGGCAGTGGCATGTGTCAACCATCAAGGAGGAACGAGGAGCTCGGCCGCATCACGGGAGGTCACTCACATCCTCCAGTGGGCAGGGCACGTGCCGGCCCTGTTGGCCATATACATTCCGGCTGGTAGGCAGACTACCTAAGTCGTCAGATGCTGGACCCAGGGGAATGGTCATTGCATCTGGATGTATTCCTACTCCTTTGCCTAAGGTGGGACACACCAGATGTGGACCTCTTGGCCTCTCGGCTCAATCGGAAAGTGCAGAGGTTTGTATCCAGGACAAGAGACCCCTGGGCGGACGCGTCCGACACGTTGATGGCTCCACGGGGGCATTATTTGCTGTTTTATGCCTTCCCTCCACTCAAACTTCTACCATGTCTGCTGCGCAGACTGGAGGATGAGGGGATTCCGGTGATTCTGATTGCCCCAGATTGTCCTTGACGTCCTTGGTACGCCGACCTAGTACGACTGGTGGCGGATGTTCCTTGGCGGCTGCCGATGCGAGAAGACCTATTGCAAGGACCAATACTTCATCCTGCTTTACCGTCGCTGGTTTTAACGGCATGGCTGTTGAAAGCTAGGTACTAAAGGACCGAGGTCTGTCGGTCATCCCTGTGCCAATCGCCTGCTGGTTCCTATATTTTCCTTTAAACTGTAACCTCTCCCCCTAAATTTTGTAAATCCCCTACTTCTGGTTGCTAGGAGGGGCAACCCACCTGCTCTCATAGGATGTGTCAGAACAATCAGAAAACATATAATAGGCCAGTAATTAAATAATACACCTTTATTAGGCTTGATGTACACTAGCAGCTTCTAAACTTGAGTTTAGGAGCTTTTGCTGTTTTTCTTTGCCAAAGTTCCTAAAATCAACTCCATAAAAACCCATGTGTCAATGTAGACATATGCTGTTAGCAGAGTTTAGGAGCTGCTGCCGTTAGGCGAGGTTTAACCTCCTGATCCTAAACTCAGTAGCATTGCATTCAGAATAGGAACATTTTGACCGCCAAGTGTGGGAAAATGGAAAACCGTGGCAAAATCGCAGTTAATGTGGGCAGGGTGTACATGAAGCCTTATCATTGTCAAGTGGCCCTGAGCTACAGCAGGATGGTCAGTGTGAGGAAGACTTAATGAGTATGTAAACCAAACATTTGCTATTCCTGATATGTGCCTGCTTGTACCATGTACTTGTATTATAAAAATACATGGTGTTCCCGTCAGAACACTGATCACACTAAGCAGGAGAACATTTCATGGTCAATTCTCTAGCTGTGCTTGGAACTCAACCTGCTCTCCAATGATCAGACTTGTTCTAGCACCCCCACCCCTGCACAGCCTTTCACTGTGAAGTTCAGTGAGCTGCTGTTTATCCTCCCCTCAGCTCATATGCAGAGGAGAACAGAGGGTATGTGATCAGTTATAAAAATGTAAAGACAAAGGCATGTATACTGTTTTTATATGTATACACACATTTTCCCTTTCACTTCTATTTTAAACTGAATAGGTTGTTTTTCAAGGTGAGGGTTTTACAATCACTTTAAATAAAGCCAGCTAGAGACCCTTCTTTACCAAGTCTATATGTTTTTGATATGTTGTTTTATATCTCTTGAGGCTGTGTTTGCCTGACTGTAACTTTAGGCCGCGTACACACGCGCGGACTGTTCGCCCAACTTTGTCCGTCAAACAGTTTCGGCAAACAGTCCGCTCAAACTTAGCATGGACGGACATGGCCACACACGACGGACGAACAGTTTGCTGAAACCGTGCGCGATGACGTGAACGGCACGTACGACGGGACGAAAAATACGACGTCCTATACACTGCATTATAACTTTCGGCGTGTAAATCCTTTCTGAGCATGCGCGGAACTTAGTTTGACGAACAAGCCTACACACGAGCGGACTGTTCGCTGAAACAAGGTTTCAGCGGACAGTTTTTCGGAAATTCCGTAAAACCTTGTTCGTCAAACTGTCCGCTGAAACTGTCCGCTGAAAGCCCACACACGAGCGGACTGTCCGCCCAAACACTGTTCAGCGGACAAAGTTGGGCGAACAGTCCGCCCGTGTGTACGCGGCCTTAGACTAAACATACGGGATGAGTCATTTACTTCTGTGGAAATCCCAACTTGAGCTATTGAGGTCACTGTTTTTTTTTCAACAGGCTGTAAGGAGATAGAACAAAAGGAACCAAGCAATGGTTAACCATTTGCTAACCACACTATATATATATATATATGTATATGTATATATATATATATATATATATACACACTATATTATTATAAGTTGTGTAATATTTATTTACATGACAAAAAATAAGAAACTATATTTTGGACAATTTCTTTTAGCCCATATGGGACAACCCATTTATTTACAACAAATTGGCCAATGTAAACAGTGGTTTGTCTGTCTATGGGCTCAGTTACTTATCTGAAGCCAACTCAGATGTTCCTATGGTGTCATATCCAAACTTGAACTTAGTAAAGAACTCAGGCCAAGCATATGTGCTTCTGCATAATCTCCTTGGAGAATAGTTCATGGCATCCAGAAATATTTTGTTACTGAATATAAGCAGATGCCAAAAGCCGAGTCTGCAGGTTTCCTCTCACATTCAGTTTACAGTCCAGGAAAAGTGTTGGCTTTTGTGCTGGATAAAAATGTGTGGCTGTTTGGCACTTAGGTAAATGATCATCTGTTAAATAAAGAGTCAGTAAGAGCTTATTGTCGTAGGGCTGCCAGGAGGCCATGTGCGGCGGGCATGATTTACTGGTGCAGACACAATGTGCAGCTTCCAAATGATCTGGATCAACAGCTGCAAGGGGCAGGACCATCACAACAAAGGGACAGGGTGTAAATTATTAATAGGAGATTCTCTATTCTCCTACTGTCCAAAATAAACAACGTGGCAGCTCTTAGAATCGTATTTCGTGCTACCTAAGGCATTTTCCTATGTTTTATATCTCTATGTACGCCCCACAAGCAGCACATAATAGCTTGTGTACTAGTATATTTTAGTGACCCATATTTCTACTAATGTTCATTGTTCTGTCTGTGCCTTGCTGCCGCCTCGGGCTTCTTCTGAGTCACTAAGTGCTTCTCTTATCTAGGCCAGCAGCTATTGATATTCACCCAAGATCCACTAAACCGTAAGGAATTAGATAAGCAGTAATATCCCATAGGACAGAGTAAATGAGTAGGTGCCTCTGGTCATTATGAGTTGGCATTTATTAGTGTCGGCTACTAAACAAGCTGAAATCTGTTACACTTCTCTTCTGAAACTTTACTTGGGTGTCGAATTCTGCAGAGGACCTGCATATGTGCTATTGGATTGTTTTCCTGTCTGTAATATGTCAAAATGATTACAGCTAAATACACTATAGTTACCAAAAGTATTGGGACGCCTGCCTTTCTATGCACATGCACTGTAATGGCATCCCGTTCTTGGTCCGTAGGGTTCAATATTGAGTTGGCCCGCCGTTTGCAGAACAGCTTCAACTCATCTGGGAAGGCTGTCCACGTCTCTATGGGAATGTTTGACCATTCTTCCAGAAGTGCATTTGTGAGGTCAGGCACTGATGTTGGACAAGAAGGCCTGGATCGCAGTCTCTGTTCGAATTCATCCCAAAGGTGTTCTATTGGGTTTAGGTCAGAACTCTGTGCAGGCCTTTGGGGTGGAGGAACTTGACTGGCCTGGACAGGGTCCTGACCTCAACCCGATAGAGCACCTTTGGTATAAATTAGAGTGGCGACTGTGAGCCAGGCCTCCTCATCCACATCAGTGCCTGACCTCACAAATGGGCTTCTGGAAGAATGGTCAAACATTCCCATAGACACACTCCTAAACCTTGTGGACAGCCTTTTCAGAAGAGTTAAAGAGGAAGTAAACCCCGGATTTTTTTTCTTTTTTTTTTAAATATTATCATTTAACTATAAAATCTTTGGAAAACAACGCTGTCCAAAGAATTGCTCAATCGTTCAAAAAAGAGCCTAAGCCAGTGAGGCAAGCTCTAAAATGAATAGTAAATTAATTACTAATAATAAACTAAGTATAAGTTCTTGCTGCAACACAATGTGAGATACCCACAATAAACACAAGCCAAAAAATAAAGCTGCGCTAAAACTTATAAAGTGAAAAAACTAAAAACGTGATATTGTGACATATTAGATCTTAGTATCACATACTAAACAATGTGTGTGACCAAAAATTGTCACTTCAGTGGACTGAATTCATTTATTTCTTTGCGTTTCTCTTCCCCCTGGACTTTTTTTATGTGTGTTTTTTTATGTGTTTTAATTTTGAATAATTTTTGCACAATTTTTGGTCACACACATTGTTTAGTATGTGATACTAAGATCTAATATGTCACAATATCACGTTTTTAGTTTTTTCACTTTATAAGTTTTAGCGCAGCTTTATTTTTTGGCTATCATTTAACTATGTGTTTACATGCCTTGCACAATAAAACATCATCAAAAATCGCTTTGTAAATACCTTTTTTTATTATAAGAAAACATATCTTTTTCCGGGAATCAGCAGCTCCATCTTTACTATTAATCTCTGTCTCTTGTGTGGACATCATTTCCGCCCTTCCTTTGTTCCCCTGCCTAAATCTCGCACATGTACGGTCACGTGTAATCCAAGCCTCCATCTCGATTGTCATTACTACTGAGAAGGAGGGCACACTATCGCGAGGCTTCTATGCTGTGCCATTTAGAGTGGAAAGAATTGAGCCAGCATGCTGAGGATATAGCACACATAGCATGCCGTGAATGAAACAACGGACTGCGCATGCGCCAGTGACATCATCAAATATTGCAGGGCGGATTGTAAGGAGACTGTAAAAGTAGGTTAGATTTCACAGGCACCGGTCAGTAGACAGTGTATTTTGCGATGAGCTAAAGTGTAACTTGAAAGTTTACAACCACTTTAAAGCTGTTATAGCTGCAAAGAGTGGGCCGACTCAATATTGAACCCTACAGACTAATGCCTTGTACACACGGTCAGACATTCCGACCACAAAATCCGTCAGATTTTTTCAGACAGATTTTGCCCGAACCTTGTGTTGCATACACACAGTCGCACAAAGTTGACGGAAAATCCGATCGTTCTGAACGAGGTGACGTCAAACACATACGTCGGGACTATAAACGGGCCAGTAGCCAATAGCTTTCGTCTCTTAGTTTATTCTGAGCATGCGTGACACTTTGCACATCGGAATTGTCTACAGACGATCGGAATTTATGCGATTGGATTTTGTTGTCGCAAAATTTTAGATCCTGCTCTCAAACACTGTGTGTCGGAAAATCCGACAGAAAAAGTCAGATAGAGCCCACACAGGAACATAATCCTATCGGACTTTTTTCATTGGAATTTCCAACCGTGTGTACAGGGCATTAGACTGGGATGCCATTAAACTTCTAATGCGTGTAAATGCAGGTGTTCCTGTACTTTTGGTAATATAGTGTATAGGTTCAAATAATATTTTCATTTGCTTTTAAATTTTTTGTTTTGTTTTGTTTTTCTTAAACTATGTAGCTAAAAAGGCTAACGCTGTTTAATGGTATTTTAGTTCCATGGCAGGTAACTAAATATACAGTATATGTATTATAGGTTAGACACAATGATGTAATTTGCCCTCCAGGGCTCACTGGAGAGATGCCAAGTATTTGTGGTTTATTACAAAAGTACTGAATTGCTCCTTTGTTTCCTTTATTTATTTTGACAATTTGAAGCCTTTGTTTAGAACTATGGGTGGGAGGTAGACATCTGCACCATAAAAAAGACAGGTAGACCTGTATTGACTAACTTTATTGGTTTATAAATCATTTACATTCTCAAGCATATGAATGATCTGAAATACATATTAATAAAAACTAAAGAAATGAAATGACACTGCTCGCTATAGTAACAGATATGTTTGTATAATTTTGAAGGTAAAATACTGCTACTGTATATATTGTATATATTATATTGAATCATTCTATTAACATACAGTCTCTTAAAACCACGTTCTTATTCTTTAAAAATAATCTATACATATCCACTACTTAAAGCGGAATTCCAGGCTAATCCTAACCAAGCTTAAACCTGCTACCACCTCCTTGCTTCTAAATCCTATTCAAACTACCCTGATAAGGGGATGATGCTTATACTTACCTATTCTTACCTATTCTGAGGGCAGTCACTTGATCATCCCCCAGTGGTGGCTTCAGGGGAGAGGAGGAACAGCCAACAACCAAAAAAATATTAATGAAAAATATTCCCTAGGTAGAAAATAGCTGGGAGAATGAAGAATGTAGAAGGATCTAGGGGTACTAAATCAGATTGAGCAACAGCATGCAGTGCCGAGCTGCATCTACCAAAGCAGGCAGAATATTAGCACGCATAAAAAAGGGGGATATACTCCAGGGACAAAACTATAATTCTGCCACTCTATAAAGCTCTGGCCAGACCTCATCTGGAGTTTTCCGTTTAGTTCTGGTCACCAGTCCTCCTTAGGAATGTGCTGGAGCTAGAGAGAGTCCAAAATAGGGCAACAAAACTTATAAGGGGACTGGAGGACCTCAATTACGAGGAACGGCTGCAAATACTAAATGTATTCTCTCTGGAGAAAAGACGCTTGAGAGGGGACATGATAGCGATCTACAAATATCTCAATGAGGATCCCAGCATAGGAAATAAACGATTTAGTCCTAGGGAGTGTAAAAGGACATGGGCCAAACAATGAGACTGGAGGAGAAGAGGTTTAACCTTAAACTGGGTAGGGGGTTCTTCACTGTTAGAGCAATAAGGATGTGGAACTCTCTCCCACAATTGGTGGCATCTTAAAAGACACAGCATACAGGGATATGGGAAATCAGCATAGACACTGATACATGCACCTACACAAGTTGAACTGGATGGACTATTGTCTTTTTTCAGTCTTACCGACTATGTAACTGTAAACATGTAAAAAAAAAATGCCCCATAGAAGCCTATGGGTGACGTCACTGCACAGGCAGTTCAGGCATTGTTGGTGACCCCTCCTCTCCCCAGAAGCCAGCTGCTGAGGAGATCATGTGGCCGGACAGTTGCACCCTCAGAATAGGTAAGTATAAGCACCTTCCTTTCACAGGATAGTTAGAATAGGATTTAGAAGACGAGTAGGAAAAGGTTTAAGCATAGGTAGTAATAGCCTGGAATTCCACTTTAATAGCCCTGTAATCTATTTCTTATTAAATTGTTTTACTCTGTTTTTCTGGCACCTCGTAACTTTCTATGTGAGGTCCCAAAACCTCTCCTTTTCTACTTTCCCCTTTTTTTCTTTGGAACGAGCAGTGCATGTTAGCTGCAGTCAAGTGCACTGCTCTATGCACACTGCATATCGCATAGTCCATAGTCCATCTGAGGAGAAAGCAAGATACTGTGGCTACGTTCCTACATACAGTGAGACCAAAAAGAAGGCAGATCCCCGCAGCAAAAAAAAAAATTTAGAGTGTTAAAAGAGGCTGAAAGCAATAGGTACCTTTGTAAGAATACATGCTTCAATATAATGTCTTTAGACCTTACATGGTAATCAAACAGCCACATTGTGCCAGTGTACAGTTACTACACTTCTGAATATTTTCTCTGATTTAAAAAACTTAACAGTGTTTGTTTGTTTTTTCGTTACAGGTACTACTTGCCTAATTGCCTTGCTGTCAGACAAGGAGCTGACAGTTGCAAATGTTGGAGATTCACGTGGAGTCTTGTGTGACAAGGACGGAAATGCCATTCCCTTATCACATGATCACAAACCATATCAACTAAAAGAAAGAAAGCGGATTAAGAGAGCTGGTAAGATGCCGTCTGTCTGGATAGATTATTTATGCTTAAACTTTAACTCTCTGCTGCAAGCTATCCAAGAAAAAATACCCTTTACACATACAGAATCTAAATATGGTCAAGTTAACACAAAATCTGGTTGGTGGCTATTTTAAACTGTTCAACTTCTTTTTACAGAAGAAAATGTATACCTTTACAGAATGCTCTATCACAGGGATCTGCAATTAGCGGACCTCCAGCTGTTGCAAAACTACAAGTCCCATCATGCCTCTGCCTCTTGGTGTCACGCTTGTGGCTAAGGCTTGCTATGCCTCATGGGAGTTGTAGTTCTGCAACAGCTGGAGGTCCGCTAATTGCATATCCCTGCTCTATAATATAACCTTGGAAATGAATATATTCTCATAAAGAAGCATGACTAATAGAGGCCCTATCAGAGGGACTAGATTAAAACGAATTAGCCATTAACATGTTTGGGGACTGGGCACATTTTAAAACTTTAAAGTGGTGACCAGTTTAAAAGGGATGTATAGGGTTGTTTTCTCCTCTCCCCATATTAGAACAATGTTTCAGTTCTGTGTTATAACAGCAAAGTCAACAGTAAGATTCGAAAAACTAGGAACAGCTGACACTACTATTGTTAATTTCGGCTTTATAAAAAATACAGCTGGCAGCCGAAAAGAGGGACAAGACTTTTTTTTATTATTACAAATCAAAAAGAAAACCATTATCTATTCTCCAATCTGATTATCTGATTGTCTTTTCATCTAGAGTATATCTAACTGAAAGCAATTATTGCTATGTAAATTACTTGATTCTGCAGTTCAGTTAATGAAAGCAGTGACAGAGCTGCTAACACATAGAAAAATGCGGCTCCATGTACTTGTGCAGACAGCCATTTGAGCTGTAAGCCAAAATTCAGTATACTGATCTAATTGGAATTAGAGACGTCAAATATTAAAATATACACTCATGATCACCCCTTACC
The DNA here is from genome assembly GCF_037356315.1 of Lithobates pipiens. Taxonomy (NCBI): domain Eukaryota; kingdom Metazoa; phylum Chordata; class Amphibia; order Anura; family Ranidae; genus Lithobates; species Lithobates pipiens. Next base: position 429,052,805 of record NW_027507758.1, read on the forward strand.
ACCAACCTGACAGATAGCTAACCATCCTCCTTCCTGTCCTGGGCTGTACAAAGTTCATTTGCCAAAGAGACACTATTTCTTACACATTTCTTCTAAATTTAGAGGCATTTCAAGAGGTATTTCTAGAAAATAATTTAAAGAATAGTTTAAATTATAATTACAATAAGGGAAAAAAGTATTTGATCCCCTGCTGATTTTGGACCTTTGCCCACTGACAAAAAAATGATCATTCTATAATTTAATAGTATGTTTATTTTAACAGTGAGAGACAGAATAACAACAAAAAATATCCAGAAAAATGCATTCTAAAAAAGTGATAAATTCATTTGCATCATGTCTCTGAGCCAATGAGGAGGCAGAGAGCCGGGAGAGCAGCTGCTCTCATGCACATTGCTGATTCAAGATTGGGCTCAGGTAACTATCAGGGCTGAGGGGAGCTGAATACTGAAGGTTTTTTAAGATCACTTTAAGATATCGAGCAATTAAAATTAAACTGTAAATATTTAAACCATTTTTTCTACATGTGGAAAAGTCAAATATTTACCCTACCTGGTATCCTGTCTATTTCTGCAGTGTTAGGATCCCAGGTAGGGCACATTTTCTACTTTTCCACATAAGCTAAAGATGTTTAAACTGAATATGGCCATTACTCCATACAGAAATTAATCCAAACTGAATGGCCATTACTCCATACTCATACTCTTAGACCTCTCTGCTGCCTTTGACACAGTTGACCACCTGCTTCTCCTTAGCAACTACACTCCCTTGGCCTCTGTGGTTCTGCTTTATCCTGGTTCTCCTCCTACCTAACTCAGTGCACTTTCAGTGTCACTTAGAACTCCATCACCTCTACTCCTCTTCCTCTCTCTCTGTTGGGGTACCCCAAGGCTCTCTACTTGGGCCCCTCCTATTATCGCTCTATACCTCTTCCCTGGGCCAGTTGATAACCTCCCATGGCTTCCAACACCACCGCTACACCGATGACACCCAGATCTATCTCTCCACTCTTCAACTCACCCCTTCGATCTCCTCATGGATCTCAAACGTACTGAATGACATCTCGGTATGGATGTCACACCACTTTCTCAAACTCAATCTTTCTAAAACTGAGTTTGTAATATTTCCTCCTCCCCCCCCCCCCTTCCTTCAGCCTATTATGAATGCTGCTGCTAGATTAATACACCTCACTAATCGATCTGTGACTGCTGCCCCTCTCTGCCAATCTCTTCACTGGCTTCCCCTACCCCACCGTATAACATTTAAAATGCTAACCACAACATACAAGGCCATCCACAATATCACTCCCAGCTACATCACCAACCTCATCTGCAGATATCGCCCAAATTGTCCCCTCCACTCCTCCCAGGACCTCCTGCTCTCTAGCTCCCTTGTTACCTCTCTCCCATCCTCTGGAATTCCCTGCCCCCGTATATCCGATCAGCCCCTAACCTGTCCACCTTTAGGAGATCCCTGAAAACTCACTTATTCAGGGAAGCCTATACCACACCCACCTAACAACCCCATCAAATCATTCCCCGAATCTATTACCATTTGTAGAATGCACTGGTGAGCTCAGCAACATAAAAAGTCCTGGACGTCCATGGAAGACAACAGTGATGGATGATCGCAGGATCCTCTCTAAAGAAAAACCCATTCACAACATCCAGACAAGTTAAGGACACTCTCCAGGAGGTGGGCGTATCATTGTCAAAGTCTACAATCAAGAAAAGACTTCACAAGCACAAATACAGAGGGTTCACCACAAGGTGCAAACCATTCATACGCCTGAAGAATAGAAAAGCCAGATTCGACTTTGCCAAAAAACATCTAAAAAAGCCAAACCAGTTCTGGAAAAGCATTCTTTGGACGGATGAAACTAAGAATAATCTGTACCAAAATGACAGGAAGAAAAACGTGTGGAGTAGGCTTGGAACAGCTCATGATCCAAAGCACACAAATCATCTGTAAAACATGGTGGCACTTGCAGTGTAATGGCATGGGTATGCATGGCTTCCAGTGGCGCTGGGTTATTGCTGTTTATTGATGATGTGACAGAAGCAGCTGGATGAATTCTGCAGTGTTTAGAAATATACTGTCAGCCCAGATTTGGCCAAATGCAGCAAAGTTGATTGAATGGCACTTCACAGTACAGATGGACAATGATCCAAAACACACTGCAAAAGCAACCCAGGAGCTTTTGAAGGAAAGAATTTTAATATTCTGTAATGGCCGAGTCAATCACGTGATCTCAACCCAATTGAGCATGCATTTCACTTGCTGAAGGCAAAACTAACGGCAGAAAGACCCACAAACAAAGAACAACTGAAGACAGCTGCAGTTAGTGCCTGGAAAATCATCAGGAAGGAGGAAACCCAGTCTTTGGTAATGTTCATGGGTTCCAGTCATTGCCTGTAACGTATTCTCTACAAAACTGTATGTACAGGATTCTGTACAAAACTGTATGTACAGTATCTCACAAAGGTGAGTACACCCCTCACATTTTTGTAAATATTTTATTACATCTTTTCATGTGACAATACTGAAGAAATGACACTTTGCTACAATGTAAAGTAGGGAGTGTACAGCTTGTATAACAGTGTAAGTTTGCTGTCCTTTCAAAATAACTCAACACACAGCCATTAATGTCTAAACCGCTGGCAACAAAAGTGAGTATGCCCCTAAGTGAAAATGTCCTAATTGAGCCCAAAGTGTCAATATTTTGGTGGCCACCACAATTTTCCAGCACTGCCTTAACCCTCTTGGGCATGAAGTTCACCAGAGCTTCACAGGTTGCCACTGGAGTCCTCTTCCACTCCTCCACGGTGACATCACGGAGCTGGTGGATGTTAGAGACCTTGCGCTCCTCCACCTTCCATTTGAGGATGTCCGACAGATGTTCAATAGGATTTCGTTCTGGAGACATGCTTGGCCAGTCCACCTTTACCCTCAGCTTCTTTAGCAAGGCAGTGGTCGCCTTGGAGGTGTGTTTGAGGTCATTATAATGTTGGAATACTGCCCTGTGGCCCAGTCCCGAAAGGGAGCAAATCATACTCTGCTTCAATATATCACAGTACATGTTGGAATTCATGGTTCCCTCAATGAACTGTATCTCCCAGTGCCAGCAGCACTCATGCAGCCCCAGACCATGACACTTCCACCACCATGCTTGACTGTAAGCAAGACAGACTTGTCTTTGTACTCCTCACCTGGTTGCCGCCACACATGCTTGACAGCATCTGAACCAAATAAGTTTATCGTAGTCTCATCAGACCACAGGATGTGGTTCCAGTAATCCATGTCCTTAGTCTGCTTGTCTTCAGCAAACTGTTGGGCTGCGGGCTTTCTTGTGCATCATCAAGAGGCTTTCTTCTAGGACGATAGCCATGCAAACCAATTTGATGCAGTGTGCTTGATATGGTCTGAGCACTGACAGGCTTACCCTCACCCCTTCAACTTCTGAAGCAATGCTGTCAGCACTCGTACGTCTATTTCCCAAAGACAACCTCTGGATATGATACTGAGCATGTGCACTCAACTACTGTGGTTGACCATGGCAAGGCCTGCTCTGAATGGAACCTGTCCTATTAAACCGCTGTATGGTCTTGGCCATCCTGCTGCAGCTCAGTTTCAGGTTCTTGTCAATTTTCTTATAGCCTAGGCCATCTTTATGTAGAGCAACAATTCTTTTTTTTCAGGTCCTCAGAGAGTTCTTTGCCATGAGGTTCCATGTTGAACTTCCAGTGACCAGTATGAGAGAGTGAGAGCGATAACACCATATTTAACACACCTGCTCCCTATTCACACCTGACACCTTGTAACACTAACGAGTCACATGACACCAGGGAGGGAAAAGGGCTAATTGGGCCCAATTTGGACATTTTCTATTGGGGTGTACTCACTTTTATTGCCAGAGGTTTAGACATTAAGGGCTGTGTGTTAAGTTGTTTTGAGGGGACAGCACATTTACACTGTTATACAAGCTGTACACTCACTACATTGTAGCAAAGTGTCATTTCTTCAGTGTTGTCACATGAAACGATATATTATAAAATATTTACAAAAATGTGAGGGGTGTACTCACATTGGGGTGAGGGGTGTAAATTAAGCCGCGTACACACGTAGCCGTCTGTCCATTTCCTGTTATAGGGGGGCAACGCTCAGGGCTGATTCACGCTTTTGCATGCACGTTTTTGAGAGCCCATTGGTTTTAACGAGCTGACAAACGTGTGGAAATGCCCGCAAAGTATGGCAGGCACAAAAAGTAAAGCATGGTACTGCGACACCATGCATTTTGGTGGGTGCAAACGCATGCGCATTTGCTAGATGGGTTTTGGGTGCCCTTGAAATTTTTAATGGCACTCGCGTGCATCTAAAGAGGACAGCGCGTTGCTGTGCAATAATGCATGCTTCCGCACTGCAAATGGTATGAACGGGCCTACATTCTTTGTCACCCATTAGTGACTCTACATTTTCAGCATGTCATGTGGGCTTGCAATGGAGATTACAGTAGTCAAGTAGGCAGGCATGTATAGTCAACTGTTGTCACCATCAGGAAATCTACCCTGAGAAGTACCCTGCAGCCATTGCTGGATTAAAGAAAGTTAATAAATATAAGTAGCTTTGTCCTATTGGATAAGGACCAACTGAATGAATAAATCTTATTTGCTAGACTTTCTTCTGCTTTGGCCTTCCTTCTACAGCAGGTCCTGCAAGGTGACAACATCCCCTACCAACTGTATAGCAGTATCATAAAATCAATAAGCAAGTTGTGTTGTATTAATAAGAGTATTTCAACAGAATGTAATATTGCCCTAATGACAGTATTATAACCAAACTCTCATGTGTATGCTGCAAATAAAATGAAACAAAAAAACGTTTCGGAGAAGTTATGCATTCACTTGAATTGAAAGCTCACATGGAATGTTAGTAAACACATAAAACTTACTTATTGCACAAAACCTAATAACCGAGCAAACAAACTGGAAATCTATTAAATTCTGAAAACATTATGTGCAGTTAGGTATGACCTAAAAACCTAAACTCTTTGAAAACCAGCATTCACACAGTGATGTTTAGTGTACGTGATGTTCCCATTTCTTCCCTGTGATTAGTCCCCTTAGGTTTAGGAAGCATCCCAAAGATTTGTGTACACTGCTGCAATGTGCTGTGATCAGCATAACACTTGGATATGGCTCAGGCTAATACGGAATCTTTTGTTTGTTGGATTCCTGTATGGAGGGAAAAAGCACAAGCCAAAAGCAGGATCAGCAGAAAATAACATATAGATGTACTGTTTTGAATATGTACATACTGGTGTCTTCACTTCCCTTGATGGTACCTTGTAGTGTGTTCACTATATACAAGAAGCATCTTAAAGCGGTAGTAAACCGCCATTAAAAAAAACACATTTATCTGCACATGAGCCCTCCAGTGCAGCTCTGTCCATATTCACGGAGTCTTCCTTCCAGGTTCGTGGGCTCCGACCATTTGGTCGGGGTTGCAAAGATGTCACTCCTATGCATGCGCACAGGAGTCCTGGCTGCGGCATGGTGCTCAGCTTTCAACAGCATACCGTGTGTCCTGAATGCGGAGTATCACTGCGCATCCACAGCTATTGTCAATGGCTATTACCAATGTGAATATCTCCTAAATGGTGCACGTTTAGGCGACATTCATTGTACCTACAAGTAAGCCTGATTGTAAGCTTATCTGTAGGTACAAGTTCCAAAAAAGATTTTACTACCGCTTTATAATACTGTAAGTATGCACTGTGAAGTTAGGTACACATGTACCAAAATTCGGATGGTTCGGCAGGAATTCTCCAACTTTTGGTATTTATTCACCTTTTTTTGTTCAACAGAAGCCACTATAATGAGTCAACGACTGTCTTCTGTCAAATGTCTGCAATGCCGATCAGTGTATTCTGGCTGGGGCAGTCCCCTGTCAGAATACAATAGCTCAGCATGAGAGATCCCTGCATCACACATCATTTGTGTTGCTGGGGGGATTTGTCCGCTTTTGTTTTTTTCATTAAAAACGCTGGTTGAATAAATAAAAACTATGGGAGTTATTTACAAAAGGCAAATCCACTTTGCACTACAAGTTCAAACTACAAGTGTAAAGAGCACTTGAAATTGCACTTGGAAGTAAAGTCGCTGTAAATCTGAGGGGGACATGCAAGAAAATTCAAAAACAGCATTTTGGCTTGCACATGATTGGATGATAAAATCAGCAGAGCTTCCCCTCATTTCAGTTCTAACCCTCAGATTTACAGCGACTGAACTTTCAAGTGCACTTTCAGTGCAATTTCAAGTGCACTTTGCTTAGTTTGCTTAGTTTGAACTTGTAGTGCAAAGTGGAGTTTCGTGAATAACCCCCTATGTGTGTATACCAAGCTTAAGACCATATCCAACCTACTCTAAGTACATCATACTAAACTTAGATGCTATGCATCGGAGAGAAAGATCTTTTGCTTATTCAGATCTGGTATTGGAAATCTGAGATCACTCAGTACCATGCAGAGTCTGCTAAGGCTAGCAATAGATTGGACTATATAAGAAAGGAGTAAATGTGCACTTTGTCAGAACACGTGTACATATAAGCTCAGTTTTGACCACTATCTACAATAAGTGTAGTTGAAAAACAAATAACTTTGTTAGCTAAGAAACAGGTCACACTGCTGCGTTGCCTTAAATCGCCCATGTCAAACTTGCGTTTTCTTGCGTTTTATGTGGATTGTATTAGGCAGCCAGTTTGAATGGGCATCAAGCATATAAAAAAGGGCATGACTCTTTTTTTTTTTTTTTTTTAATGCAATGCACAAATCATTCATGTCTGTGCACTGTAGTATATTGCAATGCATGTGTTCTGCAGAGAATTGTGTTAGTGCCTCGGGGGGCTTTATAAAATTAATTGGGACTGGAATACATGCATTGCAGTGCATTTTGCACACAAACTCTATTTTTACTGTAGGTTAGGGTGTTTTATTCAAAGTAGAACCTATTTAAAGTGTATGTATAGCAAAAACTTTTTATGATGTTGTTTTGGATTAAGTAGGTAAGAAGTAGAACCTTTGTTGGGCTTTTACTGCTGTGTCTCCACTAGGCAAATTCACCCTCTCTATTAGTCCTGGTGATACTCAGGTCGTTAGGACAGAAAGTGGTGGTAAGTTAAAAAAAAATCCAGGGTTGTCACCAGACCAAAAGGTATAAGAGGTAATGGTACATGTTTTAATGTAGACACCTGTTCCCTTTGACAGCTGTCTAAGGAGGAAATTCTTCACTTATAGAGATTTCCTTTCACTTTCTGTAGAGTCTCTGGTGCAAGAAGGGAAGTTAAAGTGCATGTCAGGCCAAAATAAAATAAGGTGCAGTACATCTCTTCAATACATGCATTTTCCCCCAATAATTAAAACCCTGCAGGTACTGCATATTATAGCATAGACATTAATCATTCTGTAATCCAAGATAAGAACAAGGAGGGCTAATTAGACTCCTTCAGTTAACATAGGACATCTTTACATTTCTGACACAATCAACATGTATTTTTGCACGTATTAAACAGGCATAACAAAATGCGTTTTCATTGATATATTTAACAATCTTATAAGGCAGCAAGAACAAATTATTTGTTTGAATATACTGTACATATGCTTTAAATGAAATACCTCCAACAGAGTAAAAAGCTCTGGCTATAAATGCACATTAAAGTGTACCATTCAGTAACTGTATAAATTAATGTGTGACAATACACAGCAACAGTATCATATTTTTTTAGAACAACTCAACTTTTTATCATTAAAAATTCATCCTTGAGTTCTGGGCCAGTGGCTTTACCTAAGCTAAGATGATGGCATCAGTCTTCTGCAGGCAGAGGGAAGCATTTTCCCCAGGGATCAGACTGTAACATTGTCAAAAAATAGACTTCCAATAGCCACATCCGAAGTTCTATAGAAGTAAAATTTGGGAAGGGAATACAACCCACCCCAAACAAAAGGAAAGGACTTTATTGGCTCAACATCAGACACCACATGTATATAAAAAATCAATATCTTTATTACAAAAATTTGAAAACACATGCACAAGTGAATAATGTTATAAAAACAGAAGAAACACCTCTCAAAATAACCAAGGGACAAGAAAGCCCAGAGTTTTGTACATCCCTCAGTTGACTGGGAGTTTAGGTAATAGACAATATTGTGTATCAAAATTGGTGAAATGTAGGTGTATAATAAACATGCATTTTATAGTAAACAAAATAATCCATCTATACAAAAAGTATAAAAAAGTATGCTCACACAGACATGGCAAACCACAGCGGACCAATGCATGTTTATTTATTTATCATTAATACTGTATTATTATTTCTTATATGTAGTGAAGTTCTCTCAATACATTGGGTCCCAAAGAAGCCATAAATTGGTGAAACATGTTGACCCAGGCAACTTGAAGAGTACAGTTATACACCTACATTTTACCAATTTTCCAACAAAAAAAAGGGTGCTTCACTATAATGTTTTTTAGACTTTAAAATTCTCTGCTAAAGAAGGTTATTAATCCAAGGATATAAAGTGGAATTCAACACTAGTACTAATTAAGCATACAATTCTTCCCTCCCCTTCTAACACCGATAGTAACTACCCTGTAAAAGTAAGATGCTTATGCTAACCAATTCTTAGCCCTTGTATACACGGACCTAGACTTCATGAGAGACATGCAATTGGGTTCTTACCTCAGATGCCTAACTGCCACATCTCAAGGGGTCTGTCCTAGCACTACATTCAAATGATTATGCTTAGACCGGATACCTTTATGACATTCGCCTTTACTATATTCTACATTTATTGTGGGCAAGCATCCCAGTATCAGTTCCTATCAAAATTAAAAACCTTACTGCAGACCCTAAACCCAAAAAGACCAGATATTTATCTTCGCTCATAAGAAGGCATTGGCTAACTCATACCAGGAGAAAGGATACACGTTACTGACACATTGGCATAAAACCTCACAGCTATTACATCAAATATACCAACATGTAAGAGAAATATGTTTTCAATATATTTAGAAAAAAAAAATTACATATCTGACAATATATTGTAAATACAGTAAAACTTTTTGACTTGATAAACAAGCAATGTCTTGATATACAAGTAGCGTCATGTCACAACTGAGTATAAAAGAGAAGAGAGGCAACTCTAAGTGTAGCAATATGGTTACATTTAATGAAGTTACACAATTTAGCAACTCACATGATTGATGACTTAAACAGGCATATCTAAGTATGCAGGCATCTGGGGTAAAGCTATCCACGTAGACCATCCTCCACACCGCCATTGACATAGCCCCTACACACTGCTCTCCATGAGCAATTCAAACATCACTTTCAGATCACTTTACTGCAGGGTAGACTTCCTGGTCACTATTGCAGACTGACAACGGTGAGAGCCGGCGTTGCGGAGGACGGTCTATGTGAACAGCTTTACCCTGGATACCTGCATACTTAGATGTCCCTTATTTAATCATCAACCATGTGAGTTGCTAAATGTTGTACCTTCATAAAATGTAACCATATTGCTACATTTAGAAGTGCCTCCCTTCTCTGTTATACACTGTAGCTCCTGCTAGATTTTGCTGTGGAGCTTGCCATTTGTGGATGGACATTTTATGGTTACACAACCTATCACATTGCTATAATCTTTTTAGATGGACTATAAACTGAAGGACTAAGGAATAAATGGTTGTGGAACAAATCATCTGAGTTTCCATTATTTCTTATGGGGAAATTTGCTTTGATATACAAGTATTTTGGGTTACAAGCATGTTTCTGGAACTAATTATGCAATCCAAGGTTTTACTGTATATGTCATATATATATATATATATATATATATATATATATATATATATATAATTTTTTTTTTTTTTTCTAAATATATTATAAATATATTTTTCTTCCATGTGGGAGATACCCTCCGGTAGCCCCTCGCTGTTAGCAATGCTAAGAGACCACAGGCAAATGCTTCTGTCCAAATCTGCGCAGAGTGGTGTCTGTATAATACAGAAGGTATGTTACTGGCCAGATGACAAGGAAAAAACAGAGGGAAGAAAGCCTAAAAAAGAAAACAAATACATTTAAGGCTACTTTCACATATATGCGGGTGCCAGAGAGCATGTAAATCGCACACATGCCTGCACCCACATGCAAAAACACACAAAACGTTGTGCTGCATAGGAAACGCACAGAGTGCCATTAACTCGCACCCCCACGCACCGAAAAACCCAGTGCACAGCAGCCCATTCTAATGGAAGGGCTGCCATGCCCGTGCACCCATGGCACGCAGAGCATCAGATTTAGGGCTAATGATTGGCAAGCTGCAATATATAACATTTTTGGTTTTGGGGTTAATACTGCTTTACAATCCATATTAAAACCCTTACAGGAATGTCTATTGCCAGTAAACCTACTTACTTATACACTATGAATTGAACGCTACAGGAAAACATATTTGGAACAGAGAGTACAACTGTTTTGCAAGAGGCGTGAAAGTCAAACTAGGTTAACCATCTTTGATAAGGATGGGGGCCTTTGACATCATCTGTCTCCTACATATAATGCCATTTTAACATTTCTACCCCTTTTTTCTGGCAACATTTCTCCCCTTAAGCATTGTACATCATAGTTTTTCACCTATGCAGACTTCCTCATGCCAACAATGAGATTATGTAACTAAATAAGAGTGGTTCCACAACTTTGAAACCTCCCATCCTGTTCTTGGACAAAAAAACATTTGCATAGACACATTCCATGGGGATTGAATTAAAGGAGAAGTATAAGGAGAAGTATAGCCTAAGCATTTTTGGCTGTACTTGGTTGTACTTCTTCTATGGATCACAGGAGTGCAATTTGTTCTGCACTCTTGTGGCCTGTTTTCAGCCACAGTGGGCTAAAGCCTGCTGTGGGCTGACGTCACAGAGCCGGTCAAGGCTCTGAAAATATCCCCACTATAAGATTGGGATCTGCCCAGAAGCCTGGACCAGCAGCTGGTTCAGCCTCTCAGTGAGCCAATAAGAGCCTGTGCCAGCTGCTCCTGCCCCCTCCACAGTTCAGTGCTCCGGTGAGTGCTGGATGGGCACAGCAAGGAGCCAATGACTGACATTCACCAGCTCTCTGCAGCCTGAAGACTGAGAGCTGAGTGATCAGTGGTGTTTGATTGCTCAGTTCTCGGTCTGGAGCCAGCAAGGGGCATCAATATGATATCAGTGCTACCTTTATGGATGTAAATGCTGGGTAGGTTTCCAGACGCTCATAAGAATTGAAGAAGTGGCTTCGATAAGCTATGAAATGTCTTCAGTATTACAGAACATGTCTAGTTAAATGTGACTAACTACTACTAGCTGCAGAATGCTATCTACATTGAATACCTCCTGTGAATCTAGCTAAAGGAAATTATTCTTTGTAAAATTCTTTGGTAAAACTGATAACTAATATGTATAATTGTTATTTTCTCCCTTTGTACATATCTTTTCTATTTTCTGTCCAAGATATTCTGTAAGTGTAAAAAAAAAAAAAAATTCTTTCCGCAACCATGGTAACTATCTTTCATTTATAGTCAGGATTTCCTGGAGTCCTAATCCCCTTGTTTTTGCAATTAGCTCACAGATTACCCTTCACAGATCTTGAGGTCAAATTACAGGCAGCCTAGTTCCACAATAGTGAGATACAGGCATATACTATATATCTAAAGTGATACTAATTCTTATTACAGCACTGGCATAGCCTCCCATTCAGCAAATATTTTTATCAAAAGTGAACATAAATTGCTTTCCTTTATACCTATGGAAAAGGAGAAGGTAAGGATCTGCAATTAAGTTTGCTAAGATCCTTAAATATTTTAGATTATTTTCTTCACTGCAAAGGTACTTCACATGACAGGAATTTAATACTCAAATCTAGGCAAACTTCTTTTTTTGTTTTTGATAGAGTAGGAAAGCGTTGATAGAGTAGTGGATATGTATTTGGCTAAAGGATAGATACCAGAGTGTGGTTGTAAATGGGGTTCACTAGGGACAGAGAACCATCACTAGTGGAGTACCACAAGGCTCTGTACTAGATCTTGTTCTATTTAATCTATATATGTAATATAACTTAAGGGTCGGTGGGTAATAGGGATGGGCTTCAAGTTCGAGTCGAACTCATGTTCGACTCGAACATTGCCTGTTCGGCAAACAGTGAACAATTTGGGGTGTTCGCTTCAAATTCAAAAAGCCGCGGAACACACTGTGCAAGTCTATGGGAGAAATCTAAAGTGCTAATTTTAAAGGCTAATATGCAAGTTACTGTCCTAAAAATTGTTTTTGGGGACCTGGGTCCTGCCTGTATCAATGCAAAAAAAGTTTTAAAAATTGACGTTTTTTGGGAGCAGTGATTTTAATAATGCTTAAAGTGAAACAATAAAAGTGTAATATTCCTTTAAATTTCGTATCTGGGGGGTGTCTATAGTATGCCTGTGAAGGGGCGCATGTTTCCCTTGCTTAGAACTGTCCCTACACAAAGTGTCATTTCTGCAGGAAAAAAAGTCATTTAAAATCACTTGCGGCTATAATGAATTGTCGGCTCCCGTAATACAGAGAACACACATTGAAAGTCATTGATAAAAAAAGCGTGGGGTTTTCCCAAATTTAATTACCAGGCCCTTCATATCTGGTATGGATATTAAGGGGAACCCCACGTCAAATTAAAAAAAAAACGACATGGGGTTCCCCCTAAATATCCATACCAGACCCTTATTCGAGCACGCAACCTGGCAGGCCACAGGAAAATAGGGGGGACAAGAGAGCGCCCCCCCTCAACCATACCAGGCCACATGCCCTTAACATTGGGAGGATGCTTTGGGGTCCCCCCAAAGCACCATGTCCCCATGTTGATGAGGACAAGGGCCTCATCCCCACAACCCTGGCCGGTGGTTGTGGGGGGTCTGCGGACGAGGGGCTTATCAGAATCTGGAAGCCCACTTTAACAAGGGGACCCCCAGATCCCGGCCCCCCCTGTTTGAAATAACGCGGGTTTCCGTTACATCAGAGGGGGGCGGGGTCACCCACACGTCATTGGGGAAGCCAGGCTTCCCCACTAGCATCAGAGGGGGACGGGGTCAGGTGATGGGTGGCCCCGCCCTCCCCATATAAGAAATGTCAGGCTGCCGGGATCCCGCAGTGTCTCTGCCAGTGGAGACAGAGGAAGGATGGATGGACTGCGCTGGATGGAGAAATCACCCGTCGCTGGATCAGATCAGCCATCGCTGGACCCCGGAGAGATGATCATCCGTTGTTGGATAGCAAGAGTTGATTACCACCGCTGGAATCTTTTTATTTTTTTTTAATAAAGGACTTTTTCAAAAGTGTGTTTGTCTTTTTTAACATTCTTTTACACTTTCTTTGTGAAATGATAGGGGTACTTTTGTACCCCCTTACCATTTTGGGGGCCCCTTGTTAAAGGGGGCTTCCAGATTCTGATAAGCCCCCTGCCCGCAGACCCCAACAACCACCGGCCAGGGTTGTGGGGATGAGGCCCTTGTTCTCATCAACATGGGGAAATGGTGCTTTGGGGGGGACCCCAAAGCATCCTCCCAATGTTGAGGGCATGTGGCCTGGTATGGTTCAGGAGGGGGGGGCGCTCTCTTGTCCCCCCTCTTTTCCTGCGGCCTGCCAGGTTGCGTGCTTGGATAAAGGGTCTGGTATGGATTTTTAGGGGGAACCCCACGTAATTTTTTTTTTATTTGATGTGGGGTTCCCCTTAATATCCATACCAGACCTGAAGGGCCTGGTAATTGAATTTGGGGGAACCCCACCCTTTTTTTTTTATCAATGACTTTCAATGACTGTTCTCTATATTACGGGAGCCGACAATTCATTATAGCCACGAGTGATTTTAAATTACCTTTTTTCCTGCAGAAATGACACTTTGTGCAGGGACAGTTCTAAGCACGGGAAACATGCGCCCCTCCACAGGCATACTATACACACCCCCCAGGTACGAAATTTAAAAGGAATATTACACTTTTATTGTTTCACTTTAATCATTATTAAAATCACTGCTCTCAAAAAAACTGACTTTTTTAAAACTTTTTTTTGCATTGATGCATGTCCCGTGGGGCAGGACCCGGGTCCCCAAACACTTTTTAGGAGAGTAACTTGCATATTAGCCTTTAAAATTAGCACTTTAGATTTTGAACGTTCGAGTCCCATAGACTTTAATAGGGTTCTAAAGTTCACACGAAGTTTAGGTCAGTTCGCAGGTTCTGGTGCGAACCGAAACGGGGGGTATTCGGCTCATACTTAGTGGGTAAGGTATGTCTTTTTTGTAGGTGGCACAAGGGTATGCAATAGGGTTGATATCCCTGGAGGTGTCTGTAACATGGCACATGATTTGGCATTGCTGGAAGATTGGCCAAAGCAGTGGAAACTGAAGTTCAATGTTTGGACTGTGTTCAAAGTTTGAAATGTTTCAAAGTGCAAAATAATGCACCTAGGAAAAAAGAATGCCTTGCCAGATTTAAATTATGGGGGTTTAGCACTACAGAGGAAAAATATTTGGGGTGCTTATTTCAGATGATTGTAAAATGAGCAAACAGTGTGACCAGGCAATGGGAAAAGCCTTCTAGGACACATCACTAAAGGGGTCACCAACCGGAGGAAGGAGGTCCTGATTCCCCTATATAGATCTTTAGTTAGACTTTAGAATACTGTGCCCACTTCTGAAGACCTCACTTGCAAAAAGATCTTGATAAGATAGAACGGGTTCCACAGATAGGCAACAAAAATAATTGTCTGAGGGATAAAACATATTAGGAAAGACTTCAGAAATGTAATATTCAGTCTGGAGGAAAGAAGAGAAAGGGGATGATAGAAACCTTTAAATACATCTAGTGAAGGCAGTGTATAAGGTTCAGGAAGCAGTATATTTTCAATATGAAGCCAAGATCAAGAAAACAGGGACATGGCCTCTAACTAGCAGGAGGAAAGTTCATAACGTAGACATTTTAGGAAGTTTTGTTTTACCAAAAGTAGTTGATGCTCCAGCAGAGGTAGTCAGTCAGTCAGTCAACACTGACTGGATTCAAACATGCTTGGGACAAACATAACTCTATACTCAGACAAAAAAATTAACAGAAAACATAAAATACAAAAGCATGTACTAATTTTAAAAAATGGGGCAGATTTGATGGAACACTGGTCTTTTTTCTGTTGTCACTTTTCTATGTTTCTATAGCGAACGTTGATTTAACCCCCACTGACGGTCAGAAAATCGAATAATTTAAACATTTAAATTCAAATTCTGCTAGTGTATGGCCAGCTTAATTCTGATGAACAGATAGTCTAGATGTCCTATAGTTAAAATGAAATATGGGTAATGCAAAAGATTACACAGATTTTCATGAATACATGCACGCACACTTTTTAACTTGCAATTTGAGATTGTTAGCATTAGTGTTGTGAAATCATTGCATTGTATATATAGTAGCTGAGGCATGTTTTTTTATTCTTTTATTATTCTTTTGTTGAAAGAAGGTGTTTCTATTTAAAGACAAGCAGATTTAAAAATTTAAATTTAAGGCACCATTCATATGCAAAGTTGCAGACAAGCTCTTTTTCGATTTTATAAAAATTATGTAAAGAAGAGTAAGCACAGTAATAACAATACCATAGGGGACATATTACGTATGCATGAAACTTTCTAGCTTATGTTATTTTCTAACCTGCCTTCTTCCATTTTTTTCCTTTTGCAGGTGGCTTCATCAGCTTCAATGGATCATGGCGTGTTCAAGGGATTTTGGCGATGTCCCGTTCTTTGGGGGATTACCCTTTGAAGAACCTAAATGTCATTATCTCAGACCCCGATATCTTAAGCTTCGACCTTGACAAGCTACAGCCAGAATTCATGATCTTGGCGTCTGATGGTCTGTGGGACGCTTTCAGCAATGAAGAAGCTGTCCGGTTCATTAAGGAGCGCCTGGATGAACCTCACTTTGGAGCCAAAAGCATTGTGTTACAATCCTTCTACAGAGGATGTCCTGACAACATAACAGTTATGGTAGTAAAGTTCAGGAATAGCAGCAAAACAGATGAACAATGAGTTGTCTGCAATCTATATATATAAATATATATACATATGTACAGATGGACTTCGGGCAAACGATTTTATTTTATCTAAGTAGGAAAAATGTGGAAATGTTATTAAAGTTGTCCCATGGCCTCATATCCATGTCCCAAATCATAACATGGACTCATGCAGCTAAGGTATCTATCCACTGTAAGACTATGAGCACATACAAAGTACATATGAGATCCAACATTGTTACACTGTTAAAAAGCAATTCTCTGTATTAAAAGGAAGTGTTTACCCCCCCCAGCAAGACTTATTTTTTGTTTTCTTTGCATCAAAATATACTGTATCTGGAAAATCACATCTGTTTCAATTAAAAGTGCCAAGCAAATATTTAAAATACTGTTTATAAATTTTAAGGCGCAGGTAAAATATTCTGAGAAACCCTCCTGATAAGGTCCCTTTCACCCTTGTGTATGTTCAACATGCAGTTTTAAAGCTACTGCCTTGGGGTTTGGCAGATGTTTGAAGCTCTTCCAGTTCTTATCCAAATTGCAGATATCAGCCAACAGATGCCTTATGTGTTTGAGCACTCGAGGAAGGAACTTGTATCCAAACTATTTTGTGGGATATTCATATCAAAATATCATTGTATAAGCCATTTATGTTGCCTTTCCTCATGTCAGCATACCTAACAATATTGAACCTAACATTTATATAATCATAAAGCATATTGTATAAACTTATCAAATGCATACATTATCAAAGTAGTGATCTGCGTAGAGAATTGTGTTGATTTACTTAGGGAGTAGATAGAGACTGTTCACTTAGTAAAGTGAATGTTCAAACTGAATAGTATATGGTTACTTTGCATGATAGTGAACTGAACTGTACGATAGTAAATAAAGTGAACCTGTGTTTTCTTTAAATACCCAATCATGTGCAGTGGAAATGAAAATAACTGTATTTTTGGTAGCACATGACTGGCTGATTGAAGTGAATACTACTTCATCTTATTTGCTAAGCTCAGTAAACATTGACTTTGCTAAGTTAACCTACAACCTCAATTACAAAAAAGTTGGGATGCTGCGTAAAATCTACATAAAAACAGAATGCAACGATTTACAAATCTCATAAACCCATATTTTATTCATATAATAAAATAGAAAACATAATAAATGTTTAACCTCTTGCTTACTTGCACGTAAACCCCCCTCCTGCCCAGAACAATTTTCAGCTTTCAGCGCTGTCACATTTTGAATGACAATTGCGCGGCCATGCTACACTGTACTCAAATGACATTTTTATCATTTTTTTCACACAAATGGAGCTTTTCTTTTGGTGGTATTTAATCTCCAATTGGGTTTTTATTTTTTGCTAAACAAACAAAAAAGGACAGACACTTTTTAAAAAAAAAACAACGTTTTTTAGTTTGTTATAAAATTTTGCAAACGGGTAATTTTTCTCTTTCATTGATATTCGCTGATGAGGCTGCACTGATGGGCTGCACTGATAGGCACAGATAAGGCGACAGCCACGACACTGATAGGCACTGATTAGACGGCACTGATGGGCACTGATAAGATGGCAGTGATGGGCCCTGATGGGTGGCACTGATGAATGGCACTGATGGGTGGCACTGATAGATGTCACTGGTGGGCACTGATAGGTGGCACTGATGGACACTGATAGGTGGCACTGATGGGCACTGGTAGGTGGTATTGATAGGCATCATTGGTGATGAGACACTGATTGGTGACATTTATAGGTGGCACTGTGGGCACTGATAGGTGGTACTGTGGGCACTGGTAGGTGGTGCTGGTGGGCACTGGTAGGTGGCGCTGGTGGGCACAGAAGCCTCTGCAGAGGCTCTCCATGATAGGGACTGATGTCCCTCTCGCAGCTGCCAGCAATCGGCTTTTTTTTTCTCCTCACATTACCAACACAAGGCGAAAAAATTGCCGATTATGGTTCTGTTTATGTCACATGATCAGCTGTCATTGGCTGACAGTTTAGAATGTGGTAAGGGATCGGGATCGACCCCTTATTCCGATCTGTGGTCAGCCGAGTCTCACAGATTCGCTGATCACAGAGCGCACCGCATAGGCCCTGCAGGGGGCGCGCAGGCCGCTCGAGCTCGGGAGGACGTCTATGGACGCCCTCCTGGCAAATTAGGTCCGCCCTGTAGCCGTCTTTCGGCTATAGCGCGGACGGGAGGTGGTTAAGCTGATGTACCATTTTAAGGAAAAAATAAGGTCATTTTGAAATGAATAGCAGCAACATTTCTCAAAAAAGTTGGGACTAAGCAACAAAAAGCTGGCAAAGTGGCACTAACAAGGAACAATATTTTGCAACTAATTAGGTTAACTGGCAACAGGTCAAAAACATGATTGGGTATTAAAATCGCATCTTAGAGAGTCAGCTGGGGAGATTTGCTAAAACTGGTGCACTCAGAATCTGGTGTAGCTGTGCATGGTAGCCAAACAGGTTCTAAATTCAGCTTGTTCAATTAAGCTTTGGCAAATAAAACCTGGAAGCTGATTGGTTGCAATGCAAAGTTGCACCAGATTTTTCACTCTCCAGCTTCAGTAATAACCCCCAGAAGTAAAGATGGGCAGAGGTTCACCAATCTGTGAAAAGCTGCATCTAAAAATTGTTGAACAATTTCAGAATAATATTCCTCAATGACAAATTGCAAAGACTTTAGAAATATCATCATCTACACTGCATAATATCATCAAAAGTATCAGAGAATCTGGAGAAATCTCTGTGTGCAAGGGACAAGGCCAAAATGCAATACTGGATGCCCGTGATCTTTGAGCCCTCAGACTGCACTAACAGGCATGATTCTGTAATGGACATCACTGCATAGGTTTAAAAATATTTTTTTTTTTTAAAGTGTTTGTGAACACAGTTCTCCGTGCCAAATGGTCTGCTGCAAAGTGGAAAACTGTTCTGTGGTCAGACAAATCGAAATGTGACATTCTTTTTGGCAACCATGGGTGCCAAGTCCTCCAGACTAAAGCGCTTAGTTCAGTGATGGTGAACCTTGGCACCCTAGATGTTTTGGAACTACATTTCCCATGATGCTCAACTACACTGGAGAGTGCTTCAGCATTATGGGAAATGTAGTTCCAAAACATCTGGGGTGCAAAGGTTCGCCATCACTGGCTTAGTTCAAAAGCCTTCATCTCTGAGGGATTGGGGGTGCATTGGTGCATACTTTTACTTCTGGAAAGTCACCATCAATGTTAAAAGATATACTGTATATACTCGAGTATAGGCCGACCCGAATATAAGCCGAGGCCCCCAATTTACCCCCAAAAAAACTGGCAAACTTATTGACTCGTGTATAAGCCGAGGGTGAGACATGCCTGTCCATCCCTGTGTGTGTGTCCGTCCATCCCTGTGTGTCCGTCCATCCCTGTGTGTCCGTCCATCCCTGTGTGTCCGTCCATCCATCCCTGTGTGTGTGTGTGTCCATCCATCCATCCATCCCTGTGTGTGTGTGTCTCCATCCATCCATCCATCCATCCCTGTGTGTGTGTGTCTCCATCCATCCATCCATCCATCCCTGTGTGTGTGTGTCTCCATCCATCCATCCATCCATCCCTGTGTGTGTCTCCATCCGTGTGTGTGTGTGTGTGTGTGTGTGTGTGTGTGTGTGTGTGTGTGTGTGTGTGTGTCCAGCCTACCTTTGTCCCGAGCCTCCGTCCCGTGCCTTGCCTCCTTGCCTCCGTCCCGTGCCTTGCCTCCTTGCATCCGTCCCGTGTCGTGCCTTGCCTCCTTGCATCCGTCCCGTCCCGTCCCGTGCCGTGCCGTGCCTTGCCTTGCCTCCGTCCCGTGCCCTCTTCGTCGGCGGCCATTGTAAAATTCAAAAGCTGCGCCGCCGCCTTCGCCTGTGATAGGCGGAACACTGAATTTCCCAGCAGCCTGTGTTCCGCCTATCACAGACGTCGTATCATCCTCGTCCGTAGTACGAGGATGATACGATGTCCGTGATAGGCGGAACACAGGCTGCTGGGAAATTCAGTGTTCCGCCTATCACAGGCGAAGGCGGAGCCGGAGGCGCGGCTTTTGAATAGAATGGCCGCTGTCTGTCTGCTCGACACGCTGATCGAGCGGGCAGACAGCGATGACTCGAGTATAAGCCGAGGGGGGCACTTTCAGCCTCAAAAAAGAGGCTGAAAATCTCGGCTTATACTCGAGTATATACGGTACCCAGGTTTTAGTGCAGTATATGCTCAGGCAAGAATGAGACAACAATTCTCTCCCAAAATTCCAGTAACTGGTCTCCTCAGTTCCCAGAAGTTTACAAAGTGGTGTTTTAGGAAGAGGGGATGCTACACCATGGTAAACATGGCCCCGTCTTAACGTTTTTGAACTGGGGTTGTACTTTGCCAGCTTTTTGTTGCCATGTTCCAACTTTGAGACATGTTGCTACCATCAATTTCAAAATGACCTTATTGTTTCTTAAAATGCTAAATTTTCTCAGTTTAAACATTTGCTATGTATGAGATTTGCAAATCATTGCATTCTGATTTTACACAGCTTCCCGACTTGGAATTTCTATATTCCTTTAGTAAATATGCTTCAATACATGAAAAGAACAGTTTTTTTTTATTTGTCTTATGCTTACAGGCAAACATAAAATAGTCTTTTATCTTACAATTACAATTTCACACTCTTATTCAAATGCATATGCATGATAATGACAATCGCTTACAGTACATATGAACCTTGAGTTTAATGATGGCAAGAAATGGCTATTAAATGTGCCATCTTGGCTGTGAGTGCCATCTTGCCTCTGGAAATAGAGGTGAAAGTCCTTTGTCAGTACTGACTATCTCAACCATACGCACGCATTGGGTTTGATTTACTAAAGGCAAATGGGGTGTTCGTTTTGCAAGGGAATTTTCCTTCAGCTTAGTGAATGTGGTAAAAAGAATCCCAGTCACATGCAAGGAAAAGAAGAAAAACATTATTTTGCTATGGCATGGTTGGATGATGGAAGTCAGCTGATTTTCAGCCTACCTGACAGGACCCCCCCACAAAAATATTAAGTTATATTCAGGGCTCGAGTCCTGCGGGAACGCGTGGGAACGGCGTCCCTGCACTTTTTTCACAGCAGGAACGCCGTTCCCTTTGTAGGACCAGAGCCGCCCGAGGCTCTAGCACAGCCTGCTAGCTGTGTTGTCTTCATAGAGCTGACATCGGAAGAGCAGCACAGTGATACACGGAGGACAGGGGCTGGCTCAGTTAACTGATTGGTTAATAGAACTGCTCTGCATTCTATCAACCAATCAGTTAACTGGGGCAGGTCCCGCCCTCTGCCCATCCCTTTGCTGCACTTCCGATGTCATCTGCTGTGCTGTGTCCTGTGTAAGGTAAGACAGGGAAGAGGGCACTGTTAAGAAGGAGGGAGGGGGAAAGTATCAGAAACTGAAAGGGATGAGGAGGGGTGATATAAAAGGGAGGCAGGGCAGGAATGTGAAGGGGGGTTCTACAAAGGGGGTGAGGACAGGAATGTAAAGGAGGTGCCATAAAGGGGCTGAGGACAGGTTTAAATTTTAAAACTGGCTACTTGGTCATCTTCCGTACTATGTCGCATTCACAGTCTGGTCATCTCCTGTAGTCGCAATCGCAGTCTGGTCATCTCCTGTAGTCGTATTCGCGGTCTGGTCATCTCCTGTAGTATTCGCGGTCTGGTCATCTCCTGTAGTCTCATTCGCAGCCTGATCATCTACTGTAGTCAGTCACATTCGCAGTCTGGTCATCTCCTGTACTATGTCGCATTCGCAGTCTGGTCATCTCCTGTACTATGTCGCATTCGCAGTCTGGTCATCTCCTGTACTATGTCGCATTCGTAGTCTGGTCATCTCCTGTAGTCGCATTCACAGTCTGATCATCTCCTGTAGTCGCATTTGCAGTCTGATCATCTCCTGTAGTCGCATTCGCAGTCTGGTCATCTCCTGTAGTCGCATTTGCAGTCTGATCATCTCCTGTAGTCGCATTCGCAGTCTGATCATCTCCTGTAGTCGCATTTGCAGTCTGATCATCTCCTGTACTATGTCGCATTCGCAGTCTGGTCATCTCCTGTAGTCACATTCGCAGTCTGGTCATCTCCTGTAGTCGCATTCGCAGTCTGATCATCTCCTGTACTATGTCACATTCGCAGTCTGATCATTTCCTGTACTATGTCACATTCGCAGTCTAGTCATCTCCTGTAGTCGCATTCACAGTCTGATCATCTCCTGTACTATGTCACATTCGCAGTCTGATCATCTCCTGTACTATGTCGCATTCGCAGTCTGGTCATCTCCTGTAGTCGCATTCGCAGTCTGGTCATCTCCTGTACTATGTCACATTCGCAGTCTGGTCATCTCCTGTAGTCGCATTCACAGTCTGATCATCTCCTGTACTATGTCACATTCGCAGTCTGGTCATCTCCTGTAGTCACATTCGCAGTCTGGTCATCTCCTGTAGTCGCATTCGCAGTCTGATCATCTCCTGTACTATGTCGCATTCGCAGTCTGGTCATCTCCTGTAGTCGCATTCGCAGCTGGTCATCTCCTGTAGTCGCATTCGCAGTCTGATCATCTCCTGTAGTCACATTCACAGTCTGATCATCTCCTGTAGTCACATTCACAGTCTGGTTATCTCCTGTAGTCGCATTCGCAGTCTGATCATCTCCTGTAGTCGCATTCGCAGTCTGATCATCTCCTGTAGTCACATTCGCAGTCTGATCATCTCCTGTAGTCACATTCGCAGTCTAGTCATCTCCTGTACTATGTCACATTCGCAGTCTGATCATCTCCTGTAGTCGCATTCGCAGTCTGGTCATCTCCTGTAGTCGCATTCGCAGTCTGATCATCTCCTGTACTATGTCACATTCGCAGTCTGGTCATCTCCTGTAGTCGCATTTGCAGTCTGGTCATCTCCTGTAGTCGCATTCGCAGTCTGGTCATCTCCTGTAGTCGCATTCGCAGTCTGATCATCTCCTGTAGTCGCATTCGCAGTCTGATCATCTCCTGTAGTCACATTCGCAGTCTAGTCATCTCCTGTACTATGTCACATTCGCAGTCTGATCATCTCCTGTAGTCGCATTCGCAGTCTGGTCATCTCCTGTAGTCGCATTCGCAGTCTGATCATCTCCTGTACTATGTCACATTCGCAGTCTGGTCATCTCCTGTAGTCGCATTCGCAGTCTGGTCATCTCCTGTAGTCACAGTCTGGTCATCTCCTGTAGTCGCATTCGCAGTCTGATCATCTCCTGTAGTCACATTCGCAGTCTGGTCATCTCCTGTAGTCGCATTCACAGTCTGATCATCTCCTGTAGTCACATTCGCAGTCTAGTCATCTCTTGTAGCATGTCGCATTTGCAGTCACTGTATTTTATGTGAAATATATATATATGCATACGAGTGTATCTTTTTTTTTTTGGTGGGGAGTGGATCTTGGGTGGGAGTTCCCACACTTTTTTCCCCAGGACTTGACCCCTGGTTATATTTTTGCTAAAATGCTACGGTCGAGGTGCTATGTTTCGCAACCATGGCAGAAACTATACCTTCATCGACCTTCAAAGACCCATTCAAATAAATAGTGCTGCTCTGCAAGCACCCCGCAGTGTGCTAGTGCGATGAGCGGTCTCACATTTGGGACAGAGAAAGGCACCGAGGACATATATTCATCAGCCCCTTTCTCTGTAGCCTTAGCTGCACTGGACAGTGAATGAGTGGGAAGCTTGCTGATACTTCTTGTTGTTCATTTACAAACTGAAGCATAGTAAACAGTTTCGGTGATGAATGGACATACTCATTGTGTGAATTGATCGCTCACTGTGTTCATTCAGGAAAGGAAGGGGCCAGTAAATATGACATACACACACAAGAGGCCCCAACAACAGGTGGAAAGGGACACAGATCATAGAACCAATCCCCCTGCAGCGCAGAAAAGGGGAGTAGAACTGAGCAGCGCAGCAGGGGGATCCACAAGAGTCACAAATGTCAGCAATAGGGCAGCACAGCCGCCCCTCCTGCTTCGCAGATGCTTGGGCCCCCCTTTTGAACTGGTGGGGCCCAGTACTGCCTTATCAGTAGCTTGGTACTTCTGCTGTAGGCACTTATGGCACCCGAGTAAGCCATTCACTTATCAAAGAGGTATGGTAATCCTTTGGTTTAGCCAGTGAGTTGGGAGGTTACTTAATGACCTGGACTGCGCTTTAGGCAGCATTTTACACAAAGGATAAGAAAAATCCAAAATGAGCTAACAGTAAGGAATTCATCTATTCATGCAATATTAAAGTATATGTGAACCTGTACCTTGTAAAATAACCCATTCAGTTTAAAATAAAAGGCAATATATAACACACACACACACACACACACACACACACATATATATATATATATATATATATACACACACACTGAGCAAAATGATAAACTCAACACTTTTGTGTTTGCCCCTATTTATCATGAGCTGAACTTAAAGATCTATGACTTTGTCGATGTACACAAAAGGCCTATTTCACTCAAATATTGTTCACAAATCTGTCTGAATCTGTTATGCCGGCCATACACGGTTCGAATTTCGAAAGAATTTTCTTTCGAAAATCGTATCTAAGAATTTTCGTATGAATTTCGCACCATTAGTGGGCTGCAGCAACAGCCGATTTTCGTGCGGAAATAAAATTTGAGGCATCGGACATGTTGGAAATTTTTAGAAAAACAAACGATTTTCTAATCAATGATGGGAGAATCGTGCGAGAAACGTAATAAGAAAAGAAAATGTACGGAGATAAAAGAAAATTTACGGAGAGAAAAGAAGATTCCCAGCCAAGAAAATTCTTTTCTGTAGCAACATGAGGTGAAATTGAAGGAATGGTCGGCCGAATTTAGAAAATTAATGGTGGCATCATCAGATCACAAAAAAAAATGAATTTTCTGATTTTGAAAATTCGACCGTGTATGGCCTGCATTAGTGAGCACTTCTCCTTTGCTGAGATAATCCATCCACCTCACAGGTGTTGCATATCAAGATGCTGATTAGACAGCATGATTATTGCACAGGTGTGCCTTAGGCTGGCCACAATAAAAGGCCACTCTAAAATGTGCAGTTTTACTGTATTGGGGATTGGGGGGTGTGAAAACCAGTCAGTATCTGGTGTGACCATCATTTGCCTCACGCAGTGCAGGACATCTCCTTCTCATAGAGTTGATCAGGTTGTTGATTGTGTCCTGATTGTGTCCTGTGAAATGTTGGTCAATTCCTCTTCAATGGCTGTGTAAAGTTGTAGAATATTGTCAATAACTGGAACGCGCTGTTGTATACGCCAATCCAGAGCATCCCAAACATGCGCAATGGGTGACATGTATGCTGGCCATGCAAGAACTGGAATCTTTTCAGCTTCCAGGAATTGTGTACAGATCCTTGAAACAGGGGCCATGCATTATCCTGCTACAACATGAGGTGATGGTCATGGATGAATGGCACAACAATGGGCCTCAGGATTTCATCATGGTATCTCTGTGCATTCAAAATGCCATCAATAAAATGCACCTGTGTTTGTTGTCCATAGCATATGCCTACCCCTATCATAACCCCACCACCACCAGGGGCCACTCGATCCACAACGTTGACATCAGCAAACCGCTAACCCTCACAATGCCATACACGCTGTCTGCCATCTGTCCTGTACTATACAAACTATATAAAACTGGGATGCATCCGTGAAGAGAACACCTTTTCAAAGTGCCAGACGCCATCAAATGTGAGCATTTGCCCATTCAAGTTGGTCACACCTACGAACTGCAGTCAGGTTGAGACTCCGATGAGGACGACAAGCATGCAGATGAGCTTCTCTGAGATGGTTTCTGACAGTTTGTGCAGAAATTCTTCGGTTATGCAAACCGATTGTTGCAGCAGCTTCCTGGGTGGCTGGTCTCAGACGATCTTGGAGATGAAGATGCTAGCTGTGGAGATCCTGGGCTGGTGTGGTTAAACGTGGTCTGTGGTTGTGAGGCCAGTTTGGAGACGGCTTATGGTAGGGAAATAAACATTCAATTCAAGGGCAAGAGCTCTGGTGGACGTTCCTGCAGTCAGTATGCCAATTGGACACTCCCTCAAAACTTGCGACATCGGTGGCAATGTGTTGTGTGATAAAACTGCACATTTTAGAGTGCCCTTTAATTGTAGCCAGCCTAAGGCACACCTGTGCAATAATCATGCTGTCTAATCCGCATCTTGATATGCCACACCTGTGAAGTGGATGGATTATCTCGGCAAAGGAGATGTGCTCACTAAAGCCCCATACACACGGTCGGACTTGTACAAACTTTTCCGTGGACTTTTGTACAAAGTGTGTTGTCCACAAGTTTGTATTGCATACACACGGTCGGACTTTTTGACAACAAACACGAACGTGGTGACGTCACAACGTACGGACGCCACTTCAAAAGAGGACGTTCAATGACTCCAGCGCCACCTTTGGTCAACTTCTGTATTGTAGTCTGATCGTTTGCAATGGTTCTGAGCATGCGTGTTTGTACCTTGTACAAAAGTCCGATGCTTTTGCATACACACGGTCGGACTTTGCTCCATCGGACTTCTGTTGTCAAAAAGTTTGTCCGTTCGCAGAGCCAACAAAAGTCCGATGAAAACAGAAAAAGTTTGTCCGATGGAGCGTACACACAGTCGGATGTTGCTCCAAAACAGCTAATTTGCATGTTTGTTGTCAAAAAGTCCGACCGTGTGTACGGGCCTTAACACAGATTTAGACAGATTTGTGAACAATATTTTAGAGAAATAGGCCTTTTGTGTTAATAGAAAAAGTCATAGATCTTTGAGTTCAGCTCATGATAAATAGGGGCAAAAACAAAAGTGGTGCGTTTATAATTTTGCTCAGTGCATATATCAAAAAACATTCTAAATACCTCTTCTTTTTCTATGAGTGATCACATGTCCGCTGTTCTCAGCTGCATAAGGGGCTTGGAGAGGTGGTGGTGGACACTGTCAGGGGGGAGTGTCAGGAGTAGAGATAGGCCTGGGCATGTTTGAAATCCCTAGTGCCCAATCCAGGAAGCCGACATTGCACAGCGCTAATCACAGGCAGCGAGACATTTCCCAGGTTTGCAGCTGCACAGATCGGGGGAAATGTCTCACTGCCTGTGATTAGTCATGTGCAGTGTCGGCTTCCTGGCTGGATCGGGGCATGTTTGATTTCAAACACCCTGAGCCCATCTCTAGTCAAGTGGAAGCAGAGGGAGCGCAGCACACCAATCCCTCCCAGTGAAGAGCTGTGCAGGAGGCATGTCCTCTCAAGTCTTGGCCATTGGAGGACAGGCTATGCTTCCAGCACAGCCAGGAAACTGAGATGGATGATCTTCTATGCATAGCATGGTCAGTTTGAAATAGGAAAAGCAGGCGAACTAGCAGGTTCAGTAGACATTTCATGCAAAAGAAGCAATACAAAGAGAACAAGATACTTTTGAACACAAGTACATGTTACAGCAGACACATATTATGAATATGAAATGTTGGTGTAACAAACACTTTAACTGAAACTTCATTTCTAATATTATTTTTGACTGACAAGTTCCCTTTAAAGAAAAGGTCACTGTGTCAGAAAAATCACTACTTACTTTTCTTTGAATATCCCTTGACATTTCATATGCTGAAAATAAGAAAAGGTTTGTCTAGGAATAGTACTTAATGCTGGAGATTGTCATACAAACACTAATGAGAAAAATACAGTGGGATTCAGTACAAACTTGCAGACTGGAGTAATGCAATTCTGCATTTTGGAATGCTGGTAACAAGTTGGATCATTTTGTATGGCTCTGAGTGTTCTACGAGTCATTACTGCACCCTGACTTCTCATAGGGAACAGAGCTTAATAGTTTCAGCCCCGGAAGATTTTACCCCTTTCCTGACCAGAGCACTTTTTGCGATTCGGCACTGCGTCACTTTAACTGACAATTACGCGATCGTGCGACGTTACACCCAAGCAAAATTTACGTCCTTTTTTTCCTACAAATGGAACTTTCTTTTGGTGGTATTTGATCACCCCTGCCTTTTTTATTTTTTGCGCTCTAAACAAAAAAATAACGACAATTTTGAAAAAAATCTATATTTTTTACTTTTTGCTATAATAAATATACCCCAAAAATACATTTAAAAAAATGTCCTCAGTTTAGGCCAGTATGTATTCTTCTACATATTTTTGGTTAAAAAAAATCGCAATAAACGTATATTAATTGGTTTGCTCAAAAGTTAAAGCGTCTAAAAAATAGGGGATAGTTTTATGGCATTTTTATTTATTTTTTTATTAGTAATGGCGGCGATCTGTGTTTTTTATTGGGACTGTGACATTATGGCGGACACATCGGGCACTTTTGACACTATTTTGGGACCATTGTCATTTATACAGCAATCAGTGCTATAAAAA
Source organism: Lithobates pipiens (assembly GCF_037356315.1). Taxonomy (NCBI): domain Eukaryota; kingdom Metazoa; phylum Chordata; class Amphibia; order Anura; family Ranidae; genus Lithobates; species Lithobates pipiens. Next base: position 429,081,351 of record NW_027507758.1, read on the forward strand.
TGCACTGATTACTATAGAGAGTAATAGTGCCCCATTATTGGTATTAGGGGGAGTAATAGTGTGTAAATGACACTGGCAGGGAAAGACTAGGGGCGATGAAGGGGTTAAGTGTGTCCTAGGGAGTGATTCTAACTGTGGGGGGGGATGGGCTACTACTCACATGACAGCGATCACTGCTCCCGATGACAGGGAGCAGTGATCTCTGTCATGACTCTAGGCAGAATGTGGAAATGCCTTGTTTACATGGGCACTTCCCCGTTCTGTGGCTCTGTGACACGATCACTGGGAGACCTCCATCGGCGTGTACGTGCCTATTATCCCCGCCTCTTAGAGAGGACGTACAGGTATGCCCATTTGCCCACCGCTGCCATTGTGCCGACGTATATCGGCGTGCAGTGGTCGGCAGGTATTAAACCCAAATGCAAACATCTATTATATTTCAGCTTACCAAATCTTAGATGTGATGGCTGCATTCATTTTCTTTTTTAGGCTTACTTTGTTCTATTTTCACCTGGTGATCCAGCCAGTAAGGTTGTTTTTTTCTACAGAACAAGCTTTCCTGAAAATGTGGCAGCTAGAGTGTTGAAAATATTTACCACCGACAGGGGTGCTTACAATTATCAGCTTTTATTCATTTTTTGTAAAACATTTATCCCAAAAGAAAACTGTTGCTGTAACTGCTTTCATTAGCAGAGCCGCATAGCCTCACAGCTCACCTTAGTGCAACATGAGACCCACAAGCCACAAGCAAAAAAGGTGGTGAAAGTCACCCTTATGTAGCGCACAGTTCATAGATAGGACTGCTATAACAGTGCACATTTTTATTGAATTCAGCTGATAAACATATTTGGTTAGTTACACATTAACAAAGAATCTAAGGAATGCAAGCACTAGACTGTATCAATTGTGTGATGAAGTAGGACATGTTTACATATCTGGTGATATGTATTTAGTCATTTTATCAGATGTACCTGGACATAGGGAAGCCGTGATCTTAAAGCAACTTTACTATTAGAGAAATGTGTAGCCTGCCATTGTTGGCTAAACTGATAGCTGTCTGGCTCATACTTTGTTTTTAATACATTCTGAATTACTAACCCAGATCAAGTATAGAGACTGGTTCTTAAGATCACCTGGCATTCATTTGCTGCATGCCTGTTCAGGGTCTGTGAGTAAGAACTGGGGTCTCCAAACTTTATAAACCAAAGGCCAGCTTACTGTACTTCAAACCTTAGAGGGGCTTAGAGGGGAGTTGTCAGTGGGAGTAAAAAATGTCCCAGTGTCAGTGTGAGTAAACAATATCCCATCGTTGGTATTGGGGGGGGGGGGGGTAATAGTGCCCCATCATTGGCACTAGATTGAGTGATAGTGCCCCATCGTTGGTATTAGGGGGAGTAATAGTGCCCCATCACTGGTATTAGGGGGAGTAATAGTGCCCCATCATTGATACTAGAGGGAATAATAGTACCCCATCATTGGTATTAGGGGGAGTAATAGTGCCCCATCATTGATACTAGAGAGAGTAATAGTGCCCCATTATTGGTATTAGGGGGAGTAATAGTGCCCCATCACTGGTATTAGGGGGAGTAATAGTGCCCCATCATTGATACTAGAGGGAGTAATAGTACCCCATCACTGGTATTAGGGGGCGTAATAGTGCCCCATCATTGATACTAGAGGGAGTAATAGTACCCCATCATTGGTATTAGGGGGCGTAATACTGCCCAATCATTGGTACTAGAGGGAGTAATAGTGCCCCATTATTGGTATTAGAGGGAGTAATGGTGCCCCATTATTGGTATTAGAGGGAGTAATAGTGCCCCATCATTGATACTAGAGAGAGTAATAGTGCCCCATTATTGGTAGTAGAGGGAGTAATAGTGCCCCATCATTGATACTAGAGAGAGTAATAGTGCCCCATTATTGGTATTAGGGGGAGTAATAGTGCGCCATCATTGTTTTTGGAGTAATAGTGCCCCATCATTGGTATTGGGGAAGTAATAGTGCCCCATAATTGGTACTAGAGGGAGTAATAGTGCCCCATTATTGGTATTGGGGGAGTAATAGTGCCTTATCATTGGTATTAGGGGGAGTAATAGTGCCCCATTGTTGGTATCAGCGAGAAGAATAGTGCCCCCATCGTTGGTGTCAGTGGGAGGAATAATGCCCCATCATTGGTGTCAGTGGGAGTAATAGTGCCCCATCATTTGTGTCAGTGAGAGGAATAGAGCCCCATCATTGGTATTAGAGGCAGTAATAGTGCCCCATCATTGGTATTAGGGGGAGTAATAATGCCCCATCATTGGTATCAGCAGGAAGAAAATGCCCCATTGTTGGTATCAGCGGGAAGAATAATGCCCCATTGTTGGTATCAGCGGGAAGAATAATGCCCCATCATTGGTGTCAGTGGGAGGAATAGTGCCCCATCATTAGTGTCAGTGGGAGGAAATGTGCCCCATCATTGGTGTCAGTGGGAGGAATAATGCCCCATCATTGGTGTCAGTGGGAGGAAATGTGCCCCATCGTTGGTGTCAGCGGAAGGAAATGTGCCCCATCGTTGGTGTCAGTGGGAGGAAATGTGCCCCATCGTTGGTGTCAGCGGGAGGAATAGTGCACCTTCATTGGTTTCAGTGGGCAGAATAATGCCCTATTATTAGTATCAGTGGGAGGAAAAGTACCCCATTTCTGATGGTGGGGGAATAATGCCTCAAGGGCCAAATAAAAGCAAACAAAGTTTGGAGACCACCGATTTAGAAGATTGAATATTACCATAGCCTCCCAATTGCGACAAACGCCAGCAGGAGCTGCTCACATACTTCTCATGACACGTGTGCTGTATAGATTAATTACAGCCAACGAGTAAAATCATTCCGTATCAACTACTTTATATTGGCAAATGTTTGTGAATTCCTGGCTGTCACACCAGTATGAGCTGAGTGGATGACTGTAAATAACATGGGCAATAATATGGGTTCCCGCACTCTTCATAGCTATGACACCCTCTATTTTCCTGCAAAGACTTTCCACAAGATTTTGCATTGTGACTGTAGAAATGTGGGGCTATTAAGCCAAAAGAGCATTTGTAAGGTTGGGCAATGAGACCACTCAGGTGACATACTTATGCTAAATAGCAAGTGCTTTGGACTCACTTCATAGAATCTAACGATCCCTTCACCCTGCCTTGATCTTCATCAGAATATGACAAAGGGGTTTGTTGTGAATATGAAATGTCTTTACCTTTAAATTACTTTCTTTTTGTAATTGCAACAATTACAGTTTTGTAGGAAAACCTGTATATGATCTTAAATGTGCCTCTGTATTCATAGAAAAAAGACTGACCGAAAAAGTAAAGTAAAGAATGATAGCCGGAGCTGGACTTTTCCCGATTAGGTATCAAAGTATTTTAATAGCTGATATATAATCAGGGCCGTCTTTAAGGCAGGGCAAAATGGGAAGCTGCCCTGGGCCCTGTCATTGTTGTGGGGCCCAAAGCAGTTGCCTCATACTTGCCAACTATCCCAGTTTAAATTCCCTTGTCCCTTGAAGTTTTAGTCCCGTGCTGTGTCCGGATATCTCAGTGTGAAGTGCTGCTACTAATGTAATGCTGCCCAGCTCTGCCCTATTGTTGTATACAGATGACTCACCTGCAGACCCTGTGTTTACATGTAAATAATCATCATTCATATGTAAATAGCAACTCCATTCATAAGTAAAAAGCTTGCGGCAGGCGGCATAGATATGTAAATAAAGGCGCCATTTATATGTATATCATGCCCCCCTGCAGTGAAGAGATGATGTGCTGTAGCCTCTAGCAACCAATCAGTGAGCAGTATTACTGTACAGAGTAATCTCTAGCAACCAATCAGTGGGCAGCCGTAATGTGTGCTGTAACCTTTAACGACCAGTCAGTAAGCAGTAATGATATGCTGTAACAGCTGGCAACCAATTATTGCTGCCTGATCTGATACAGTAAACTGATTTTAAGTCTAGCTGCTATTTACTGTATGTCTCAGAGCAGGTGGAGAGTGAAATTGCATGGGGGGCAAGACATTTTTTGCCCAGGGTTTAATCAGTATTAAAGACGGTCATGTGTATAATACTTGGAAAAAGCAAAATATTAGTATTTCCCAAAAACATTTTGCTATAGGTTTCACCTTTAGTTTTCTTTCCTCCGGTTTTCAAACCGGCCTTTTTTCCATTCTGACATTTTTAATCAATGGGGTGATTACAGTTCTTGATTTACTGTAACTTTACTGGATTGCTCTACGAAAAGCTTTTAAAATTAGATCTGAATTAAGGATAATGTATATAAACAGTATTATTTAAAAACAAAAAAAACTAACATTTTGCATTGCCCTAACCTTACTGAACTATTGGCCTAAACAGTTATATACTTTATGGAAATATATTTTAGTGACTAGTTTAACTTCTCTTATTGCTCAGACCTGCACAGCAGTAAAAGAAGACTTCCCGCCTTCTGTATACACAACTTGATGTATTTTTCAGTAGTGTCTTGCTGTAAAACTTTACATCACAGCATCTCAATGGGACTGAGGTCAGGACCTGGTCTGTCTATTATACAGTAATTCTTACGAAAGCCACTCACACTTGCTTTTTTACTTCTATATTTTAGATGATTGTCTTAAAACATATTGTTTTAGGTTTTAAAGCGTAATGCACACACGACCGGACTTTCCAGCAGACTAGCTCCGACGGTCTTCCCGACGGACTTTCGGAGGAATTCCAACAGACTTTCCCGTACATGCGACCGGACTTTCCGCCAGACTAGGTCTTCCCGACGGACTTTCAGCGGAGTCCCGATGGACTTTCCAAACAAATAGACTTGGCCACACACGAACGGACTAAGTCCGAAAGTTCGTTCGTTTTGAACGTGATGACGTAAATGGGACTAAACAAGGAAGTTCAATAGCCAGTAGCCAATAGCTTCCTTTGCGTTGTATTTGGTCCGTCTGACAATTTTAGCCTGTCAGAATTGAGTCCATCGGATAGATTTGAAACATGTTCTATTTCTAGCCCACACACGATCGGATTGCCCAGCGGACTAATCCCTTCGGACCTAGTCTGCCGGAAAGTCCGGTCGTGTGTACACGGCATAAGTCCACAATCATTGCTGGGTGATCAAGAATTTTAACAAACTTTGCTGCAGATTCCTACCTGTGTCCGCTCTGAAGATAACGCTTTTTGCGCAGAGCGAATCTGCATGGGAGTGACTTTTTCATTATTAATCAGCTGATGCACTTTCAGAGTTCTAATGAGGAAAGTTACATGGTCTGCATCTGTTTAGAAGTAGTTAACGTTTTGGGAGTATCTCACCAAAAATAAAATTTTTGTTAGGCATGCCTAAAATCTGACTAAAAACCAGTAAGCCAATTCCACAAGCAGGAAATTACATTTCTGGGGACATTTTGTACACCAGCTGTGTACAGAAGGCTTCCAGGTAGCCATATTGCATTGCATTTTGCAGAAGATTACAGCAGCTGCAGATGGAAAAGTAAAGGTAAAAAAAATGAATAACATCCATTAACAATATGGCTTTTGTAGCAATTGTATATGTTATATTTTTATATTTTTTTATTTATATTATTTATTTTATTTTATTTTTTTCCCACAAAAATTGAGTTACCTGTTAAATTAGAGCCAGCCTGACATTCTGTGCTATAAATATCTCTTACTACGTGGAACTCATTCATTCCCTAATAATTGCAACACATCCAGCAAAGAGCCCTCAGACCATTATAGTCCCTTCATTATGTTTCACAGTGGGGACAAGGTTTGTGTGTTGGCATATACTGTGTTGCGTGCTAGAAACATATGTATATTTATTAAACAGCTTATTTTTGGCTCATCTATGCGTAAAACACAATTAGTCTTTAGATACAAGAAGCAGGCAGATTTATTTTTATAGCGCAGTTGTTTCCTATGTTTTTCGAATGGTAGCCTTATAACTGCAGACATTAATACAGGCAATAGATGTCTCAAGATTCTAAGCCGTCGCCCTGGGGTTTTTTGTTGCTTGTCTGAGGATTGAACACAATTCCCTTGCACTGATCTTTGTAAAAGTCCTATTGTACTATTAGTGAGTGTAAACTAGCTACCTGACTGTGAACGGATGGAAGATCAAAACTTTAGCCAATTTTTATGTATTTCTTTCCTGTCTTTTTCTTTTTCTGACAGTTCTACTGAAATCTATTGATCTGGCCGTATTGTACATCAACAGAATTATGTTGCCGGGGTCAGATAACCAAAGTTGAATATATACATATTTTTTTTTATAAAGCACAGTTGTTCAAACTCACGTTTTAATTGATTAACCTTTTTCAACATGGTATTATCCTAGATTTTTTTGAGATACATTTAGGTTCATCGATCAAAATCAAACCAATAGATTAAATCACTCGTTCAGTAAATACATGGCAAAGCAAAGCAGGATGTTGTGCATTTGTTTATTAACATATTCGTCATCTGAAATTGTCTTTTTTCTCCCTAGAGCTCTGATTATATGGTGCTGACTCTAGTTCTTAATTGTTTATAGAACATTGATCCATTCATATCAGTGACTGCCACCTCTAAGGGAATCGATCATTGGATATCAGAATGGTAGACATAAAAACACAGAGGTGAACAATTGTGTGACAATGAATAAAGCTAGTAGGATGTTTTGTGACCTTTCAGAGGAAATAAAACAAATATGCACCCCAAATGGAGGGAACCAAACTGGGAACCCCAGCTCTGGAGAGCAAGAATGCAATTTTGATAAGGGTTAAATTGTTTGGCAATGTCTACTATAAAGTATAGTAAATGGAGAAAAGACATGGTGCGCCAATCTAATAAGTGCAGCATGTAAAAACAGTTTTAATGAAAATATATTAAAAGGTGGCCAAGTGGCTACTCACAACTTATGAGTGAGAATCAGGCATGTAGTTACATGTATAGGAGTCCATGTGCACTTATGAAGTCCGCAGCTGAAAAGCAGTGGAGGCGTCCCAGCGAGGTCTGGAGGGATTGCCCAGATGAAGGTGGAGAAGCAGGAAAGGCTGTGGGTCTTGTCCTGCTTCATAAGTTGTGAGTAGCCACTCGGCCACCTTTTAATATATTTGCATTAAAACAGTTTTTAAATACTGCACTTAGATTGACGCACCTTGTCTTTTCTCCATTTGTCTTCCAGAGTATTTGCTTCTACCCCCAAGGGAGCTACCACTGGTGCAAACTATTTAATTTTTAAATTTTACCCCCTATTTCTCATTGCCAGGACTCTCTCCGTATATACAGTCAGGTCCATAAATATTGGAACATCTACGCAACTCTAATCTTTTTGGCTCTATATACCACCACAGTGTATTTCAAATGAAACAAACAAGATGTGCTTTAACTGCAGACTTTCAGCTTTAATTTAATTTGAGGGTATTTACATCCAAATCAGGTGAATGGTGTAGGAATTACAACAGTTTGGACATGTGCCTCCCACTTTTGTAAGGGACCAAAAGTAATAGGACAATTGGCTGCTCAGCTGTTCCATGGCCAGGTGTGTGTTATTCCCTCATTATCCAATTTACAAGGAGCAGATAAAAGGTCCAGAATTCATTTCAAGTGTGCTACTTGCATTTAGAATCTGTTGCTGTCAACTCGCAATATGAGGTCCAAAGAGCTGTCACTATCAGTGAAGCAAGCCATCATTAGGCTGAAAAAACAAAAACCCATCAGAGAGATAGCAAAAACATTAGGTGTGGCCAAATCAACTGTTTGGAACATCCTTAAAAGAAAGAACGCACCGGTGAGCTCAGCAACACTAAAAGACCCGGAAGACCACGGAACACAACTGTGGTGGATGACCGAAGAATTCTTTCCCTGGTGAAGAAAACACCCTTCACAACAGTTGGCCAGATCAAGACACTCTCCAGGAGGTAGGTGTATGTGTGTCAAAGTCAACAATCAAGAGAAGACTTCACCAGTGTGAATACAGAGGGTTCACCACAAGATGTAAACCATGGATGAGCCTCAAAAACAGGAAGGCCAGATTAGAGTTTGCCAAACAACATCTATAAAAGCCTTCACAGTTCTGGAACAACATCCTATGGACAGATGAGACCAAGATCAACTTGTACCAGAGTGATGAGAAGAGAAGAGTATGGAGAAGGAAAGGAACTGACAAAACAGAAAAGGAGGGTGCACCAACCTAGTGCATTACCATAGACAGAGCTTTATTCAAATCAAACACATAGCAAAATGACTACTCACAAACGAGTATTGATAAAAGGCATAATCAATACAGCAGGGTCCACTTCACCGAACATCAACAAGCCCGGACCTGATGTCAAGTAGACTGAACGATACCCCAATGCAATGGCTGACGCGTTTCAGGGGAGAACCCCTTTCTTCAGAGCCTAAACGGGCAATGGTTTCTTGCTAGAGGACAGCGTTATATATATGCATGTGTGTGTGTGGGGGGGTCTCTGTGTGTATGTGGCTAAACTACCACAAAGCTCCACCCAAACCACCCCCACAGGCCACACCCAAAAAAAACTAATAAACAAATAAATAAACTCATTTGATATATGTATACACACTGAATGAATGGATGAATCATAATAATAACAATATTTACAGAATTCCCAATCCTCTCAGGGGCTCACATCTGCCCAAAATACTAATCAAATAATGTAATAAAAATAGTAATAGTATAGTATACAAAAGACTTACACTGAGTGGAAATGTTGGGAGTACTTCTAATAATAAATTCCAATCAAACCCACACACCAGGAATAATACTAGAGCGACAGCCGTAGGCTGGATTCGCTAGATAGCTCGGTTCGCTTACTGGAACGCACGCTGCATCATAAACAGGAAGTGCGGGTGGAAATGCATTTCCACTGAAGGGAAAATGCCCCAAGAACAAGCAGGAACTGAAAACAGTTGCAGTAGAGGCCTGGCAGAGCATCTCCAGGGATGAAACCCAGCATCTGGTGATGTTTATGAGTTCCAGACTTCAGGCTGTAATTGACTGCAAAGGATTTGTAAGCAAGTATTAAAAAGCGAAAGTTTGATTGATGATTGTTAATCTGTCCCATTATTTTTGTTAAAAAGCAGGAGGCACATATACAAACTTGTAATTCCTACTAGGGCTGCAACTAACGATTATTTTCATAATCGATTAGTTGGCCGATTATTGTTTCGATTAATCGGTTAATAACCTTTAAAAAAAAAAAAGTGGGTTAAATTGACGTTCATTTTCAATCACAGTGACGGGAAAATTTAGAAATAATAGAAAACTTCTTAGTAAAAGGAATTTTCAGACAATGTACCGTATGTGGTTTTTGTTCAGAAATGACATTCATTTTAAAAACAGAATGTTAAAAACAAGTGAAAATTTCAAACAAAATTCTTTCATTCAGCGAATGTACAAAGATTTTTCATTTGAATATTCTCATCCGAAAATTGATCGGTGTGGCCAGCATAAGGCTCGGTACATACCTATGTAGTTTGCTTTTGATCTGTTTCTGCCGTGCTTTTTGCTGTGCGTTTTGATTTTTGCGCATGTGATTTTACTGCAATTTTCATTTTTGCCTTTTCTTTGGGCAGATAAAAAAAAACACAAATTGCTGCAAAAACGCATTACATGCTTTTCTGCAGCTTTTCCATTGAAGTATATTGAACCAATAAAGCACCATTTTGCGTTAAAAGTCCCCGACCCTTTCAGTTGTGAAGGTGTCCCATAGGAAATCATGTAAATGAACTGTAGTGCATTTCTGCAAAAAGCACTAATAAACATATAGATGTGAACCAGGTCTAAGACACTTAGTAACATAATGGGGTTAAAAAAATTAAAATTAGCCCTTTATAGTGGAAAAAAGCAGATGATCACTACTGTAAGGGGTTCACTTTTTTACTGTAGAACAGTGAAAGTAATATTTACAGTAGCGATTATTTGCTCTTTTTGTACTATAAAGGGCTCATTTTAGTTTTTTTTTAACCCCATTTTGTTACTGGCCGATTAATCGATTATGAAAATAGTAATCGATTAATTTCATAATCGATTAGTTGTCGATTAATCGATTAGTTGTTTCAGCCCTAATTCCTACACTGTTCATCTGATTTGGATGTAAATACCCTCAAATTAAAGTTGAAAGTCTACAGGTAAAGCACATCTTGTTCGTTTCATTTCAAATCCATTGTGGTGGTATATAGAGCCAAATAGATTAGAATTGTATATTTATGGACCTGACTATATATTATATATATATATATATATATATATATATATATATATATATATATATATATATATATATATATTTTTTTTATTTTTTTTTTTTTCATATATATATATATATATATATATATATTTTTTTTTTTTTTTTTTTTTTATTGATATATAGTTTTTATGATATTATTTTACCTGATTTCTTGATTGATGCTTTAATGTATGGTCAGACATTGCACCATTATTCCCCTTTCCTAAAGTATAGTAAAACCTTCTCTTTGCTGGTGCCCTCTTTCTGGTGGCATATACCAGGTTTTTACTTTTCTTATTTACCTGCTGTGTGTGGATTTTGCTAGTAAGAATGGAAGTGAGTTGTGTTCCCCATACCCATTGCTCCACACAATATATGAGATCCAAAATGAATTCACATTGTTGCTTTTCATCACCTGGGAAAAATGACTTGCTAAGCTATTGTTAGACTTGCCAGGCTTCACGAGTTTGTTGTACAATTGCAGCAAGTCCGCATTGTATGACTCCAGATCACCTTTGTTGGGCAACATTTTGCAAGTTCTGGTTCAGTTATGTTGTGCGATAGTCATCCCACCACAGGGGTCACTGTGGTTAAATTTTCATGGTGTAGACTTGCTGTAGACTCACCACTACGACTTTGCTCTTGCTAGAGCCATGCAAATTTGTTACAAATTGAAAAAGTGTCAACAAGAACTTGTGCTTCAATTGCTCGGCAAGTGTACAACCTGCTGGCAGTACAAATATGCAGCAAGTTAACAGACTTACAATTCAACACTGCCACAAATTTGTGGGAAGTTATCCTTGCTATCTGGGTAATATCAGATAGGTTAGTTATAAGGTAACCCCCTTTCTAAGCGAAGGATTCATTGTTATGACACACATAATGCACACAAATAGCACATCAACAATATTTTACGTTCATTTTTTCAGATAAACAGCATTTAGGGCACATTATTCCATAATCCTTCATGCACACGGTGATCTTCACATTGTGATGACTGCCCTGCCTAAAGGAAAAGAGAATGGCCATTAGAGATTTGCATTTCACATACCAGCATGTACCGATGCCATTATGGCTAATGGAAGCATTACAATCTGCCTAAGGCTATTTTTCTTATCCCAAGAAGTGTAAAAATGAGAAAAGTCATATTTCTGCAACCGCAGGAATGTTGGTTTGCTGTAAAACAGACTCTGCCTCTAACTTCTTTTTTAAGATGGTTAAATGGATCATTAAAGATGGTAGATTGTATTGTGTCTTTCTCAAGGAACACCTGCATACGTTTATCTTTTAAAAAACATACACTATGCAGCATGCGAGATGACAGATATGTTTCATCAGGTACAAGTATAAACTGATACAGTGGCTTTCAAAATGGATTGTGATGTCACCTCAATACAAACTAAACTAAAGAATGTTCTGTAGAAAGAGAATGGGAATTTTTAGGCACCCAAAAAACAAGTGTATAAAATTAACAAGATTGTATTTGACTTTTAAAAACGCATATATAAAATAATGACCAGAATGGTCCGATACAATATACCAACATCACCCCAAACTATTACAAATAGCAGTTAACTTCATTTGTGTTTCCATTCAATTGATCTCTTCATCAGGGGGAAAAAATTTGATGCGATACTGTAAAATTTAAATTTGACGTTTATGTGAATCCCAAAGAACAGGTTCATATCAAAGCCTAGGAGGCACAGAAAAAAAAATAATATATATATATATATATATATATATATATATATATATATATATATATATATATTGGGACTTATCTTGGACAAGTATGAATTTGCTGGCACAGAAACAAACAACCACCATATGGAGCCTTTAAGTAAACAGAAAGAAAGGCACCCAATTAGATCAATAGACCAAGTGGACACTGGACGCACCAATAGTCACTAGGTTATCCAAAAGTATTTGCATCATCATATTAATATTGGGACAGACATCAAGCTCCCAGTCCAGGGACCATACTGTACGCTGAAGCATATCTTTATAATTAGGGATGTGGCACCCAAACCAATTTTATTAATCTGGATCTATTGTACAAACTAAACAAAACTTTCTTTGCATTACAATGCAACTCTTATTTTAGAAGGTAGTTTAAAGGCACTGTTTAACCCAAACTTGTTTTTCTTTTTTCTCTTAGATATTTGAGTAGAGATATGGTAGCTGCTATTTTTAGCTACACTTGCCATGTGTGTTTGTCTGTGCCTCTGTACTCAGTGTGTCTAATGGGAGTGCTTTCATAATTATCAGTCAGCTGTGGCAGCTGAAGAGCACTAATAAGGAAAGCTGCTGAGCCTGCATCCCTTTAGACATGTTTCTATTGGAATCTCACCAAAAATGACATTTTTGTTGCAGGGGATGCCTGAAATCTGACTTGTATCTTAGGCAGACTTCTGGGAAAATTGGTGAGCCAATCAAACAAGCAGGAAATTATGTTTCTGGGAAGTGGTCAGTACACACTGTGTACAGAACAACTCCAGGTAGCCATATTGCAATACATATATAGAAAATTACAGCGGCTGCAGATTGAAAAGGAAAGGTAACTTTTACTAACATTACAATATGACTTGTATCGCAATTGTACATGCTATATTATTTTTTCTTTATTTGTATTTTTTCCCCACGAAAGTGGAGTTACCCTTTAAAGGTATTGCAAGGGGGTATTTAGAAACTTTAACTCACATACTGAAAAAACTGCTGTTAATGTACAATTTCAGCCTTTTTTAAATTGTTATAATTGGATAGAGTGAGCATGTGTTAGATTTTTTTTGCTGCTTTTGGCCCAGTTGGGGGGATTTCCACTGATATCGTGGCAGTACAATAAGTTAAGAAATTCCTCTTTCTTCCTGTTCCTGTCACACAGTGGAAAGTGAGAATATTTCCTAATGATACAGCAGTAAAAAGTTGACAGAGATTAAGCCCTTCCCCATTTTATCCAAAACTAAAAGAAATTGTCTTTGTTTGAGGGATAACATTTTTGACTGTCTATATACTGCTCTACTGTGAGCAGTATGCCATTTGAAATGAATGTATTGCCCGTGTTCAGATAGGAAGCTAATGAACCAGTAGGAGAACACATGCCAGCAGATCAAGTATGGGTCCAATCAGAAGAATCAGAAAATGTGGTGATTCAAAAATGTGGAACTACTGTATACTCACCTCCACAATGCCTGACTGTAGACCTGATACAGACCTCTAATCATATCTTCAATTCATTGCTTAATAGAATAAATGAATCTATTGCTTCCTACAGACTACTACTGAAATACTAATGATTGTTTGAACTTTAGTTGTAAGCAAAAGGGCAATTAAACATTTGTCCTAAAAACCACTTTGATTTTTTTTTTCCAACTACCAACCACCATCTTCAGTGAACTATATCCCCTTTCTCCAAAAAGAAACCATACATATTCACTATTTAATAGCACTGTAAACTATTTTTTATAAAATTGCTTCTTAGCCCTTGTACACATGGTCAGACATTCCGACAACAAAATCCGCCGGATTTTTTCCGATGGATTTTGTCCAAAAGTGGTGTTGCATACACACGGTCGGACAAAGTTGTCCGAAAATCTGATCATTCGGAACGTGATGACGTTTGTGCCTTGCAACAGGACTACGTTGCGGCTAGTAGCCAATAGCTTTGGTGTCGTAATTTGATCTGAGCATGCGTGGCACTTTGTCCGATCAGAATTCTCTACAAACGATTGGACAAAGTCTGATCGGATCATGTTGTCGTAAAATTTTATAGCCCAGCTCTAAAACTTTGTCAGTCGGATATTCCGACGGAAACAGTCCGATGGAGCCCACACACGGTCGGATTATCCAACAACACAGTCCGATCGGACATTTTCCGTCGGAATATCTGACCGTGTGTACAAGGGCTTAGTGTGTTTTTCTGCTTACTTGTAACATCCTCCATGAGCTTGCTAGTTGTGGCCATGTGCAATGCTCTATGCACACTACAAATCCCATGGTCCATCTCAAGCAAGAGGCTACATTCCTATATACAGTGGGATCATGGAGAAGGCATGTAGCCCCCCTCTAACAGGAAGTTGAATCAAAGCAACAAACACATGATTTTGGAGATGTGTAGGAGGCTGAGAACAATATAAATAAATTAAGAATACTGTGTGACTCCAGTCTAACAGTTACAGTATCTCACAAAAATGAGTACACCCCTCACATGTTAGTAAATATGTTATTATATCTTTCTTTTCATGTGACAAAATGACAGCTTGCATAACAGTTTAAATTCCCTGTCCCCTCAAAATAACTCAACACACAGCCATTAATGTCTAAACCGCTGGAAACAAAAGTGAGAACACCCCGAAGTGTACCAACGTACATAGTATTGAATCTGGATAACATGCAGAATCTCCACATAGGGAATAAAGCAAAGGGGTACAATTAGTTTGACCAAGTAAAACAGAAGCGTTGGTATACAGACAAATAAGTAAGGACATCCTTACAAAAAAGGGAGGAGAAGCCTTCCGTTCATTTTCATTTTTTGACTTTTTGTTTTCTTTTTTTGTTAGATAAAAAAGAAAAAGAAAAGAGAAAACAGTATTGGGGGGAAAAGAGAGTCAGAAATCCCTGAGAATCATAACATATGGGAGTAGTGGTGTGCATAGCACCCTCACCCTAACATTGTTCAACAACATGCCCCAAACAATTGTGTACAGAAGCTCTAGACAGGTAGTATAGATCCCATGGTGAAGGTTGAGGTCGGGTCAGCCCTGTAGCAACCTATTTTGAATCAACCGGTGCGGCGCCAGGCCTGGGAGGTCAAGCCAGTCTTGCCAAAGGTTGTAGAATTTTTGGGGGGCGTTCCTATGTTGGTATGTCAGCTTTTCACGTATCAGCATTCTATTAACCTGATCAATCCACTGTTGCCTGCTGGGTACCCTGGGCGTGATCCATAGCTGGGCTATCAGTTTACGGGCTAAATAAAGTAATCGGAGTATTGCCGTGTGTACGGCTGGGGTTAGGGATTCTTCATCCAGGACTCCCAGCAGGCAGATCACAGGATTTGTGGGAATCACAACTCTGAATACCTGAGTAATAGTCTCCAAAATCGCGGTCCAGTAGCGAACCATTTAGGGAACAAGGGAGAGTTCCGAAGGCCCCAGTCATACAATTTAGCCGGCGTCCTGTAGGCTCTATGTAACAAGTAAAGATGTGAAAGTTTTTGGGAGGCCGACACTGATACCAGGGGAGCAGAGACAAGACAAAGATCCCAAGTCTCTCCATCTATCGGTCCCAGGTCCCCCTCCCATTTACGCCTGCTCGGCAACGTGGCCGAGTCTTGAAGCGCATTAAGGATAATGGCATACCCCCTTGAAATCATACCCTTTTTACTATCTGTCACCATGATTGATTGCATAACAGCATGGTCTGTCAGGCCAAGCAGTGTAGCTCTGGACTGGGACTGCAAAGCATGCCTCAATTGAAGATACCTAAAAAAGTAATTGCGTGGTATTGCAAACTCCCCTTGTAGGTCTAAAAAGGACTTGAGTACCGGGCCGCTGTACAACTGGGTCAGGTATTCCAGGCCTTTCACCTGCCAGCCGCGGAAACTCTTGAGTTTCAGCAACTGGTGATAATAACCATTGTCCCAAATAGGAGTAAGAGAAAAAAAGCCCTGTATCTTCAACAGCTTAACATACTTTCAGAGTGTGTTCAATAGAACTACAGTTGGTGCCCCCCTAGGTAGATAGGGGAAACCTGCTTCTAAGTTTGAGAATGCTATACGGTGGTGAACTGGGGAGTCTAGCAATCTGCGAATGGGGTCCAGCGGGTCTTCCAGTCCCCACCCACCGAGCTGCTGCAATTGGGAAGCCAAAAAATAGGCCCTGGCATGCGGAACTGCCAAGCCCCCCGCCTCCTTACCATACTGCAGTATCCTCAGACTAATTTTGGCAGTTTTTTTACGCCAGATTAGCTCTCGGAACTGGGAGTCTATTTTATCAAACCAGTACTTTGGGATCCACACCGGGGAATTATGGCAAACGTATAATAACTGGGGGGCCCAGACCATTTTTATAAGATTAGCCCACCCCACCACAGACAATGGCAGTTTACACCAAGCCTTGCACTTTTCCCTAAATTTAGCCAGCAGGGGCACCAGATTTAGGGGGACATATTGGGAGACCTCCCGAGAGACCTGCACCCCCAGATAGCTAAAAGTGGACACTATCTGAATCGTAGCTGCACAGTCAGGGAGGGGGGCCGGTAAAGGATCCAGGGGCAGTAGTACCGACTTATTCCAATTAATAGAGAAGCCAGACAGAGCTCCAAAGTCCGTAATTAGGGTCATAATTGCCGTCAGGGAGCCCTGTGTGTCACTTAGGTATAATAGAGTGTCATCCGCATACAGTGACACAACGTCCACTCCCGTAGGTCGGGTGAAGCCCACAATACAGTCATCCCCCCTTATTCTAGCTGCGAGAGGCTCCAGTGCTAGGGCAAATAGCAAGGGAGATAGAGGGCAACCCTGTCTAGTACCACGAAACAGTGGGAAGGGCTCCGACGTTGTACAGTTAACCCGGATCTTGGCTAAAGGTTTGGCATAAAGCAATCTAACCCAACTAATGAACCTTTCGCCCAGGCCCATTCTCTCCAAAACCTTCCACAGGTAAGGCCACTCGACACTGTCGAAGGCCTTATCCGCGTCCAGTGAGAGGATGGCCCGGTTGCCAGGATTCAGTACAGGGATTTGAATATTTAAGTAGAGACGTCTTATATTTTGTGCCGTGGATCTCGTGGGTATGAAGCCTGACTGGTCACTGTGCACTAAACTCTGAATAACTTGAGATAGCCTGGTTGCCAGGACTCTAGCTAGCAGTTTAACATCTGTCGTAAGTAGGGAGATGGGTCGGTAGGAATCGGGGGACGTGGGCTCTTTACCCGGTTTCAATATCACAATTATGACTGCTTCATTCATGGAATCCGGGAGCGTGCCAGATTCTAAAGCACTATTGAAAACCTTCAAAAGTGTTGGTAGTAAAGTAGCTGCATATCGCTTATACACCTCAGTGGGAAGCCCTGGAGATTTGTTGTTGTGGGTTTGCTCTAGTGCCAGAGCAAGTTCATCTATGTCTAATGGGGCATCCAACCTACAAGCGTCTGAAGCAGATAAGCAAGGCAGTTCACTCCTTGCCAGAAAAGCATCTATCTCTTCTGCACTGGGGTGGACCTTGGAGGCATACAGATCTGCGTAAAACGAGCGAAAGATTTGCAATATAGAGGGGGTATCCATATGGATAGTCTCCTGCGCATTACACAGAGAAGAAACCACTAGGGCGGAGCCCTGGGCTCTCGCCAGCATAGCCAGCATATGACCAGTGGACTCTCCCTCCTCAAAATGCGTTTACTGCAAAAAAAATCTCTTGTTTTCCGCTAGCTGAAGAGCAAGCTGAGTAGCCATAGCCTGGCCTCCCAGCCAGATCTTTCTGGTGATGTCTGAGGGGCGGTTGACATATTGGTCCTCCGAGTCTCTAAGTGTTTTGCATACCTCTCTTTCCCAGGCAGAACCGAGGTTGTCCTGCAGAAAGAGCTTGAGGTTGTCACTAATGGGTCGGGCGAGGGAAAAAGCGCCAGCCAAAAAGGGTTCAATTTCCATTCCCTAGGGCTAACAGCAGTAAATAGTTTAAGTTCAACCCAAAAAGATGAGTGGTCAGAAATGTGTCTATCCCCATAAAAGGAGTCTACAACCAGAGGGAGTAAGGCCGCATTACCCAGCCCCAGGTCAATGCGCGACAGGCTTCCATAAGCGGTAGAGCAGCGCGAGTAACACCTGACCTGGGGGTGAGAGGTCCGCCACACATCCGTCAACCCAAGTTGGGCCAGTAGGTCTGCAAATGGGGTATCACCAGTAGGACGAGAGGGCATAGGCGGGGGTATGGGTATCTTGTCCCACTGGTGATTTAGATAATTGTTAAAGTCACCCAACGCCAACAAGGGGACAGTGGGGTGCGGGGCCATGAACCTGGCCAAACATCTGAGAGCTTCAGCTGAGTAAGGGGGTGGTATATAGATAGTAGCAATAATGCATGCCCAATGAGCAATTCTACCCAATAGAAATATATATCTTCCCCCTGGATCAATTACTTTTTGAGAACAAGTGAAGTGGGCATCCTGACGAATCAAGATACTCACTCCCCTTGCAAATGCAGAGAACGTGGAGTGGAATTGAGTAGGGTACACCCTTGGGCTAAGACTAGGTATATGATCCGGGGGAAAATGAGTCTCTTGAAGACAAACAATTCCTGGACCCATGGCCTTCAAATGTCTTAGGACCGCCAGACATTTCACAGGACTGCTCAGCCCCCTAACATTCCAGGAAAGGCACTTAACGGTCGTCGACATTATAAAGAAACATAAAAATGTGCATACCCAGCATAAGTTTTAGCAGTAGTAGGATAAACAGACAGATATTACTGAATCAAACAACCCAGGTACAGACACTCCTGATACTAAAATACCCAGGCAGGAGAAGGAAGGGCCTCCTTCCACAGTTCTGGATAGGTTTTTGATCTTAATGCAGAGATGCATTAACCACTTTCAGACCGGACCATTTTGCTGGTAAATGACCAGAGGTCTTTTTACACTTTGGCACTGCGCTGCTTTAACTGGTAATTGCGCGGTCATGCAATGTTGTACCCAAACAAAATTTGCGTCCTTTTCTTCCCACAAATAGAGCTTTCTTTTGATGGTATTTGATTGCCTCTGCGATTTTTATTTTTTGCGATATAAACGTAAAAAGACCGCAAATTTTGAAAAAAAATGATATTTTCTACTTTTTGTTATTAGAAAAATCCAATAAACTCAATTTTAGTCATACATTTAGGACAAAATGTATTCAGCCACATGTCTTTGGTAAAAAAAAAGTCAATAATTGTATATTTATTGGTTTGCGCAAAAGTTGTCACATCTACAAACTAAGGTACGTTTTCTGGAATTTACGCAGCTTTTAGTTTACGACTGCCTATCTCATTTCTTGAGGTGCTAAAATGACAGGGCAGTACAAAACCCCCCCAAATGACCCCATTTTGGAAAGTAGACCCCCTAAGGAAATTGATAAGAGGCATGTTGAGCCCATTGAATATTTTATTTTTTTGCCTCAAGCGATTGAATAATGACAAAAAAAAAATTTTTTTTTTTTTTTTACACAAAGTTGTCACTAAATGATATATTGCTCACACATGCTATGGGCGTATGTGAAATGACACCCCAAAATAAATTCTGCTGCTTCTCCTGAGTACGGGGATACCACATATGTGGGACTTTTTGGGAGCCTAGCCGCGTACAGGGCCCCGAAAACCAAGCACCGCCTTCAGGCTTTCTAAGGGCGTAAATTTTTGATTTCACGCCTCACTACCTATTACAGTTTTGAAGGCCATAAAATGCCAAGATGGCACAAAACCCCCACAAATGACCCCATTTTAGAAAGTAGACACCCCAAGCTATTTGCTGAGAGGCATGTTGAGTCCATGGAATATTTTATATTTTGCCACAAGTTGCGGGAAAATTACAAACTTTTTTTTTTTTTTTTTTTTTTTCACAAAGTTGTCACTAAATGATATATTGCTCATGCATGCCATGGGCATATGTGAAATGACACCCCAAAATAAATTCTGCTGCTTCTCCTGAGTACGGGGATACCACATATGTGGGACTTTTTGGGAGCCTAGCCGCGTACGGGGCCCCGAAAACCAAGCACCGCCTTCAGGCTTTCTAAGGGCGTAATTTTTTGAGTTCACTTCTCACTACCTATTACAGTTTTGAAGGCCATAAAATGCCAAGATGGCACAAAACCCCCACAAATGACCCCATTTTAGAAAGTAGACACCCCAAGCTATTTGCTGAGAGGCATGTTGAGTCCATGGAATATTTTATATTTTGCCACAAGTTGCGGGAAAATTACAAACTTTTTTTTTTTTTCACAAAGTTGTCACTAAATGATATATTGCTCACGCATGCCATGGGCATATGTGAAATGACACCCCAAAATAAATTCTGCTGCTTCTCCTGAGTACGGGGATACCACATATGTGGGACTTTTTGGGAGCCTAGCCGCGTACGGGGCCCCAAAAACCAAGCACCGCCTTCAGGCTTTCTAAGGGCGTTACAGTTTTGAAGGCCATAAAATGCCAAGATGGCACAAACCCCCCCCCCCAAATGACCCCATTTTAGAAAGTAGACACCCCTAAATTTAGGGGTACACTAGTGAGACTAGGTAATAAATGGCGGGTGCCCTGAAACTATAAAAAAATAACTAACCAACCAGCGTCACCTGTAACAGTTATATGGTGATCACTGGTGAAAGGGTTAACTAGGGGGCAATCAGGGGGCTTTATGCGGTAGTATATGGGGGTCCCTGGCGCTATAAAAAGCTGCGGCGAACCTAAATACCTACCTGCCTAACTAGCGTCACCTGTGACACTAATACAGCGATCAGAAAAACGATCGCTTATTAGGCTGGGTTCACACTGGAGCGATGCGGGAACGCCACGAATGCGCGGCGGGTTCCCGCATCGCATGCCTCCCGGCGGCAGTTCACACTGCCCTATGCGAACTGCTGGGAGTGTCAGTGAAATGTTAATGACACCCCCAGATCAGTTCGCATATCGCAGTGCGATCTGCAAACTTGGATCGCATGGTGTGAACACCCATGCGATCCGATTCTGCTGCGGACCAAAAAAAGGGTCCCGTGCGAGTTTGCGGCGGGTGCGACACGAATTCAGCCATACTATCTGTATAGCTGAACTCGAATCGCACAGAGATCGGATGTGATTTGCACTGCAGTGCGGTGCGAATCACATCCGTTCTCATAAACCGCTGCAATGTGAACCCAGCCTTAGTGACACTGGCGACGGGGGGTGATCACGGGGTTAAACCTTTATTGGGGGGGTTAGGGGGGTACCTTAGAACTAAAGGGGGCTAACCCTAACTGCCCTAACAGTTATTAGTCACAAATGACACCTGCCGGGTGATCAGGGGGTTAAACCTTTATTAGGTAATAAATGGCGGGTGCCCTGAAACTATAAAAAAATAACTAACCAACCAGCGTCACCTGTAACAGTTATATGGTGATCACTGGTGAAAGGGTTAACTAGGGGGCAATCAGGGGGCTTTATGCGGTAGTATATGGGGGTCCCTAGCGCTATAAAAAGCTGCGGCGAACCTAAATACCTACCTGCCTAACTAGCGTCACCTGTGACACTAATACGGCGATCAGAAAAATGATCGCTTATTAGGCTGGGTTCACACTGGAGCGATGCGGAAACGCCGCGAATCCGCGGCGGGTTCCCGCATCGCATGCCTCCCGGCGGCAGTTCACACTGCCCTATGCGAACTGCTGGGAGTGTCAGTGAAATGTTACTGACACCCCCAGATCAGTTCGCATATCGCAGTGCGATCTGCAAACTCGGATCGCATGGTGTGAACACCCATGCGATCCGATTCTGCTGCGGGCCAAAAAAAGGGTCCCGTGCGAATTTGCGGCGGGTGCGGCGGGTGTGGCGGGTGCGGCGGGTGCGGCGAATGGCTGAACTCGAATCGCACAGAGATCGGATGTGATTTGCACTGCAGTGCGGTGCGAATCACATTCGTTCTCATAAACCGCTGCAATGTGAACCCAGCCTTAGTGACACTGGCGACGGGGGGTGATCACGGGGTTAAACCTTTATTGGGGGGGTTAGGGGGGTACATTAGAACTAAAGGGGGCTAACCCTAACTGCCCTAACAGTTATTACAGTCACAAATGACACCAATGCAAAAAAAAAAAAAAAAAAAAAAAAAAATGACATTGGTGTCACTGTGACTGGGGGGCAGGGGTAATTGGGGGGGTGATCGGGGGGTAAAGGGGGGGTGTGAGTGTGCCTGGCATGTTCTACTGTGTGTGGGATGTGTTGGTGCAACTCACTGATCCGCTCTCCTCCGTGTCGGAACGAAAAATACCGACACGGAGGAGAGAATACATCACTTCCTCTCCTGTGTTTACATTACAGGAGAGGAAGTGATGTCACCGGGGATTTCCATTCGTCGGGAGCGATCGCGAGGGGGTGGCCATGAATGAATGGCCGTCCCCTCGTCCGGGATCGCTCCCGAACGAAAACCGACCGCCGCAGGCACCGGGCGGGGGCCCGATCGGGCCCCCGACCCGCGGGAGGCAAATCACGTACATGTACGTGCTTATGCCTGCCCGTGCCATTCTGCCGACGTACATCGGCGTGAGGCGGTCGGCAAGTGGTTAAGGTAAAAAGCCTTCAGCCTCTGCAACCACTGAAAATACTGTTTATTAATACTCTGTAACCAGTAAAAGGAGTTATTTCCCTCTTGTCATATTTTCCCTTATCCCTTTATGAAGGAGGGCTGAAAAAAACCTTGTTTTTGGATTTGTGTTGTGATAAGAAATACTTTTATTAAGCCAGTGCTCTACAGTGGACAGTTTAGCTACTCACAGAGTGAAAACACTGCCACCCAGTGGCTATATTATATAATGCGTTCATTGTCTGTTAGTTGAAGAACACAAATCAGAAATGATCATCACAGATGATCATCTCCAGTTTTTATCCATTACTAAAATCTTTTTTACTAACTGAGCTGTTTGCAACTTCAAAAGTCTGTTGTTTACAGACTCCAGTAGCGCAATCTGAACATTTTACACAGCTGAATGACTCACAG
This sequence comes from Lithobates pipiens, assembly GCF_037356315.1. Taxonomy (NCBI): domain Eukaryota; kingdom Metazoa; phylum Chordata; class Amphibia; order Anura; family Ranidae; genus Lithobates; species Lithobates pipiens. Next base: position 429,104,309 of record NW_027507758.1, read on the forward strand.
CAGTGAATTCTTTATCGGATTGCTCAATCCTATGTTTGAATCACAGAAAGAAGTGCCTCAAGGGAGGCTGCTACAGTTGTGCTGGTTCCTTAGCTGACCCATGGTGCTCTGGGAATCTCTGGTAATGTATTAATGCTAAACTCTGGGAATGTGACAAAAATACCCTTGCAGTGTCTCTGCTAATAATCAGTAGCTATCGGAAACAGCTCCCAATTATGTGACCACTGTGACAACTGATCCTTCCTCCCCCCTAGCATAAAGGGGTTAATACCTATAACCCATCAATCAAATTGAAGTCAAAATAATCAATTCTTAGACACTATAGTTCCTTCATTTTCTTCAAGGTCATTACTGCTATTTGTAAAATATTTTATTGGCATTACTTCTGTGAATCAGTTTTGATAAAAGGAATTAAAGTACAACTGAAAGTAAAACTTTTTATTTTTCATTTCTGATAGAGTAGAGAGGGAATAGAAGACCTGTCAGGTCTTTATTTGTCTGTGTCCTTGTTAGGGAGATTCATCCTCTCTATTTGTCCTGGTGGCCATTATCACCAAAAGTGAAAGAAAATCCAAAACTTTGAATTGTAGCCAAAACATGTGTAGAGGGGAACTCTACCATTGGGGACACTAGTTCTGGAGATTCTGGTGACAATCAGGAATTCCATCACTTTGGAGGGACTTTTCTCTCTCTTCTTGTTTTGGCTATCTCCCCAGCGGGACACAAAAAAACGAACAGGGTTATAACTCTTTAGCCAAAATAAAAAAGTTGTGTCTTCAGTTCTATTATAATCTCTACATTTGTCCTAACAATGACTGTTAGTGCAAAGAAAATGTTTCACCTACTGTACTCTTTTGTTGCGAGCACTACATGTAAATATATGTAAGTGCTAATATGGCTATAATGACTTTATGCAAGAATTTAATGCTGTATTTTATTGTGTTTCTCAGCGAGTTTTGTTTACTTGCAGCCACAAACAATGACAGCTGACCATTTTTTACATGTTGGTTCACTTCAAGCCATATTCCAAAGATATTGTTTTATTAATACCTCGAACTGACAATGGCCAGCAAGCCATAAACAACTATATATATATATATATATATATATATATATATATATATATATATATATATATATATACACATATATATATATATATATATACATATATATATATATATATATATATACATATATATATATATATATATATATATGCAATGGGGAGTAAAGGCTTTGTCATTTTAGGCTTTAGCTATATTGCAAATTAGAAGGTCTGGATGCACAGATGGCTATGAAGGCACAAAAGAACAAATTCCTTGGTTCTGCTCACTGTCCCAAATTGAAGAACAAACCCCTTGTTTTTTTGGGTCTGTGTTGTGAGATATGACATGTAAACACCCCTGACAATGCTGTTCTTTTTACAGTTTTGATATTCTGAGAGAAAACACAGCTAGAAAACACTGCCACCTAGTGGGTAAAGTGTATAGTACAACCATTGTCCATAAAATAGAGTATTGGTATTATGGGACCTGTTTGTAAAAGGCAGAAATTATTAGCTCCAGTCATCACCATTTTGCACTTTGACTTATTTATAAAACCTTAAGTTTGTGTTTTGTTTTAATATCTACATTTGCCTCTTTGAGATCCTACATTTTTTTAGAAATAGTTTTCTTACGCATTTCTTTTGATTTTGATCACCAAGGGGGTGAAATTGTATCTTTGCAAAAAAAAAAAAATAATAATAATTGCATATTTAATAGATTATTTTGAAAATGAATTGGTTTTACCCAATTTCACTAGCTCTTAATTATTACTAGCTATTTTTTCAAATATTTCCTTTTTTGATTTAATGATTTGGTATAATGTTTTTCACCACTTTGAAAAGCTACTTTTTCTTTTAACTTCAACAGTTTATACATTAGCTAAGGCTATAAAAATCAGCAAAGTAAAAAGTTGCAAAGCTGTATTACTTTATTCCTTTTTTCTTTAAAACAATCGTATGTTCCTGTTCCTGTTTCTGTTGATCTGTATTTTCACACACGTATTCTGCTGGTTTATTAGCATACACTGCTCCTACTTTAACCACTTACAGACCGGACCATTTTGCTGGTCAAAGACCAGACCACTTTTTGCGATTTGGCACTGCGTCGCTTTAACTGACAATTGCGCGGTCATGCGACGTGGCTCCCAAACAAAATTGACGTCCCTTTTTCCCACAAATAGACCTTTCTTTTGGTGGTATTTGGTCCAGTCCCCCCCCGCCCCGCCCGGTGGTTTTTATTTTTTGCGCTATAAACAAAAATAGAGCGACAATTTTGAAAAAAAGGCATTATTTTTTACTTTTTGTTATAATAAATATCCCCCAAAAATATATAAAAAAACATTTTTTTCCCTCAGTTTAGGCCTATACGTATTCTTCTACATATTTTTGGTAAAAAAAATCGCAATAAGCGATTATTGATTGGTTTGCGCAAAAGTTATAGCGTTTACTAAATATTTTATAGCATTTATTTTATAGCATTTTTATTAATAATTTTTTTTTTTTTTTTTTTTTTTACTAGTAATGGCGGCGATCAGCGATTTTTATTGTGACTGCGACATTGTGGGGGACACATCGGACATTTTTGACACATTTTTGGGACCATTGTCATTTATACAGTAATCACTGCTATATAAATGCAGTGATTCCTGTGTAAATGACACTGGCAGTGAAGGGGTTAACCAGTGGGTGGCAGTGTAGGGGTTAAGTGTTCCTAGGGGTGTGTTACTAACTGTGGGGGGGTTGGGCTTTAATTTAGTAAACACTGATCTCCGCTCCAATCATATGGAGCAGAGATCAGCGTCACTAGTTGCTAGGCAGAATGGAGAAATGCTGTTTACACGGCATTTCCTCCATTCAGCCGTCCCGTGAGACGATCACGGGTATGCCCGCAGCGATCGAGTCCACAGGACCCGCGACCGGACTCACGGGGGTCCCGACCGGCACGCGAGCGCGCTGCCGGTGGCGCGCTCACGATGGCAGGACGGCATTGAAGATTGGATGTACCTGTACGCCAATATGCCTGCCCGTGTCATTCTGCCGACGTACATCGGCGTGCACTGGTCGGGAACCGGTTAATGTATCTGTCAACACATAATTGTCTCTCACTAAACACAACTGTGACCTTTTCAAATGTTATTTCCAAGCGATCGATGTCTGACTTTGTACAGTTATACTGACCATTTGACCATGATGTGTGAGCTTCACTCAGTGCACATGTACTCTCTAGGCACAGGCTGTGTGATAATGTCACAACAGGGGGCAATCCATGACAATATGGACTCAAGAGTGAGTTGAATTAAACTGGTTATCATTTGACCTGGAAGATTGAGGACAGCAGAAAAGCAGCACTGCTCCAAATTATTGGTAAGTATTGCAGCAAAAACGTAAAATTCCTATCAAAATACTTACCGTATTTTCCTTTCCTGATGGACTCCATGGCAGCAAACGTGTGGGTTTAGTCCCGCCTCCACTACCCTATAGGACACTACTCCCATAAATCTTTGCTCCCCGCCAGAAGCCGTGTTCGATAACTAGCCTACTCCAGCCATTTGGGAGGGAACTCCTGCTGCCATGGAGTCCATCATGAAGGGAAAATTACAGTAAGTATTTTGATAGGAATTTCCAATTTACCTGACAGACTCCATAGCAGCCAACGTGTGGGAAATAACTCGCCATACACACCCAGTGGGAAAAAATGCTGAAAACAAAGATTTATTTAACACTGTCAACCGACAGCACTTTAACACCAAAATCAACTGAGGATAGAGCAGCTGGCTCAACACAATAATGAGACATGAAGGTATGAATCGATGACCAGGAAGCCGCCCTGCAGATTACTTCAGGCGCAACATGGCGTGAGGCTGCCCACGAGGTTGAAAGACTTCTAGTTGAGTGCGGTTACCGCCTCAGGAGGAGCCAAGCCTTTCTCTCTATATGCCCACTGAATTACCTGTACCGCCCATGCAGCAATTGATCTGATGGAGGCCCTTGTTCTTCCCATAGAACAAAACAAGAAGATAATCCGACTGACAGAAAGGAGCCGTTACTTCCAGGTATTGCTTCAAAGAGACACATTGAGAGGATGAACATCTAGATTTCTGGCAGATATGAAGGTGGGGAGTGAGATCTCTTGGTTCTCATGAAAGATCAAGGTGACTTGAGGGATTGACCCTAGCACGGAACTAGGACCACCCTGTCCAGAAAAAAGTTAGGAAAGGTTCTTTGGATCCTAAAACCTGTATTTTGGATACCCTCTTCACCGAGGTGATGGACACCAAAAAGGTAGTTTTGATAGTAAGCTCTCTGATGGATAGTGGCTTATCAAGATGTGAGAAGAATTCCAGAACTAAATGCAGATCCCATTTGGGAAACCTGGGTTTCCTCTGAGGCCTCATTCTAACCTGCCCTTTGAAGAATTGTTGAATAAGGGTGTGTCTGGCCCATGACACCCCTGTGAATGCTGAGACTGCTGACACCTGTACACGAAGAGAACTGACAGATAAGAATAAATCCAGACCAAATTGCAGGAAACTCAAGATGTCTTGAATTGCAGGTGTGCCACAAGAATTGGCCCTAGCAGAAATATGGGTCAAGAATTTTGCCCAAATCCGTTCATACGCACTAGTGCTTTATCCTCTCACATTTAGGAGTGTGGGAATAACTTCCTTAGGGCATCCTAGCGCCTCCAACCTTCCCCTCTCAAAATCCAAGCCCTCAACTGAAGGTGAGCCGGGCATGGGTGAAGAATCATGCCTTGGGATAGCAGATCCGTTGTGTTCGGGAGAGGAACTGGTTCTCGGAAGCTGAGAAGTGTTAGGAAAGGGAACCAAGGCCTGTTGGGCCAGTAAGGAATCATGGCTATTATCTTCATCTCATCCCACCTGAGTCTCTGCAGGAACTGATGGATAATGGGTGTAGGAGGGAAGGCATACGCTCGGTGAAACCACCAACGCTCTGTCAGTGCATCTATCCCGTAGGCCTGTGGGTCCCGGAGAGTAGTACCTCATTAACTTCTTGTTGCACGGGGCAGCGAAGATAGAGATCCCCAAGGTTAAGATCCATTTGAACACATCCTCATGGAGAGACCATTCGTTGTCCAAGTGGACTCGCGAGAGGAAGTCCTCTTGGACATTGAGAGTTCCAGGAACATAGGTTGCCATTAAGTTGATCAGATTCTTCTGTGCCCAGATCATGATTGGTTCCACCTCCTGTAGCAGAGACAGACTTCTGGTACCCCCTGTTTCCTTATATAGGCTACTGCCATCATGTTGTCCAATATGAGTACTACAGATGCCCCTGATATCAGATGATGAAACACCAGCAGTGCCTGGAATGCTGCTCATAATTCTAGGATATTCGACACTATTCCCAGAGAGGGAAAATCCCAAGTGCCCTGAGCCATTTCTGTTAGAAAATGAGCACCCCATCCATTTCTGGCATCTGACGTCTCTGTGATCCACCTGATTGGAAGGATGGAGGGACAATTGGATAGGCATGGGTGATGCAAATGTGTTGGGCTTTGTCTCCCGACCATTGGTGAAGAAATCCTTTCTGGAAGGGAAGCATTCTCCATTGTGCCCACTTTACCATTGGTATTGTGGACACTATAATGTCTATGATCCTTAGACATTGGAGTGCATTGAGATAAGAAGAATCCTGTCTTAAACTATCACAACCTTTTCCTCGGGCAGAGAGATGGTACTTCTCACTGTGTTGAAGAAAGCTCAGAGGAACACAAGAGACTGGCTCTAACTGGCTCTTCTCCAGGTTCAGGAGCCATCCAAATTCCCTTGAGAGTTGAAATGACTTGATCTCTGTGCTGCAGGAGACAATCTCTGTCTTGAGCCATTAGGAGGAGATCGTCTAGGTCAGGGGTGGCCAACCCGCGGCTCCCGAGCCGCATGCGGCTCTTTGCCCGGTTCCTTACGTTCATATTGTAGCGTTCTGCCAGACGTGCAAGAATGACGAGAAGTAGTCGAATGAACTGTCATTGATTGACAACAGCAGAACTCCATTACTGTTGGCCGTAATCACGCCAAAACAACACAAACAAAAAACAATCTTCGTTTCTCTTCCTTACTCTTTTCCAGTTGTTCGCCATCCGCTCTCACACACACACCTCCGCTCACCCCTCACTCTCACTCCCCCGCCCCCTTGCTCTCTCATCTATCCTGATGCATTCGCAGACAATGGAAAATCATAACACTCTAATTTAAGTCTCTATACAGCATAACATTCAGTAACATTCAGCACATACTGTAGGGTCATTATAATATACAAGTTTCGCTTCGCTTGAGTTCAATACGGTATTGTATTGTCCGACCGGACACGTTATGAATAATGAGGCGTTCTTCAATAAACTTCCTTTTATTGCCGAACGTCTTGCAGAAGTTGGTTACTGTCGGCCATAACCACGCCAAAACAAAAACAGGGCAAACTCGGTCTATACATCAACTCACTCATTCGCCGTGCTCCTCTCACACTCTCTCACCCAGGCGCGCTCTCTCTCACCTGCTCCCCCGCCCCCTCGCTCTCGCATCCAGGCAGACGCAGTCACAGACCATGGGAAATCACAGAACTCTAACATAAACATTGTAACACTCAACATTACTGCAGGGTCGCTAAAGTATTTTCGTCAAATGCGCATGTGGGCAGTTTTTCATGTATGTATTGTAAATTGTTCTATTATTGTTTATGGATTTGGTTAAACAGAGTTTGTCTGTGTGAGAGTGCACACAGTGTTCATTGTTGAAAATGACTGGCCTGTGGTCTTTGTAGTGTTAAAACAGTGTGTGACATTTACAATAAAGCAGCTGAGCAAAAGTTATGTGTGTATGAGGAAGGGATGGGGTGATGTTCATGTGTGCCCATGCGTATGATGTGGCTCTTTGTGGTAACTTGGTAAAAAATGTGGCTCTTGGTTTTTGTCTGGTTGGCCCCCCCTGGTCTAGGTAATGATGGAGACGGATCCCTCTCATCCTTAACAAAGCCACAACGGCCAACAGGACCTTTGAGAAGACATGTGGAGAAGTCGACAGTCCGAAGGGAAGGCATGTAAATTGTAAGTGAAATTGGCCTATGGAAAAACTGAGAAAATTGTTAAATATCTGTTTTCACTGGAACGTGAAAGTAAGCATCCTTGAGGTCTATGGAGACAAGCTAATCTCCTGGCTCAACCAACTGCTGGATTGTGGACAGGGTCTCCATTTTGAACCTTTCTTTTTTGATGAAACGGTTCACATGCATCAGATCTATGACAGGTCTCTATGCACCATTCTTCTTTTGGACCATAAAAAGAAAATACATTCCCATACCACACTGGTCTTCTAGAGCATTAGGCTGATAGGATTTCCCTTTTTTCGTCTGAGGCTGGAAGGGATGTGGGAACCCACCTGATCTTGGGAGCACTGCCGAAAGTCCAGGTGTGGCCCGAAGAGACCGTTCTGATGGTGCAGAAGTCCTGGATCGAGGCCGTCCAAACATGCCGAAAGTGGAGAAGATGAGCTCCGACCTGGCCTGGTCTGGGTGGGCCCAATTTCAAAAAGACTTAGTTGGTTCCTTCTCTCCCGTCAAACCGGTCTTAGCAGTTTTCTTGAAAGATGACTGCCTGGATTTCCAAGACCTGTAAAATTCACATCCAGGCCTATAACTATGTGCCTCCCTGGCACGATCTTGATTCTGTTTCCTTGGGAATGATCTTCTCTGGCCTTGCAGATGCCTGTCCTGAGGGAGGAACCCCGACTTACCACCGGTGGCTCGGGTTATGGCATTATCTAATTTGTTGTCAAAAAGAGAAGATCCATCAAAAGGAATCCGGCACCAAACCTGTTTGGATGCTGGATCGGTCAGCCAAGGACAAAGCCACAAGGTATGCTTGGCGGTGACTGCAGACAACATAACCCAAACTGCCAGGTGAATAATGTCAATTATCCCCCAAGAAAGTCAATGCCAACCTCAACTCTTGGGTGGGTGAACTCTTGGCCAAATCCTCTGATACATTTCTAAATGTCTCATCTACATTGTCAGACCAAATCTCCATAGCCCTTGACATGGCGGCCAGAGCCAAGGCTGGTTTACAGGCCATGCCTGCTGTAAGATAGACCCGCTTCAAATCAGAGTCTATCCATCTATCCAAAGCATCTCTGAATGAGACCATGCCTGACCAACCTCATCATTGATGCATCCACTAGAGGAGCTGATTCCAATTGCTTAACTTCATCTTCTTTGAAGAGATAAAGTCTCTGTATTTTGAGAGAAGGGAGTTATTCTTCTCTACTTTTTCCCACTCGTCCATGATAACTTCACCTAATTCAGATAGAAAAGGAAAAGCTGATATGTTCCTTCTTCAATTTCTTGAAGTATTTTCTCTGCTTCGCAGGGGCAGTCATTGGCTATTTCCAGTTTAAAGTCTCCTTTATGGCCTTAAACAAAGGAGGGAGCAGGGTGAAGTCAAATCCGATACCGGGGTCTTTTTCCTCAGAATCATTATCTGAGGGGACAGCAAATGGATGGCTAGGCAAAAAGTACTCCCAAGCGTCCTGAGCCTGAGTATCTCTCCCTGGAGAGCATGGAAACTGTAGGAGACACGTAAGGGCCTCCAATTTTTTCAGACTTTCTTTAACCATCTTCTCGACCAGAGACTTTAGTTGCTGGTCCGATCCACCTCTTTCACCTGTTGCTTTTACATAGCAGGTATCACAGAGGGATTTTCCCACAGGAACATGTGCCCTACAACCCCAGCAGACTCCTTCGGCTGCATGACTGGTGTGTGGTGTGAGCCGTGGGAGGGTGAGATGGTTCCCGGCTATGGTGACTAGGTCTCGAGGGAGAGCCGGGGTGTCTGGATCTGGAAGAGGAATGCCGGTGATGGGATTTTGATGAATCACTTCCTCTGCCTGAATTACGTTGTCGGATAGACCTAGAAGGGCTGACAGAAAGAAAAGAAAATAACCATCTGTGTAATTGGAGGCAACAGAGACTGATGCTCCACCTACCCCCCCCCCAGCAGGCAAACTCAGGGAAACCCCCCTACCATATACCTGCTGCGAGAGGGCTGGCCACTAGCGGTCAGTGGCGGGTCCAAGGTCCTGGAAGGATCCATCAGGGCTGAAAGAAAGCAGCCTGGTTAGGAGAAAAGAAGCAGTAAAACAGGCTAACAAACCTACCCCCTAGAGGTCCCTTACCTTAAATGCCAAAAGAAGGGCCAGGGGAAGTCACTGCTACAAGCCTGCAAGCATTCCCAAGCTTGCAGGCTATTTTCTGCCTTTAAAACTAGCGCCCCAGTGACATCAGCACTGCTTCAGTCCGGGGCCTAGTACGCATGCACGATTACCGCCACGCGCGGTTGCGAGGATGAACGAGGATGTGAATTGGTGGCTGGAACGCAGAGGAACCAGCCAGGCACATAAGGCAACAAAAACTCACAAAAACTGCTGCCATGATCAGACAAGGAACAAACTCACCACTCCTGATGTGATCCATACCAGGCCAAAGGTAAGATACACACATGCCGGACTTGTAGGGCAAAGGGCCACCTGCTAGTAGCTAGGCTGAATGACCAGTGCGCGGTTTTGCCAGTCAGTGGCTAGGACTTCACCATCTTCAGCGCCTCTTCCATATGCCCATTCCATACCCTGCTAGTAGCTAGGGCTTATTGGAATAATGCGACTCCTAATCCATAATAGTCACTCAGCCAGTCCAGATTGCAGGAGATAATAAAAATCTTCGGGTAGGAAGACCGATAGCTAGGTCCTTCGGAGGAGGACAAAAAAAGAACATGACCTCTGGCAGGGAGCAAAGATTTATGGGAGTAGCATCCTATAGGGTAGTGGAGGCGGGACTAAACCCACACATTGGCTGCCATGGAGTCAGGAAAGCTGCTTTTTCTTGATCATACATCACGGGACACAGGAGCTTCATTACATAGTGGGTTATATAGGCACCTCTGGTGATTGGACACTGGTTGACCCCAATTAAGGAAAATTCCTCCCCTATATAACCCCTCCCATATGGGAGGCACCTCAGTTTTTTCGCCAGTGTCTATGGTGGTTGGTCACGTAAAACTTTAGCTCTGTGCAGGTCCCTGCAGGGGCCTAAGGGCTACAACAAACCGGATCCATACCTCGGCCCGATATTTGACTCCCAAGATGGTATGGTACCCGGGCCTCGTCAGCCGAAGAAACGAGGTTTGGCCTGTAAGTCCTCTCCATTGGAAGACTGGGCTCTGGGAAAACCAGACATGGTGTACTGTTTACACAGAGCGCACAAAAGTTTCTGGCAGTGTCTTTTACATGGTCCAGGTAGGAGGCTCTTCCGAGAAAGAGCCCCAGATAAACCTGAAGGTTGGCTAACACTGCCCGCCGTGATGGGTGAAGGCTGGAATTTGTCTGGTTCAGCAATTCCTGCGGCGGGGACAGGTAAGGGAAGTTAATCCTATATATATTATTATATGATGGATTTCTTCATTGTGAGTAGTTGTATGTCTTACCTGGTTTCCACCACTAGAGGGAGTAAGAGCAGCCTGATGCATACTTACATGCCTTTCAGTACACATGCTCAGTGAAGCCTGGTTCTCCAGCTGTCTCACGTCTCCACTGCAATCCCTGCCACAGCAAGGTAACACAGGGGTCCCACGTAGTCTGGGGGTCCCACGCAGCTCCGGTGGAGTTCTTCTTTCCCCCCTGGATCCCGCGGTCCTCGTGCATGCACGCCGGGCGCGTTCCCGGCCTAATGGAGGAGGGGGGAGTGTGGTTGTGAGCCGTGCACGTTGGTGTGCACGGAGCTGTACTGCGCAGGCGCCAGGCGGCAGTTTTAAAAAGCCCAGAGCGTCAGGGGGCTGTAAGTGGAGACACAGGAGCTGTGGGCAGTAAGCATCCATGGGGATTGGATCCAGGCAAACCTTAGACACCTACTCAGCATCAGGTTGTGCAGTTTAAGCATATATATTTATTGTGAGACTTTAAGCACAACAGTGATTGCACTTGTACTAGTACCTCTGCTTTGTAGCTTAGGACTATGTCTCCTCATAAGAGGGTCTCAGGGGGAGGTAGCAAGGGCACTGGTAAATCACCGCCTAGGTCCAGGGGTTCTAAAAGTGCCTGTAAGTTACCATCCCCCCCCCCTGCAAGACTGGAGCCAGCCTCCCAAGACGAGTCAGTGCCCCTGTCAGGTTTTGCAGCCTCTCCTAATGTCCCAGCCCCGGTTTATGTCACTGAGGACTCCCTTAGGGCTACATTGGAGGGTTTTGAAGGGAGAATAATTAATTTTATTTCTGCTTCCCTGAAAGATAGCAGGAAAAGGGGTAGATCCCCTCCCTCTGCTGAAATTCCTCTCTCAGAGGATCCTTCTGAAAATGAGGAGAGATCCCTGTCTGGGGACAGGGATCATGAGCAGTCGGATGAATCAGAGGAAGAGGAGAGAGTCCCCTCCTCCCAGGCGCTCAGAAAACAGGTGCAGTATTATACTGAATTGGTGCGTACCACATTCAGAATGCCTGCTGCTGAAGTCACTACGTCCTCTGTTTCTTCCCTGGGAGTCAGGAAAGCCCCACAGACTGCCTATTCCTTTCCAATCCATCCCTTAATGGATGAATTGTTGTATGAGGATTGGGGACATCCTGATAAACTGTTTGCTCCTCCTAAAAGGTTTTTTATGCATTATCCTCTGGAGGAAAGTTTCACCAAGAAGTGGGGGGTCCCATCTGTTGATGCGGGTGTTTCTTGCGTGAATAAAAACCTGACTTGTCCCTTGGATAATGCGCAGGTATTTAAGGATCCAACTGATAAGAAGCTGGAAACCTTATTAAAAGCCTCCTTTTCCATGACTAGCGCTGTAGTGCAACCTACAGTCGCAGCCGTGGGGTTGTGCCAGTTCCTCAAGGAACAGGTTAAGCAGATGCTTGGGCTCCTTCCCAGTGAGGAAGTGGAAAATTATGCAGAACTGCCTCATATTCTGTGTTTCATGATTGATGCGATTTTGGATTCTGTCCAACAAGCATCACGTTTGTCCCTCATATTGGTACACATGCGAAGGGCCCTATGGCTAAAGAATTGGGCAGCTGAGCTGTCATGCAAGAAGCATTTGATTGGGTTCCCGTTTAAAGGGGAACGTTTGTTTGGAGAAGAGTTAGACAAATTCGTCCAAAAAATGTCAGGGGGTAAATCTACTCTCCTTCCATTCAAAAGGAGCAAGCGTCCTTCATTCAGGCGTGCTCTCTCTCCCGGAGCATCAAGCTCTAAGCAGTGGCGACGGCCTTCTCAGCCCTCCTCTACAGGAAAGGTTCAGGGCCGAGCCCAGGGACAGAAAAAGACTTGGGGGCGAAAGCCTGCCAAGCAGAGCCCAAAAGCTTCCCTGTGAAGGGGCACCCCCGCTCGGCCGAGTGGGGGGAAGGCTCCTGCGATTTGCAGGAGCCTGGCGGGAAGAGATCCGGGACAAGTGGGTGATCTCTTCAGTATCTCTGGGCTACAGGCTAGAGTTTGAGGAGATTCCACCTTCTCGCTTTCTAAGGTCAAGGATCCCCAGGGATCCAGTAAAGCAAAAACCGCTATTTCTGGCCTTAGATCACTTACTATCCCAGAGGGTGATAGTAGAAGTGGACCCAAAAGAACAGGGTTCAGGGTTTTACTCAAATCTCTTCACCGTTCCAAAGCCAAATGGAAGTGTCAGACCTATCCTAGATCTAAAGGATCTGAACCGGTTTTTATGCATCCGGTCCTTCCGAATGCAGTCAATCCGCACTGTGGTCTCCTCCCTGCAAGGGGGAGAATTTATAGCATCAATAGATATCAAAGATGCATATCTCCATGTGCCAATTTTTCCCGCACACCAAAAATTTCTAAGGTTCAAGGTAGAGCGGCGCCATTTTCAATTTGTGGCCTTGCCATTCAGGCTTGCTACGGCCCCTCGAGTCTTCACAAAGATTCTGGACCCTCTCTTAGCAAACCTAAGAGCTCAGGGTATAGCCATCATGGCTTATCTAGACGATTTGCTTCTCATGGAGAAAACAGCAGCGTTCCTGAACCACAGCGTCACCAGAACGCTAGAACACCTGGAACTCCTAGGTTGGATCATAAACCTAGAAAAGTCATCCCTACAGCCTGCCACCAGGTTGGAATACCTGGGCATGATCATCGACACCGCTCAGGGCAAGGTGTTTCTTCCAAGGCCAAAGGCCTTGGCCATTGGGGATCTGGTGCGCCTAATTCTGGGCAGGAGATCTTCCCCCATTCGGTTGTGCATGAGACTGTTAGGGAAAATGGTCACCTCCTTCGAGGCCGCCCCATTCGCCCAGTTCCACTCAAGGCCTCTGCAAAGATGCATCCTTGCGGCTTGGAACAGGAAGCCCCAAGCCTTGGATCTTCCTATGCGTTTATCTCCAGGGACACGCAAGAGTCTCGTCTGGTGGCTACAAACCAAGAATTTGCTGAAGGGCAAAACTTTTCTTCCTCTTCCATGGAAGATTATCACAACAGATGCCAGCCTGACAGGCTGGGGAGCAGTGTTGGAGGAGACGTGCTTGCAGGGGAAATGGTCTGCGATCGAGAAGCTATTGCCCATAAATATCTTGGAGATCCGGGCAGTTTATATGGCTCTCATAAAGTGGTCTTACAGACTACGAGGTCTCCCGGTTCGGGTTCAGTCCGACAATGCCACAGCAGTGGCCTATATCAATCACCAGGGCGGTACCAGGAGTCTGGTGGCCCAAAAAGAGGTGAATCGCATACTTGTCTGGGCAGAAAAGCATGTTCCGTGTCTTTCTGCAGTGTTCATTCCAGGAGTGGAAAATTGGCAGGCGGATTTTCTGAGCCGCCAGCAGTTGTGCTTAGGAGAATGGGCTCTGCACCCCGACGTGTTTCGGAACATATGTCACAGGTGGGGTACTCCAGACGTAGATCTGTTTGCATCCAGGTTCAACAGGAAACTGGACAATTTTGTGTCAAGGACAAGAGATACACTTGCTCAGGGGTCAGATGATCTGACAGTACCCTGGGATCAGTACAATCTGATCTATGCCTTGCCCCCGAGCCCGCTTCTGTCACGGTTCCTGGGAAGAGTCAAGATTGAGACAAAGTCGGTCCTTTTGGTGGCCCGGCTTGGCCCAGGCGACCCTGGTACGCAGAGATCATGAAGTTGGCAGTAGGCAGGCCATGGATCCTCCCTCTCCGACCAGACCTGCTCTCACAGGGTCCAATCTACCATCCTGCTTTACACAGTCTGAATTTGACGGTTTGGCTGCTGAGACCCACATTCTGAGAGACCGTGGCTTTTCGGGGCCAGTCCTTTCTACTCTGGTCAATGCCAGAAAGCCGGCCTCCAGGCTTATTTATTACAAAATCTGGAGGGCATATGTTTCCTGGTGTGAACTCAGGAAATGGCATCCTAGAAAGTATGTCATTAGCAGAATCTTGGCCTTTCTCCAGTCAGGCCTAGAAATGAATTTGGCTATAAGCACTATCAAGGTGCAGATTTCGGCCCTGTCAGTGTTTTTTCAAAAGCCACTTGCATTGCATTCCCTGGTGCGGGCTTTTATCCAGGGGGCCATGCGGATAAGACCACCAGTCAAACCTCCAGTATGCCCTTGGGATCTGAATTTGCTTCTCTCGGCTTTGCAGGGGCAACCATTTGAACCTTTGCATCTGGCTTCATTAGTTCTCCTGACTAAAAAATTGGTCTTCTTGGTAGCCATATCCACGGCTAGAAGAGTATCAGAGCTAGCAGCTCTTTCCAGCAAGGAGCCGTATCTATTTATTCATAAGAACCGGGTGGTCATGCGTCCCAACAGGTCCTTTTTACCTAAGGTGGTTTTCGGGATTCCATTTGAATCAAGACATAATCCTACCATCCTTTTTTCCGTACCCACAGTCCGCAGAAGAAGAATCTTTGCACACTTTGGATGAGGTTAGAGCAATCAGTATTTATCTTCAAGCAACTGCTCAGATAAGGAAAACTGATTGCTTATTTATTTTGCCAGTAGGCCCTAGGAAGGGCCAGGCGGCGTCAAAATCCACTCTCTCAAGGTGGGTTAGACAGGTTATTTCTCAGGCCTATAGTGTAAAGGGGAAGATTCCTCCTTTTCAAGTGAAAGCGCACTCTACTAGGGCTGTAAGTGCTTCTTGGGCAGTGCATCACCAGGCCTCCCTGGCTCAGATCAGGTAAGGCTGCAACTTGGTCATCAGTCCACACATTCACCAGATTCTATCAGGTGGATGTCAGAGGGCAAGAGGATATCGCCTTCGGGCGCAGCGTACTGCAGGCTGCAGTTTAGGTCCTCCGGTCCCTGGCGGTCTATAATTATGATCTGTGTCTCCCTCCCCTCAATCTGAGCATTGCTATGGGACATCCCACTATGTAATGAAGCTCCTGTGTCCCATGATGTATGATCAAGAAAATTGGATTTTTATATACAGCTTACCTGTAAAAATCCTTTTCTTGAGAGTACATCATGGGACACAGGGCTCCCGCCTCTCTTGGGTTTTACGTGGTTTCTTATTGCTTTGCTACAAAACTGAGGTGCCTCCCATATGGGAGGGGTTATATAGGGGAGGAATTCTCCTTAATTGGGGTCAACCAGTGTCCAATCACTAGAGGTGCCTATATAATCCACTATGTAATGAAGCTCCTGTGTCCCGTGATGTACTCTCAAGAAAAGGATTTTACAGGTAAGCTGTATATAAAAATCCAATTTTTTCTACTATGGGAGTGTTCATTGTATTTATTTTTTTCTGGAAATTAAAATTAAAACTTGGCACACTGCATAGTGCATTAAACCACGTTAGTAAACATAAAAGAAATAAAATTGCACTTACAATGAAATAACTTGATCGGTACACATCTCTTATTGCCTCACTGTGAAGGTGGCAATAGGAGAGGGTGTGGAACAAGAAAACAACACGAGTGTGTACACTGAGATAGCCAGGAGGTAAAGTAAGACACAGATGCCCCAAGCTGGCATATAGAAGGGACCTTCAATTTGCGTCAGTAGTTAATGACTCTGATAGCCTGATGTTAGCACCAGCACCAGACACAGAATAGAAATATGGGCTTAGTTTTGGACAGACTTTCTCAATCAAGGTTATTTGGAACCCTGGTGTGCCAACAGAAATTGCTACAGGTTCCAGGAGGAGGTCATTTCCCATCGACATCCAGTGTTAGGGGAGATCTACATTCGTCAACAATGTAAAAGGGCTTTTTTCCACTAAACATCCAATGTGAGAGGGCCATTGATGCCAAATGTAAAGGGTGACATTTTTGCAAAGCTAGTGAAAGCAATCAAGATGATCTTGATTGCTCACACATATGCTGCTGGCCAGTAACTCTCCTAGTCCAGCAATCAACTTTCCCACCTACAGTGCCTTGCGAAAGTATTCGGCCCCCTTGAACTTTTCAACCTTTTGCCACATTTCAGGCTTCAAACATAAAGATATAAAATTGTAATTTTTTGTGAAGAATCACCAACAAGTGGGACACAATTGTGAAGTGGAACGAAATCTATTGGATATTTTAAACTTTTTTAGCAAATAAAAAACTGAAAAGTGGTGCGTGCAAAATTATTCGGCCCCTTTACTTTCAGTGCAGCAAACTCACTCCAGAAGTTCAGCGAGGATCTCTGAATGATCCAATGTTGTCCTAAATGACTGATGGTGATAAATAGAATCCACCTGTGTGTAATCAAGTCTCTGTATAAATGCACTTGCTCTGTGATAGTCTCAGGGTTCTGTTGAAAGCGCAGAGAGCATCATGAAGACCAAGGAACACATCAGGCAGGTCCGTAATACTGTTGTGGAGAAGTTTAAAGCCGGATTTGGATACAAAAAGATTTCCCAAGCTTTAAACATCCCAAGGAGCACTGTGCAAGCGATCAATTTGAAATGGAAGGAGTATCAGACCACTGCAAATCTACCAAGACCTAGCCGTCCCTCTAAACTTTCAGCTCAGACAAGGAGAAGACTGATCAGAGATGCAGCCAAGAGGCCCATGATCACTCTGGATGAACTGCAGAGAACTACAGCTGAGGTGGGAGAGTCTGTCCATAGGACAACAATCAGTTGTACACTGCACAAATCTGGCCTTTATGGAAGAGTGGCAAGAAGAAAGCCATTTCTCAAAGCTATCCATAAAAAGTCTTGTCTAAAGTTTGCCACAAGCCACCTGGGAGACACACCAAACATGTGGAAGAAGGTGCTCTGGTCAGATGAAACCAAAATCAAACTTTTTGCCCACAATGCAAAACGATATGTTTGGCGTAAAAGCAACACAGCTCATCACCCTCAACACACCATCCCCACTGTCAAACATGGTGGTGGCAGCATCATGGTTTGGGCCTGCTTTTCTTCAGCAGGGACAGGGAAGATAGTTAAAATTGAGGAGAAGATGGACGCAGCCAAATACAGGACCATTCTGGATGAAAACCTGTTGGAGTCTGCAAAAGACCTGAAACTGGGACGGAGATTTATCTTCCAACAAGACAATGATCCCAAACATACAGCAAAATCTACAAAGGAATGGTTCACAAATAAACGTATCCTGGTGTTAGAATGGCCAAGTCAAAGTCCAGACCTGAATCCAATCGAGAATCTGTGGAAAGAGCCGAAAACTGCTTTTCACAAACGCTCTCCATCCAACCTCACTGAGCTCGAGCTGTTTTGCAAGGAAGAATGGGCAAGAATTTCAGTCTCTCGATGTGCAAAACTGATAGAGACATACCCCAAGCGACTTGCAGCTGTAATCGCAGCAAAAGGTGGCTCTACAAAGTATTAACGCAAGGGAGCCGAATAATTTTGCACGCCTCACTTTTCATTTTTTTATTAGTTAAAAAAGTTTCAAAAATCCAATAGATTTCGTTCCACTTCACAATTGTGTCCCACTTGTTGGTGATTCTTCACAAAAAATAAAAGTTTTATATCTTTATGTTTGAAGCCTGAAATGTGGCAAAAGGTTGAAATGTTCAAGGGGGCCGAATACTTTTCGCAAGGCACTGTAGATTCGCTCAGCAAAGCCCTATTTTTAATCAATTCAAGTTTCTTGTTTTAATTAAAGCTCTGATGAAGGGAGGGTATTTTCTGGTCCCCAAACTGCATTTTTTTAGTGTAAACCAAAAAATTACTGGAGGCTAGCCCCACATTTGTTTTTACACAAAGTTGTCCATCTATATGATATTTCTAAGCCCTTGCACACACGGTCGGAGAATCCGTCGAGTGTGTCCTATCGGACCATTTTGTCGGATATTCCGACTGTGTGTGGTATGCATCGGACTGATATTCCGACGGACCAAATTTTCCAGCTGGAAATATTTTCCGACAAACTGCTCCGATCGGACATACTCCGATCATGTGTAGAGAATTCCGATCGGACAAAGTGCCACGCATGCTCAGATCAAATTCCTACATCAAAGCTATTGGCTACTAGCCTGAACGTAGTCCCATCGTAACGAAATTACGTCATCACGTTCTGAAAGATCGGATTTTTCGACAACTTTGTCCGACCGTGTGTATGCAACAGTTTCGGACAAGATCCGTCGGACAAAATCCGACGGACAAAATCCAACAGATTTGGTTGACGGAATCTCCGACCGTGTGTACAAGGGCTTACACATAGCATGTACATACAGGGCCGCTGTGCAGTACAGAAACTATTTCACAGCTTCTGCTGTTCTCGTGTCACTGAGCAAAGACATCAAGCTCTTTACTGCCACCTCTGACTACTATGTGTATGTGCACCCTCATGTGATTTGTACTGTGCTTCTCAGCAACATGTTAGTTTTGTGAAAATGGGCTGGAACTAGGTAGGAAGACCTTCTTTATGGGGGGGGGGTCTGTGAGGGAAAGGGGGGGCTGTTTGTGTACAGGGAGGGGCCAGAGCCTTGTGTGTTTACAGGTTTGTGTATGTGAGGGGCTGCCAGGCCTGGACTGGCCATAGAGCACACCGGGCACCGGGCACCCTACTCTTAGCTGCTTGGGCTGGCCCTACTCATCCGCTGCCACCCTGCCTCTCTGCGGCCGCCCCCGCAGCCGACTTCGTGGAGACGGCCTCATTTCTTTCTGCCAGAGTCCTGGGTCCCCACTCGGCAGCAGCTGGGCTGCTCATTGTGACGGTCCTGCTCTCCACTGCCATTCGGCCAGTCTCCTGTTCAGCTTAGAATGGAAAAAATTAACAGGTCAGGTGACAGGTCATGTGACCGTGAAGGGGGAGGAGCTGGAGGAGACTTCATGCCATGAAAGGACCTGGACTGCTAGAAAGGTAAGTGACACTATGCCAGCCTGACAATGTTTTTTTTGTATCTTGCCTGCCAATGTTTTTTTTTTTTTATACTGCCTACCAATATTTGTTTTTTTTTTATCTTGCCTGCCAATGTTTTAAACTATTAATAATAAAAGTATGCTTTGGTCAGTCTCTCTTAGAGACCCATTTCACACTGGGGCGGTGCGGGCATTAACGGTAAAACACAGCTAATTTTAGCTGCGCTTTATCGCTGTTATAGCGGCACCAGAAGGGGTTAAAAGCTCCAGATTAGCGCTGCTTTCAAAGCACTTTTAAGGTGCTTTGAAAGTGGTACCCATTCATTTTAATGGACAGGAGCGGCGGAGAAGTGGTGTATACACCGTTCTCACTCCGCCCCAAAGATGCTGCTTGCAGGACTTTTTTTCCTGTCCTGCAAGCGCACCGCCTGGGTGTGAAAGCACAGAAGAGGCAGTTTACAGGTGCTATTTTTAGCGCAAAAAACATCTGGAAAGCACCCATCCATGGCTCATCCATCCCCATTCATGGCTCATCCAACCCTATCCATGGATCATTCATGCTCATCCATCCCCATCCATGGCTCACCCATGACTCATTCATGCTTATCCATGGATCATTCATGTTCATCCATGGCTTATCCATGCCCCATCAGTGCTGATCCGTGCCACATCCATGCCACATTAGTTCTCATCTGTGCCACATCACTACTCATCTGTGCCACATCCATGCCACATCAGTACTCATTCGTGCCACATCAGTGATTATCTGTGCCACATCAGTGATCATCCATGCCACTTCAGTGCTCATCCGTGCCACATCCATGCTACATCAGTGATCATCACTGCCACATCCATGCCACATCAGTGCTCATCCGTGTCACATCAGTACTCATCCAGAAATTGTGTGAGTTCAGCTGAACTCGCATGATTTCAAACCAGCAATGCAGTTCAACTTCAGGGGTGATTTGACAGACAACTGTGTGGGTGTCGCACTGTTTCGGATGGTATTATTGCTGGATAAGCATCTTTGGGGCGGTTTGGGAGTGGTTTGGGAATGGTGTCATTGGACGGAGCGATGATGTGGTAAAGGGCCACTGTCATTGTCACTGCCCTTTACCATAAACCGTAATGCACTAGGTCCCGTGAACCCATCATATGACGCTGTTCCAGAGTTATCCGACCATGCTGTAGTCATCATTCAGCTATGGGCCGATCGGTAAGTGGTTAAACATAAAGCATAATGCCCCATACAGAGATCAAACCAGAGACCTTGGTATTGTTAGCACCATGGTAGAACCAGCTGAGCTAACAGTAGTGGCATCAATATGCACCCATTCTATCTCCCGAACAAGGGGAGTCCCCCGGCTACTTGGTTGGACCTGCCAGTAGCATATGCTTGTCTCAAAAATGTAAGTACACACAGCTAGCACAGCGAAACTATGAAACACTTATTAAATCAGTTATTTTTTTGTTTGATTTCTTCATCTGTTATTTGGATAACAGTGGTAATTGGAGAGTGAATACATGCCAACAAACACTGATCCCCGGAGATGAGTGCATTTATCAGACTAAAACCCCAGATGCTTTGGTGCCTCTAGATAACTTTGGGCCGTGTCCATGTGACAACGAAGACACATTTGGATGCCCTATCAACATCAGTAAAGGTGCAATGTTTTGGGCCACACAGGATCCCTTTATCAGATATGTGATGATCTCTTATAGGGAACATCTAGAAATGTTAATCTTGCCCAATTAGTAGTCTGAAAAATGTACCTTTTATCTAGAATTCCTCCTAATGATATCAGTGCACTTCCTGCTATGTGAAAATAAGTGGGCCCTTTGGTAGTATATTTGCAGTGTGAGATTTAAGTCACTGCTAGTCTCATATGATTTGGAGTGAGATTTGGTGATATCACTACATTGATGTTCACTGATCTTCTTACTAGAGGGGAGGATCTAACATAAGGAAGGAGAGAGGTGCTGCTCATGTGCACATCACTGGATCAAGATTGGGCTCAGGTAAGTATAATGAGGGGGAAGGGGAGCTGCACTTTTTTCCCTTGATGCAAAGAATGCATTAAAGTATCACTTTTTTTTTACGTTTTAGATAGAATGGAGAGGAATTAGAACACCTGTCATTTTTTATTGCTCTCTGATTCTCCCTCTCCTTAACTTACCTGTTCCACAGTCCAGAGATGCGGCCACACACAGCCCCGCTTCTCCCCCCCCCCCCCCCTCCTCGGCACCTCCATTGATACTGTGGCTTGCGGCTTCATGGCCAGGCTCACACTGCGCATGCGCAAGTACCACTGCGCTCACCCGGTGGACAGGCAATCTTCCGGGACCTGTCCCAGAAGATGGCCGAGAGGGAGGGGCAGCCTAGGGGGAGAGGAGGAGTCGCCTAGGCAGTCTGTAGCCAGAACCAAGAAGTGGGACAGGAAGTCCCTTTCAAAGCTAAGCACCCACTCCCCCTCCAAAAAAATTACATGCCAAATGTGGTATGTAAGGGGGTGAGGAATGCTTAAAGCTGAAGTTCCACTTTTGGGTGGAACTCCGCTTTAAGGTAAAAAAAAAAAAAAAAAGCCTTTATTCATTGTGTTGAGAGTTCTTCCTGAACATGTACTCTTTGGTTGGGGTCTTCCAGTGACACTCACAGATATGCTTAACCGGTTGCCGATCAGTTGCCGACCAGTGCACGACGATATACGTTGGTGAAATGACACGGCTGCGCAAATGGGCGTACAGTTACGTCCCCTTTAAGACGCGACATTGTGGGCACGCGCATCCACCACGTGCTCAGTGACCTTGCCTGCGGGTCCCGTGGACTCGATGTCCACCATTGTCCTGCGATTGTGTCACAGAGCGGCAGAACAGGGAGATGCCTATGTAAGCAAGCCATTTCCCTGTTCTGCCTAGTGACATGAGAAAGATGTACTGCTTCCTGTCATCCTTGTCTTCGGGATCAGTGATGTCATGTCCTAGGTAGCCCACCCCCCACCACAGTTAGAATCACTCCTTAGAACACACTTAAACCCTTGATCGCCCCCTGGTGTTTAACCCCTTCCCTGCCAGTGTCATTTATACAGTAATCAGTGAATTTTTATAGCACTGATCGCTGTATAAATGTCACTGGTCCCAAAATAGTGTCAAAAGTGTCTGATGTGTCCGCCATAATGTCACAGTCGTGATAAAAATTGCAGATCGCCATCATTACTAATAAAAAAAAAAATTATAATAAAAATGCCATAAATCTATCCCCTATTTTGTAGAGGCTAAAACTTTTGCACAAACCAATCAATATACGCTTATTGCAATTTTTTTTTTTAACAAAAATATGTAGAAGAATACATACCGGCCTAAACTGAGGAAAAAAAATAGTTTTTTTATATATATTTTTTGGGGATATTTATTATAGCAAAAAGTTTAAAATATTGCTTTTTTTTAAAAAATTGTTGCTCTTTTTTTGTTTATAGCGCAAAAAAAAACAAAAAAAAAACACTGGGGTGATCAAATACCACCAAAAGAAAGCTCTATTTGTGGGGAAAAAGGACATCAATTTTGTTTGGGTGCAACGTCGCACGACCGTGCATTTGTCAGTCAAAGAGACGCAGTGCCGAATCGCAAAAAGTGCTCTGGACAGGAAGGGAGTAAATTCTTCCGGGGCTGAAGTGGTTAAACCGCTGAAGATTTTAAAATATCTGACAGTTTATGACTGATGAACAAACATTTCTACTGTTAGCTGGTATATGGGCAAAAGTAAGCATCAACGTGGCAGCTGGCTGTGTTTGTCTTTGAGTTCCAGTGTATGTACAGTAATGTACAGTATTTTTGATTTGAATTACTTTTTCTAATTATTTCCTATTACTTCTATATAGTCATTTATAAGCATAGTTTTACAATTTTTGCATAAATGGTGGTGAATTTGTAATTGACATTATATTCAGTAGTCTTATATAATATTTGAGTCTAGGAAATCATTATATTCCATTTTTTTCTTGCATGTACAGTAGATGTTACTGTCACATTGTTTTTTATAAATGGCAACAAGATAAAGAAAAAACATTTCACTAATAGGGAAGCCTAGGAACACCTCCCATTGCAAACATGGGAATGCACATGAAACTCCCTGCCATATCACTACAGATTTCATTACTGAGAAGGACAGAATAATGGACTATGACCAAGCTCAATAACTCAGGGATGAAAGGTCAGACAATTCAATAGCACAATTCTGTACAACAAATACCAATAGTGGTAGTCATCCCATACCTACCAGTCTTTGATATTCTGATATAATACACACGCAATGTATATATTACTGTACAGAACTTCATTAATACTAGTTCATACTGAAAACCTCAACATAAAAAAATAAAATAAAGAATTCCTTCAAATTCTGTACCATGTAGCTTTCGAAACACAGGCCTAATTACTTAGTAAATTAAATCTGCTTTTTTGTGTGTTTGTTTGCACTTGTGGGTGGATTTCAAGCTACTCCACTGGCATACATACCTCCCAACATTTGAACACTACTTAAAGGGGCAAAATGTGATGCATTATGTGCATTGTGGTGAAGGGTGCGCACGGCTACTGAAAAGTGGCATAAGCATATGGGTGTGGATAACTGATAAACGTGCAGCAGCTTTGAGATGAATCTTACCTGGCACTGCGATGGGAATGGTTGGGAGCGGATGGAGGAACATAAAGTAGGTGGAGTGAAAATGAGGGTAAACAGACATGGAATGTGGGTGGGAAGAGTCAGATGACAGCAAAGCATGGTAATGCGGGTAAAACCTCTGTACACGGAACGATAATAAAAAAATTCAGGACAGTCCTGCACAATCTGGAACTGTTGGGAGCTATGGTTATAGTGATGAGGGATGTATTCCATCAGAAAAGTAGCCAGACAACTGAGGGAGAATATATTAAAACTAGAGCACACAGAATCAGAAACAGCTGTTTTTATTGTTGTTTTCTCATTTTTGTGTAGGTCAACCACTAACAGCTATATGTTAATCAAAAAACAGTGTGGGTCCCCACCAAAATCCATAGCAAACCCCCATCTTGGATAAGGTTCAGGTATGGATTTTAGAAAAAAACTCAACTTTATAATCTATGCCAGAAGAATATACAGTACATATATGCAGCCTGGCTGGTAAGGAAAGGTCAAGGGAAGGGGGTGGGACAGTAAACATTCACCCCCTCCCCCCTAAACATTCCAGGGAGGGTGCCTTGCAAGGGAAGGGGCATTACTACCCTTTAGAACAGGGATATGCAATTAGCGGACCTCCAGCTGTTGCAAAACTACAAGTCCCATCATGCCTCTGCCTCTGGGTGTCATGCTTGTGGCTGTCAAAGTCTTGCTATGCCTCATGGGACTTGTAGTTCTGCAACAGCTGGAGGTCCACTAATTGCATATCCCTGCTTTAGAAGATATCTTGTCCCCGTAAACTTTCAGTCCCACTGTTTTTGATTCTCTGCAGGTAAAAGTGGGCCTCAAAAGTAGAAAAACCTTTTTACTCTGCAGTGTTATTACTAGGATAGAAGGAGTAGATAGAAGGCCCTGGCAGCAAGATCAGTATTAGAAAAAAATGCCGCTGTGTTGGTGTCAATGGGAAGAAATAATGCTGCTGCGTTGAATCCAATGGGAGCAAAAAATACAGCTGTGTCATTGTTAGGGGTGAGCTGAACATCCCCCGGTTCAGTTCGCAGCAGAACAGGCAAAAAATGTGTTTGAACACGCGAACACCGTTAAGGTCTATGGGATACGAACATGAAAAATCAAAAGTGCTAATTTTAAAGGCTTATATGCAAGTTATTGCCATAAAAAGTGTTTGGGGACCCGGGTCCTGCCCCAGGGGACATGTATCAATGCAAAAAAAGTTTCAAAAATGGCAGTTTTTTCGGGAGCAGTGATTTTAATAATGCTTAAAGTGAAACAATAAAAATTAAATATTTCTTTAAATATCATGCCTGGGGGTGTCTATAGTATGCCTGTAAAGTGACACAGTTTTCCCATGTTTAGAACAATAACTCAGCAAAATTACATTTCTAAAGGAAAAAAAGTAATTTAAAACTGCTCATGTCTGTAATCTATTGTCGGGTTCCCGGTAATATAAATGAAATTAATTGAAAAAAACAGCATGGTTTGCCCTCCCCCGTCCATTACCAGGCCCTTTGGGTCTGATATGGGTATTAAGGGGAACCCGTGCCCAATTTAAAAAAAAAAATGGGGTGGGGGACTATATACTCTGAACAGCAGTATATATACAACATTGCCTGCACTATATACTCTGCAGAAAATTGGGCCTTGGGTGTTGGTGGTACCAGAACACTGTAAGCCCTCACAGTTACTCTTGATGAGCACAGGAATGGGCCTTGCTGTGAAATACTATACCAAACATTGTAATTGCGTGCCCCTGTTAAACAGGGGCAGAAAAATTGGGCCTTTGGTGGTGGTGGTAGTACCAGAACGCTGTAAGCCTTCACAGCTAATCTTGTTGGGCACAGGAACGGGCCCTGCTGTGAAATATTATATCAAGATTTGGAATTACATGCCCCTGTTAAACAGGGGCAGAAAAGTTGGGCCTTTGGTGGTGGTGATGGTGGTACCAGAACATTGTAAGCCCTCACAGTTAATCTTGTTGGGCGCAGCAATGGGCCCTGTTGTGAAATATTATAATAAGATTTGTTAAACAGGGGCAGAAAAATTGGGCCTTCGGTGGTGTGGTGGTGGTGCCGCCACAACACTGTAAGCCCTCACAGTTATGCTTGTTGGGCGCAGGAACGGGCCCTACATTGAAATATTATATCAAAAATTGTAATTACATGCCCCTGTTAAACAGGGTCAGAAAAATTGCGCCTTGGGTGGTGGTGCCACAACACTATAACCCCTCACAGATACTCTTGTTGGGTGTAGGAGTGGGCCCTGCCTTGAAATATTATATCAAAAACTGTAATCACATGCCCCTGTTAAACAGGGGCAGGAAAATTTGGCCTTGGGTGGTGGTGGCGGTGCCACAACACTGTAACCCCTCATAGATACTCTTGTTGGGTGCAGGAACAGGCCCTGTGTTTAAATATTATATCAAAAATTTTAATTACAGGTCCCTGTTAAACAGGGGCAGAAAAATTGTGCCTTGGGTGGTGGTGGTGGTGCCACAACACTGTAACTCCTCACAGATACTCTTGTTGGGTGCAGGAACGGGCCCTGCATTGAAATATTATATCAAAAATGTTAATTACATGCCCCTGTTAAACAGGGGCAGAAAAATTGGGCCTTGGGTGGTGGTGCCACAACACTGTAACCCCTCATAGATACTCTTGTTTGGCGCAGGAACAGGCCCTGCATTGAAATACTATAAAAAAAAATAATTACATGCCCCTGCTAAACAGGGGCAGAAAAATTGGGCCTTCGGTGGTGGTGATGCCACAACACTGTAAACCCTCACAGAAACTCTTGGGCACAGGAACGGGCCCTGCTGTGAAATATTAGATCAAACATTGTAATTACACTCCCCTGTTAAACAAGGGCAGAAAAATTGGGCCTTGGGTGGTGATGGTGGTACCTTGAACCAAAAATATTGCTGGAAGCTAGCATCATCAAGATTGAGGAAGAATAGGATAGTCAGCATAGGCAGTCTTCAAGGGATCCCACATCCATAGAAAATTCAATCAGTTACATCAGCATCAGGTGCTTGATAGCTGCTGATCCAAGACTGATTCATTTTCATGAATGTGAGCATATCAATAGAGTCTGTGGACAGGCGCACTCTATGATCCACTACAAACCCTCCAGCAGCACTGAATGTGCATTCAGAAAGAACGCTGGTACAGGACAGGCCAGTAGTTCATTTGCATATTGAGCAAGTTCTGGCCAGTGATCCATCCTCAAGACCCAGTAACCCAGTGGATGCTCTGTTGGAAAGGTCTCCAAGTCTACTCTTACCCCTAGATATTCCTGCACCATGTAACGCAGACGCTGGCGATGATTGCTTGAACCGATCAGACCTTGGCGCTGAGGACTGAAAAATAGTTTTAAGGCATCCATCAGCCGGCCACCTTCTCCACCACTCTTCCTCTAACTGAACAAAGCCTCAGCAACACATTGTCCAGCACCAGGAAATTGTAACCTGGTGCTGTAAAATGCAGCTGCACTGTATTTTATACTGTGTACACCACCATAAGTGTAGTAGAAACTGTATACACTGTATTAGATACTGTGTACACTCCCTGCACTGTATTAGCAACTGTACTACAGATGCACTGTATTGTATACTGTGTACACCACCAGAAGTGTAGTAGACACTGTACACACTGTATTAGATACTGTGTATACTGCCTGTACGTATATATATATATATATATATATATATATATATATATACAGTGGGGATTGAAAGTTTGGGCACCCCAGGTAAAAATGTGTATTAATGTGCATAACGAAGCCAAGGAAAGATGGAAAAATCTCCAAATGGCATCAAATTACAGATTAGACATTCTTATAATATGTAAAAAAAAAGTTCGATTTAATTTCCATCATTTACACTTTCAAAATTACAGAAAACAAAAAATGGTGTCTGCAAAAGTTTGGGCACCCTGCAGAATTTATAGCATGCACTGCCCCCTTTGCAAAGCTGAGACCTGCCAGTGTCATGGATTGTTCTCAATCATCATCTGGGAAGACCAGGTGATGTCAATCTCAAAGGTTTTAAATGGCCAGACTCATCTGACCTTGCCCCAACAATCAGCACCATGGGTTCTTCTAAGCAGTTGTCTAGAAAACTGAAACTGAAAATAGTTGACGCTCACAAAGCTGGAGAAGGCTATAAGAAGATAGCAAAGCGTTTTCAGATGTCAATATCCTCTGTTCGGAATGTAATTAAGAAATGGCAGTCATCAGGAACAGTGGAAGTTAAAGCAAGATCTGGAAGACCAAGAAAAATATCAGACAGAACAGCTCGCAGGATTGTGAGAAAAGCAATTCAAAACCCACGTTTGACTGCACGATCCCTCCAGAAAGATCTGGCAGACACTGGAGTTGTGGTACACTATTCCACTATAAAGAGATACTTGTACAAATATGGTCTTCATGGAAGAGTCATCAGAAGAAAACCTCTTCTACGTCCTCACCACAAAGATCAGCGTTTGAACTTTGCAAATGAACATATAGACAAGCCTGAGGCATTTTGGAAACAAGTTCTGTGGACCAATGAGGTTAAAATAGAACATTTTGGCCGGAATGAGCAAAGGTACGTTTGGAGAAGAAAGGGCATAGAATTTAATGAAAAGAACCCCTGTCCAACTGTTAAGCATGGGGGTGGATCAATCATGCTTTGGGGTTGTATTGCAGCCAGTGGCACAGGGAACATTTCACGAGTAGAAGGAAAAATGGATTCAATAAAATTTCAGCAAATTTTGGATGGTAACTTGATGCCATCTGTGGAAAAGCTGAAGATAAAGAGAGGGTGGCTTCTACAAATAGATAATGATCCTAAACACACCTCAAAATCCACGGGGATTACATCAAGAGGCGTAAACTGAAGGTTTTCCCATGGCCTTCATAATCTCCTGACCTCAACATTATTGAAAATCTATGGATAGACCTTAAAAGAGCAGTGCGTGACAGACAGCCCAGAAATCTCAAAGAACTGGAACACTTTTGTAAGGAAGAATGGGCAAAGATACCTCAAACAAGAATTGAAAGACTCTTGGCTGGCTACAGAAAGCATTTACAAGCTGTGATACTTGCCAAAGGGGGCAGTACAAGATATTAACTCTGCAGGGTGCCCAAACTTTTGCAGACGCCATTTTTTTGTTTTCTGTCATTTTGAAAGTGTAAATGATGGAAATAAAATCTAACTTTTTTTGACATATTATAAGAATCTCTAATCTGTAATTTGATGCCATTTGCAGATTTTTCCATCTTTCCATGGCTTCGTTATGCACATTAATACACATTTTTACCTGGGGTGCCCAAACTTTCGATCCCCACTGTGTGTATATATATATATATTAATACACCGCCTTAGAAACAGTACACCACGGAATGCACTGTAGAGATAGGCTACACTGGATGCAGAGTATATATATATATATATATATATATATATATATATATATATATATATATATATATATATAGTACAGTACACCCCTCACATTTTTGTAAATATTTTATTATATCTTTTCATGTGACAACACTGAAATGACACTTTGCTACAATGTAAAGTAGTGAGTGCACAGCTTGTATAACAGTGTAAATTTGCTATCCCCCCAAAATAACTCAACAAATACCTGTAGCCATTCATGTCTAAACCGCTGGCAACAAAAGTGAGTACACCCCTAGATGAAAATGTCCAAATTGGGCCCAAAGTGTCATAATTTTGTGTGGCCGCCATTATTTTCCAGCACTGTCTTAACCCTCTTGGGAATGGAGTTCCCCAGAGCTTCAGAGGTTTCCACTGGAGTCCTCTTCCACTCCTCCATGACGACATCACAGAGCTGGTGGATGTTAGAGACCTTTTGCTCCTCCACCTTCCATTTGAGGATGTCCCACAGATGCTCAATAGGGTTTATGTCTGGAGACATGCTTAGTTAATCTATCACCTTTACCCTCAGCTTCTTTAGCAAGGCAGTGGTCGTCTTGGAGGTGTGTTTGGGGTCATTATCATGTTGGAATATTGCCCTGCTGCCGAATCTCTGATGAGATGGGATCATGCTCTGCTTCAGTATGTTACAGTACATTTTGGCATTCATGGTTCCCTCAATGAACTGTAGCTCCCCAGTGCCGGCAGCATTCATGCAGCCTCAGACCATGACACTCCCACCACCATGCTTGACTGTAGGCAAGACACACGTGTCTTTGTACACCTCCCCTGGTTGCCGCCACACAAGCTTGACACCATATGAACTGAGTACATTTATCTTGGGCTCATCAGACCATAGGACATGGTTCCAGTAATCCATGTCCTTACTCTGCTTGTCTTCAGCAAACTGTGGGCTTTCTTGTGCATCATCATTAGAAGAGGCTTCCTTCTGGGACGACAGCCATGCAGACCAATGTGATGCAGTGTGCAGCGTATGGTCTGAGAACTGACAGGCTGACCCCCCACCCCTTCAACCTCTGCAGCAATGCTGGCAGCACTCATATGACTTTTTCCCAAAGACAACCTCTGGATATGACGCTGAGCATGTGAACTCAACTTCTTTGGTTGATCATGGCGAGGCCTGTTGTGAATGGAACCTGTCCTGTTAAACCGCTTGTGTCTTGGTCACCGTGCTGTAGCTCAGTTTCAGGGTCTTGGCAATCTTCTTATAGCCTAGGCCATCTTTATGTAGAGCAACAATTCTTTTTTAAGATTCTCAGAGAGTTCTTTGCCATGAGGTGCCATGTTGAACTTCCAGTGACCAGTATGAGAGACATTGTAACACTAACAAGTCACATGACAACGGGGAGGGAAAATGGCTAATTTGGCCCAATTTGGACAGTTTCACTGTACTCACTTTTGTTGCCAGTGATTTAGACATTAATGGCTGTATGTTAAGTTATTTTGAGGGGATAGCAAATTTCCACTGTTATACAAGCTTACACTTACTACTTTACATTGTAGCAAAGTGTCAGTTCTTCAGTGTTGTCACATGAAACAACACACCAACAACACTACAGAGGGCCACCGTGAAGGCAGCCTTATATAGTGTGGGGAGTGAACTTAGTCCCCCTGAGCCATGATTGGCCAAAGGCACCATGCCTTTGACCAATTATGTCTCTCTTAGTAGAGGGCACTTGGATTGGCCAAAGCATGCAGGTCAGGTGCATGCTTTGGCCAATCATCATACAGCATTGCACTGCGATCTTGCAGTGCATTATAGGGCATTCCGCGGCCCTCTAATTTGCTGTGAATGCCCCATAATGTTCACTCCTCGGCGATTGGGCAACAACTTTTAGAAGAGCGCAGGAGTTTGATAGATAATTAATCCATAAACCTTCTATGCAGTCCCTTTACAAATTGTGGCCTAAATATGCTTGCCAGCACTTCAACGTTATGTACAAGTAAAAGCAAATTTACTGCGCTATCACTTTGTAATATCCTCCTTGTGCAATATGTTTTGCTTTATGTCTTTTAAGAATACTTTTGTAGCCAGGAGCCAGCTATCTTACCTGCAGTATCAGAAGACACTTTCCAACATTGCTGCAGCAAAGACTGTGTCATCACATCATGCCAGCAGAGTGATTGACACCAGGAAGAAAAGCATACAGGGAATTGAAGTTCCAGGACTCAAGTTTCACATTGAGATTGCTCTGTTTTAGGACTGCAATTTCCAGACTACTGAGGAGAGAAGAACAGACTGCTGGCCTAGGCTAGGCCTAGATCGCTCTCTTGGGACCTAGCATGGTTCTGTATGCAGGGGTTCTGTGATAGTGGAAGCTGCAGCTGAGTCGCAGCCTGCACTAGCAGAATTATCCAGCAGATTTCGGGAGGGACATCTGTGGACAGCTCCCCTTAGCTGTCCGGCGGCAGCCTGGAGGCAGTTTCTATGCCATTCATCCTGCAGTGGTATCAAATTTGGATAAGCCATGGCGTGGTGCAGCGGAGGCCAGATGTCATCCCCTGAGCCACGTTCCGGGGAGACCATCACCATCATCATCACCATCCTCATCATCATCTCTGGTTCCAGCGTGGCGAGCTGGCAACTGCCCAATTTTATAGACACCGTATATAGACACTATTGTCTCATGCATTCCTTATCATCTTTAGTTCAAAGGATCAAGACCAAACATCATAGACACTATATACAGACATCTTTGCTTTCAATTGCTCTGCTGTTGCTTTTAGTTCCACAGAAAGAAACATCTTTAAGTCAGTAATCACTGGAAATTCAGTTACCATTTAATTCACACAGGAAGATTGTTTGCTGTTTATTTACAACTTATTGAGTCAGTCAGTGGCGGCCCGTCCATAGGGGGTGCATGGGCGAGCTGGGAAGCTGATTTGCCCGTGTTTAGGAAGTGTTCGGGGTACAAGCGATGCTCCCACAAACACTCCCACTCTTCAATGATTTGTCTCTGCCCTCCTTTCCTGTATTTTAATTGACAGGGATCGTAGGATGCTGGGCGGCTGTTTTTTTTAGCACACCTGTGTCACTTCCGGTTTCCCGGCTCACTGCTGTGTGGAGTGGACCCGGATCAACGGACTGAGACTGCCAGCACGGCTCTTTAAAAGGAGAGGTAAGCCCCTATGCAGTGCCGGTACAAGACATGGACGGAAGGGACACATGTCCTGGGAGAAGCGACCCTGTATAGAAGCAGGGACGCACTTGGAGTTGGTGCAGCTCATCCTCTCAGTAGCAACAAGCAAATGCAGGGAAGTAAATCTTTCACTCACATGATAACAGAACTCGCTGCACACTAGGCTCAGCCTTATTTATTGTTGGACAGACACTGCCCAGTGCTGCTATTGTCAGCTATCCTTGCACTGTTTGTTGAACTTATCTCCAGTTACAGAGTTATACTGTCCCAGCAGTAAATAAGGCTGAGCCTGAGTGTGCAGCAAATGTTCTGTTATCAGGTGAGGAGGATAACCCTTTACTTCCCTGCATTTGTTTTGTTGGGTTCCCCTTTTACCTACTGGAGGTAGGGTTTGAGCCCTGGTTCAGACTACTGCAATCACAGACATTCCATGTGATTCGCACCTGTGGTGCCAATCACATGTGATGTATGTGAGATGCAAGTTGAGCCATACAGTTGTATGGCTGAACTCACATTAGATTTGCAGGAAAGAAAGGGTGATGATGACGGATTTATTATACAATGATGAGGATAGCGATGACGGGTGTATTATACAATGATGAGGATGGGTGTATTATACAAGGATGAGGATGATGAAGATGGGTAGATTATATGATGAGAATGATGATGACCGGTATATAATATGGGGATAAGGATAGTGATGATAGGTGTATAATATGGGGATGACGATGATGGGTGTATTATATAATGACTGGAGCATCAGGGTGTCAGACAGTGTGCCACATCATGTCTCGCTGGCTGCTTTGCAATGCATAATTTTGGGGATTGCTTGCTGCCATGCCATGTACTGACTTTGTTACACTACATAATAGTCACAAATTGTGAGTACATCTGTCCTGTAATGTATACAGCTATATACACACACCTTCTTCCTTCCTGTATATAGAGACCTTCCTCCATCATCACTGACTGCAGATATACATCATCAGTCCTGTTACTGTATATATAGCTGTATACAGGACAGATTATGTATATCTGCAGTCAGTGATGATGGAAGAAGGTCTCTGTATACAGGAAGGAAGGTGGGTGTATATAGCTAGCTGTATACAGGGCAGATGATGTATACCTGGATACCCTGATCTGTGAGGCTAAGCTATATGCCAAATATAGGGGTCTGACATCTCACCAAAGTCACCCAAACAAAATAAAAAAAATTCTAAAACAATTCTAAAAAATGAAAAAGTGTAAAAAAAAAAAAAATAAACTGCTGACAACACTCTCCCCTGCCCTACCAACAGTGTCCATTGCCCCAACCCCCTTCCCCCAAAAAGGATTGTAAAAAAAACAAAAAGACAATTAAATTGTAAAAAAATCAATTATTAAATATAAAAATATGACTGACACCACCCACCCCCATCCCCAGAAGCACTGCGAGAAAATATTGAAAAAGTGATTTAAAAATATTTTCCTGAGGCCTTCATAACAGCACACACTGGGTTGTGACTCCGCCCCCACAACCTGACAGGATTGGTCTAACTATAAATTTGAAGGGGAGACACCCCGCTGCATTCTCTTTTTTATCCTCACCTGACAGGTTGGATGAACAGGTTTTTCAGAAGTTTACAGATGAATAAGCCTCTTAGCGCTATCGCCCCAGCAGGTTCAAGCCTCTCCTGTATGGAAGTCGCTCATGTACAGTCTCTAAAGGAGCTTCTATGGAGGGAACCCCCCGTTCTGGTGGTCTCAGGGGGCGTCTGGATTATGGCATTATTATAAGCTTTAAAGAAGCTTCTCCATTTCTGCAGTGGACTTCCTTTTTCACCTCCTAATTTTTCTTCTATTATTTCTAAGTTTCTTACTTCTTTAGGTTCTGCTGGTCTTTGCTGTCCTCCAGCACTGTCATGGCCGCCGTCATTCTTTCCATTGCTCTGCGCATGTGCAGACTCAACAGCTGTGCTAGGTTACAGTATGCCGTTCACCAAGATGGCGTCGGAATTCTCAGGACGCTTCTGCGCATTCGGCCACCGCAATGGCGCCTTTTTCAAATACAACTGTATCTCTTCTGTATGCTGCTGTTGTTGCATGTTTCCTGCCCTCTGGAAAATCACCATCTTCTTAGGTAAGTTTATTTATTTTTTATCATGCTGCAACACACTCTGCTTTTATTTAAAAAAAAATAATATATAGAGGAAAATATATATTTAAATATATATATAAATATAAGGAAATTGATTGTGCATGTGTATATATATATATATATATATATATATATATATATATATATATATAGTCTGCAAGAATTCTTTCTTGTTATCCTCAGCCTGCACTGTCCATTTTTTTCCAATGGAGTCCACTGCCCATGCAGACCATCAGCAAGATAGGTAAGAGGCTGTACCTGGTATAGGTAAGTAGTGACGAAGGGGAGAAAAAAGAGTGCCGTCTGCTAAATGCTGCGTTTTTTTTTGCCCTACCAGAGCAAGATCTGTAAGTTCCAGGCATGGAAGAAGATCAAGCCGTACATCTAGAAAAAGATCACGCAGAAGTCGCTCAAGATCTCCATCTCGCCATCAGAGACATAGCCACTCTCGGCACAGCCATTCACGCCACAGTCGCTCCCGGCTTAGTCGGTCAAATCGCAGGCGGTCTCCTTCCTCACATCAGAGCCGCCACATCAGACCTTCAGCAAACGCCTGCTGGGTATGCGGCGCACCAGCACTACCAGACAAACTTGCCTGCCGCTCTTGCTTCAGTGAAGCTACTAAGGAGAAGGAGGCGGACGCAAGGATGGCTACGGAATTTATAAGAGAGTCAGTGCGGGAATCCATTTTGGAGACAACAGCACCCGCAATGGATATGGCAGTTCCTAGTATGTCTGCTACAGACCCCCATCACACCCAAGCATCAGAATCTTCCTCTGATAATGAAGGTCAGGAGATGTCTGCAGGATTTGATTTTTCTCTGGTGGAGCCATTCACGAAGTCAGTCAAGGAAGCAATCGGCTGGGAGGACGATATAGCTGATCCACAAAAAAATCTGAAATATTTCCCCAATTTGAAAAGGCGTCCGGAATCTTTTCTGTTTATAGAAGAACTCAAGGATCTCATTAAGGATGAGTGGGAGAGATCGGATAAGCGGTCAAGTCTTGCGAACAGGCTGGCAAAAATGTACCCTTTGAACGAGTCAAAGGTAAAGCCTTCGATTAACGCTCCCGTAGTCGATTCCTCCTTGATGCGCCTTGCCCGTCATGTTACATTACCAATCAAGGATGCTGTCTCCTTTCGGGATGTACTCGATCGTAAAATGGACTTGGAATTAAAGAAGACATATTTCATGGCGGGGGGTTCCTGCAGACCAGCCATCACCACAGCAGCAGTGGCTAAAGCCATCTCAGGATGGGCAACTAAAATAGAGAAGGATGTACTGGATGGCATTGAAATGGAGAAAATAATTTCCTCTCTGCAGGAAATCAGACTGGCAGGTTACTTCGTAGCAGAGGCTTCAGTGGACATCATAAGGTCCTCAGCTAGGACAATCTGGCCTCGGTAACAGCAAGAAGGGCCTTGTGGCTTAAACTATGGATAGCCGATACAGCATCTAAGATTAACTGGTGCAAAATTCCTTAGGTGTGAGGCACACACTAGTCAGGTGCTAGCCCAGCTCGCATGCTGTGTAACATAAGGAAATTATTCCGGACGGCCACACTTCCAAAAATCCCTTTTATTGAAGATTCCTATGACAAGTGGTTGACATATAGAGTAGGGGACAAAAAGGTAGACGTGTTTCATGCAAATGTTAGCGTTTAGTCATTACCTATTGGAACTAGTCACCATGATCACCTATATACTACTACTACTAAATCTGATGTAAAGAGTTCGGTTCAACTCCACTGCCAGAAAAAACTGATACACCAATTGACCTCAGAGCAAACTCGACACACAGTCAAAATCATTGTATAGTTACAACAACATACACAAAATGATAGAAAACATGTATATACTGTATGTATATACACAATGAAGTTGATGTTGATAACAAATGATTTTAAAAGCAAAGCGTTAGAACATCATGAGGACCGATACTGGCATATTCCCAAGGTAAAAGCATAGGCTTGAATGAACGTCAATGGCAAAAAAAATAGGAGAGAAATAGGTACTAATAGACTGCAGGAAACTAGCTAAGAGAACTATATATATATTTTATTACACATAACTTAATTTCTGAACGTATTTGTTTTGGTTTCTTTGTATGTATGGATTGCATGGGTTGTTATTTACGTGGTAAAAATGTCAATAGCACCTTTAGAAAATGGGATTTTTATATACAGCTTACCTGTAAAATCCTTTTCTTGATTATATAGGCACCTCTAGTGATTGGACACTGGTTGACCCCAATTAAGGAGAATTCCTCCCCTATATAACCCCTCCCATATGGGAGGCACCTCAGTTTTGTAGCAAAGCAATAAGAAACCACGTAAAACCCAAGAGGGGCGGGAGCCCTGTGTCCCGTGATGTACTCTCAAGAAAAGGATTTTACAGGTAAGCTGTATATAAAAATCCCATTTTCTTGATCATACATCACGGGACACAGGAGCTTCATTACATAGTGGGATGTCCCAAAGCAATGCTCAGATTGAGGGGAGGGAGACACAGATCATAATTATAGACTGCCAGGGACTGGAGGACCTAAACTGCAGCCTGCAGTACACTGCGCCCGAAGGCGATATCCTCTTGCCCTCTGACATCCACCTGATAGAATCTGGTGAATGTGTGGACTGATGACCAAGTTGCAGCCTTACCTGATCTGAGACAGGGAGGCCTGGTGATGCACTGCCCAGGAAGCATTTACAGCCCTAGTTGAGTGCGCTTTCACTTGAAAAGGAGGAATCTTCCCCTTTACACTATAGGCCTGAGAAATAACCTGTCTAATCCACCTTGAGAGAGTGGATTTTGACGCCGCCTGGCCCTTCCTAGGGCCTACTGGCAAAATAAATAAGCAATCAGTTTTCCTTATCTGAGCAGTTGCTTGAAGATAAATACTGATTGCTCTAACCACATCCAAAGTGTGCAAAGATTCTTCTTCTGCGGACTGTGGGTCCGGAAAAAAGATGGTAGGATTACGTCTTGATTCAAATGGAATCCCGAAACCACCTTAGGTAGAAAGGACCTGTTGGGACGCATGACCACCCGGTCCTTATGAATAAATAGATACGGCTCCTTGCTGGAAAGAGCTGCTAGCTCTGATACTCTTCTAGCCGTGGATATGGCTACCAAGAAGACCAATTTTTTAGTCAGGAGAACTAATGAAGCCAGATGCAAAGGTTCAAATGGTTGCCCCTGCAAAGCCGAGAGAACCAAATTCAGATCCCATGGGCATACCGGAGGTTTGACTGGCGGTCTTATCCGCATGGCCCCCTGGATGAAAGCCCGCACCAGGGAATGCGAACACTGACAGGGCCGAAATCTGCACCTTGATAGTGCTTATGGCCAAATTCATTTCTAGGCCTGACTGGAGAAAGGCCAAGATCCTGCTAATGACATACTTTCTAGGATGCCATTTCCTGAGTTCACACCAGGAAACATATGCCCTCCAGATTTTGTAATAAATAAGCCTGGAGGCCGGCTTTCTGGCATTGACCAGAGTAGAAGGGACTGGCCCCGAAAGGCCACGGTCTCTCAGAATGTGGGTCTCAGCAGCCAAACCGTCAAATTCAGACTGCGTAAAGCAGGATGGTAAATTGGACCCTGTGAGAGCAGATCTGGCCGGAGAGGGAGGCAGACATATATCAGATTGTACTGATCCCAGGGAACTGTCAGAGCATCTGACCCCTGAGCAAGTGTATCTCTTGTCCTTGACACAAAATTGTCCAGTTTCCTGTTGAACCTGGATGCAAACAGATCTACGTCTGGAGTACCTCACCTGCGACATATGTTCCAAAACACGTCGGGATGCAGAGCCCATTCTCCTGGGCACAACTGCTGGCGGCTCAGAAAATCTGCCTGACAATTTTCCACTCCTGGAATGAAGACTGCAGAAATGCATGGAACATGCTTTTCTGCCCACACAAGTATGCGATTCACCTCTTTTTGGGCCACCAGACTCCTGGTACCGCCCTGGTGATTGATATAAGCCACTGCTGTGGCATTGTCGGACTGAACCCGAACAGAGAGACCTTGTAGTCTGTAAGACCACTTTATGAGAGCCATATAAATTGCCCGGATCTCCAGGACATTTATGGGCAGTAGCTTCTCGATCGCAGACCATTTCCCCTGCGAGTATGTCTCCTCCAACACTGCTCCCCAGCCTGTCAGGCTGGCATCTGTTGTGATAATCTTCCATGGATGAGGAAGAAAAGTTTTGCCCTTCAGCAAATTCTTGGTTTGTAACCACCAGACGAGACTCTTGCGTGTCCCTGGGGATAGACGCATAGGAAGATCCAAGGCTTGGGGCTTCCTGTTCCAAGCCGCAAGGATGCATCTTTGCAGAGGCCTTGAGTGGAACTGGGCGAATGGGACGGCCTCGAAGGAGGTGACCATTTTCCCTAACAGTCTCATGCACAACCGAATGGGGGAAGATCTCCTGCCCAGAATTAGGCGCACCAGATCCCCAATGGCCAAGGCCTTTGGCTTTGGAAGAAACACCTTGCCCTGAGCGGTGTCGATGATCATGCCCAGGTATTCCAACCTGGTGGCAGGCTGTAGGGATGACTTTTCTAGGTTTATGATCCAACCTAGGCGTTCCAGGTGTTCTAGCGTTCTGGTGACGCTGTGGTTCAGGAACGCTGCTGTTTTCTCCATGAGAAGAAAATCGTCTAGATAAGCCATGACGGCTATACCCTGAGCTCTTAGGTTTGCTAAGAGAGGGTCCAGAATCTTTGTGAAGACTCGAGGGGCCGTAGCAAGCCTGAATGGCAAGGCCACAAATTGAAAATGGCGCCGCTCTACCGCGAACCTTAGAAATTTTTGGTGTGCGGGAAAAATTGGCACATGGAGATATGCATCCTTGATATCTATTGATGCCATAAACTCTCCCCCTTGTAGGGAGGAGACCACAGTGCGGATTGACTGCATTCGGAGGGACCGGATGCGTAAAAACCGGTTCAGATCTAGGATAGGTCTGACACTTCCATTTGGCTTTGGAACGGTGAAGAGATTTGAGTAAAACCCTGAACCCTGTTCTTTTGGGTCCACTTCTACTATCACCCCCTGGGATAGTAAGTGATCTAAGGACAGAAATAGCGGTTTTTGCTTTACTGGATCCCTGGGGATCCTTGACCTTAGAAAGCGAGAAGGTGAAATCTCCTGAAACTCTTGCCTGTAGCCCAGAGATACCGAAGAGATCACCCACTTGTCCCGGATCTCTTCCCGCCAGGCTCCTGCAAACTGCAGGAGCCTTCCCCCCACTCGGCCGATCGGGGGCGCCCCTTCACAAGGAAGCTTTTGGGCTCTGCTTGGCAGGCTTTCGCCCCCAAGTCTTTTTCTGCCCCTGGGCCCGGCCCTGAGCCTTTCCTGTAGAGGAGGGTTGAGAAGGCTGTTGCCACTGCTTAGAGCTTGATGCTCCGGGAGAGAGAGCACGCCTGAATGAAGGACGCTTGCTCCTTTTGACTGGAAGGAGAGTAGATTTACCCCCTTGAAATTTTTTGGACGAATTTGTCTAATTCTTCTCCAAACAAACGTTCCCCTTTAAACGGGAACCCAATCAAATGCTTCTTGCATGACAGCTCAGATGCCCAATTCTTTAGCCATAGGGCCCTTCGCATGTGTACCAATATGAGGGACAAACGTGATGCTTGTTGGACAGAATCCAAAATCGCATCAATCATGAAACACAGAATATGAGGCATTTCTGCATACTTCTCTACTTCCTCGCTGGGAAGGAGGCCAAGCATCTGCTTAACCTGTTCCTTGAGGAACTGGCACAACCCCACGGCTACGACTGTAGGTTGAACTACAGCGCTAGTCACTGAAAAGGAGGCTTTTAATAAGGTTTCCAGCTTCTTATCAGTTGGATCTTTAAATACCTGCGCATTATCCAACGGACAAGTCAGGTTTTTATTCACGCAAGAAACAGCCGCATCAACAGATGGGACCCCCCACTTCTTGGTGAAACTCTCCTCCAGAGGATAATGCATAGAAAACCTTTTAGGAGGAGCAAACAGTTTATCAGGATGTCCCCAATCCTCATACAACAATTCATCCATTAAGGGATGAATTGGAAAGGAATAGGCAGTCTGTGGGGCTTTCCTGACTCCCAGGGAAGAAACAGAGGACGTAGCGACTTCAGCAGCAGGCATTCTGAATGTGGTACGCACCAATTCAGTATAATACTGCACCTGTTTTCTGAGCGCCTGGGAGGAGGGGACTCTCTCCTCTTCCTCTGATTCATCCGACTGCTCAAGATCCCTGTCCAAAGATCTCTCCTCATTTTCAGAAGAATCATCTGGGAGAGGAATTTCAGCAGAGGGAGGGGGTCTACCCCTTTTCCTGCTCTCTTTCAGGGAAGCAGAAATAAAATTCATTATTCTCCCTTCAAAACCCTCCAATGTAGCCCAAAGGGAGTCCTCAGTGACATAAACCGGGGCTGGGACATTAGGAGAGGCTGCAAAACCTGACAGGGGCACTGACTCGTCTTGAGAGGCTGGCTCCAGTCTTGCGGGGGGGTGGTAACTTACAGGCACTTTTAGAACCCCTGGACCTAGGCAGTGATTTACCAGTGCCTTTGTTACCTCCCCCTGAGACCCTCTTACGAGGAGACATAGTCCTAAGCTACAAAGCAGAGGTACTAGTACAAGTGCAATCACTGTTTTGCTTAAAGTCTCACAATAAATATATATGCTTAAACTGCACAACCTGATGCTGAGTAGGTGTCTAAGGTTTGCCTGGATCCAATCCCCTTGGATGCTTACTGCCCACAGCTCCTGTGTGTCCACTTACAGCCCCCTGACGCTCTGGGCTTTTTAAATCTGCCGCCTGGCACCTGCGCAGTACAGTGCCGTGCACACTGACGTGCAAGGCTCACAACCACACTCCCCCCTGCTCCATTAGGCCGGAAACGCGCCCGGCTCACGTGCACGCGCGCGCGAGTGCCTGAGGACTGCGGGATCCAGGGGGGGAAAGGAGAACTCCACCGGAGCTGCGTGGGACCCCCAGACTACATGGGACCCCTGTGTTACCTTGTTGTGGCAGGGACTGCAGTGGAGACGTGAGACAGCTGGAGAACCAGGCTTCACTGAGCATGTGTACTGAAAGGCATGTAAGTATGCATCAGGCTGCTCTTACTCCCTCTAGTGGTGGAAACCAGGTAAGACATACAACTACTCAAAATGAAGAAATCCATCATATAATTACATATATAGGATTAACTTCCCTTACCTGTCCTCGCCGCAGGAATTGCTGAAACAGACAAATTCCAACCTTCACCCATCACGGCAGGCAGTGTTAGCCAACCTTCAGGTTTATCTGGGGCTCTTTCTCAGAAGAGCCTCCTACCTGGACCATGTAAAAGACTCTGCCAGAAACTTTCGTGCGCTCTGTATAAACAGTACACCAAGTCTGGTTTTCCCAGAGCCCAGTCTTCCAATAGGAGAGGACTTACAGGCCAAACCTCGTTTCTTCGGCTGACGAGGCCCGGGTACCATACCATCTTGGGAGGCAAATATCGGCCCGAGGTATGGATCCAGTTTGTTGTAGCCCTTAGGCACCCGCAGGGACCTGCACAGAGCTAAAGTTTTACGTGACCAACCACCATAGACACTGGCGAAAAAACTGATGGGAGGGGTTATATAGGGGAGGAATTCTCCTTAATTGGGGTTAACCAGTGTCCAATCACCAGAGGTGCCTATATAACCCACTACTACATAATGAAGCTCCTGTGTCCCGTGATGTATGATCAAGAAATATATTTACCTAGAAAAATTGTGAAGTGTTCAATACTTATTTTACCCACTGTATGTGTATTTTCTTAACTGCTCTGCATTCCTCTCTGTCTAATCCTGACATGTACACAGTCTTGCCTAACTATAGTACTAGGCTGGTAACCTGACTTCTTTGCTGCAGTTATTTTAGTCAAGAAGCAGTTTGTTATAGAATTTCTTTCTTCTTCATTTATAAAAATGGAGGGGATAATACTTCCACAGACTGCTGTTAATCAGCTGATTGGATTCTTCTCTACTAGCCACAGGGGTATTCATATTTCGTGTCGCATCATGGCAGCATGCATTTGGGTTGTGACTCCTCCCCCCACAACCTGATAAGACTGAATAGCCCCACCACTTGTTCTCACCAAGTATATTAGTCTTCAACCTGTCATTACCTTCAGAAGGTCAAGAACCCTGAGAGACAAGCTTACATCTAGTCAGTATCTGGGCGATTCACAGTCCAGATGCTCCCAGAATGGCATTATAAGATGTGGCAAATGTGCCTTTTGCCCCTGGATTACCAAAAGCGCTAGATTCATGCTCCCTAATGATGAGATATTTATTCTTGCTTTCCATGCAAACTGTGAAACACAGGGCATTGTTTATTTGATGTCTTGCAAATGCAACACCTTTTATATTGGAAAAACTGCCCGACAGTTCCATTCTAGGATCAAAGACCATATCTCCAACTCCAAGAATGGTAAAATGGTCACTGCAGTCAGTAGACATCTTGATTTATACCACAAATTCGATGTGTCTTTGGTTTCATTCATTGCCTTAGCTGTAGTTCCCAAAGACCCACGAGGTGGGGATTGGGGC
Source organism: Lithobates pipiens (assembly GCF_037356315.1). Taxonomy (NCBI): domain Eukaryota; kingdom Metazoa; phylum Chordata; class Amphibia; order Anura; family Ranidae; genus Lithobates; species Lithobates pipiens. The sequence continues at coordinate 429,147,571 of NW_027507758.1, forward strand.
AAACAAATTCTCTGCAAGGAGACCATTTGGATAGAATGTTTAAATGTGATTCATGCACCTGAGATTAACAGGGCCCAGACTTATAAACCCTTCCTATGATCTAGGGCAGTGATGGCGAACCTTGGCACCCCAGATGTTTTGGAACTACATTTCACATGATACTCCACTACACTGCAGAGTGCATGAGCATCATGGGAAATGTAGTTCCAAAACATCTGGGGTGCCAAGGTTTGCCATCACTGATCTAGGGTATCGTTATTTGTGGGACGTGTCTATGTTAGTTCGTCCACTCTATATGAATGCTATGCTGTTTAGGTTTGGTTATGTGTCTTCGCCCATTTCTTCAGGCCCCCTCCCCCTTTTTATAATATTTGTTAGGTATATTTATTGGATAAAGTCTGGTTAATTTATATACATATATATTACTGTGTAATTCTGACTACATCCAGGATACCTATTTTAGTATCCTTTGCTTAGCCATCAGTGTGTTTCTATTATGTTGAATACCAACAACATCATGCTTATACTTTTTATATACATGTATTTCTTCATTATTGTTAGCTATTTATTTTTATTATCATGGGCTGTGTATTTGCTTCCTGGTTTGACCTCTGTCCTTTCACCTTATTGGCAGAGTGGTGACTTCTCCAGTGCTATGTGGCCGCCCAGTGTCACGTCCTCACATATGGTGTGCGGCGTGACACATCAAGGATCAGCTGGAGGCACCCCCTCATGCTGGTCTTTGTAGTCTAGCATTGGTGTCCCTCTCACCCTCACCGAGCGCTGCTATTCCATTCTATTGCACAGGTGTGGCTTTGGTGAGGTGCGTGTGCGCAGTGACTACGGCAGCTGGCTTGGAAGACGTCATGGTGTCTGCAACCACTTGACTACGAGCGGGCGTGCATATATAAGCACTACATCTTGGTGCTTCCTCTAGCCACCTGTCATTTATTTTGGCTATTAGCTCCACGGAGGATGCATGCTGTATGGGGTCCTGTCCATGGTAGGTAGACATTACAAGTATATATTTGGGATATGCAGCTACTAGTTTTGTTGCATTATCTCTCCTTCTTGCCTTAACCACAGTCATTTTTTAATTAATCCTATATATATTTTGTTTTAGATTCCACCTTTCAAGCTAGGACTATTGTGTCACATAGATTCTCTGGCAAATTAATAGCATTTGGGGCTGAAGTTATATGGTTGAGCTCACCATTTTACCTGGCAATTCCTGTATTACTCAGCAATACCTGCCATTACTACAGTTTCCCTGAGGTTCTATGCTTTCAACATATATATGTGCCATTCTGGATTAACCCGGTGAGAATCATTATTAGTGGTGCTACTTTCTCACTGTAATTGATTTGTTAAGTTAATAGGATTTTTTATATTAATGTCTGTCATATATGACATTCTACTTTAGGTACTCACAGACCTGCTTTTCTACTTGTTGTTAGGACCCAATAGCTCTGCCAATCTTCCATTGTATGGTCTGCTGCATACCCGTGGTTGTTATACAGCGGTGTTTTTAAAACTGTATGCGTATAATCATTCCACATTACTAAGTAAGTCAGACTCAAGATGCAGAAGAAGTAGCTCAGGACACAGAGGAAGTCACTTAGATAACCGAGGGAGCCGCTCAGGGCACCGAAGAAGTCACTCTACTCAGAGAAGCCAGTCAGGTCACAGACAAAGTCGCTCAAAGTCACCCTCATGACACCATCACTAATACCACAGAAGGTCCTCTTCCCACGGAACATATTCGGCCAGCCGTCGCTCCAGCCCGACCACAAATGCTTGTTGGGTCTGTGGCGCCATAGCTCTTCTAGACAAATTGGCCTGTCATTCGTGCTTCGATGAAACTACTACAGAAAAAGAGATGGATGCCAGAGAGGTGACTGACGACATCATTAGAGAATCGGTAAGAGAATTGATCCAACAAATATCAACACCTGAAGCAGACAAGTATGCTCAGACTACCTCAGTGGTTACACCCACCACATCAAAAACAGCAGATAGCTCATCTGACAGTGAAGAATTAGAGGCCTCAACAGGATTTGACTTTACCCTGATAGAGCTACTTGTTAAGTCTGTGAAGGAAGCAATTTGATGGGAGGAATCATTCCCACTCATTGATGAATTAGAGGAACTGATCAAAGATGAGTTGCAAAAGCCGGAGAAAAAAAAAGAGTATCAACAACAGACTGACAAAACTCTACCCACTAAAAGAGCCTAACGTAAATCCGTTAGTGCAAGCTCTTTGTAGCCGCATCACAAATGCGTATGGCCAGGCATTTAACACTACCTCTCGAGGATGCAGTGACATTCAGAGATATGTTAGAATGGAAAACCAACCTTGATGTAAAAAGAGCCTATGCAGCAGCAGGTGGAGCTTGTAGGCCAGCTATCGCTTTAGCTGCTGTAGGAAGAGCCATCTCCAGCTGGACGTCTAATGTTGAGAAACTGATTCTGGGGGAAGCAGAACAGGAGAGAGTGATCAGCGCTCTTCAGGAACTCAGTCTCGCAGAGGACTTCGTGGCAGAGGCTTCGGTGGACACAATCAGGTTCTCCTCAAGGGCAATGCCTGGACAGCTGATGCTGCTTCAAAAACTAACTGGTGTAAGATCCCATACGATGGGACAAACCTTTTTGGAGAAAAGCTAGACACATCCATATCCAAAGTCAGCAGGGGAAAATCTGCCTCATTCTCTCAGACAGGAGACCAAAACAACAGAAACTGTCATTCATGCGTAATCTCCCAGAAAGGTATAGAGAGGCCAAGTCATACAGATCTGGAAAAGGAATTTAGGAGAAACTGGAGGAATCCCCAGACCTCACCCTTAAAATTCCAAAAAACAAAATCCTCCTACACAGGAGAACAGCAAAAGTTTTTTGATTTGATGGTGCGTCCAACCAGCCTGCGGTGGTAGGAGCCAGGCTCAGGAAGTTCATGAAGGCTTAGGTGGAGAACATAAGATCCCTGGATGGTGGCCACCATTCAGTTTGGTCACAGGTGGAAATTCAAAAACCGAATTCCCAAGGACCAGTTTTATGCAACCAGACTTCCAGCATCAGGAGAAAAGAGAATGCTCTTAGTCGAGTACATTCAGGACTTGCTTCAGAAACGGGCAATAGTAGAAGTTCTATTGCACCAGAGAGGGAAAGGCTTCTACTCTCCACTATTTCTAGTGAAGAAAAAGACAGGAGACCTGCACCCAGTATTAGACCTAAAGAAACTCAACAGGAAAATCATGGTTGAGTCTTTCAAGATGGAAAGTCTTCAAGCAACCCTTTGCACGCTAAATCTGGAATACTGGATGGTCTCCGTCAACTGGATACCCCAGAGAACACGAAATGGCTGAGAAACCTTTTGAGGGCTGCTTACCCATCGGCGGAAGGGATAGATTGCCTGCAACAAGACAAGTGCATTTATTTTCGTCCAAATGCATTTTCGTCCAAATTTCAGCTATTTTCGTTTTCGTTTTGACAAACGATAACGAAAGCACAGAATCCAAAAAACGAAAGATCCAACATAAATGCTTTATTTTCATTTTCGTTGTTACAACAGTTCGATATAGAATAGGAGATTCGACGTGACTCTGACAATAACAATCTGTGTCTATAGAACCTGTGGTCGAATGTGTCTAACCTTACCTCTATTAGTCCAAGATTATATAGAGAAAATATTCGACAGAGAAAAAAGATTTGACAGAGAGAAAAGATTCTGCAAGTTACTGTCCTGAAAAGTGTTTGGGGACCTGGGTCCTGCCCCAGGGGACATGTATCAATGCAAATAAAAGTTTTAAAAACTGACGTTTTTTCGGGAGCAGTGATTTTAATAATGATTAAAGTGAAACAATAAAAGTGTAATATTCCTTTAAATTTCGTAGGGGGGGGGGGTGTCTATAGTATGCCTGTGAAGGGGCGCATGTTTCTGGTGCTTAGAACTGTCCCTGCACAAAGTGTCATTTATGCAGGAAAAAAAGTCCTTTAAAATCACTCGCAGCTATTATGAATTGTCGGCTCCGTAATACAGAGAACACTCATTGAAAGTCATTGATAAAAATAAATAAATAAATAAATAAAAAAAGTGTGGGGTCCCCCAAATTCAATTACCAGGCCCTTCAGGTCTGGTATGGATATTAGGGGGAACCCTGCGTCAAATTTAAAAAAAAATTGACGTGGGGTTCCCCCTAAATATCCATACCAGACCCTTCAGCATCCTCCCAATGTTGAGGGCATGTGACCTGGTACGGTTCAGGAGGGAGGGGGGCCGCTCTCTCGTCCCCCCTCTTTTCCTGCAGCCTGCCAGGTTGCGTGCTCGGATAAAGGGTCTGGTATGGATTTTTAGGGGGACCCCCACGTCAATTTTTTTTTTTAATTTGACGCGGGGTTCCCCTTAATATCCATACCAGACCTGAATCAAGGCAAGCTCTTGGCCAACGCCCTTCGGACAAAAGTCCAAGGTTTTGTCTGCAACAAATTGGATTGTGTGTATGTATTTAGGCTCGATTCACATCTATGCATGTTGCTTTTAAGTGTTTCTTCAGTGCTTTTTGAGGTGATTACCACGTTTTTGGACACATGTTTTTTGCAGTGATTTTACCACGATTTTGAGGCAAATTTGCATTTAGAGTTTTTTTTCACACTGTATATAGCTGGTTGCTAAGGAGGGGGCCAGGGAAGCCGGCCTACAACATCCTTAACAGCCAATGAGTCGTCAGCTGTCTCGGCAAGGAATTGTCGGCCAACAAGCACAAACGTAGTGACGTACTACGCGGTTTTTTAGCCTTTTAGCGCCACCCTTTGGGGCTCCTTCTGCTAATTTGATGCTAGTAGAAGTTTGGTGAGTGTTGATTCACACTTTTCATTTCAAGCTTTTCATTTTGCGCTTTTCAGTTTGTTTCTGAACGGCCGTTCGTCAACCAGCCATGTTGCGGAATCGGAGGAGATAACGTGTTATTTATTATTGGCCTTGGAGTTATTGCTTTGACCCAAGTCCAGTCCAGGAACAAGAGGAGGAGGATTTCTTGGACCAAAAATTGGTTGCTTTATTAACCGTAACCAATTATGTCATATGCCTTTGCTGCGGGAGCTCCAGAAGAATAATCCAGGTGATTTTTGGAATTATCTCTGGATGACGGACCCCAGCTTTCACCAACTTTTGACATTGTTGACCCCCTATATTAAGAAGCAGAACACATGCTCAAGGCTTTTATTTTATTTTTTGGTTATATATTTATTTGATTTGGTATATTTTCAATATTTTTGGGTGTATAGAATGCACTTTTTGGTTAGGTTCTATTGGCAGATAGCATGACTAATTTTATTTGTTTTATTTTTTTAAAGAAAAAAAATTGTGGAGAATAATACTTGGCTATATGTTTTACTTCAAATTACAGTTTGGGAGTAGGCAGTTACATTTTAAAAAATACAATGTAAAATTAACAAGGGACACCAACATAGTTGTATCTTTGATCTTAAAAACTATGGGATAATGGTATTGTCGTAACTTGCACCAAAAAAAAATAACAAGCATAATAATAATAATCTTGATATCACTAGAAAAAAAAATCTTTGAAAATGTATTTGCAATAACTCCATCAGTATCACCATCAAAGAAGCTTCATTATTATCCCATTAAAGAATAAGAGAATGTGCGCTGCATTTAGACATTTAGACACAAATGTTAATTCTCCTTTATGAACGCTAGTTTACAAGACTGACCGCTTTCGGCTTGTCCTTGCTTCTAAGCATGCGTGTTTTGTACTTTGGACTTTTGTCCAACAGACTTGTGTACACACGCTTGGAAAATCCAGACATTTGTCCGCGTAAAATTTTAAAGCCTGCCATCCAACATTGTTCCGTGAAAAATTTGACAATTGTCTGATGGAATGTACAAACAGTCAGATTTTCCGCCAACAGCCTGTCATCACACAATTCCCGTTGAAAAATCCGATCATGTGTACGAGGCTTTAGGCTCGATTCACACCTATGCATTTTTAGTGCTTTTGCATTTTGCAGATTCTGTTGAATGGTCCTGCTAGAAAACCAGCATTTGATCAGCGCATGCGGCCAATAACTGCAGCACTGATCTGTTTATTATGGCTGGCAGGGGGGGGGGGTTTAGTCCCCACCGTCAGAATACAGTAGCACAGCGGAAGAGGTCCCTGCATCCACATCGCTTGTTGTGGATGCGAGGATTTGTGAGGCATTTTTTTTTTCAACCCCCTGGTGTCTTTTTCCCCAGCTTTGGCTATTCTAATGGACTTCTCCACTGCAGGAACATTCTATTTATTTTACATAAAGTGGAAAGTACCCTTCAGAATAATCATATAGCATAAGCTGATGTTAGATGGAGGCTGTCTGGTTCAGCCAGGTAACAGATCACATGTGCACATGATTAAAACAAATTATCTCATTATCTCAGTTGCCCTGACTGGTATCCCTGTTTATCACAACTCTTATAATCAATGGCGGATAGATATACACTCTTTATGACCTTCCAATGTACCATCTTGTACCAAGATAATACAAGCCTCATATCTTTCAGGATTTTTAAATTACACTTGTGACATCCAAGATTTGTGTTCTAACACAGAAACATGAAAAAAGAGGGAAGGTGTGATAACTGCAATGAGAAAAGACACACCATAAAATTCTTTAAAATAGGCAATAAAATGTGAGATGCATGTGCGTAATATATTTGTACAAACACTTTAGTTGTGTTAGCTACAGTTTTATACATTATATTAACTGCTTAACCCCTGGCCAATTCTGACATTTCAGTTATACATGTATAAAGCAGCATTTTTTTTATATTTTTTGCTAGAAAATTACTTAGAACCCCGAAACATTATACAGAAGCCCTAGAGAAATGAATGACAGGTGTTGCATTTATTTTTTTTTAAATGGTGGGTATTGCAATTTTATTATGTCACACGGTGTTTGAGCAATTTTTTGGGAAATAATTACACTTTAATGCACAAAAATACAATATAAACCCAATGTTTGGTAACATATAAAAGATGATGTTACGCCCAGTAAATAGATACCTAACATGTCATGTGTTAAAATTGCGTACGCCATTGGAATTGTGACGAACTATTGCACTTAAAAATCTCCACAGGCGATGCGTTAAAAGCCTTTACAGGTTACCCGTTTAGAGTTAAGCCTCATACACATGATCCGATTGTTGGCCAACAGAGCGTCAGACTTTTGTACAAAGGGCGTATTGTCTTGCATATTAACAGTACACAATTGTCAGCCAACAAACACAAGCGTAGTGATGGACTAGATGTACTACGAGACTATAAAGAGGAAGTTCAATTGTCAGGCAACGCCTTTGGGCTCCGTCTGCTAATTTCGTGTTAGTAGAAGTTTGGTGAGTGTTGATTCGCGCTTTTCAGTATGTTTCTGAATGGCCGTTCGTCAACCAGCCATGCTGCGGAATCGGAGAGAACATGCTATTATTGGGCTTGGAGTTATTGCTTTGACCCGAGTCCAGACCAGGAGGAGGAGGATGAGGAGGAGTTCTTTGACCAAAAATTGGTTGCTTAATCGTGACCAATTATGTCATATTATAATTTGCGTGCTACTATACTAAAAAGACTAACATAGGGTTGCTGCTGCTGTCACCTCTGTGCTCCCACGAAAAAAAACAAGATATAAAGTATATAAATGAGACAGCGCTGCATAAATAATAAAACAGAATAATATAAAATGAAAAATTGTGTATAATATAAGTGCTCTAAAAAAGTCCAATAATAATTTATAAGTGATATTTCTTCCACTAGCATGCAGGAAGATGTGAGGTTTTTTTCTTGCTTTAACCACTTAACAACTGCCCCATAGCCGAATGACGGCTACGGGGCGGTTGCTTAACTCTGAGAGGCCATCATATGACGTCCTCCCAGAATTCCGCTCGGGTGCGCACTCGAGAGCATGGTCCGCAGGACCCGGTGCATCACGGATCATCGTGGCCGTTTACCACGTGATCGCTCTGTCAAATGACAGAGCGATCACTTGTAAACAAACTGGCGTCATAACCTCCCTCCCCTCTTTGTACCGATCGGTACAGCAGAGGGGGGAGAGATCGGTGTCAGCAGCGCTGTGGGCTGCATCTGCAGTGCCCACAGTGCTGCTCACTGAAAATTAACCCCTCAATTCCCTGCCAATACTCTGCAATACCCTGTCAATACTCTGCAATACTCTGCCAATACTCTGCAATACTCTGCCAATACTCTGCAATACCCTGCCAATACTCTGCAATACCCGCCAATACTCTGCAATGCCCGCCAATACTCTGCCCGCCAATACTCTGCAATACCCACCAATACTCTGCAATATCCGCAATACCCGCCAATACTCTGCAATACCCTGTCAATACTCTGCCATAAATTGCCATACCCAGCCATACTAGGAGATACCCTGCAATACCCAGCCATAATCGGAGATACCCAGCCATACTCGGAGATACCCTGCAATACCCAGCCATATTTGGTGATACCCTGCAATACCCAGCCATAGTCTGTGATACCCTGCAATACCCAGCCATAATCTGTGATACCCTGAAATACCCAGCCATACTCGGTGATACCGTGCAATACCCAGCCATAGTCGGTGATACCCTGCAATACCCAGCCATACTCGGTGATACGCTGCAATACCCAGCCATAGTCGGTGATATCCTGCAATACCCAGCCAGCTGTCATATGATGTCCTTGACTTTGTGGGGGATATCTAAATGATGGGTGTAGCTACAGGCATCATTCAGAAATCAGCTTTTTCAGCCGGAGATTTCCTACACCATAAGAACAATCATAGCAGCTGTTCCACTGCTTGATCGTTCTTACAGGAGGCGAGAGGGGACATCCCCCCCTCCCGCCGCCCTCCAGTGCTTCTACTGACTCAATACGATCAAAGACAGAATCTTTTTTTTATTTTTTTATTTCAGGCTTCCCAGCCTAGAGGTGAGATGTGGGGTCTTGTTGACCCCATATCTCACTGTAAAGAGGACATGTCATGCCATATTCCTATTACATGGGATGTTTACATTCCTTGTAATAGGAATAAAAGTGATCATAAAAAAATTTTGGGGGAAAAAAATTTCAAACTAAAATAAATAAAGTAAAATAAACAATAATTTTTTTTTTTTAACCACTTGCCGACCGCCGCACGACGATATACGTCGACAGAATGGCACGGGCAGGCATATGGGCGTATATATACGTCCCTGCCTTCCCGCGGGTGGGGGGCCCGATCGGGCCCCCCCCCGGTGCCTGCGGCGGTCGGTATTCGTTCGGGAGCGATCCGGGATGAGGGGGCGGCCATTCATTCATGGCCACCCCCTCGCGATCGCTCCCGACGAATAGAAATGCTCCGTGACATCACTTCCTCTCCTGTAATGTAAACACAGGAGAGGAAGTGATGTAATCTCTCCTCCGTGTCTGTAGTTTTCGTTCCGGCACCGAGGAGAGAGGATCGGTGAGTTGCACCAACACGACACTACACAGTAGAACATGCCAGGCACACTCACACCCCCCCCTTCACCCCCCGATCACCCCCCCAATTACCCCTGCCCCCCCAGTCACAGTGACACCAATTGCATTTTTTTTTTTTTTTGCATTGGTGTCATTTGTGACTGTAATAACTGTTAGGGCAGTTAGGGTTAGCCCCCTTTAGTTCTAATGTACCCCCCTAACCCCCCCAATAAAGGTTTAACCCTGTGATCACCCCATGTCGCCAGTGTCACTAAGGCTGGGTTCACATTGCAGCGGTTTATGAGAACGAATGTGACTCGCACCGCACTGCAGTGCAAATCACATCTGATCTCTGTGCGATTCGAGTTCAGCCATACAGATAGTATGGCTGAATTTGCGCCGCACCCGCCCCACCCGCCGCAAATTCGCACGGGACCCTTTTTTTGGTCCGCAGCAGAATCGGATCGCATGGGTGTTCACACCATGCGATCTGAGTTTGCAGATCGCACTGCGATATGCGAACTGATATGGGGGTGTCATTAACATTTCACTGACACTCCCAGCAGTTCGCATAGGGCAGTGTGAACTGCCGCCGGGAGGCATGCGATGCGGGAATCCGCCGCGGATTCGTGGCGTTCCCGCATCGCTCCAGTGTGAACCCAGCCTAAAAAGCGATCATTTTTCTGATCGTTGTATTAGTGTCACAGGTGCCGCTAGTTAGGCAGGTAGGTATTTAGGTTCGCCGCAACTTTTTATAGCGCCAGGGACCCCCATATACTACCGCATAAAGCCCCCTGATTGCCCCCTAGTTAACCCTTTCACCAGTGATCACCATATAACTGTTACAGGTGACGCTGGTTGGTTAGTTATTTTTTTATAGTTTCAGGGCACCCGCCATTTATTACCTAGTCTCACTAGTGTACCCCTAAATTTAGGGGTGTCTACTTTCCAAAATGGGGTCATTTGGGGGGGTTTGTGCCATCTTGGCATTTTATGGCCTTCAAAACTGTAACGCCCTTAGAAAGCCTGAAGGCGGTGCTTGGTTTTCGGGGCCCCGTACGTGGCTAGGCTCCCAAAAAGTCCCACATATGTGGTATCCCCGTACTCAGGAGAAGCAGCAGAATTTATTTTGGGGTGTCATTTCACATATGCCCATGGCATGCGTGAGCAATATATCATTTAGTGACAACTTTGTAAAAAAATAAAATAAAATAAAAAGTTTGTAATTTTCCCGCAACTTGTGGCAAAATATAAAATATCCCATGGACTCAACATGCCTCTCAGCAAATAGCTTGGGGTGTCTACTTTCTAAAATGGGGTCATTTGTGGGGGTTTTGTGCCATCTTGGCATTTTATGGCCTTCAAAACTGTAATAGGTAGTGAGGAGTGAAGTCAAATATTTACGCCCTTAGAAAACCTGAAGGCGGTTCTTGGCTTTCGGGGCCCCGTACGCGGCTAGGCTCCCAAAAAATCCAACACATGTGGTATCCCCGTGCTCAGGAGAAGCAGCAGAATTTATTTTGGGGTGTCATTTCACATATGCCCATGGCATGTATGAGCAATATATCATTTAGTGACAACTTTGTGAAAAAAAAATAAAAAATTTTTTTTTTTGTCATTATTCAATCGCTTGAGGCAAAAAAATAAAATATTCAATGGGCTCAACATGCCACTTATCAATTTCCTTAGGGTGTCTACTTTCCAAAATGGGGTCATTTGGGGGGGTTTTGTACTGCCCTGCCATTTTAGCACCTCAAGAAATGAGATAGGCAGTCGTAAACTAAAAGCTGCGTAAATTCCAGAAAACGTACCTTAGTTTGTAGATGTGACAACTTTTGCGCAAACCAATAAATATACAGTTATTGACTTTTTTTTTACCAAAGACATGTGGCTGAATAAATTTTGGCCTAAATGTATGACTAAAATTGAGTTTATTGGATTTTTCTAATAACAAAAAGTAGAAAATATCATTTTTTTTCAAAATTTGTACGTTTATATCGCAAAAAATAAAAATCGCAGAGGCAATCAAATACCATCAAAAGAAAGCTCTATTTGTGGGAAGAAAAGGACGCAAATTTTGTTTGGGTACAACATTGCATGACCGCGCAATTACCAGTTAAAGCCGCGCAGTGCCAAATTGTAAAAAGACCTCTGGTCATTGACCAGAAAAATGGTCCGGTCTGAAAGTGGTTAAAGCGCCCCTTTCCCCATGTGCTCGCATGCAGAAACAAACACATACGTAAGTCCCACCCACATATGAAGACAGTGTTCAAACCACACATGTGAGGTATCGTTGTGAACGTTAGAGCGAGAGCAATAATTCTAGCCCTAGACCTCCTCTGTAACTCAAAACATGTAACCAGTAAAAAAATGTAAAATGTCGCCTATGGGGATTTTTAAGTAGCGACGTTTGGCACCATTCCACGAGCGTGTGCAATTTTGAAGAGTGACATGTTAGCTATCTATTTACTCAGTGTAATTTCATCTTTCACATTATGCAAACATTGGGCTAACTTTAAAAAAAAAAACCTTTGAGAAAGTCACGTGGTATGTGACGCAACGCGTCAGGGAGGAGCCAGGTGTCTGACGTCACTTCCGGTCGCGGCCGAGACCGGAAGTATCATTGTTTATACCCGCGATTGTTTCATCTACATGTAAGTTTGGATATAATTATTAATAAACGTGAATTTTAATTATACTACACATTGGAGGCCCCCTACTTTCTTTCTCTATTATGTAACTCGATTTATGGGAGTTTATGAGCTGGCGATTCGAAGCATATGGATGTGAGGAGGTGGAAGACCGCAACCCATTGTTTATAAAGCGTGATTTGGTCCCTTGGGATCTTATATAGAGGTGAGAGGCTGGGGGAAACAAGGGGTGCACTTTGAGCACTGAAGTGTGGATGAGCGGTGGATTTCCACTTGTTGTTCACATCGCATGGTTACTATTTGGACTTTGGGACTCATTTTGCACTTTACGAAGACTTTAGTGGATTTACTTATATATTTTTGCACTTTGCACTTTGATTGTGAGCAACACAATTCAAGATTTTCAAGGTTTTTATTTATTTACGGAATATATTTAACCTTTGTGTATGCGATTTGCACCATTGCACATTTGCACATTGTTTTTGGAACGTTATTGCACTTTATTTATTTTTATTTAAATTTTATATGTAATTGTTTATGGATAGATTTATTCACTTTATAATTAATTAATTTTCTTATACACTTTGAGAATATAATTGGTTTGAGATTCATATAGGATCCACTTATATTAAGGTAGCGCCACATAACCCCCCTTTTTTCATTGGGCTAACTTTACTGTTTTTTTGTTTGTTTTTTAAGCACAAAACTGTTTTTTTTTTTTTTTTAAACGAGTTAGAAAAATTGCTGCGCAAATACCATGCGAGATAAAAAGTTGCAACAACCACCATTGTATTCTCTAGGGTCTTTGCTAAAAAAACAGTAAAAAAGTAAAAAAAATCTTGATTTTGCAAAGAATTGTGGGAAAAAATGACAACTTCAAAAAACTCATCATGCCTCTTACTAAATAACTTGGAATGTCTTCTTTCCAAAAAGGGGTCATTTTGGGGGTATTTGTACTTTTCTGGCATGTTAGGGTCTCAAGAATTGAAATAGGCCATCAGTCCTTCAGGTGTGATCAATTTTCAGATATTGGCACCATAGCTTGTGGACTCTATAACTTTCACAAAGATCAAATAATATCCACCAATTTGTACTTATTTTTTACCAAAGATATGCAGTAGTATAAATTTTGGGCAAAATGTATGAAGAAAAATTACTAACCTGCTAAATTTTATAACAGAAACGAAGAAAAATTATTACAGAATTTTCAGTCTTTTTTCTTTTATAGCACAAAAAATAAAAAACCCAGCAGTGATTAAATACCACCAAAAGAAAGCTCTATTTGTGTGAAAAAAGGACTAAAATTTCATATGGCTACAGTGTTGCATGACTGGGTAATTGTCATTCAAAAAATGTGAGAGCACTGAAAGTTGAAAATTGGTTTGGTTATTAAGGGTGTTTAAGTGCCCAGTGGTCAAGTGGTTAAACAACTTCCATATCCGTAGTACTCCCGCCACCACATGCAATGCTCGCTCACCTCCTTGAAAGACCCTGCAAGGGGTTAAAACACGCCTTGCACACAGTGCAACTCTCCTTTCAGGAATAATCCTCACTGGTCCTTAGTAATCTCTGTTGGACTCTCAAAGCATAGGTAGTAATCTATATCAGATGTAAATTCCTTCCACTATGCTGCTTTAAACTTGAATCCACATTGGCTCCAGATCTACCACACTGAGATTACCTTGCAGATGCAGGAAGATTATCACATCTTCCTGCATGCTAGTGGAAGAAATATCACTTATAAATTATTATTGGACTTTTTTTTAGAGCAGTTATATTGTACACAATTTTCTAATTTTCATTTTACATTATTCTGATTTATTATTTATGCAGTGTTGTGTCATTTATTTACTTCATACAATTATGTCATATGCCTTTGCTGCAGGAGCTCCAGGAGAATAATCCGGATGATTTTCGGACTTATCTCAAGATGACGGACCCCTGCTTTCACCAACTCTTGGCATTGGTACCCCCTATATTAAGAAGCAGGACACATGCATGAGGCTTGCCATTACTCCCAAGCAAAGGCTCATAGCCACCTTGTGGTACTTGGCGACGGGGAGAAGTCTTCAGGACCTCAAGTTTACTACTGGGATCTCCCCCCAGGCTCTGGGACTCATTATTCTAGACACCTGCTCAGCCATTATTCAAGTCCTGCAGAAGGACTATATTCGGGTAAGTTTTTTTACCTTTAAGATCACATTCTATGTACTAATGTTTGCTAATGTATTGTATTCATTTGTTGATTCCATAATTATCAATATTGTAATATGTTATGAATGGCTTCCTTGTCCTCATGCATGCTGTAAGCTTTTCCTGCTCCTTTTTTGGCCTCCATGCATATTTTCCTTCACTGGCCTCCCCAGCATGCTATCCTGGGCCCATACACACCTAGCCTGATAACTTAACAATGTTTTTTGTCAGCTAACCCATAAAATGTTTCCAAATGTTATTGTTGCCCTCAAATTCGGGCAGAGTGAATGAGGCCATTTTTTGGTTCCCAAACTCATTTGGAACCCTCCCTCCCCCCAAAGATGCTACGTCAACAGATACAAATACTCTATCTGCTGAATTTGCAAAACCCATACACACTATCCCTCTTTTGTGTTCATATTTTTGGATAAATTCACCAAACCATGTAGTGCAAGGGCCTGCCTGATTACCTTCAAATTGTAACATAGAAAGTTTTGGTCTCCTATTATATTGATAGGTTATTTCAGAATGTCAAAATGTGCTGTAATTTGGACAGTGTGTATCCCGATGTTTAGAATATGACACTTCTTACCTGTCCACTGAGCTGCCAATAGTGTAGGTAAGGAGGGGCTGGCCAAAGTATCACACATTATTTATGAAAACAGCTCTCATGGAAGTTTAGAGGGTTACCTGTCCAAAACATCTACCCATTACCTCCCTCTCACTGATTTTTTTTTTAAATGGGCCACCAGAGTGGGTGAGGAATCAGATAAATTGACCTTACCCTTTTGTCTTTAAAAAATCATTTAAGTTTTAAGTTTTTTTTATGTTGGCCAAGCATGTTTGTGTCAAATCTGCTTGCAATGTTATGTGCAGAAGTAGTAATTTCTTTATTTTTTATTTTTTTAATCCACAGTTTCCTTCCAACTCACAACAATGGCAGGATGTTGCAGCCCAGTTCCAGCATCTGTGGGATTTTTCCAACTGTGGTGGTGCTAGTGATGGAAAACTTGTCCAGTTTGTCCCACCACCCAACTCATATTATTTTAATTATACGGGCTTTTGCAGCATAGTCCTGCTAGCTGTAGTGTCTGCTACTATGAGTTTTTGTATCTTGATGTTGGGAAGAATGGCCGCAACTCTGAAGGAGGAGTCATTACGCAGACAGTTCTACAAGCGGCTCCAGAATTGCACCTTAAACTTGCCACCTGCTGAGGAGAATGTTGAGGGCCTCAATTTTGTCTTTGTTGCAGATGAGGCCTTTGCTCTGGGGGAACATCTGATGAAGCCATTTCCTATGAGGAACCTCACTCCAGAGCAGAGAATATTTAATTACAAGCTCTCTCATGCTAGAAGGGTGTTCAAAAACACCTTTGGCATCCTAGCCAGTCGTTTCAGGCTGTTTTTAACTTCAATTAACCTGGCTCTCTACAAAATAAACCATGTGGTCCTGTGCTGCTGTATACGCCATCATTTTTTAAGGAGCAATGCTAGCAGCTACCTAGCCTCAGTGCCAACTGTCGGGGACACTGCAGTGGCAGGCCCAGCTGAAGAGGCTGCAGCTAGTCCATCTCTGGCCGTGATGACGGCTATAAAAAATGCCTGTGCTGGATTGCCCTCCCAAAATGCCAGAGATCTATGGCAAAAATACTTGGATTATTTTGTGGGTAGAGGGGTAATGGCTTGGCAGAAAATTGTAGCTGAACATGAATAATATATTTCTTGCATCCTAAACTCATATTTCATTTGAACTATTGTCATCTGTGTTTTTTATCTGTCGAATATGTTCACAAATGGCCTTTATTTTGGCCACTTGCTACAATAGTGCAAACGTACCTTATTTGCTACATGAAGTGACAATATCTTCTTCAGCTAACTATTATGGTGTGCTGTGGGTACACACAATGTGGGTACACACAATGTTTTGTTTCTTAATGAATCTAATGCATGGACAACATTATACCTTTTCAACTCCTTTTATTTTTTGTAGGCGTATAAATTGCCAGAGTTGGGCACATTTAAGAGCACATTGTCACTGTAACTACAATAACTTAACAAATACACTGGTATTGAGCATTGAAATAATGAGCCACACATTGTTTAGTAAAAAACATTTTACTCAAAGCACACTCACGTGTGCATTTTAAGGTTTTAAAACAAACCAACATATTGGTGTATAGCATGTATGTTTTGCATTATTTATCCTTTTTTGTGGCTAAACAGGCATGTTCTAAAACATTAGATACACATCCCCAACTCAGGAACTTACAAAGTTCGTGTTTGGGAAAGTGAAGGCCAAATGAGACATTAGTATCCCAATACTTTGCGGATGTTGCCTTCCTCTGATGGGGTGATCTCATCCCTCTTAAATAAAAATTTGAAGCCACGTACATGTAGAGGCATAACTATTAGATGTCCCTTATGATACCCTGCTGAAAATGTGTGTAGTTACAAACATGCTATTTTCTAAACCCACAAAACACACGCTCATAGTGTGTCAACATGAGCTATCTCTCATCACGGGGGTATCAATGGTTGTGTTTCGAGGGTGCAACCCCTTCCTCTCACCTACTTTAGTTATGAGGAAGAGGTTGCACCACCAAAATGCATCCATTGATACCCAGTGATGGGAGATGACACATGTTGACACACTATGTGTTTTGGGGCTTTAGCAAACTATATGTATGGAAATAAACACATTTTAGTCATAGGATCATGAGGGAAATAAGAATGTTAAGGCACAATTTGTGGACATCTTCAAATTTTGGCTTTTCTATTCTTAAAAACACAGAAACATTACAATTCACATTAGTTAGGGCAGTGAAAAAAGTGGATTGTGGGACTTTAAATGAGGCATGGATATGTGTTTGAAATGGTCTAGGATACCTAAAATTGAATTAATTGTCACTGTCCCTGCGGGGAAAATCTGTATACCCATAGAAAGTTGCTAATCAATCCAATAAATTAAATACAAATACTAAATAGTAGGTATATATAATGTATCATAATATATAATACATGGGTCATGCAACAAGAAGCATAATTAATTGTAGTAATAATCATGTTGACATATTTAATGTATATAATGGATAGACATAATTGGTACAAGCAATCACAATAAAAAAAATGAATGGATATACAGAGCAGATGAACATGGTTATCCTAATATAACTATAAATGAATAAAAGAAATTCATGATTGTAGCAAACTTGACTGGGCATCCCTGAGTATGGACTCTCAGTCAATCATCAGGAGTGGGATGCATCAAAAATCGCAAAATAAAGAGATGAAATAAATGAGTAAATAGGTCGGTCACAGTCTCAAATGAAAAATCATTGCTTTCAAAAAGAGAGCAGGTGTTAAATGTGGATGCATTACCTTTGGCCACGTTCAGATGAATAACCCAACAGACCCAAAAAGGGAATAGGATGGTGGCACTGAATGAGCCGTCTCCCCCGTGGTTGAGGCGGGGACACATCCTCCTCACCCTAAGCCATAGCTCTCCAAAGAACATGGAGGAATGGAGAAGGGGCAGTGGGAAACAGCGGCCAACGGGAGAATCGAACAGCCACATCACAATGCCAGAGTATGATGTATGCACATATGGGCCGCAGATCAGAATCTAAAAGAGTAAATAAATGAAATGAATATAGTAAAGTAAAATAATAAAAATTGGATGATAAAAGCTAACCATGATGAATGATGAAGTTTTAAGTGAAAAAAAATAATAATAATGTGTTATAAAATGTGTGTGAAGTGAGGGGGGTTGCAAAAAACAACACTAACCACCTAGGCTTAAACACCTATCAAAAAGTGACTAGGTGATGAAAAAACATATTACAAACAAGTGGGTGTATACATGATGAAATGAAATAAATGGTAAGTAGTAAGTGATAAAAAAAAGTGTTAAATAGGCTATATATACACAAAGGTCTGAGTGTTATGCAAGCAGGTGTCTAGATTGATCCTTAAATAGGACCTCCTAATTACCTAGAGTGTAGATCAGAGCCCATAGAACCTCTCCTCCTGATGGAATGTGTGAAGTGAGCTGCTGGCCTGACCCTGCCTTTGTATCCACAGACATGGGGCGTTTCACCGCCAACGTCATGTGATTGGACAGAGTGGACACCCAGCCGAGATGCAGAGACCACAGCTGTAGTCCATCCCGTCCATATAGCCTAGCTAGATGGAAAAAGCACTACCACACAAACCGGCATCAACAAGATGCCGAGCATGAGGCGTGCTGGCATGATGCCGAAGCATCGAGGTCCCACTCTGCCCCCATCATCTAACAGGGATGGGCGGGGGAGATGGAGCTGGATGCCTTGCAACCCCAGGAGAGAAAGACCAAGTTAACAGGACCACCCATCCGGTGGGCTGGACAAGCCAAAGGGCATGAAAAGAGAGAGCTGATTAGCTGAAATATCAGAACATTAATAAAAAGAGACTTTGATATAATGACCCATTGACAAAAAGAGAAATATTAATGTAGATCCTAATGATGATACAAGCTAGTGGAGGAAGATGCCAAAATATAAATTAACTCAGAAATCTAAGAACTGAGAGTATACAATCATTTGGATATATTGGGTTTTTGTATTTCCATAGCAGGTCACAAAGGGAATGGGTGTCTTCCACCCTGGTATATGTATAATAAAAAGCACGTGACCTGTTTGGACCCCAATGCAACATAAGCATGCCTCCATCCCTGTATTAATAAAAGGAAATGAAAAAAGAGGATTGTGGGACTTTAAATGAGGCATGGATATGTGTTTGAAATGGTCTAGGATACCTAAAATGTAATTAATTGTCACTGTCCCTGCGGGGAAAATCTGTATACCCATAGAAAGTTGCTAATCAATCCAATAAATGAAATACAAATACTAAATAGTAGGTATATATAATGTATCATAATATATAATACATGGGTCATGCAACAAGAAGCATAATTCATTGTAGTAATAATCACGTTGACATATTTGCTAATGTGTGGAATGGGTGTTTTGTTTGAACATCTAAACACTCGACACGTATACACATTTGAAGCCAGATTCCAAGAATACTTACTTGCGCAAACAAGATGCTCCCAAATACTTTCTTCCTCTTCTCAGTCGATTTGGCCCTCAGTGTGACTCACATCAGGGAATTTGACGTCCACAATGGCAAGGTATGTGCTGGGTCCAGGAGTCAGATCCCATGGCTCCAAAAAAACATTCTGAATGAGCTCACCATGCTCACTTTCCTCTAAAAAGAAACAATACACTATTCATTAAGCCTCCCCAAGTCCCATCTGTTTCTAGCATCCATTTTTCTACATTAGTTGACCAACCTTGCACTTGGTCTGATGTCAGTGTTTGCTCCTGACTTGTGGACCCCACCATGCTGCCCTTTGGTTGTTTTTCTGGTTGTCATTTTTACAGAGGGAAAACACTGGAAAAGTGCCAACATTGAAAAAGTACAGCAGTTGCCCCCCACCCCTCTTGTCTCCTATGGGATAGGGGATATATGATGATCATCCTAACAGGCGTGATTCTGTGTGACTGTGATTCCCCAGGGCCTCTCCTCTATTCATGTCTACACTGGCAAGGCTGCATTAATAGGCACTGATGAGCCAGGTAGCAACCAGAAAGTGTTCTTTACCCCTTAAGTGCTGCCCTAAGCCAATGGGCTTTGGCCCACCTAGAAACACCACTGTCGGTGGCTAAATTAGTGTGTTTGAAGTTGTCACTTACATTTTTGGGGGAAGATGGCCTTGTTGCCTCCCCTGTTGGGGCCAAGGCGAGGGTAGCCTCCTTTCGTCCCTTGTGGTGGCTTGGTTGGAGCCTCCTTTTTTGATGCCCCCCTGTTGAAAGAAGAAAAAAAATTGGTTCCAAAAATAAAGAAATGTCCAAAAACAGGACCAAATAAGAATGTTCATTTCTGCTTTATATTTACATAGTTACATAGTAAGGTTGAATAAAGACACCAGTCCAACCTGAGTGAGTGTCTACAATTGTCCCTATTCCTGTACAATGCACACTCACAACGGTCCCTACCCTCAATGAGCTCACGATCCAAGGTCCCCATTTATATACTAGGGCCAATTTTGGACAGAAGCCAATTAACCTACCTGTATGACTTTGGAGTGTGGGAGGAAACTGGAATAGCTGGAGGAAACCCATGCAGGCACAGGGAGAACATGCAAACTCCAGGCAAGTAATGTCGTGGTTGGGATTTGAACCAGTGACCCTTCTTACTGCTAGGCAAGAGTGCTAACCACTACACCACCGTGCCGCCCATTTACCTTCATCTTTAGAATAGCAAGTCATACAAAGATTTTAGAAAACATTATATATAATTCTCTAGAGCTACTTGGAGAAAGAACATTAACAGACAGCTAATTTACACATATACATATTGGTTAGACACAAATATTGCTTACTTTTTTATGATCTGATCTATGTGCTCCATCTGGTCTTGTTCACAGTGTTTGAGATCAGACCACCGTTTTTGATTTGGTTCTTTGATCGTTTCACCGAAAATTCGCACTGCAAAACGGCGATGAACTTCTCCTAAATTAGGTTCTTTCGGCTGTTGGGCCTTTCGTAATTGCGCAGCTTGCAGTTGTAATCGTGGTTCTCTAGGATGCACACCATCTTCACCATCTCACCCTTGCTCATGAGGGTTGCTTTGTGCCTTCTATGAGCTCCACCACCGCAGGGCTGTCTGGAAACTGGAGAATCTGCCATGTCGTCTCTCCCAAATGTTCCCATGGTGTGTGTCGCATGCAGAAGAGAGATGGTAACGCCCAGCATCATGACGCACTGAGAGCGGAGTTTCACGCATGTGCAGTGTATATAAAGCCAGAACATGTGGTCGATAGAACAGATGTAGGAGCGATCTTGGAGTTGAGGACGAATGATCGCCATCGCCAACACACGAAAGAAACCATAAAATTAATGTACAATTAGAATTTGGGGCATAGGTGGTTAGTGGCCCATACTGCTTAGACTGAGGCCTATATTGGGACAAGCTTGGTAGTTAGGCCAGACATTATGGTTTGTCTTGTGTTCTGTCTTGCAGGCATCATATTATTTATCATGTCGGATACATTTACAGCACCTGATTTTTTACCACAATTCAGTGACATGTACTGGGAGCTGCCCTGTCTTTGGAAGGTCAAGAGTCGAGGCTACTCCAGTAAAATATTGAGGAAGTCAACGCTGGAGAAATTGCTTGAGTTGGTGAAGCCTTTGTACCCCAGGGCAGACATCAGCTATGTCAAGAGCAAAATTTCAAACCTGAGGAGTACTTTTAAAAGGGAGCTCAACAAGGTCATGGACTCAGAGAGATATGGAGCAGCAGCAGATGACTAATATGTACCCAGGCTGTGGTATTACAATGGCCTGCATTTTTTTAGTGACCAGACAGAACCCAGGCTATCACTGTCTATGCTTCCTTCGACATCTGCTGAGGCCACAGCTCCTGAGGTCCACACAGGTCCTGCTGCACAGGATGAAGATGTTGAGGAGCCCAGCTTGACCAAGGTATAACATTGTTGAACATATTTATATCCAAAAATACAATGATGATAACTAGACGTTTTTGTTGAAATATTTCTGCCTTAACAAAGTGGTTTCCATATCAATAGACAGTACTGACCAAAAATGATTTGAACAAGAATGAAAAATGATGGGGTCAGAATGATAGTCTTTTTCTCCACATTCAATTTGCAACAGTGAGAAGATCAAAATTGTGTGTGATGGATGACCAAACCCTAAAAAAGATTCTAATTATGTCCCATTTTCATACACAGGACATTGTAAGTCTGGAGGAGCCAGCGGTCAGCAGCCAAATGGAGTCACAGATCCCTCATGCCCTCCTGCTAAAAGGGCCAGGAAGAGCAGGAATCTGGAGGAGGCCACAGCTGCCTTCCTCAGCCAGGCCACTACTGCCTTCCGGACAGACTCAGATGAGGCTGAGGGATTTGCGGTGCTGACTGACAATAAATTAAGGCAGATGGACGGTGAACAAAGGAGCAGGTGTGAGGAACTCATCCTGCAGCTCCTCAACAAGGGAGCGAAGGACCAAATTGCAGAAAACACGCACCTGTGTCCTTTTGTGGCCCCACGTCCACCACCTCCACTGCCACCCCACCCACCACAGTAGCATGGCGGTCAGTGGCAATACCAGCCACAAGACATCCCAAACAAGGCCACTGGTCTGGGGATTTTAACCCCTACCCTGCTTACTAATTAATTGTTTTTTGTTTTGTTGAATAATGATTTTATTTGTTATATTTTCTATATTTTTGTATGCATAGAATGTACTTTTTGGTTAAGTTCTTTATATTTGGATGTCAGATAGCATCTCTCATTTTAATTGTTTTCTTTTTTTAATGCACAACAGAAAAATTGTGGAGAATAATACTTGGCTATGTGTTTTACTTCAAATGACAGTTTGGGAGTAGGCAGTTAAGTTTTAAAAAATATAATGTAAAATTAACCACTTAAGCCCCGGACCATTTTTTCTGGCTTAAGACCAGACCACTTTTTGCGATTCGGCACTGCATCGTTTTAACTGACAATTGTGCGGTCGTGCGACGTGGCTCCCAAACAAAATTGACGTCCTTTTTTTTTCCACAAATAGAGCTTTTTTTTGGTGGTATTTGATCACCCCTGCGGCTTTTATTTTTTGCTCCATAAACAAAAACATTTTTTCCTCAGTTTAGGCCGATACGTATTCTTCTACATATTTTTGGTAAAAAAAATCGCAATAAGCGATTATTGATTGGTTTCGCAAAAGTTATAGCGTTTACAAAATAGGGTATAGTTTTATGGCATTTTTATTAATATTTTTTTTTTTTTTACTAGTAATGGCGGCGATCAGCGATTTTTATTGTGACTGTGACATTATGGCAGACACATCGGACATTTTTGACACATTTTTGGGACCATTGTCATTTATACAGCAATCACTGCTATACAAATGCAGTGATTCCTGTGTAAATGGCACTGGCAGTGAAGGGGTTAACCAGTGGGTGGCAGTGTAGGGGTTAAGTGTTCCTAGGGGCGTGTTACTAACTGTTGGGGGCTGGGCTTTCTTTTAGTGAACACTGATCTCTGCTCCAATCACATGGAGCAGAAATCAGCGTCACTTGTTACTAGGCAGAACTAGGAGATGCTGTTTACAACGTCATCTCCTAGTTCAGCCGCCCCGTGAGATGATCGCGGGTATGCCCGCGGCGATCGAGTCCGCGGGACCCGCGACTGGACTCACGGGGGTCTGCAACTTTAAAGGGACGTACAGGTACGCCCATTTGCCTGCCCGTGCCATTCTGCCGACGTACATCAGCGTGCGGCGGTCGGGAAGTGGTTAACAAGGGGCACCAACATAGTTGTATCTTTGATCTAAAAAACTATGGGATAATGGTGTTGTGGTAACTTGCACAAAAAAAAAAAAAACAACAAGCATAATAATATTATTCTTGATATCACTAGAAAAAAAAGCCTTTTCAAATACGTTTGCCATAACTCCATCAGTATCACCAGCAAAGCAGCTTCATTATTATCCCATTAAAGCAGGGCTCGACAAACCCCGGGCGCCAGGTCGCATTTGCGACTAGAATTAGTGACCTGGCGCCTGGGGCAGCACAGCTGGGGGTATCCTCTCTCCGTGCACCCCCCGGCGTGATCGCGTCAGGCCGTGCCGCCGCTGGGCGGTAATTGAGGCCGCAGCTTTGAGGCCTTCTGCGGTCCTATGTTTCCTTCTGGAATCTGGCGCCCTCTAGTGGTAGCTGTTGGTATGACAGCCAGCAATGCTAATGGAGCTTTCACTGCCCGCCCATCTCCTCCCCTTTACTTAGAACCCCTAATCATTATATATATTTTTTATTCTAACAACCTAGAGAATAAAATGGTGGTCGTTGCAATACTGTCTGTCACACCGTATTTGTGCAGCGGACTTACAAGCGCACTTTTTTGGGGTAAAATTATTTATTTCATTAAAAAAATAAGACAACAGTAGAGTTAGCCCAATTTTTTTTTTATTGTGAAAAATAATGTTACGCCGAGTAAATTGATACCCAATGCGTCACGCTTCAAAATTGCGTCCGCTCATGGAATGGTGACAAACTTTTACCCTTTAAAATCTCCATAGGCGACGTTTAAAAAATTCTACAGGTTGCATGTTTTGAGTTAGAAAGGAGGTCTAGAGCTAGAATTATTGCTCTCGCTCTACCGATCGCGGCGATACCTCACATGTGTGGTTTGAACACCGCTTTCCTATGCGGGCGCTGCTCACGTATGCGTTTGCTTCTGCACGCAAGCTTGGCGGGACAGGGCGCATTTAAAAAAAATTTTTTTCTTATTTTAACTTTTTATTTTTAATTTTTTCACTGTTCTTTTAAAAAAAATTGTCACTTTTATTCCTATTACAAGGAATGTAAAAATCCCTTGTAATAGAAAAAAGCATGACAGGTCCTCTTAAATATGAGATCCGGGGGGTCAGAGAGACCTCACATCTCATATTTACACTAAAATGCAATTTAAAAAAGCAAAAAAAACAATTGTCATTTGAAAAAATTTAAATAAATAAAATGTCCCTCTAAGAGCTATGGGCAATGACTTGGAGACAGGTGGGGGGGCCGCGCTATCTTCTCCTCACTCGTCTCCATGTCAGGCCAGGGACAAGTCCAGATTGCCGTTATAGATAGTGATGGCCGAACGGTTCGCCCGGCGGTCGTTTCGCGGCGAATTTCCGACTTTCGCCGTCCGCGGGTTCGAACGCCTTTTTCCGTCGTTCGCCCCGGCGGACTTACGTGTTTAATGTATACAAGAACTTTAACCTTTCGTGACACGTTTATCATGTGTTACAGGACAACCAATTGAGACATGACAGCTCATGGACACTTGGACATTCCCCCTAACCTATAAATACACCCGATCCGGTGGCCATTTTACATTCTTTCTTCTGTCACTGTAGGGAAAGGATCCTGTGTGGAGTAGGGACAGAGAAAACGCTAGCTATTTGGTACACAAAAGTTCTTTTCAGGACTGGTATAGGTGTTAGGTCAGCAGCCTGAGTTTCTTTTGTCAGTTTAGATAAAGGGACAGAGCGCTGTATGCTGCTATTTTAGGGACAGCTCAGCCAGATTAGTCTTTCTTCATCATCATCATCATCATCATCATTAGCTGTTACTATCAGGTCCACAAAAGAGCTGTTCCAGCTAATCGTTCCAGCCTACTCTTTTTTGCCAATTTGTATAGGGACAGGCAGGAAGCAGTGTGTCAGGCAGTGAGGATAATTTTAAAGACTTGCTGTTACTATTAGTTCCACAAAGGTTCTTTTCAGGACTGGTATCAGTGGTACGGTAATAGGCTTGTACACGTATAATATTCTTTCTTCCAAATATAGAAAGAATATTATACTTGACTGCTGCCCTTCTGCTGCAGTCTGCTAATCATTCACAACTCACTTGTTCCACAAAGCTCTTTATCAGGACTGGTAACTTGGTCTGTCTAGGGTGCTACGGTACATAGGCTTGGGTGCGGTACAGTCTGCTGTTCTGTAAGGACCGCTATCGGTCCACAATACATAGGGTTGCCGTGCACTACTGCTGACCGCTGCCCTATACTGCAGCAGTCCTTCAGCGGTATAGGGACTGACGCACAGTCTGCTAAACACTAATACACAACCTGCTTGGTCCACAAAAGTTCTTATAAGGACTGGTAACTTGGTATAGGGTGCTACGGTACATAGGCCTGAGTGCAGTACAGTCTGCTGTTCTGTAAGGACCGCTATCGGTCCACAATACATAGGGTTGCCGTGCACTACTGCTGACCGCTGCCCTATACTGCAGCAGTCCTTCATTGGTATAGGGACTGACGTACAGTCTGCTAATCACTAACACACAACCTGCTTGGTCCACAAAAGTTCTTATAAGGACTGGTAACTTGGTATAGGGTGCTACGGTACATAGGCCTGAGTGCGTTACAGTCTGCTGTTCTGTAAGGACCGCTATCGGTCCACAATACATAGGGTTGCCGTGCACTACTGCTGACCGCTGCCCTATACTGCAGCAGTCCTTCATTGGTATAGGGACTGACGTACAGTCTGCTAATCACTAACACACAACCTGCTTGGTCCACAAAAGTTCTTATAAGGACTGGTAACTTGGTATAGGGTGCTACGGTACATAGGCCTGAGTGCGTTACAGTCTGCTGTTCTGTAAGGACCGCTATCGGTCCACAATACATAGGGTTGCCGTGCACTACTGCTGACCGCTGCCCTATACTGCAGCAGTCCTTCAGCGGTATAGGGACTGACGTACAGTCTGCTAAACACTAATACACAACCTGCTTGGTCCACAAAAGTTCTTATAAGGACTGGTAACTTGGTATAGGGTGCTACGGTACATAGGCTTGAGTGCGGTACAGTCTGCTGTTCTGTAAGGACCACTATCGGTCCACAATAGATAGGGTTGACGTGCACCACTGCTGACCGCTCACCTATACTGCAGCAGTCCTTCAGCGGTATAGGGACTGACGTACAGTCTGCTAATCACTAACACACAACCTGCTTGTTCCACAAAAGTTCTTATAAGGACTGGTAACTTGGTATAGGGTGCTACGGTACATAGGCCTGAGTGCGTTACAGTCTGCTGTTCTGTAAGGACCGCTATCGGTCCACAATACATAGGGTTGCCGTGCACTACTGCTGACCGCTGCCCTATACTGCAGCAGTCCTTCATTGGTATAGGGACTGACGTACAGTCTGCTAATCACTAACACACAACCTGCTTGGTCCACAAAAGTTCTTATAAGGACTGGTAACTTGGTATAGGGTGCTACGGTACATAGGCCTGAGTGCAGTACAGTCTGCTGTTCTGTAAGGACCGCTATCGGTCCACAATACATAGGGTTGCCGTGCACTACTGCTGACCGCTGCCCTATACTGCAGCAGTCCTTCATTGGTATAGGGACTGACGTACAGTCTGCTAATCACTAACACACAACCTGCTTGGTCCACAAAAGTTCTTATAAGGACTGGTAACTTGGTATAGGGTGCTACGGTACATAGGCCTGAGTGCGTTACAGTCTGCTGTTCTGTAAGGACCGCTATCGGTCCACAATACATAGGGTTGCCGTGCACTACTGCTGACCGCTGCCCTATACTGCAGCAGTCCTTCATTGGTATAGGGACTGACGTACAGTCTGCTAATCACTAACACACAACCTGCTTGGTCCACAAAAGTTCTTATAAGGACTGGTAACTTGGTATAGGGTGCTACGGTACATAGGCCTGAGTGCGTTACAGTCTGCTGTTCTGTAAGGACCGCTATCGGTCCACAATACATAGGGTTGCCGTGCACTACTGCTGACCGCTGCCCTATACTGCAGCAGTCCTTCATTGGTATAGGGACTGACGTACAGTCTGCTAATCACTAACACACAACCTGCTTGGTCCACAAAAGTTCTTATAAGGACTGGTAACTTGGTATAGGGTGCTACGGTACATAGGCCTGAGTGCAGTACAGTCTGCTGTTCTGTAAGGACCGCTATCGGTCCACAATACATAGGGTTGCCGTGCACTACTGCTGACCGCTGCCCTATACTGCAGCAGTCCTTCATTGGTATAGGGACTGACGTACAGTCTGCTAATCACTAACACACAACCTGCTTGGTCCACAAAAGTTCTTATAAGGACTGGTAACTTGGTATAGGGTGCTACGGTACATAGGCCTGAGTGCGTTACAGTCTGCTGTTCTGTAAGGACCGCTATCGGTCCACAATACATAGGGTTGCCGTGCACTACTGCTGACCGCTGCCCTATACTGCAGCAGTCCTTCATTGGTATAGGGACTGACGTACAGTCTGCTAATCACTAACACACAACCTGCTTGGTCCACAAAAGTTCTTATAAGGACTGGTAACTTGGTATAGGGTGCTACGGTACATAGGCCTGAGTGCGTTACAGTCTGCTGTTCTGTAAGGACCGCTATCGGTCCACAATACATAGGGTTGCCGTGCACTACTGCTGACCGCTGCCCTATACTGCAGCAGTCCTTCATTGGTATAGGGACTGACGTACAGTCTGCTAATCACTAACACACAACCTGCTTGGTCCACAAAAGTTCTTATAAGGACTGGTAACTTGGTATAGGGTGCTACGGTACATAGGCCTGAGTGCAGTACAGTCTGCTGTTCTGTAAGGACCGCTATCGGTCCACAATACATAGGGTTGCCGTGCACTACTGCTGACCGCTGCCCTATACTGCAGCAGTCCTTCATTGGTATAGGGACTGACGTACAGTCTGCTAATCACTAACACACAACCTGCTTGGTCCACAAAAGTTCTTATAAGGACTGGTAACTTGGTATAGGGTGCTACGGTACATAGGCCTGAGTGCGTTACAGTCTGCTGTTCTGTAAGGACCGCTATCGGTCCACAATAGATAGGGTTGACGTGCACCACTGCTGACCGCTCACCTATACTGCAGCAGTCCTTCAGCGGTATAGGGACTGACGTACAGTCTGCTAATCACTAACACACAACCTGCTTGTTCCACAAAAGTTCTTATAAGGACTGGTAACTTGGTATAGGGTGCTACGGTACATAGGCCTGAGTGCAGTACAGTCTGCTGTTCTGTAAGGACCGCTATCGGTCCACAATACATAGGGTTGCCGTGCACTACTGCTGACCGCTGCCCTATACTGCAGCAGTCCTTCATTGGTATAGGGACTGACGTACAGTCTGCTAATCACTAACACACAACCTGCTTGGTCCACAAAAGTTCTTATAAGGACTGGTAACTTGGTATAGGGTGCTACGGTACATAGGCCTGAGTGCGTTACAGTCTGCTGTTCTGTAAGGACCGCTATCGGTCCACAATAGATAGGGTTGACGTGCACCACTGCTGACCGCTCACCTATACTGCAGCAGTCCTTCAGCGGTATAGGGACTGACGTACAGTCTGCTAATCACTAACACACAACCTGCTTGTTCCACAAAAGTTCTTATAAGGACTGGTAACTTGGTATAGGGTGCTACGGTACATAGGCCTGAGTGCAGTACAGTCTGCTGTTCTGTAAGGACCGCTATCGGTCCACAATACATAGGGTTGCCGTGCACTACTGCTGACCGCTGCCCTATACTGCAGCAGTCCTTCATTGGTATAGGGACTGACGTACAGTCTGCTAATCACTAACACACAACCTGCTTGGTCCACAAAAGTTCTTATAAGGACTGGTAACTTGGTATAGGGTGCTACGGTACATAGGCCTGAGTGCGTTACAGTCTGCTGTTCTGTAAGGACCGCTATCGGTCCACAATACATAGGGTTGCCGTGCACTACTGCTGACCGCTGCCCTATACTGCAGCAGTCCTTCAGCGGTATAGGGACTGACGTACAGTCTGCTAAACACTAATACACAACCTGCTTGGTCCACAAAAGTTTTTATAAGGACTGGTAACTTGGTATAGGGTGCTACGGTACATAGGCCTGAGTGCAGTACAGTCTGCTGTTCTGTAAGGACCGCTATCGGTCCACAATACATAGGGTTGCCGTGCACTACTGCTGACCGCTGCCCTATACTGCAGCAGTCCTTCATTGGTATAGGGACTGACGTACAGTCTGCTAATCACTAACACACAACCTGCTTGGTCCACAAAAGTTCTTATAAGGACTGGTAACTTGGTATAGGGTGCTACGGTACATAGGCCTGAGTGCGTTACAGTCTGCTGTTCTGTAAGGACCGCTATCGGTCCACAATACATAGGGTTGCCGTGCACTACTGCTGACCGCTGCCCTATACTGCAGCAGTCCTTCAGCGGTATAGGGACTGACGTACAGTCTGCTAAACACTAATACACAACCTGCTTGGTCCACAAAAGTTTTTATAAGGACTGGTAACTTGGTATAGGGTGCTACGGTACATAGGCCTGAGTGCGTTACAGTCTGCTGTTCTGTAAGGACCGCTATCGGTCCACAATACATAGGGTTGCCGTGCACTACTGCTGACCGCTGCCCTATACTGCAGCAGTCCTTCAGCGGTATAGGGACTGACGTACAGTCTGCTAAACACTAATACACAACCTGCTTGGTCCACAAAAGTTCTTATAAGGACTGGTAACTTGGTATAGGGTGCTACGGTACATAGGCTTGAGTGCGGTACAGTCTGCTGTTCTGTAAGGACCGCTATCGGTCCACAATACATAGGGTTGCCGTGCACTACTGCTGACCGCTGCCCTATACTGCAGCAGTCCTTCATTGGTATAGGGACTGACGTACAGTCTGCTAATCACTAACACACAACCTGCTTGGTCCACAAAAGTTCTTATAAGGACTGGTAACTTGGTATAGGGTGCTACGGTACATAGGCTTGAGTGCGGTACAGTCTGCTGTTCTGTAAGGACCGCTATAGGTCCACAATAGATAGGGTTGACGTGCACCACTGCTGACCGCTCACCTATACTGCAGCAGTCCTTCAGCGGTATAGGGACTAAGAGTTTTGTCACAGGGTCATTTAAAAAATGACATGCAGAGGAAGAGGCAGGCCCTTCCGCAGGGGTGGTAGGGGTAGGGCAGGAGCAACAGGCTTGAGCCAAAGTGGGAAGTTGCAGAAGGTGCGTTCAATTACTTTAAAGGATGCACCAGACTTGGTTGAGTGGCTCGCTCAGCCTTACTCTTCTGCACCCTCCTCATCCTCTCGATCTGCACCCTCTTCTTCACTCTCTGCTATGTGCACCCCCAAAGACACTACCACCAACAACACGACCACCACCACCACCACCACATACCTTCCGCTTGAGTCACTGGAATTATTTTCCGATCCATATCAAGAGGACATTTCTGATGCGCAGCCACTCTTGGTATTGGATCAGGAAGAGGAGGTAGCAACAAGCGCTACTCAGCAGTCTGACGCCAGTACCCAGATCAGCCCAAGGAGGAGGTTGGTCCCCGGTGTTGCTGCCTACTCTACTTATAGCGGTGGGGAAGGTGACGTTGATGATGACGTGTCTAGTGATGTCACGTGGGTGCCCACAAGAGAGGAAGAGGAGGGGAGTTCAGAGGGAGATATGGACCAGCAGATAGGGAGGAGAAGCAGCAATGACTTACATTGCACAGCAGGGACAAAGCAGACTGCAAATGTATCAGGAGCGAGTCATCGACCATGTACGGTCACATCTGGCGCTCCCAGGACACCGGCACATGGCTCCGCAGTGTGGGCTTTTTTTAACGTGTCCGCTGCTGACAATAGCGTTGCCATCTGCAATCTTTGCAGTCAACGCGTTAGTCGCGGTAAGCCCAATACTCACCTAGGGACGACCGCCTTAAGAAGGCACATGAGCAGCCATCACCGAGCCCAGTGGGAGCAACGGAACACACAAAGCCACACTGCAGGCTCTCACCGTCCAGCCTCGTCTTCTACTTCTCCTTCTCCTCTCTCCTCACAATTGTCCTCCACTCCACCTTCCATCACGCCAAGCTCACATTTTTCTGCAAAAAGGCAGGCTTCCGTGGGCCTAATGTTTGAGCGTAAAAAAATGATGACGCCGGATAACCCTCTTGCCCAACGGTTGGCGGCTGGCTTGTCAGAACTCATAGCCCGCCAACTACTGCCATATAAACTGGTGGACTCGGAGGCCTTTCGCAAATTTGTGGCCATTGGAACACCACAATGGAAGGTCCCAGGAAGGAAGTATTTCTCAGAGAAGGGCATCCCAGAGCTATATGGCCATGTTCAGCGGCAAGTGAATGTATCTCTGGCACACAGTGTCGGTGCCAAGATACATCTGACCACAGACACGTGGTCTAGCAAACACGGGCAGGGAAGGTATATCAGTTTTACTGCCCACTGGGTGAACCTTCTGACGGCCGTCAAGCATGTAACCCGTGGCACCCGTGTAGATTTGGTTTTACCGCCACGGATTGCATGCAGGCCTGACTCTTCTTCTCCTCCTCCTACTCCATCCTCCTCCCTCTCCTCCTCAGCTGCCTCCTCCTTTTCCGCTGCTAGCGTCTCTTCCACTGCACCGCCCAAGCTCCCCAGAACCTATTCCACATGCCAGGTGAGACGTTGCCATGCCGTGCTGCGTCTGTTGTGCCTGGAAGCAAAGAGCCACACTGGCCCGGCACTCCTTTCAGCTTTGCGTTCACAGGCAGATGAGTGGCTAACACCGCTCAATTTGACAGTTGGTAAAGTGGTGTGTGACAACGGTGCCAATCTGCTTAGCGCATTGAAACAGGGCAAAATCACGCACGTGCCGTGCATGGCACACGTCTTAAACTTGGTCGTGCAGCGATTCCTTGTCAAATACCCTGGGGTCCAGGACATCTTGCGGCAGGCAAGGAAAATCTCGGCCCATTTCAGAAGATCTTACACGGCCATGGCTCGCCTTGCTGACATTCAGCGGCGACACCATCTGCCGGTCAGACGTCTTATTTGCGATTGCCCGACGCGATGGAACTCAACCTTCTATATGCTTGATAGGCTGCTCCAGCAGAAACGTGCAGTTAACGTCTACCTGTATGAACTCTGCGAAAGAAACGGTTCTGGGGAGCTGGGTTTTTTTTCACCGCGCCAGTGGCTGCTCATGCGCGACACATGCAGACTTCTGCGGCCATTTGAGGAGATCACCAAACTGGTCAGTCGCAGCCATGGCGCCATCAGTGACATGGTACCTTATGCCTTCTTTCTGGAGCGTGCATTGCGTCGTGTCATTGATCAGGCTGTGGAGGAGCAGGAGCGGGAAGATGAGGAAGTCGCAATGCTGGATGAATTCCCAGGGGGGGCTACTCTATCTGAGACAAGTCAACAACAGGAGTCTGATGAGGAGTCAGAGGAGGATGGTGCCGGGGCGGATGAGCAGGAGCAAGAAGAGCATGCTTTAAACCTTTCTGGGATCCCTGTTGTGCGAGGATGGGGAGAGGAGAATGAAGAGGACGACATTATCCTGGATGATGAGCAGGAGCCAGGCCACCACACCGCTTCCACTTTAGTGCAAATGGGGGCCTTCATGCTCCAGTGTTTTAATAGGGACCCCCGTATAAAAAGCATGAGGGTCAAGGACCAGTACTGGGTGGCAACGTACTTAGACCCCCGGTACAAACACAAAATGGCGGAAATGTTACCGCCGTCGCAGAGGGCTGTCAGAATGCAGCACTTCCAGGCCTTGCTTCGAGAAATGCTGCATTCTGCTTTTGCGTGCGCTGGCAGAGGAGCAATTCCCACTCCCAGAGAAGGATTTGCGGGTACCAATCCAACAGCGCCTGCAAGAAGAGGCCGGTTTGAAGATGTGTTGGTGACTTCGGATATGAGGTCATTCTTTCAGCCGACCCATCGACAGGTGTCATCCGGATCCAGCATCAGGGAACGCCTAGACCGTCAGGTGTCCGACTACATTGGGTTAACGGCCGATGTGGACGCTCTGAGGAGTGATGAACCCCTAGACTACTGGGTGGGCAGGCTTGACCTCTGGCCAGAGCTTGCCCAATTTGCAATCGAACTGTTGGCTTGCCCCTCATCCAGTGTCCTGTCCGAAAGGACGTTCAGCGCAGCAGGGGGGATTGTGACCGATAAGCGTACTCGCCTAGCTCACCACAGTGTTAACTACCTCACATTTCTAAAAATGAATGAGGCATGGATCTCGGAGGAATTCAACACATGTGATCAGTAGACCATGTATATGTCTATAAACAATTTTTGGAATCAAGCACACAGACCTTCTTAATTCATTTGGCTCACTTCCCTGACCCAAAAAAGCACACCGTACTATATGCCCCTACCCTCCTCTTTGAAGAGGTTGAGCGGTGTCATATTTCTACTGGGGCTGCTTATTATGAGGGGTTCCCACCATCCCTGTGCTGTGCTGACTTCCTCCTGGGTGTTCTTATTATGAGGGGATCACACCATCCCTGTGCTGTGCTGACTTCCTCCTGGGGGTTCTTATTATGAGGGGATCACACCATCCCTGTGCTGTGCTGACTTCCTCCTGGGGCTGCTTACGGTGCTGCTGTCAGCGCTGTATGTCACGGAGCTGCTGTCAGCGCTGTATGTCACGGAGCTGCTGTCAGCGCTGTATGTCACGGAGCTGCTGTCAGCGCTGTATGTCACGGAGCTGCTGTCAGCGCTGTATGTCACGGAGCTGCTGTCAGCGCTGTATGTCACGGAGCTGCTGTCAGCGCTGTATGTCACGGAGCTGCTGTCAGCGCTGTATGTCACGGAGCTGCTGTCAGCGCTGTATGTCACGGAGCTGCTGTCAGCGCTGTATGTCACGGAGCTGCTGTCAGCGCTGTATGTCACGGTGCTGCTGTCAGCGCTGTATGTCACGGAGCTGCTGTCAGCGCTGTATGTCACGGAGCTGCTGTCAGTGCTGTATGTCACGGAGCTGCTGTCAGCGCTGTATGTCACGGAGCTGCTGTCAGCGCTGTATGTCACGGAGCTGCTGTCAGCGCTGTATGTCACGGAGCTGCTGTCAGCGCTGTATGTCACGGTGCTGATGTCAGTGCTCTGTATTACGGTGCTGCTGTCAGTGCTCTGTATCTCCTGCACCCTCTTGTTTGCCTACCCTGGTCCCTGACCTTCCCTCTCCTCCATTGCCTTCATTAGCTCCATAGTCCTGAATTGTCAGAACAATTTCCCAAATAAAAAAAAAATGCTTGTAGTTATCGATCCCAAATTCACCTCATACATGTATTATGCTATTGTCCAGGTGGTGGGACTACGTGCTACCCCCTAATAATTACCCCGTGGCCGCAAATTCGACCTAAAGGTTTGCGAAATTCGCCTCCCATTGAAGTCAATGGAGCCCGCGGCGAACGGTCGTTTTCGCGAACGTTTGTGCCCGTTCGCGTTTCGCGTTCGCGAAACGTCCCGTCGGAAGTTCGTCCATCACTAGTTATAGACCTCGCTCCTAACTTTTTTAGCTGGCTCCTAGTTTCCAAGCAAATTTGTCAAGCCCTGCATTAAAGAATAAGAGAATATGTGCTGCATTTAGACATTTCGTAATTTGCCGCGTCAAAAATGTTAATTCTCCATTATGAACGCTAGTTTACAAGACCGACGGCTTCTGGCTTGTCCTTGCTTCTGAGCATGCGTGTTTGTACTTTGGACTTTTGTGTGATGGACTTGTGTACAGATGATATGAAAATCATACAACAGACCATTGCTCGCCAAAAATTTACTAGCCTGCCATCCAACGTTTGTTGGCAGAAAGTTGGATAACAATTGTCTGAAGGAGCATACTAACGGTTGTATTTCAGCACAACACTCTG
Organism: Lithobates pipiens; assembly: GCF_037356315.1. Taxonomy (NCBI): domain Eukaryota; kingdom Metazoa; phylum Chordata; class Amphibia; order Anura; family Ranidae; genus Lithobates; species Lithobates pipiens. Next base: position 429,183,153 of record NW_027507758.1, read on the forward strand.
TCATCACACAATCCCATGCCAACAATCGAATCGTGTGTATGAGGCTTTACACAGGAGGTCTGGTGCTAGAATTATTGCTCTCGCTGGAACCTCTCGTATGCATTTTTGTTTTTAATGCAGATCCATGGAAGTCCATTACACGCAAAGTGCAATCTGCCCAGAAAAAAAGTCCCTGACCCTATACTACTACTACTACTACTACTACTATACTGACCCTATACTAAAAAAGCATCGGCTGAAAAAACATGTTAAATGGACTGTAGGGAGTTTCTAAAAACTGCAAAATGCAATAAAGAAATGCATAGGTGTGAACCTAGAGTTAGGCCATGAGAACAATGAACGGCATTTGGCAGCTGCTGCCTGTTGTTCTCATTTGTATTTCCTGGCAGGTGATCCTATAGCAGGTAGATTACTTTTTGAAAAACAAGCTGCTTCTCCACACAATGCAGTGTAACCAAAGCCTTAGTAGGGACCAGTTTTTTCCCTTTAAAACCTGAGGGACACACTGTCAGAAAATACATTTTCTGAGTATAAACCTATTAAAAAGGAACTGACCTTGTAAATTAGAGCAAGAGTGTTAGAGACAAAGGAGAACTGTTACTACAATTAAGAAGAGGAAATAATAAATGCAAATCATGCTTGCTTCCCCATTTCTGTATTACACTTTCACAGAAACTGTGCATAAAAACATAACAAATAGGTTACTTTAAATATACCTCCAATAGAGGATTCATGAAAAAAAAAAATCAAACAATTTTGTTTTCAACATTTCATAAACATCTGCCTTATAGGGCATTAAAACATGCATTACACTATATATATATATATATATATATATATATATATATATATATATATGTGTATATATATATATATATATGTATATATATACTCTGAAGATAGATTTATACAGAGAATAAGCAGATGAATCTGAACATATCCGCTCTACTCTTCTTCAGAACTCAAATCTCAAATGTCATAAGCTCTTATTGATTCTACAGAAGACCATAATAATCATTACAACAAATAGATTTCAACATTATAAACATAAATCCAACCTTCGCCACTTGGCATGTGCTTGCAGGATAAAACACAAAAGGAATGAGTAAGCGGAGGGGAAAAATGTAATCGAGGCCGGGGGAAGCCCTGTCCTTTAAACTGTAAGCCCAATGGGCCTCCTGTCAGAAGATCCTGTTATCAAACATACCCCCTATCTGATCTCGATATATATCCTATCCAAAGTAAAAAAATAAATCAATCATGGGTCATAACTGTGCATAAGACCCACTTGTCTTCCAATAGGTGTATAAAGAACCCCTGCTTCTATATATAGTGGGGCAAAAAAGTATTTAGTCAGCCACCAATTGTGCAAGTTCCCCCACTTAAAAAGATGAGAGAGGCTTGTAATTGTCATCATAGGTATACCTCAACTATGAGAGACAAAATGTGGAAACAAATCCAGACAATCACATTGTCTGATTTGGAAAGAATTGATTTGCAAATTATGGTGGAAAATAAGTATTTTGTCAATATCAAAAGTTCATCTCAATATTTTGTTAAATATCCTTTGTTGGCAATGACAGAGGTCAAATGTTTTCTGTAAGTCTTCACAAGGTTGTCACACACTGTTGCTGGTATGTTGGCCCATTCCTCCATGCATATCTCCTCTAGAGCAGTAATGTTTTGGGGCTGTAGCTGGGCAACACAGACTTTCAACTCCCTCCAAAGGTTTTCTATGGGGTTGAGATCTGGAGACTGGCTAGGCCACTCCATGACCTTGAAATGCTTCTTACGAAGCCACTCCTTCATTGCCTGGGTGGTGTGTTTGGGATCATTGTCATGCTGAAAGACCCAGCCACGTTTCATCTTCAATGCCCTTGCTGATGGGAGGAGGTTTGCAGTCAAAATCTCACGATACATGGCCCCATTAATTCTTTCATGTACACAGATGAGTCATCCTGTTCCCTTTGCAGAAAAACAGCCCCAAAGCATGATGTTGCCACCCCCATGCTTCACAGTAGGTATGGTGTTCTTTGATCGCAACTCAGTATTTTCTCTCTTCTCCAAACACGACAAGTCGTGTTTCTACCAAACAGTTCTACTTTGGTTTCATCTGACCATATGACATTCTCCCAATCCTCTTCTGGATAATCCTAATTCTCTCTAGTAAACCTCAGACGGGCCTGAATATGTACTGGCTTAAGCAGGGGGACACCTCTGGCACTGCAGGATCTGAGTCCCTGGCAGCGTAGTGTGTTACTGATGGTAGCCTTTGTTACATTGGTCCCAGCTCTCTGCAGGTTATATACTAGGTCCCCCCGCGTACGCATTCGCGAGTGGTGCGCGGGCTTATGCGCGTGCGTTAGGCGAGCGTGTGTGCGCGATAGCGCTGTTTGCCGCCACTGAATGCTTAAAGGTTCTCCTAGTGCGCTGGTGCAGCGCTGTTTCGTCTCAGCTCCTGTGCATCTGACTACCTGAACCTGAACATCTGCTATTGTTACCGACCCAGCTTCGTCTGACTTCTCTGCCTTCTCCAAACCCGACCCGGCCTGCCTGACCTTGTTACCACTTCTGCCTGTGATTACGTCTGCCAGTTTTACTGACGGATCTCTTTTCCGCTATCAGTCCCAGTGGCCCTATTCCAGCAGGCACTCCTACCCACTGTGCTCTCGAGACCGCTGTTGCCATTCCAGTGGCTCCTGAACCAGAGTTGTAAGAGAGGTCTCCTTCTACAAGTCGGGCTTCAACACCAGGTACTTAACAGTACGAAACAGCCATGACTGAGCCCGCAGGAGAGACCTCTCCCATGAAGGAGATCTGCACGCATCTGGCGGCCCTTACCCAAGCTGTAAAGTCGCTGCAGGATGGCTACACCAGACTTGAAGGACAGGTCCAGAACCTTACTGATGCTGGTCACGCAGCTTCTGCTCCATCCTCCACACCAGTACAGTCTGTTGCCTCCCCATCTGTTGTCATGCTTCCACCTGAGCCAAGGGTGCCCATTCCAGAGAGGTTCTCTGGGGATCGAACCAAATTTCGGGCATTTCGGAACACCTGTCAGCTCTATTTTTCCCTACAACCACGGACTTTCTCCCTGGAAGCCACTAAAGTAGGATTTGTGATCTCACTTTTACAAGGAGAACCCCAGACCTGGGCCCACCGATTACTTGAAGGAGACTCACTCTCTGCAATCCTTCTTTGAAGCCATGGCTCAGCTTTATGAGGACCCCCAAAGGATTGCCACAGCTGAATCTGCCCTGTTTGCACTCCAGCAGGGCCGCAGACTGGCCGAGGACTATGTCACTGACTTTAGACGCTGGAGCGCAGACCGTCAGTGGAATGATGTGGCTTTGAGGCATCAGTTCCGCATGGGGTTATCCGAAGGGCTTAAGGACGAACTTGCTCGAGTCGGCATACCAGAAACCCTGGAGGCCTTGATCTCCTTGGCAATCCATATTGACCGTTGTCTCCGGGAGCGACGATCAGAGTGCTCTGCTCAGCAAACCCGCCCAGTTTGGATGACAGCGAAGGCCCCAACGCCTGCTTCCCGCTACTTACCTCCGCCCAGCTCTTATCCGGCCTGTTCAGCTCCTGACACCTCCGAGCCCATGCAATTGGGACTAATGCGCCCTGCTTTACCCCCAGAAGAACGTGCACGTCGCCGGCAGCAGAATCTCTGCCTCTACTGTGGTGGTACATGTCTATAACTGCCCTGTCAAGACAAGTAAGTGCCTATCTTCTGCTTCTACCAGTCTCTCTGCATTGTCTGCCAACTCAACCCACCTTGCTATTCCTCTTTTGCTACAGCTCCAAGGAAGGATAGTGACAGTCAATGCTATCATTGACTCCGGGGCATGCAGCTGCTTTATTGATTCCATCTTTGCTGGCCAACAGGGCATCCCGTTACAAGACAAGATTCATGGACTTTCAGTTTTCCTGGCTGATGGATCTAGCATCAGTTCTGGGAAGGTAACTCAAGAGACTCTTCCCCTGCCTGTCATCATCTCCTCTCAGCATAAAGAATTCCTGACCCTTGATGTAATCTCCTCTCCGATGTTTCCGATCATCCTGGGCATACCCTGGCTCCAAGCCCATAACCCTCACATCAATTGGGTTACTAGAGAAGTCAAGTTTCCTTCTCCCTATTGTCTGAAGCACTGCCTAACAGACTCCACCAAGTCTTTTGCCACCCTTTTATGTGTAGACTCTGACCAGAATCTACTCCAGACTGTACCCAAGCATTATCACGAGTTTATTGATGTCTTCAGCAAGAAAGGAGCAGACTCTCTACCTCCTCATCGCTCCTACGATTGTCCGATTGAACTGCTCCCTGGGGCCGAGATTCCTTTCGGACGCATCTTTCCTCTGTCAGAAAAGGAGCAGGAGGCACTTAAGATCTACTTAGATGAGAACCTGGAAAAGGGGTTCATTCGCCCTTCAACTTCCCCAGCGGGAGCCGGAATTTTCTTTGTCACCAAAAAAGATCAGACCCTCCGACCATGTGTGGACTATAGAGAGCTAAACAAGATTACGGTTAAGAACCGCTACCCCTTACCTTTGATACTCTTACCTTTGAGGTCTGCTGTCATATTTACTAAGCTTGACCTAAGAGGGGCGTACAATCTAGTCCGCATTCAGGCCGGGCATGAATGGAAGACAGCCTTCCGGACCCGATTCGGGCATTATGAATACTTGGTAATGCCCTTCGGGCTCTGCAATGCTCCGGCCACTTTCCAACATCTCATTAACAATGTATTCACAGACTTTCTTGATGTATTCGTGATTGTCTACCTGGACGACATCTTAATATTTTCCGGATCACTCGATCAGCATCGGGAGCGTGTCCGCAAGGTCCTAAGCCGTCTTCGTCAGCACAGACTTTACGCAAAGGCTGAGAAATGCGAATTTGAATTACGGAGCATCCAATTCTTGGGGCTAGTGATCTCCCCAATGGGCATTAAGATGGATCCCCAAAAAGTGTCTGCTGTGTTAGACTGGCTGGCGCCTCTGGATAAGAAGGGCGTACAACGCTTCATCGGCTTTGCGAACTTCTATAGGAAATTCATAAGAGGCTTTTCAGCTATAATTGCGCCCATCACGCAACTAACCAAACAAAGCTCTCCTTTCTGCTGGACTCAGGAGGCCCAGAGTGCCTTTGAAGAGCTTAAAAGACTTTTCACGTCTGCTCCAATCCTCAGTCATCCGGACCCGTCCTTACCTTTCATTCTCGAAGTAGACGCTTCTGAAGTGGCCGTAGGAGCAGTCATCTCTCAACGTCGAGGTAACAAGGACCTAATGCACCCTGTGGGGTTCTTCTCTAGGAAACTCTCTTCTGCAGAGAGGAATTATGATGTTGGCGACCGAGAACTGCTCGCTATTAAAGCTGCCTTGGAGGAGTGGAGGTATCTGTTGGAGGGCGCTGCTCATCCAGTACTAATATATACCGATCATAAGAACTTAGAGTACCTAAGGTCTGCCAAACGACTGAGACCCCGACAATTTCACGGGGCCCTGTTCTTCTCACGCTTCTCCTTCCATATAACATACCGGCCCGGATCGAAAGAACGTGAAACCGGATGCGCTGTCACGCATGTATGACAATCCAAAGGACTCATCTGTTCCTGATACCATCCTGCCTGCCGGAAATTTTTTACTCTTACAGACAGATCTTCTCTCTTTGATTAAAGAAGCGTCCTCTGACTCCTCAAAACCCCCCGGGATCACTTTAACGTCCAGGGATGGCTTGTTCTGTAGGAGAAGTCAAATCTTTGTTCCCAAGAATGTTCGAGTCAAAGTGTTGTCCCTTCTTCACGATCATCCGCTGGCAGGGCCACTTTGGGGTCCGTAAGACCCTTGAGCTCGTACGACCCATGTTCTGGTGGCCCAACTTGAAGGACTTTTGTGAGAAGTACGTCAGCTCCTGTCCTGTTTGTATCCAGAACAAGACGCCAAGAAATCGGGCTTGGGGACTGCTGAAACCCTTACCTGTGCCCGACAGACCCTGGAGAATGATTACCATGGAATTTATAGTCGAGCTTCCATGCTCTGAGGGGTGCTCGGCTATCTTTGTGGTTGTAGACCGGCTGTCCAAAATGGCCCATTTTTTACCCCTAAAAGGGACCCCATCTGCTGTGGAGACTGCCCGCATATTCATTAAAGAAATTGTGAGGTTACATGGAATTCCAGCAAATATAGTTTCCGACAGAGGAGTTCAGTTCACCTCACGTTTCTGGAGGGCCCTGTGTAAGATCCTGAAAATTGAGCTGGCCCTGTCCTCGGCCCAAACCAACGGACAAACGGAAAGGACCAACCAGACTCTTGAACAGTACATTAGGTGTTTCACATCTTTTGTACAGAATGATTGGGTGTCCCTGCTGCCCTTAGCAGAATTTGCCTACAATAATGCTTGTCATTCAGCCACTGGTCAGTCCCCTTTTTTTGTCAATTATGGCTTTCATTTAACTTTTCTGCCTGACTTTCTTTCAGAAATCTCAGTTCCGGCAGTCCAGGAGACAGTGGAGTTCCTCAGCCGTAATAACCGGGTGTTGCAGGAGGCAGTGGCTAAAGCCCAGGCAGACAGCAAGAGAGCCTTTGACTGGATAAGAAGAGGGGAACTGACCCTACAGCTTGGCGACCAGGTATGGCTTTCTACCTATAACATTAAATTGGCTTGTCCTTCCAGGAAACTTGCACCTAAATTTATGGGACCATTTCCGGTAAAGAGGAAAATCAATGAAGTTTCCTATGAGTTAGCCCTGCCCGAGTCGCTTAGGATTCACCCTGTGTTTCATGTGTCACTGCTGAAACCTGCCGTCCCTGATCCTTTCCCTGATAGAGGAACTAGACCTCCAGAACCCATCTTAGTGGATGGAAACGAGGAGTATGAGGTGGAAGCCATCCTTGATTGCAGAAGAAGACAGGGACGTATTCAGTTTTTGATTAAGTGGAAGGGGTTTGGTCCGGAAAACAATTCCTGGGAACCTGACAGCAATATCCATGCCAGGCGGTTAATTCGTGCCTACTTATCTGCCCATCCAGAAAAGAGGGACTTGCTAGGCATCCGGAGGCTGCCCCTTGGGAGGGGGCAATGTCAGGGACTTACCAGTGATGGACAGGCACAGCTGCGTGCACGCATGCGCACACGTGCTTCTTCTCAAACTGAGCCTCAGCGTGTTCACACTGGCAGGCGTCGGCGCGTGCTTCCAGCGCGTGCGCATACGTGTTTGCGAGTGGTGCGCGGGCGTGTGCGCGTGCGTGCGCGCGTGTGTTAGGCGTGTGTGTACGATAGCGCTGTTTGCCGCCACTGAACGCTTAAAGGTTCTCCTAGTGCGCTGGTGCGGCGCTGTTTCGTCTCAGCTCCTGTGCATCTGACTACCTGAACCTGAACCTGATCATCTGCTATTGTTACCGACCCGGCTTCGTGTGACTTCTCTGCCTTCTCCAAACCCGACCCGACCTGCCTGACCTTGCTACCACTTCTGCCTGTGATTCCGTTGCCGACCTCTGCCAGTTTTACCGACTCTTCCTTGCCAGCTGCTATCAGCGTAGACAGCGGTGCCTGTCTTTCGGCAAATATCTCCTAAACCATGTAGGTTTAGGAGATATTTCTTGGACCTACAGGTAAGCCTTAATCTAGGCTTACCTGTAGGTCAAAGTTGGTTGTAAGGGTTTACAACCACTTTAAAGACAATACTTGCATCAAAAAAATGCCCCTAACAACATAAAATAGAAAACATTATAATCCCAAAACAAATGAAAACACTAAACTACTACCCACTGAAACAAGATCCCATATTTTTTAGGGGAAACCTTGCAGAAAATAAAACAAAAGTTTGCCATGGACAGGGCAAAAGCTAGCTAGCTGATTTGCCAAAGAGCTCACAACCAGTATGAAAGTACCGTTTTTTAAAGCGGAGCTCCACCAAAAAGGGGAACCTCCACTGCCACATATGCCACTTTTGGGGGGGGGGGAGCAGGTAGCTGGTTTTGACAGGTACCTCCTCCCACTTCCGACTTAAGATCGGCAAACAACGACATTTCCGCCCCCCTCCTCCTTCTTACTACAACCATACTGTATACAGTATCGTGAATTTGTGCCAACAGGAATCATTTTAAAACGGTTTGAAGTGAGAAAAATTTTTTGGAAGCAACCAATAATTTACAACAAAAAAAATTTGGTTTCCATCACTTAGTATTGCAGCAACCGGCGATAAGATGTTTTATTATTACCTATTTATTTTAAAGTAAACTTTACTATTTTTATTGTATTAGAAAGTGCTGTATTCACACCTCACTCTCTCATACTTTGAACTTTGGTTTCCGTTATCGATTATGCTTTATTGCTTCTGACAGTTCTACCTTTGTGACAGGTAGTGGACGTTAAACCTTCATAAACAATACACCTTTCTGATAAGCCTCTCTATAAGTAGACAGCTCTCACTGCTACGAGTCACCATGCCAAACATTTCACCTTTTTCCGCTGTTCAAAAACGAAAAACAAAGACAGGAAGACATGGGGCAGGTTGTCTCTGTACACTCGAAAATTAAACAAGCCAGAATACTCATACTTGGCTTGGATGCAGCTGGTAAATCAACTGTGCTGTACAAATTCAAATTCAAAGAACCTTTTTCAACAATTCCGACAGTTGGCTTCAATGTGGAGATGATTCAGACAGAGAAGCGCCTACAATTAACCATATGGGATGTTGGAGGACAAGAGAAATTAAGATCACTCTGGTGCTACTACTTTGAAAATACAGATGGACTCGTGTATGTGGTGGACAGTACTAACAAAGAAACTCTAGATGAGTCAAAAAAGGAATTTCAGCGTATACTGCAGAATGAACTAATAAAGAATGTGCCTGTTGTTGTCCTGGCTAACAAACAAGATCTTCCTGGGGCTCTTGATGCAGAAGAGATCACACGAAAATTTAACATGAAAAAGCATTGCTCAGACCGGGACTGGTATGTCCAGCCATGCTGTGCCCTCTCAGGCCAAGGCCTGGCAGAAGGATTCAGTAAAGTGTCTGAATTTGTGAAGAAATCAAAAGAAGATGCCCTGAACTTTGCAAAGCAGAGCGTAAGACTTAAAACATCGCGGAAATTCTAGAACATCGTATAGTGTGACCTATAGAACTTGAATGCACCTTAAGTCCAACATAGTATCGATTTTTTCATAATGGCAGTAAGAATAATAATTTGTTTTGTGTGTGTGTGTGTGTGTGTGTGTGTGTGTTATTTATTAAGAACTATCCAGAGTTGCTAAAAACACATTTAAAAAATGCCCTGTAGATTTATGCAATAGAATACAAATGTTTGTTGGGCAACAGAACAAAAGGAGTTTGCAGAAAAGTATGGTGAACTGCCTGTTAAGTAAAAGACTTCTATTTACTAACACCGATGACTGCACATTGTTCTAAGAAGAATATTCTGCAAAAAATGGGAAGTGTTAACTATATCTGTTGTTATACCTGTTTATTCAGTCAGTATTTTCAAATTAAATTAGGGATAAGGCAGAAAATAATGATGTGCAGTATACTACTTTATTATATTTATCATGTGAAACATGAAATTACAGGTGTGCAATTCCACTACAGTATAAAATTAGATTTTTTTCCTAATCCTGGTATATTGTTTTTTTTTTACTTGAATGGTTTATACTCTGTGTGATGCAAGAAATGTATAGGAATGTATATTACATAGAATTAATACAACATTTTCATCTAATGCTGCAAGTATTTACTATGAATTTGTTTTGTGTTTTTACATTTTTTTTAATGAGTATGAGGCATATGGCTGTTGAAGCATATTGAGACTTGTAGTTTAATGACAGCTGGGGAGACTGTTCCAGATATTTTCCCTAGTAAGATACCAAAGGATCTCATTAGGCTGTACTCAGCAATAAACTTACATTTATGCTATCAAGAGGAAACACAAAATGTTTCCTCAACCATACTGGAGTGCAGAATTGTAACAATGGATGATGGGAACCCCAACATATCACTAGAGTCCCCACATATAAGCACCAATATTTATCTTAAAAGGTAAACCCTCTGTTGCTGTTTTCTTATATTTTTTTACACTAGAGCATGGGTATTGATGTAAAATTCATGGAGGTACAGTCAGTAACATATTACATAGAATCAATACATTTTTCACCTAATGCTGCAAGTATTTACTATGCATTTGTTTTGTGTTTTTAAATTTTTTTATTGAGTATTACTTTTATTGTAGACATACAATTATACATGAAATATGCTGTCATAATATAATAACATTTACAATATATTATGGTGTGGCTCCAAAGTTAGAAATCACAATTGATATGCTGTGTTGCAAACAAATTCCTTGACTTTCAAGCTCTTTCTACAATACAGTGTATATCGCCTCATGCACACAAGGTGTTCGATTTTCTTATCTGAAAGCATTTTACTCCCAGCAGGCAAAAAAGCTGCTTAACTACTTGCCAACCAGGCCATAGCCGAATGATGGCTACAGTGTGGTTGAATAATTCTGGGAGGGCTTACAATGGCATCCTCCCAGAATCGTGCTTCCCACATGCTCCCTGGGGTGCACACACGGGAGTGTCCATGCTCACTGGGTTCTTGGGACTGGACGCATCACGGATCAGGGAAAAGGGCCAATCCCAGTGGCATTTACTACATGATCTCTCTGTCCAATGATGGAGTGATCACTGTCAACAAACCGGTGTCCGGTTCTCTCATGTCCTCACACTGATCGTGTGAGGACAGGAGGTAGAAGCTGCAGCATGAGGCTGCTTGAGTCTTTTTTTTATATATTCCAAGTGCCCTGGATTGCCCCAGCAGCACCCCAGTAGTACCACATCTGTGCCCCAGCAATGCACATCTGTGTTTCAGCAGTGCCACTTCTGTGCCCCAGCAGTGCCCCAGCAGTGCCACATCAGTACCCAGAAGTGCCACATCTGTGCCCAGCAGTGCTCTACAGTGCCCCAACAGTGCCACATCTGTGTCCCATCAGTGCTCTAAGGTGCCCCATCAGTGTCTAGCGGTGCCCCATCAGTGCACATCTGTGCCCCATCAGTGCACATCTGCGCCCCATCAGTGCCACATCAGTGCACATCTGCGCCCCATCAGTGCCATATCAGTACATATCTGTGCCCCATTAGTGCCCAGCAGTTCTCTACAGTGCCCTAGCAGTGCACATCTGTGCCTCTTCTGTGCCACATCTATGCTCTACAGTGCCACGTCAGTGCCCTACAGTGACACAGCTGTGCTACATCAGTGCCCCATTGTGCTCTACAGTATCCCATTAGTGCCACTAAAGTGCCCATTAGTGCCAATACAGTGGCCACCGGTAAATGCTCATTAGTGCCACCCTATCAGTGGATCCTCATCAGCACCCATCAGGTCTGTGAAAATGTGTAAAAAGTGTGTTGAAAATGCGTTTTTTTTTCCACATTTTCCAAAAACTTGTGGGGAAAAAAAGACATGTTCAAAAGACTCATTATTCCTCATAGAATATATGTTGGGGTGTTTTTTCCCAAAACGTGGTTATTTTGTGGGCGTTTCCATTGTCCCGGTGCTCCAGGGCCTTCAAAAGTGTGATAGGTTGTAAGGAAAGTATATGTGTAGTTTATGTCCCTATAGTGCCTTACGGTGCTCCCTACATGGTGGGCCTCTGTATGTGGCCAGGCTGTGTAAAAGTCTCACACATGTGGTATCGCCATACTCAGGAGTAGCAGAATGTGTTTTGGGGTGTAGCTGTAAGTATGCATATAGGTCTGCACCCTCTGTGGTCTCCATTTTTTTCCCTGGTGTCCAGTTGTTGATGCTCCTACTGCATGATCTCCCTTGCAAATGACTAGTATAGTATAGTATGCTGGGGGGTACTACAGCCGGATAGGTGTTTGAGCTTAATATTGCAACAAAGTTGTTCCTGGATTTTTCTGTTCACATATACCTACCTACTTACATCTGGAGTGAATCCATTGGCGTTTTTTCTGGAGTCGGCTGCATGTGATCAAATGATTCGGACTACTGCTCTATTTACATGTGGAAATAAAGACTCCTGCACACCGAGAGTGTGAACACGCGCATTTGACCATCTGAAAATTCAGAGGTCCATCAGAGCTGGTAAGAGTTTATTCCTACTGGTGGAAGGAGTGTCACATACAGGCAATTAGCGGTCTTTCCACGTGGTGTTCCCGCTCTACATGCTCTTCTGTTGTCATATATGACCAATACGTGTGGACTTTTGTATTTTGCGCTGCACCATCTATATTAATTGGTAAGTATGCATATGCCATGTGAAAGAAATAACCTGTTATTATTACAATTCTGTGAAAAAGTAAATAAATAAATAAAACGCTTCATATTGCAAAGAATTGTGGGAAAAAATTCAAAAGTCAAAAAACTTTGCCTCTTATGCCATGTACACACGACCGGACTTTCCGTTGTAATGAAGTCTGACGGACTTTTCGACAGAGTTACGATGGAGTTCCACTGAAACGGACTTGCCTACACACGATCACACTAAAATCCGATCGTTTAACGCAATGACATGCGACGGACTAGAAAAAGGAAGTTCAATAGCCAGTAGCCAATAGCTGCCCTTGCGTCATTGTTGGTCTGTTGGACCTGCATACAGACGAGCGGTTTTCTCCATAGGAACTGGTTCCTATGGCGGAAAGATTTGAAACATGTTCTATTTGTAAAGTCCTTCAGATTTTTCGACAGAAAAGGTCCGATGAAGCCCACACAATCGAATTGTCAGACGGATTTGTTCCGTCTAACTTTGCTGTCGAAAAGTCGGGTCGTGTGTATACGGCATTACTAAACACCTTTCCAAAATAGCGGAGATGGATGATATCCGTCTCCGCTATTGATGATCTCCAGGTAATGTTCATCCGCTGACACCCGCTATCCCATAGGGATGCATGTATGTCCGTATTTCATCCGAAAACGGATGGATGAAATACGGACATACAGTCCACACGTGTGAAAGGGGCCTATAACTTTCACATAGACCAAATAATATACGCAAATAAAAAGCCCAGTGGTGATTAAATACCACCAAAAGAAAGCTTGATTTGTATGAAAAAAAGGACCAAAAGTTCATATGGGTACAGTGTTGCATGACTGAGTAAAGTCATTCAAAGTGTGACAGCACTGAAAGCTGAAAATTGGCCTGGTTAGGAAGGGGGTTTAAGTGCCCAGTGTGCAAGTGGTTAAAAAAAGTGCCTAAAGCCATGAATTGTACATACGTTTAGGTGTGTCAAGCATTTGAGCATTACTGGATTTCCTTGGCCAGAATAGTAATTTATTCTGGCCATTAGAATGAATGAATGCTAAAGTTTAGTGTTTAAAGAGGAAGTAAACCCTGATGAGTTTACTTCCAAATTCATTCCCTGCAAAGGTAAAGCATAATGGACTACTATGCATTGCATAGTAGTCCATTATGTGTCACTTACCTGACACAGGAGACAGCGATGTCACCGCTGTCCCCTGTAATCCGGCGCATTCATCTTCTCGGTGGGTCTTGCTGCTCCGCCGCTGTCATTCGGCGAAGCCGCGATGACGTCACTCCCGCGCATGCGCACGGGAGCCGCCACGCGCAGCATATCGCCGATGACGGGTGCCACGCTCAGTGTGCCTGCGAGCGGCTGTCTACGGCGCATGCGCCGTAGACAGCGGTGCCTGTCTTTCGGCTACTATCTCCTAAACCATGTAGGTTTAGGAGATATTTCTTGGACCTACAGGTAAGCCTTAATCTAGGCTTACCTGTAGGTCAAAGTGTGTTGTAAGGGTTTACAACCACTTTAAGCACATTTAGGCGCATTAAGCAGTTTATGTACACAAAAGCTCCTCCTGAACATGGCGGGGATACATATATATTTGTAAATGCTCTTCTTTTAATATTCCAATACATCTGTAAACGCCTATGTGTGCATGGACACATAGGATAACATAGAGATGCTTTTACAAGCTAAAAAAAAAACACCAAATGCCTGTAAAAGAGGTGTTTTTTAAGCCCTGTGTGTATGAGGCCCAGGGCTTTTTTTCAGCGGGAATGCGGGGGAACGCAGTTCTAACACCTCCAGCACTAAATGTATGTAAAGGGTGTGCTGGAGGGTCTATTGATGCTGGCTGCTGGGGAATCTATTGTCACTGGTGATCTGTTTTTATGAGGGTCTATTGTTGCTGGGGGGATTCTTATGTTGCTGGTAGGAATCTACTATTGAGGGAGAGGTCTATTGTTCCTGTATGCTGATGGGTCTATTGATGCTGGCTGCTGGGAGATCTATTGTTGCTGCTGGGGGGGGGGGGTCTAATGTTGCTGGGGATGGTATTTTGTTGTGGATGGTCCATTGTTGGTGTGTGTGTGTGGGGGGGGGTCTAGTGCTGCTGGGGGTGTCTATTGTTGTGTGAGGGATCTATTGTTTCTGTGATGAGGTCTATTGTTGCTGGGGGGACCTATTATTGCTGGGGTGGGGTCCATTGTTGCTAGGGGAGTCTATTGTTGTGTTAGCGATCTATTGTTGCTAGGGTGGTATCTTATTGTTGCTGAGGGGACCTATTGTTGCTAGGATGGGGTCCATTGTTGCTGGGGTGGGGGTCCATTGTTGTTGGGGAGAGTCTATTGTTGTGTGAAAGATCTATTGTTACTGGGGTGGGTTCTATTGTTACTGGGGGATCTATTGTTGCTAGCTCCAGGGGATCTATTTTACTGCTTTTCTTGTTATTAGATAAGAGCAAATTTCCATACAAATTATTTAGCACCACAAAATGATACTTGGGGCAGTACTGGGAGGTGGGTAGGGGGTGGGACCAAGAGACAGCGCTCAGAGGAGCGTATCTGCGTAGACAAGGCGGGACTCCGAAGAGGAGAGTTTCTGCACCTATTCTCTGAGAAAAAAACCCTGATGAGGCCTATGGTTGTTGAAGCATATTGAGACTTGTAGTTTAATGACAGATGGGAAGACTGTTCCATATATTTTCCCTAGTAAGATACCAAAGGATCTCATTAGGCTGCACTCAGCAATAAACTTACATTTATGCTGTCAAGAGGAAACAGAAAATGTTTCCTCAACCATACTGGAGTGCAGAATTGTAACAATGGATGATGGGAACCCCAACATATCACTATAGTCCCCACAGATAAGCACCTATATTTATCTTAAAAGGTAAACCCTCTGTTGCTGCCTTTCTGATATTTTTTACACTAGAGCATGGGTATTGATGTAAAATTCATGGAGGTACAGTCAGTAAACAATTTTTCTGAAAAAGGTCAGAATCTCATGTTTCTGCTATGATTCAGATCCTTCACATCACATTAGTGTCCTTAGTCCCCCTTCACATCACAGCCCCCCCCCCCCCTTTACATTAGTGTTCTCAGTCTCCCCTTCACATCATAGCACCTGCATTACATCAGTGACCTCAGTACCCCTTCACATCACAGTTCCCTCTTTACATTAGTGTCCTCAGTTAGCCCCTGTACATCACAGACCCCTTCACATCATATTCCTCACATTTACATCACAGTCTGCCGGTTACATCAAGGCAGTTGTGCCCTCAGTTTGCACTTCATATTACAGTCCCTGGCCCTTCACATGAAAGCTCCCTCCCCTTTTACATCACAGCCCCCCTTCTTCCCCACTTCCTTTACATCATATTTCCCTTCCCTTCACATCACAGCCCCCCTTCACATCACAGTGCCCTCCTTCATATCATGACCCCCCTTTACATCAGTGTCACCACTTCATATCACAGCCCCCCTCATCACAGTTCCCTTCACATAACAGTGCCCTCCTTCATATCAAGACCCCCCTTTACATCAGTGTCACCACTTCATATCACAGCCCCCTCATCACAGTTCCCTTCACATAACAGTGCCCTCCTTCATATCATGACCCCACTTTACATCAGTGTCACCACTTCATATCACAGCCCCCCTCACCACAGTTCCCTTCAGATCACAGTGCCCTCCTTCATATCATGACCCCCCTTTACATCAGTGTCACCACTTCATATCACAGCCCCCCTCATCACAGTTCCCTTCACATCACAGTGCCCTCCTTCATATCATGACCCCCCTTTACATCAGTGTCACCACTTCATATCACAGCCCCCTCATCACAGTTCCCTTCACATAACAGTGCCCTCCTTCATATCAAGACCCCCCTTTACATCAGTGTCACCACTTTATATCACAGCCCCCCTCATCACAGTTCCCTTCACATCACAGTGCCCTCCTTCATATCAAGACCCCCCTTTACATCAGTGTCACCACTTCATATTACAGCCCCCCCTCATCACAGTTCCCTTCACATCACAGTGCCCTCCTTCATATCAAGACCCCCCCTTTACATCAGTGTCACCACTTCATATCACAGCCCCCCTCATCACAGTTCCCTTCACATCACAGTCCCTCTTTACAATGCAGTCCTCTTCACATCATGTCTCCCCCCTTACATTGCAATATCCTTCATGTCACATTCACCCCCTTCCCTGCCCCCACATCATAGTCAGGCCTTTATATCACAGCCCCCCTTCCTTACATCAGAGTCCACCTTACAGGCAAAGCCCTTCCCTTTCCATTACAGCCCCCCATGCAATCACGTCTCCTCTCCCTTCACAGCCCTACTTCAATACAGCAGGGCAGAGGATGGGAGGAGCAACAGCTTTGGATGGAGGACAGTAGCTGCCCAACCTTTCAAGTTAACAAGCAGGTAATTGTATGCTAGGACTGCCTTACATCCTAGTAACCAATCATCTTCATGCTCATGTGGAAATGTGGACAGCTGGCACCCTCCCATCCAGGCCCAAGTGTGCGCAGGTTGCCTACTGTGTGTATTTAGTTAACACCCAGCTGTCCAGGTTGGGAGGGAAGGGGTTAATGCTTGTACTGCCTTTTATTGTGTGTTTGTGGATTTTCCTCTATGGTACAGTCTCCCTCCTGTGTGATATAAAGGGAAGAGGCCCGGATCCTGGGAGCCCTAGAATGGACTACAGATGCACACACAGAAACTCGGAACTATGCTTTAAGAAGCTTGCTGGTCAGCGTGGAATGCCGAACCATCAGAATGCTCTCAAGGACATGGATTCCTATGCTCAAGTTATCTCCAGTTTGGACTCTTCCTAAAGATGCTACACCTGGGCAGGTACTTGGACAGACACAGTTAGGTTTAGTTGTGAAAAGGACATTACTGCATGCTATACATTTTCTGCCAAAAGTTAATTAAAGTTGCTACGACTGCTTGAGGCCTGGTCTAAAGTTACTCAAGGGGTGCATGTGGGGTCCTGGAGTCTCTCTAAGGAACCATGGTCTGAAATAGCACTCCGGGGTCTGAAAAACTTCACTGCAATGCAAGGTTGGTCTGTGATTCTGAGAGGAGAAAAAGTTGCCGTGGGTAACCACAGAAGTAAACAGCAACCAGTCATTGGCATGATACCCAGCATGATACCCAATTAAGTGACAGGTCCTCCGGTATCAAGGGGGCTCGGTGTCCAGCTCCCACCCTAGCTGTCTGTCTCTATCAATCAATGGGAGTGAACAAGTGTTACGAAGGTCTATGCCTGGTCACTTGGTATGTAAAGAGAAGGGTTAAGTGAGAGCATGCATAAGTTCCAAGGTATGTGCTCAGCAGGACCCCATTTTGTTCTTGGGAGTAAGATAACTGGTGGAGTGGGCAAAGCATACAACACTACACACAAGTGGCTTATCTCTGAGTTGATTGACTAAAAAAGTGAAAAAATTTGTTGCGCTAAAAAGCAAAATCAATCTATATAAAACAAAAATAGCTGCTAACACAAATATTGCTGGAAACAATATATAAAGATATATGGACAATGATATAGCGCTCTATTCAAAACAAACAAAATATATAAAAAAGTTCATAAACAAGAAAATAGTGAATGGCTTCAAAATACGATATCCTCAGATATGATGATCACATCCAAAGGCAGAAGAAGGAATAGTCATAATCCATTTCATACGCAGAGGAGGAGGGGAACCGTCACCAACACCCAAAAACACTGACTCTTACCATAGATGTACAGATAAAAACGCATGTAGTAAATCACCAAGGGGGAGGCAGTTTTCTATGCTGATTTCCCTTCGTCTACAGAAGCGCAATCATCTCAATGGGAATCGTCCAATGGGAAAAGAGGATTCTTATTTCTGTTTAGTAGGCACTTCACTTCCCAGGAACTGCTTAAATCTCCAGATCAACAGTCCTCCCAAAAACCATAGAAAACATAAAACAAAGTGGCCTCATTGCGCAGGTATACTGATAAACCAATAATCTTTTTATTCTCTAAAACCGTAGTTGAACTCACATTTAAGATGAGATATACAGGCATCAAATGACAATCGGCTACAGATGGAAAGAACGAATGAAGACCACTCCTGTGCTCCTTCTGATGTCACCAGGTCCCAAAAAACGCCCGACGTTTCGCCACCAACGTGCGTCCTCAGGGGCATGACCGTGACAGAAGAAGGAGAGCTATAAATACAGATAACTATCAAACAATTAGTGGCCTACCTTGATTCAGGTGTCAGTCTGTGGCTGCAATGTGCAACCCATTAGAAATCACCGCCGCCCCACCATGTTCCCAGCACATTCAATTGCATTCAAACAGGGGGAAGGTAAACAAGGTGACCACTTCCGGTGCGCCGTGCGTGTCAAAACACCGGACTTCCGGTCTAAAGATGCGCTCCAGCGGAAAGAAAAAACCCCAAATAAAAACGAAAAAAGAAATAAGAAAAATGTGTCCTGCACAAGAGAAAACTTAAACAGACCATATCGAACCACCCAACGAGTGCCCAAGGGCATCCAGCCCCTGAAGCAACCTCGTCAGGTCGCTCTGTATACCCGGAAGTGAAGTACGTCACACGGCGCACCACTTCCGGTGTATAGATGCGTTCCACCTCACAGAGCCAATGCATGGATGGCAAACTTCCGGTCCTGCGCAGAGCACTCAGCAGCGAGGGAACAATTCTCTCAGTGTCTATGTGCTCAGCAGGAGTAAAACCGCCTGAAAACAAGCAGTCTACAACGAACATGCCCAATGCAACCGGCCACACAGAAGCAAAAGCACAAATATGAATGGAAACACCCACACCCCCCTTATCATGACCAAAAACAGGGCAGAAATGCAGCATCCAATGGCCACACAGAAATGGAGAACTGCTGACCAAAGCAGCGGTGTGAACCAAACAAAACAAAAAAAAAAAAAAAAAAAATTTATTTTGTTTATAAAATATGGAACAGCAAGGTGACAAGGTTCTTGGTTCTTTATTGCCGGAACGCCCCAAAGTCGTTTATCGGGGAGTGCCCCCTTTACGACTGCAGCTGGCCCCTAATGTTATTAGTCCACCGAGGAAATCCTCCTTTTTTCAGAATATGGGTGGGTTTTTTCCATGTAGGAGATGTCCCACGTGTAAACTGAATTCCCTTACTGGTAGGAGAACTGAATCGTTCCAGTCAACTTCGACATTGGAAACATTTCAGATAAAGCCATTTATTTCTTGCTCCTCCAAATATGTAGTTTACTTAATACAGTGCCCATGTTCGAAACAGTATATTGGGAGGACCAAGCGGCAACTACACGTCAGGCTTGAAGAGCACATAGCCAATATTAAGAAAGGATTCCCAAAACATAGTCTATCGAAACATTTTGCCCTAAAGCATAATAAGAACCCTCAGGGCACCATCTTTATGGGTATCGACAGATTTCAGGGGCACTGGAGAGGCAGCAATATGGTTCGTGAAATTTCACGTCTCGAAACTAAATGGATCTATCAGGTTCAGTGCTATGCCCCATTCGGCATGAATGTCGAATGGGATGTAAATGCATTTATTAGTAACAGCTAAAGTTGTTTGAATTTTTTTGTGTATGTGTTTTAATTTTGTGACTTATGTACATGGATACCACTCCTTTGCTCCTGTACGATGTTTATGGTTCCTTTTCCATATAGCTATACTAGATCCTTGGGTGGATAGGTGTATTATGCGACATACTTTTTGACTCTGCTGGGTTAATTTTAATTGATTTCTCCTTTTGGAGATATTATATCCTTTTTATGATCCCCATCAAAAGGGATATATTATGGGTATATTTTTAGTGACATAATATATTAGTTTATATCTCTTCTCTTTTGTTTTAATTTAATTGAATTATTTATTTTTAAAAAATAAAAATAAAAATTTTTTTGCTGTTCCATATTTTATAAACAAAATAAATTTTTTTTTTTTTATTTTTTTTTTTTTTGTTTTGTTTGGTTCACACCGCTGCTTTGGTCAGCAGTTCTCCATTTCTGTGTGGCCATTGGATGCTGCATTTCTGCCCTGTTTTTGGTCATGATAAGGGGGGTGTGGGTGTTTCCATTCATATTTGTGCTTTTGCTTCTGTGTGGCCGGTTGCATTGGGCATGTTCGTTGTAGACTGCTTGTTTTCAGGCGGTTTTACTCCTGCTGAGCACATAGACACTGAGAGAATTGTTCCCTCGCTGCTGAGTGCTCTGCGCAGGACCGGAAGTTTGCCATCCATGCATTGGCTCTGTGAGGTGGAACGCATCTATACACCGGAAGTGGTGCGCCGTGTGACGTACTTCACTTCCGGGTATACAGAGTGACCTGACGAGGTTGCTTCAGGGGCTGGATGCCCTTGGGCACTCGTTGGGTGGTTCGATATGGTCTGTTTAAGTTTTCTCTTGTGCAGGACACATTTTTCTTATTTCTTTTTTCGTTTTTATTTGGGGTTTTTTCTTTCCGCTGGAGCGCATCTTTAGACCGGAAGTCCGGTGTTTTGACACGCACGGCGCACCGGAAGTGGTCACCTTGTTTACCTTCCCCCTGTTTGAATGCAATTGAATGTGCTGGGAACATGGTGGGGCGGCGGTGATTTCTAATGGGTTGCACATTGCAGCCACAGACTGACACCTGAATCAAGGTAGGCCACTAATTGTTTGATAGTTATCTGTATTTATAGCTCTCCTTCTTCTGTCACGGTCATGCCCCTGAGGACGCACGTTGGTGGCGAAACGTCGGGCGTTTTTTGGGACCTGGTGACATCAGAAGGAGCACAGGAGTGGTCTTCATTCGTTCTTTCCATCTGTAGCCGATTGTCATTTGATGCCTGTATATCTCATCTTAAATGTGAGTTCAACTACGGTTTTAGAGAATAAAAAGATTATTGGTTTATCAGTATACCTGCGCAATGAGGCCACTTTGTTTTATGTTTTCTATGGTTTTTGGGAGGACTGTTGATCTGGAGATTTAAGCAGTTCCTGGGAAGTGAAGTGCCTACTAAACAGAAATAAGAATCCTCTTTTCCCATTGGACGATTCCCATTGAGATGATTGCGCTTCTGTAGACGAAGGGAAATCAGCATAGAAAACTGCCTCCCCCTTGGTGATTTACTACATGCGTTTTTATCTGTACATCTATGGTAAGAGTCAGTGTTTTTGGGTGTTGGTGACGGTTCCCCTCCTCCTCTGCGTATGAAATGGATTATGACTATTCCTTCTTCTGCCTTTGGATGTGATCATCATATCTGAGGATATCGTATTTTGAAGCCATTCACTATTTTCTTGTTTATGAACTTTTTTATATATTCTGAGTTGATTGACTGCCTTAATGTTTGCTTCTTCACATGACCGTGACATTGGTAAGCATGCCTTCGGGCAAGATGTTACCCCTGTGCTAAGATGAGTGATCCCGTTCATCACCTGGTGTAGCCCAAAGAACCCACACCGGGGTAGGCCCCCTATGTGAACCACGCTTGGTGCCCAATGAGGAGCGGAACATGGAAGAGGTATCACCCACTTAGCCCCTACATTCCATACCCTTGGCAGCTCCACCTAGTGGCAGGGATAGGACATACAGACTGCTAAGTGGTACCATGGTCCAGACAGGACTGTCGCTTGGTCTGAGCCTGGACTGGGATCTTCCATCTAGCCTGCCCTAGAGGAACCCCATAAGTAATTTTCAGGTCTCTGTGAACCCCCGAAAAAACAAAAACCATCAGGTGTCAGTGGGAAACATGCCCTTAACTTTGGTGGTCTGTGGAAAGAATGCCCTTTACAGACAAAAAGATTAATGGTGTCAAGTCACTAACTCTGCCAAGTGGCATTGGCCCTGGAACTATGCAGACACTATTAAATAGGAGGTTAATCAGCCACAGATCATGAAACCCACAGCAACCTCTGGAGGAACCGTGGTTGAGAATGACTGCCCCACTGCAACCTATATAATTTTAAACCAGTGACTTTACATTATACTGTATATGCTCATAAAAAAATCATTTGCAAAATGCTATTGGTATATGCATACATCGTTATAAAGACAGAAAGTACCAGTCTCCTTACTGCTGTGCCCTATATGGTTTGCAAATACATCCTTATTAGGGTAACTAAAGTGATTCCCTGAAAACATATGCTTGCCACTGTTGACTGCACTTGAAAAATACTACTTAAAAAATACATACACATACCTATTCTTTGAATGTAGGTTCATTTTGTGCAGTTTCACTTTGTTTCTTGTTCCATAGTTCCATCTAGTGGCAGTTTATTAATCTGTGGAACAAATGATATGATTTGTACAGACTATGCAACCTCTGCAGATTGATTTTATTTTTTAGAAAGAAAGATCAAATACATAACCATTTAAACATAATGCTTATATAGTATATTTACAGTATACACTGTATAAAGCTTTAGTGACACCAATGACCACTATATAATAGAGACATACAGTATGTACTGTATCTAGTGTGAAGCACTACCCCCGCAAGGGCCATTGGATTTTAGGCTTTTCCCCCACACAGCAAGGCAACAGGAATTTTTCACACTCACTCCAGAGGCTCAAAAAACAGTCCAGGGAATTTGGCTTTATTTGCTTATTTAAAGTGTTACTAAACACACAACAGTAAAATTTGTCTGTATATGCAGAATAGCTTTCTTGTTATATCCACTGTGGAAAGGCTGCATTGTTAATCTTATGCATTGTGTAAAAAGACTGTTTGACACTATATGGACAGATCCTTCCCCCCACACTGTCTATCTTGGCAAGGCCATATAATACAATGAGAGAAGCCATCCTGCACATGCTCAGTTTAGTCTCTATTGCTAGAGAGATCATGTCCTGTTTCAGTTGAACTGTTGAGTTCACATGATATTGACATCACACATGTGGGCGTGTATACAGGCTGTAGTGGAAATCTCCTCCTACCTGAAAACTCAGCACTAAACAAACTGTGCAGTTTATCATGTGACCGTGGTATACAGATCAGCAAAAAAGGTATATAGTGGCAGTATGTTAATGTAAAAAGAAGATTCATAAGCTGTGGGCACTATGGGGGGCAGAGGAACTATTTTCATATTACCTACTTTAGTAACACTTTAAAGTGGTATTACAAGTTCAGCTTAAAAAAAAAAAAAAAAAAAACATGTTATACTTACCTGTTTTATGTAATGGTTTTGCACAGAGCAGCCCTGATTCTCTTCGTCTTGGGTCCCCCTTGACCAGAGCCCCCAATAGCAAGCCGCTTGCTATGTGGGCACTGGTGCGTGCTCGCTCCCAAACCCTGCTCTATGTGTCTATAAGCCCTTGTACACACGGTCGGACATTCCGATGGACAATGTCCGATAGGACCTAGTTGTCGGATAATCCGACAGTGTGTGCGCTCCATCGGTCTGTTCCAGTCGGAGTATCCGATGGACCAAGTTTTCCAGCTGGGCTATAAAATTTTCCGACAACATGATCCGATCGGACTTTGTCCGATCATGTGTAGAGAATTCCCATCAGACAAAGTGCCACGCATGCTCAGATCAAATTCCCAGACCAAAGCTATTGGCTACTAGCCTGAACGTAGTCCCGTCCTAACGAAATAATGGCATCACGTTAAGTATGATCGGATTTTCTGACAACTTTGTCGGACTGTGTGTGTGCAACAGTTTCGGACAAAATCCGTCGGACAAAATCCGACGGATTTGGTTGTCGGAATGTCCGACCGTGTGTACAAGGGCTAAGACATATCCATCTGTATTAGCCAATGTGCAATGGTAAAGGTCAAGGCACAGAAACAAGGCAGGTAAACAGAGTGCTTGAAGCATGTGTTGCGAACACTATCACAAGCATGACACTAAGTGCTTGGTGGGCTTTCAACAGATTTGGAGGCTGTGTCTACACCAATGACCCTGCAAGTTGACAATCGGACAGAGACAGTGCAGCTCAGCCAAAACCAGAATGTTGGAATGAGGCCAGCAGCTGCCATGGTACAGGAGCATTGCATGCTCCTGACACATGGACACTGTTGGATAGTGTCTAAAATCTTGTGACTATCCTGCAGGATTCAGGACTACTAGCAACTATGCACCAATTATCAGGGGACAGCTCTGACATGTTGAATTAAAACCCTGCTCATCTATATTGATGACCACCCACCACACAGAGCAGAACAAGGCCTGGTAAGTGAGTAAAGGGGAAAAGATCAGTTGTAAGGATGCTATATGCCGCATACACATGATCTGACTTTCTGGCTGACTTGGTCTGGCGGGCAATCCGCCGGACTTTGCAGCGGAGGTCCGCCGGACTTTCCGAATGAGCGGACTTGCACACACTAACGGACTTTCTGGCGGACTAGTTCCGACTGACTTCCCACCGGATTTTTGGCGGAGGTCCGACGGACTTTCCAAATGAACGGACTTGCCCACACACAGACTAAAGTCCGTTCATTTTGAACGTAACTCCAGGTATGACGGGACTAGAGAAGGAAGTCAATCTCAAGATTGACACCCTGCAGCCCTGTCACCTGGTATGGATTTTAAGGGTAACCCCTACGCCGAAAAAACGCTGTGGGGGTCCCCCAAATTCCATACCAGACCCTTATCCGTGCACGCAGCCTGGCTGGTCAGGAAAGGGGGTGGGGATGAGCGAGCACCCCCCCTCCTGAACTGTACCAGGTCGCATGCCCTCAACATGGGGAGGTGGGTGCTTTGGGGAAGGGGGCGCCCTGAAGCCCACCCACCCAAAAGCACCTTGTCCCCAGTTTGATGAGGACAGGGGCCTCTTCCCAACAACCCTGGCCATTGGTTGTCGGGGTTTGCCGGCAGGGAGCTTATCGGAATGTGGGAGTCCCCTTTAATAAGGGGACCCCAGATCCCGGCCCCCCACCCTATGTGAATGAGTATGGGTACATCGTACCCCTACCCATTCACCTGGGGGGAAAAGTGTCAATAAAAAAACACACTACACAGGTTTTTAAAGTAGTTTATTAGACAGCTCCGGGGGTCTTCTTCCGACTTCAGGGGTCTTCTTCCGACTTCGGGGGTCTTCTTCCGACTCTCCATGCTTTCCGGTTCTTCTCGTCTGGCTTTCTCCTTCGTCATCATCGCTGTTGCCATCGCCTTCTTCTTCTGTTCTTCCGATGTTGACACAACGCTCTCTCCCGCTGTAATGCCATGGACACGGTGCGCAGTGACTTATATAGGCATAAGGGGCGTGGTCACCGGGTGATGTCACATGGTGACCCCGTCCCTTATGACGTCACAGTCCCGGGGCATGTTGGGACTGTGACATGATAAGGGGGGGAGGGTCACTAGGTGAGGTGGCATCACCCGGTGACTTCGTCCCTTATGATGTCACAGTTCCGGGCATGCTGGGACTGTGACATCATACGGGGTGGGGTCATCGGGTGACATCACCCGGTGACCCTGCCCCTTATGCCTATATAAGTCGCCGTGCACCGTGTCCACGGCATTACAGCGGGAGAGAGCGTTGTGTCAACATCGGAAAGGACAGAAGAAGAAGAAGATGGCAACGACAACGAAGGAGAAAGCCGGGCTCCTCCACTAGAAAAAGAGCGGCAAAAGAGCAGAAGATAGCGGAGGAGCCCGGCAAGAAGAAGCGGAAAGCGCGGAGAAGTTGGAAGAAGACCACTGCAGTCGGAAGAAGACCCCGAAGTCAGAAGAAGACCCCCGGAACTGTCTAATAAACTACTTTAAAAACCCAAGGTGTGTTTTTTTTTATGTACACTTTTTCCCCTAGGTGAATGGGTAGGGGTACGATGTACCCCATACTCATTCACAAAGGGTGGGGGCCGGGATCTGGGGCCCCCTTATTAAATGGGGGCTCCCGGATTCCGATAAGCCCCCTGCCCGCAAACCCCGACAACCAACGGCCAGGGTTGTTGGGAAGAGGCCTCTGTCCTCATCAACATGGGCACAAGGTGCTTTAGGGTGGGTGGGCTGCAGGGCACTCCCCTTCTCCAAAGCACCCACCCTCCCCATGTTGAGGGCATGCGGCCTGGTACGGTTCAGGAGGGGGGGTGCTCGCTCATCCCCACCCCCTTTCCTAATCATCCAGGCTGCGTGCTCGGATAAGGGTCTGGTATGGATTTTGGGGGGACCCCCACAGCGTTTTTTAGGCATAGGGGGTTACCCTTAAAATCCATGCCAGACCGAAGGGCCTGGTGTACAGTACCCTGTAGCCGAGATAGGATCATGCGCTAAACATTCTCGCGGGCAGGTGCTGTAGTTGCCGTTGCGTCGTAGCTGGTCCATCGGACCAGCATACAGATGAGCGGACTTCCCGACAGGACTTTGGGGAAGGAAAAGTCCGTACATGATCGAAATGTCCGACGGACTCTGGTCCAGTCTGACTCTGCAGTTCGTGACAGAACTCTCGAACATCGCAAAAGTTTTGACCCTGAACCGCAAATCCTATTAAAAAGTCTATGGGACCCAAACTTGAAAAATCAAAAGTGTCCATTTCGAAGGCTTATATGCATGTTATAGGCCATAAAAAGGGTGTGGGGCCTTGTTACTGCCCTGGGTGGACATTTATCAATGCAAAAACATTTTTTTTAAAAGATAATTTTTAAAGGAGCAATGATTTTAATGATGCTTAAAGTGAAACAATAAAAATGAAAAATTAATTTAAATATAGTGCATGGGGGAATACTCCGAGAACACACCGCCGGAAATGGCTAGAGTTACTCTTGATGAAAGAAAGAATTGGCCTTTGTGTAAACAATTTAAAGTATATGCACCTGTCAAACAGGTGCAAAAAAATTGGGCTTTGGGTATTGGTGGTGCCTTCACACTGCATAGAGGTACCCTTGATGAAAGAAAGAATTGGCCTTGCTGTAAAAAAAAAAAAATGTAAATTACATGCACCTGTCAAACAGGTGTGGAAAAATTGGTCCTTGGGTGTTAATTGTGCCCTTGAAACCTATACCAAAAACGTATTTTTATTATTTCTTACTTCTTTATTGTAAATCTTTCATTACAAACCAAAATACATTATTAGATATGATACTTATCACTTATATAGTTTGTACATAAATTCCTTATTTCTAACACCTTACATATGGTCAATCCACAGCAAATTCTGAGTTTTTCTTTCATATATTCTCTAAACATTATAACACGTATTTAAAGCGGGATTCCACCCTAAAGTGGAACCTCCGCTGATCGGAACCCCCCGCCCCTCCGGTGTCACAATTGACACCTTTCAGGGGGGAGGGGGGTGGAGATACCTGTCAAAGACAGGTATTTTCACCCACTTCCGGGCATAGACTCCCACGGGAGTCTACGCCATTTCCTGCCCTGCCGCGCTGTCTGCTGGGACACACGGGTCCCAGTGACAGCGCGGAGATTTCCTATTGCGCGGCGCGGCTCACGCATGCGCAGTAGGGAACCGGGAAGTGAAGCCGATTCGCTTCACTTCCTGATTCCCTCACCTAGAATGGCGGCGGCAGCAGCCGTGGCCCGAGCGGTCGATCGGCCTCGGCTGCCGGCATCGCTGGAACCCGGGACAGGTGAGTGCCCATTTATTAAAAGTCAGCAGCTGTAGTATTTATAGCTGCTGGCTTTTAATATTTTTTTTTTGGCGGAATCCCTCTTTAACCACAAATAATAACAACATATTCATAAACATACAAAATACAAAGACAAACAAAGGACTAGACATGTGCATTTCGTTTCTTTCCGAATCAAAATTCGGACGAATTTTCATTATTTGGACTTCAAACGAAATTCGAATCAAATTCGAAAAATTCAATTTTGCGACCCGAATTTGGGGCCACGTATCTCGGGGCAACTTGCAGCTAGAAACCCCAATTTGGTATGCAAACACAGTAGAACTAGCACTACAACCTCTCCAAATTTGGGGTTTCTAGCTCCAAGTGACCCCAAGTTACGGGGCCCCAAAGTCGGGTCGCAAAATGTCAAGCACTTTTCTGCAGCAAAGAATGACATTTTGTGACCCGACTTTGGGGCCACGTATCTCGGGGTCACTTCTAGCTAGAAACACCAAATTTGGTATACAAACACAATAGAACTAGCACTACAACATCTCTTTTCGATATTTTCGAATCCGGTTGAAATTGTTTCAAATGCGGTTGAAATAATTTCGAATCATGTTGAAATCATTTTGAATCCGGTAGAAATATTTTCAAATTTGGTTGAAATAACCCCAATTGGTGATTTTGTAGTGCTAGTTCTACTCTGTTTGCATACCAAATTTGCGGTTCCTAGCTACAAGTGGCCCCGGGATACGTGGCCCCAAATTCGGGTCGCAAAATGTAATTTTCTCTGCTGCAGAAAAGTACTTGGCATATTGCCCATATCTGGGGTCACTTGGTGGCAGGTGACGTGGCAAGTGGACAATCCACAACTTGGCCATGTGGCTCTTGTGGCCGGTCACATGGCACTCCTGTCAGGTCACGTGGCACTCGTTGCAGGTCATGTGGCACTCGTGGCAGGTCACGTGGCACTCGTGGCTGGCCATGTGGCACTCGTGGCAGGTCACGTGGCACTTGTGGCCGGCCACGTGGCACTCGTGGCAGGTCACGTGGCACTCGTTGCAGGTCATGTGGCACTCGTGGCAGGTCACGTGGCACTCGTGGCCGGCCATGTGGCACTCGTGGCAGGTCACGTGGCACTTGTGGCAGGTGTCGTGGCAAGTGGACAATACACAACTTATGGCAGGTGACGTGGCAAGTGGACAATACACAACTTGGGGCAGGTGACTTGGCAAGTAGACAAATACAATACACAACTTGTGGCAAGTGGACAATGACAAGTATGAAAAGTTGACGTGGCAGATATATATATAAGTAACTAACCATCTTCCAAAATTTCTAATTCAAATAGAAAAGATTAGAACAGAATAGAAAAAAAATATAATTGAATAGACTAAAATAGAAAGAATATACAACCATCTTCTGAAATTCGAATTTGAATAGAATAAATTAGAATTTCGAATAGTATGAATTCAAATTTTTTAATTAATTAATTTTAAATTTGGATAGAAAAGACTTCTAGATTGTAAGCTCTAACGAGCAGGGCCCTCTGATCCCTCCTGTATTGATTTGTATTGTAAGTGTACTGTCTGCCCTCATATTGTAAAGCACTGCGCAAACTGTTGGCGCTATATAAATCCTGAATAATAATAATAATAATAATTATAATAAAATAGAAAATAGACTAGAAAAACGATAGAACAGAACAGAATAGAATATATTATATTTTATTCTGTTCTGTTCTATTGTTTTTCTAGTCTATTCTTTTATATTCTATTAAAAACTTTTCTATTAAAATCAAAATCATTATATACTAAATTAGAATTTCAAAAGATGGTTATTTATATATATATATATATATATATATATATATATATATATTTCTTTCTGACATTCACATTTCGTATTCGTGAATTTGAATTTGAATAAGAAAGATTAGAATAGAAATAGAGAATAAACTAGAACAATAGAACAGAATAGAATATAGATACTATCTATTTCATTTTACATTTTTTTGCAGATTACCATTTGTTTTAATAAGATCTCCTGCAGACTATTAGCATTTATTTCATTTTTGCAGATCTCCTGCAGACTATTAGTATCTATTTCGTTTTTTCAACAGATCTCCTGCAGACTATTAGCATCTATTTCATTTTTTTTGCAGGTCTCCTGCAGACTATTAGTATCTATTTTGTTTTCTCACCAGATCTCCTGTAGACTCTTAGCATCTATTTCTTTTTTTAGCAGATCTCCTGTAGACTATTAATAGCCATTTCACTTCTTTTTTTTTGCAGATCTCCTGCAGACTGTTAGAATCAATTTCATTTTCCTTTTTTGCAGATTACTATTTATTTCCATCAGATCTCCTGCAGTATATTAACATCTATTTAATTTTTTTGCAGATCTCCTGCAGACTATTAGCATCTATTTCATTTTTTTGCATTAGAACAGCCATTTCCTTTACTTCAGCAGATCTCCTGAATTTAACTAATTTAACGAATTTAACAAATTTAACTAATATAACTAAACTAAATTAATTAATTAACGAATTAAAACTAAACTAAACAAATTTTTTCCTTTTGCACATGTCTACAAAGGACCAAAACCTTACTTTACTTACTTTAAGATAAAATCAACACCCACAAAGGTAAGCAGCCTAGACAATCTTGCAGTGATTCCAGATCCCAAAAACATTTAATCAGTGACATCAGCATCAGGACTGATTATTTTTTTATAAATGTCAGCTGATTAACGGAGTCTGTGGACAGACATGCTTTTTTATCAGTCACAAAACCTCTGGCAGCACTAAATGTCCGTTCGGAAAGCACATTGGATGTGGGGCAGCCCAGCAGCTCAATTGCATGCTGGACAAATTCTGGCCAGTGGTATATTCTCATGACCCAGTAACTCAGTGGATCGTATACTGGAAAGCTTTCTATGTCTGTTTTCACCTCTAGATAACCTCTACAATATGATGCAGACACTGCTGATATAATGTGGAAGATAAAAGCCCTGGGCACCAAGGCCTAAAGAAAGTTTTAAAGGCATCACTAAGGCAGCCCCCTTCTCCACCCTCCTCCTCTGACCAACAAAAGCCTCAAACTACTTTTTTATGAGACTGTAACCTACCAGAGTCTGGAAAGGTGTTACATAAACTCCTCTTTAAGGTGTCCTCAAGATATTTCATCTTGTGCTCCTTCGGCGAGGGCAGGATGAGTTCTGAGACTTTCCCCTTGTAAAGATGGTCAAGGAGGGTTGCCAACCAATAGTGATCCTTCTCCTTGGTGCCATGAATTCTTGAGTCCTTTCACAGGCTTTGAAGAATAAGGGAGCCCATGCAGTGCAAGTTTGCAGAAGCATGAGAAGCAGAGTCCTCGGGGTCACTGAGGATTACACTGTCTGGAACTGCCTTCTCCCAGCCATGTACTACTTCCAAGGTTTCTGGGGACTGAAAACCATCTCTTAAAGCGGGAGTCCACCGGGACTCCGCGTTTTTTTTTTTTTTTTTTAAAAGCCAGCAGCTACAAATACTGCAGCTGCTGACTTTTAAATAGTGACACTTACCTGTCCAGCGCGCCCGCGATGTCGGCACCCGAAGCCGATCGCTCGCTCGGCTGCCGGGTCCCGCCGCCATCTTGGGTATGGGAATCAGGAAATGGAGCCTTTCGGCTTCATTTCCCGGTTCCCTACTGCGCATGCGCGAGCCGCGCGGCGCAATCCGGACGGTCCCCGCTGCCTCTGGGAGCTGTGTGTTTCCCAGCAGGCAGCGGGGCACTTGCTGAAGGGGGCGGGCGCTTGCGGAACGGGGGCGTAACCTACGCTCGTTCCGCAGAGAGCTAGCCCGGAAGTGGGTGCAGTTACCTGGATTATCCAGGTAACTGCACCCCCCTCCCCCCTGAAAGGTGCCGATTGTGGCGCCGGAGGGGGGGGGGGATTCCGATGAGCGGAGGTCCATTTTAGGGTGGACCTCCGCTTTAAGGTTTGACGTATGTCTACCTCTGCTTCAATATTTCCAAACCTGCCAGAATCCTCCCCCCCCCCCTCTTGTGTGTTCTGTGACGTCACAAGCATGGTATCTGCATAAAGTGGGCCTTGAGAGGAAAGTAAGTCCTTCTCTTCCTCCTGCTGCTCTACCTCGAGTCCCCTGTTCATAATGCCACAAAGAGTATGCTCCAGCAGGAACACAAAAGGGATAGTGTCACTGATGCATGCATTGTCACGGCTCACCGTCCTTGTTGCCTCCTCAAATGGTGACAGTACATTGCATGCATACTTTATCAGCAGCCATTGGCGTGGGGGAAAAAAACAGAGCTCCCCTGAGCCTATCCATGTGCCATACTTACACAGGTACTCATTGATGACCCTCTGCTGCATGTGCAGCTTCTGCATGATTGTCAAAGTTGAGTTCCACCTGGTGGGCATATCACAAATCAGGCTGTTTACAGTCAGGTGGAATGCCCACAGAATTTCAGCCAACATAACACTGGCTGTGTATGACTCCCTGAAATGGCTACAGAATCTTCTGGCCTGCCTTAGTAGATCTTGCAAACCTGGGTACCTGTTTAAGAAACGCTGCACCACCAAACTGAGGACATGTGGCAGGCAAAGGGATGAAGGATGGACCATTATCATACACCACCATTCCTGGCTCAAGCTTCCGTGGCGGGAACCACCTCTGGGCCTGCCCTTCCAGAGCTGAAAGAATCTCTGCACCAGTGTGGCTCCTGTCCCCTAGACCAGTGATTCTCAACCTTTTACAGTGAAGTGCCTATGCAGGTTTAAACAAATTTCCTACATATCCCTGTCTCGAGAAAGTAATTTATATTATTTGGGTGTCATTTTCTGTTTTCGGATTCTGTGTGTGTGTAATGTCAGTATGTTTTTGTGATGATTTCAGTATGTGTTTGTGATGATTTCTTGTGTATGTTTGTGATGTTTGTTGTTCGTGTGCAAAATCATCATCAAATGCAGCCTCACCAGTACCAATCAATGCAGACTCACCAATGCCCATCAATGCAGCCTGATCAGTGCCCACCAATGAAGCCTGATCAGTGTCCATCAAAGGCAGCCTCACCAGTGCCCATCAATGCAGCCTCATCAGTGCCCATCAATGCAGCCTCACCAGTGCCCATCAATGCAGCATCATCAGTGCCCATCAATGCAGCCTCACCAGTGCCCATCAATGCAGCCTGATCAGTAACCATCTATGCAGCCTCACCAGTGTGCATCAATGCAGCCTCACCAGTGTCCATCATTGCAGCCTCACCAGCGCCCATCAAATGCAGCCTCACCAGTGCCCACCAATGCAGCCTGATCAGTAACCATCAATGCAGCCTCACCAGTGTGCATCAATGCAGCCTCACCAGTGTCCATCATTGCAGCCTCACCAGCGCCCATCAAATGCAGCCTCACCAATGCCCATCAATTCAGCCTGATCAATGGCAATCTATGCAGCCTCACCAGTGTCCATCAATGCAACCTCACCAGTGTCCACCTCATCAGTGCCCATCAATGCAGCCTGATCAGTACCCATCTATGCAGCCTCACCAGTGTCCATCAATGCAGCCTCACCAGTGTCCATCAATGCAGCCTCACCAGTGTCCATCAAATACAGCCTAACCAGTGTCCATCAAATGCAGCCTTACCGGTGTCCATCAAATGCAGCCTTACCGGTGTCCATCAAATGCAGCCTCACCAGTGCCCATCAATGCAGCCTGATCAGTGCCCATTTATGCAGCCTCACCAGTGCCCATCAATTCAGCCTCATCAGTGCCCATCAGGGCAGCCTCACCAGTGCCCATCAATGCAGCCTGATCAGTACCCATCTATGCAGCCTCACCAGTGTCCATCATTGCAGCCTCACCAGCGTCCATCAAATGCAGCCTCACCAATGCCCATCAATGCAGCCTGATCAATACCAATCTATGCAGCCTCACCAGTGTCCTACAATGCAGCCTCACCAGTGTCCACCAATGCAGCCTCACCAGTGTCCATCAAATGCAGTCTCACCGGTCTCCATCAAATGCAGCCTCACCGTGTCCATCAAATGCAGCCTCACTGGTCTCCATCAAATGCAGCCTCACTGGTGACCATCAAATGCAGCCTCACAAGTGTCCATCAAATGC
This sequence comes from Lithobates pipiens, assembly GCF_037356315.1. Lineage (NCBI taxonomy): Eukaryota > Metazoa > Chordata > Amphibia > Anura > Ranidae > Lithobates > Lithobates pipiens. Next base: position 429,217,066 of record NW_027507758.1, read on the forward strand.
AGCCTCACTAGTGTCCATCAAATGTAGCCTCACCAGTGTCCATAAAATGTAGCCTCACCAGTGCCCATCAATGCAGTCTCCAGTGCCCATAAATGCAGCCTGGTCAGTGCCCATCAATTCAGCCTCACCAGTGTCCATCAAATTCAGCCTCACCAGTGTCCATCAATGCAGCCTCACCAGTACCCATCAATGCAGCCTCAGCAGTGCCCATCAATGTGGCCTGATCACTGGGGCAGGGAGATGGGGTGTATGGGGGGGTGAGATGTGGGGTTCAGCTGGGGGTGTCAGGGTCTCTTACCTGGCAGCTCAGGGAACTGCCCTGCCTCCAAGACTCAGGTGTCCAGGAGTTGTAATTTCCTCTGCGCTTGAGTGTGGACTACAACTCCCAGAATGCAACAGCAGCCAGTCTAGAAGTAAGATTGGTATCCTGGGAAATAGGTATCCCTTGCTGTGACTGCACATGCACCAGTTAGAGGCAAAGCAAGCCAAATGCAGAACTGCTGCAGCCGAAGACAACTGATGTGAATTATCCCCTTACATGCCAAATGATCGACTGGCTCATAGAGACACAGGCTGGATCTGGATGACAGCGGGACACAGTGAGACACAGGCTGGTTAGAAGGAGGGGACAGCAGCAAGACACAGGCTGGATGAGGGGAGGGGGGAACACAGGCTGGATGAGGAAAGACACAGGCTGGATGAGGGGGGACCCCTCTTCCAGCTTGTGCCACCCTTCATCCAGCCTGTGTCCCCATGTCCCCCCTCATCCAGCCTGTGTCCCCCCTCATCCAGCCTGTGTCCCCTGTGTCACCCCTCATCCAGCCTCTGTCCTTCATGTCACTCCTCATCCAGCCTATGTCCTTCATCTCACCCCCTCATCCAGCCTGTGTCCCCCTGTGTCACCCCCTCATCCAGCCTGTGTCACCTGTCATCTAGCCTCTGTCCCCCCTGTGTTGCCCCTTATTCAGCCTGTTTCCCTATGCCACCCCTTATCCAGCCTGTGTACCCCCTCATCATCCAGCCTGTGCACCCCCCTCATCCAAACTGTGTTCCCCCCTCATCCAGACTGTGTTACGCTGTGTCTCCCCCTCATCCAGCCTGTGCCCCCCCCACACCCAGCCTGTGTTCACCCTCATACAGCCTGTGTTCCCCCCTCATCCAGCCTGTGTCCCCTGTGTTCCCCCCCCCCTATTCAGCCTGTGTTCCCCTGTGTCTCTCCTCATCCTGCCTGTGTTCCCCCCTCGTCCAGCCTGTGTCCCTCCCTCATCCAGCCTGTGTCCCCCCCCCCCCCCCCTCTGCTTGGGGCAAAGATTTCACATTGCAACAGTGCGTTCAGCTGCACATATTCTAAAAAATTGGCACATAGCTGAGCTGTGGAAATGGGTCGAGAGATAACAGCTCCACAATCTGATGGAATTGGGTGGCTGCTCTCTACTCTTCCATGATGGCTGGCTCTGGATGACATTCAACCTCTTTGGGGTTGTGCCTCCCCCTAACTTTCCTCCTCTGCTCTATCTGGCACCCAAGTCGCATTAGTGACCTCATTATCATCATCATCTCCTGCATCCTAATCATCACTGGAGCCAACTTGAAAATATGCTGTGGTTGGCAGAAGATGAATGCTAATTTGTTGTTTATCAGTGTGTATCAGTTACCCCTGTCTGTAGGCTCATGTTACTCTCTTCTTCAACCTCAGAACCAATATCAGAATCAAGTAATACATGTGCATCGTCAAAAAGCAAGCGGCTGACGCTGTGTTCAAATAATTCAGCTTCCGCTCCTTCCCCGCTTATTACCCAAATTTATTGGTGGCGGGAGAGGTCCCCACCTCCAGACGATCGCGTCCTGTCTCCCCACTGCCTGGATGCTGATAGAGGGAAGGATGGCCCCCCCGCTCAGCTTGATAGCATTGAAGGAGCGGAAGCGACGTCAAATGTTGCTTCCGCCCAATGCCCTTAAAGGAAAAAATTTATTTATTTTATTTTTTCTATTACAAGGCATGTTTACATGCCTTGTAATAGGAATACAAGTGACCCAATTCTTTTTTTTTTTTTAAAGGACAGTGTCAAAATAAAAAATGTAAAGTAAAAAAAAAATTTAAAGCACCCTGTACCGACGAGCACACTCGCAGAAGCGAACACATAAGTGAATAGCACCCGCATATGGAAACGGTGTTCAAACCACACATGTGAGGTGGCCAATCACAGAGGCCATTTAGCACTCGATCGGAGCTTCCAATGAGGGATGATCTCATATGTAAACATATGAGATCATCTCTCATCGCCGGCTCTCCCTTCTCACACAGAGACAATGTGCGAGGAGGGAGAGCTTCCTGCTGCAATAAAAAAAATCACACAACACAGTGCCCACAGTGCCACCTGTCAGTGCCATCTGTCCCCAGTACCACCTGTCAGTGCCATCTGTCCCCAGTGCCACCCATCTGCACCATCTGTCCCCAGTGCCACCCATCTGCACCATCTGTCCACAGTGCCACCTATCAGTGCCATCTGTCCCCAGTGCCATCTGTCAGTGACATCTGTCCCCAGTGCCACCTGTCTCCAGTGCCACCTGTCCCCGGTGCCATGTGCCACGTATCAGTGCCACCTGTCAGTGTCAAGTGCCATCTGTTATCAGTGTCACGTGTCATCAGTGCCACTTATCAGTGCCATATGTCATCAGTGTCACGTGTCATCAGTGGCACGTATTTGTGTCACGTGTCATCAGTGCCACATATTAGTGCCATCTGTCATCAGTGCCACATGTCATCAGTGCCACATATTAGTGCCACCTGTCATCAGTGCCACATCAGTGTCACGTGACATCAGTGCCATCTGTTATCAGTGCCACATCAGTGTAATGTGTCATTGTCCTAGTGCTCCAGGGCCTTCAAGAGTGTAATAGGTAGTCAACAAGTTAGATGTGTAATTTATGCTCCTAGAACACCTGATGGTGCTCCCTGTATGTTGGGCCTCTCTATGTGGCTAGGCTGTAGAAAAGTCCCACACATGTGTTATCGTAATACTCAGGAGGAGTTGCAGAATGCATTTTGGGGCGTAATTTGTGGTATACACATGCCATGTGAGAGAAATAACCTATTACAATGACAATTTTGTGGGAAATTTTTTTTGCAAAGAATTGTGGGAAAAAATTACAACATCAAAAACCTCACCATGCTACTTACTAAATACCTTGGAATGTCTATTTTCAAAAAAGGGTCATTTAGGGGGTATTTGTACTTTCCTGGCTTGTTCGGGTCGCAAGAAATGAGATAGGGAGAAAAGAATCCCGATAATCGCAGAAAATTCTCAGTCACCACATCCCAAATAGATTGTACAGAAAGGAGAAAAACCCCCAATAAAACGGGACTTTATAAGTGACTGAAAACACAAGTAACGGATATTATTACATGATACAGTTAGTTTTCGTCCTTTTCTTGATGATTTTTCCTCAGAAGGGTGGGAGGAATGAGGCCTTCGCCATGATTGGTGGATATTGACTACTGGTGATAATTTTCAAAAATTATAAAAAAAAAAAAAATTAAAAAAAATATTTTTTTTCCTTCTCATGATCTTTACTGGGTCTATCTGATTCCATATGACTGTGAGGCTATATTCCGGTCCCTGTCCGCTAATGTTTCTCCAACCAGCGCACCATACACACTATGTTTTGGCGGCCCCTGTGTTGGTCCATATTGGGCCATAGATGGCGTTGGTGCACATTAGACACAGAGACACGCTCCCTTGCTTTTCTTTGGGGGCTGGGTTGCTGCCCGCGTCTCTCTGTGCAGGGGGTACCTGAAGTGTCCATTCCTCTCACCGCCCTTTAACTCTTTCCCTTTCCTTAAATCTATGTAAAAGGTATGTGTTAGCGGTCTGGATTCATGTCCAGACCTTGATTTTTATACATGTGGGGCTTTTTAAGCAAAGGTGAGATTTAGTGGCATTTGGCGTATATTTGTTGTTGGCTATAGTGGTTTGGCGCGCATGTCTGGGGGCTTTTTGTGTGCCCAGCGTGCGGTGTAGTGTTGATCAGAGGATGTTATATATATATATGTGCGTTCCTGCTTGCCGCAGCTGTGAGGTGTTTCTGCTGGCGCTGTGATGTGCTCTGTTTCTTTTTTTTGTGTGCGCCCCCTTGTGGATGTCTTGTGTGGTGCTGTGTCGCCTCCACCCTACCCTGTTTCCCCGATAGTAAGACACCCCCGATTGTAAGACGTATCGGGAGTTTCAGAGGGGTCGGCTAATATAAGCCATACCCCGAAAGTAAGACATATGTCTTACTTTCGGGGAAACACGGGGGTATTGCCGCCTCCCTCTCATCTAGCTGCGCGCCGCCTCCTGCCCACGTCCGCACCGTCCCCCTCTCCATACGTCGCCGCGTCTGCCATTTCCCTCTGATCTTAATGAGCGCCGCCTCCTACCCACGCCTGAGCCGTCCCCCTCTCCATACGTCACCGCGCCGTCCCCTGCACTTGTCACTGCCGCCTCCTGCTTAAAATATGGTAATGCACACAGTATTAATCATACATCAGTAAAACATACACACTGGCATACTGGGGTATCATCTGCTGTATGTAACCCAGTGGGTATCAGCAGGTGTCACACTGGATTAAATACAGCAGGTGGTACTGTATCACACATAAATCTGTTTTATCTTCCAGTATTCCACTGTTCGTTCTTACCATTTTTCATTGTTTTACATGTTATGCAATGTTGTAACAAGACATTCTTGGCACTTCCTTTTATAAAACTGTTTTGTGGTGAATACAATACTGTTCAGGTTGTTAATAAATGTTAATTTTATGGTTAAAACAAAAAATTCGACAATTTTTTTCCAATATAAGACATACCCCGAAAGTAAGACATAGTGGGGCTTTTGGGGATAAAAAGAAAGTAAGACACTGTCTTACTTTCGGGGAAACACAGTATTTAAGCCGATCAGCTGAGATGAGGATCAGCTGTCGGCTTGCTACGCTGGGGATATCCTACAATCTTTCACTAGGCTGCGCGCCACATGTATGGACACACACAGGTATATGCTTGCAGTTTAACCTCCCTGGCGGTACGATTATTTTGGATTTTACGTGCTAAAAGCGGTACAATTATTTTACATGAAGATTTTGTGTTCTATATCGTAGTCCTGTAATTCTTAGCAATAACTCACTTAAATCTGTCCAAACCAGAGTCTAGCAGACATCCCGGGTATGATAAAGTTTGAAAAATGAAATCATAAATTATAATAAATAATTATAAATAATTGTACCAAATAATAATATAACAATAATAAAAATGATTCAATAATGTAATCAAATCAAAAAAACTGAAATTTGCTCAGTTGCAGAATTGTCACTGTCATTACTTTTCAGTATTTGATGATGGATCTCCCCACGAATCGCTATCGCTTAATTCTGCGAGTGATTCTAATTTATTATCGCTGTTTTCTAGCTGGTCTAAAATCATTTTTGATGTAAAGGGACAGTTTTGGTTGCTATGGACAATCTCCAGTTTCCAGGCATAAAGAACAATTTTTATAATATAAAACTGCATGCAGGACACTGGACAGAACACTAGGGACAAAGGGGATGTGAAATAATTACATACAGCAATGTAATCTGTAAGATTACATTATACTGTATGTATTGTGTTTCACTTTTCACAAATTCACTTTTTGAACTTGGCACCTATCTCCATCCCCGTGCATCGCAACGCTCGCAGGGAATGGAGATCGGCTCCGTGATGAATCAAGCGGAGGACGAGCCGCTCGTACAGCGCGGGGACATCGCTGGATCCAGGGGATAAGGTAAGTAAACCTCCTCCTACATACAGCGATGCGGTCCCGAGTCTGGCTCGGGGTTACTGCTTTTGGCATAAAAATTCCACCCCGTGCATCCCAACGCTCGCAGGGAATGGAGATCGGCTCCGTGATGAATCAAGCGGAGAACGAGCCGCTCATACAGCGCGGGGACATCGCTGGATCCAGGGGATAAGGTAAGTAAACCTCCTCCTACATACAGCGATGCGGTCCCGAGTCTGGCTCGGGGTTACTGCTTTTGGTATAAAAATTCCACCCCGAGCCAGACTCAGGAACACCGCCAGGGGGGTTAATATGTGGGTGTCTGGCTATTTGTTGATAGATCAACACAGCACCTTGGATTTTCATTGACTGTATATTTTCTTTTTTACCTGTTTTAAGTTGGCTGAATATATTTCTACAGCTGCAGTTGCTTTGTCCATGGCGGACATTTACAGACTACATTGATTGATCGGTGGGATATTTTGAGACATATATCTAATTGAGGTATATATAAAAGATTTATAATCATTTTTTTTCTTGGCCACATGGATGTATTTGTATGTGACAGGTATGTATGTGAGTTGTTTTGAGAGTTTGTAGGAGTGAGTATAGGTAGGGGTTTTTTTTGTGGACATGTTCATGTGTGTGTTTTTGTTTTTGGTGCGTTTATATGTGTTGATATAGGTGGATATGGATTTGTTTGGTCATGTAAGGGTGTGTGTGTGTGTGTGTGTGTGTGTGTATATATATGTGTGTGTATCTATATCTATATCTATCTCTATCTCTCTACAATTATTTTATTGAGTGACCCCTGTTGATTCATTGGCATTCAGGGCCATAGGAATACCAGCTTGTCTGGGTCTCAAATCATCACATATTACGTTGAATATCAGACAGATTCAAATTTTATTGATAATGTAAAAAAAACTTGTATATGTCTCTCCATGCTTCTGACTATTATATATTCTGTTAAATGTAAGTAGTAAGTGAATTAATACATTAATATTTATGTGTTTTTTTTTGTTTTGTTTTTTTTATTAGTGGGCTATGTATAAGGTCTAGAAATCCCCTGAAGGAGGGCAGGATCTGCCTGAAACGATTGTCGGGTTGGACGTGTGCTTGAGCCATTTTATGTATCATATTGTGCTGATGCATTTTTCTAAATGCTTTATATGCATATTTAAAGATAATTGTTGAATTTAATAAAATATTGTAATAATATCCGTTACTTGTGTTTTCAGTCACTTATAAAGTCCCATTTTATTGGGGGTTTTTCTCCTTTCTGTACAAGAAATGAGATAAACCACCAGTACATCAGATGTGATCAATTTTTAATGATTTGCACCACAGTTTGTAGACTCTCTAACTTCCACAAAGACCAAATATTATCCACTAATTTGAGTTATTTTTACCAAAGATATTTAGCAGTATAAATTGCGCCCAAAATTTATGAAGAAAAATTAATAATTTGCAAAATTTTATCACAGAAACAAAGAAAGATGTGCTTTTTTTTTTTTTCAAAAATTTTCTGTTTTTTTTTTTCATTTATAGTGCAAAAAATCCGGAAAACCAGGATATTAGAGGATTTATGTCTTGTATGGCCAAGTTTAGAATGCATTATTAGATATTCTGAGCCATAGAAAATATGCAATTTCCCTATCAACCTGTCCACAGCCCATTCTCCCTAAAAGATTTTGGCTTCCTCAGTTAAGTTTTGGCAAACTCCAATCAGTTTATTTTTATTTTTTTTATGTTTCTGTGTCAGCAGTGGGGACCTACTGGGTCTCCAACCATAGTGTCACTTTTCATTCAGATGGTGACGTATAGTGCAATCTGACACAGTTGTACCTTATGCCTGAAGGTCAGCTTGAATTTGTCTGGAACTTGATTGAGGTTCTTTATCCACCATTCGAACAATCCTTCTTGCAATCTTTGATCAGTTTTCTCTGTCATCCACCTCCAGAGAGATTAGCTAGTGTCATGGGTTTTAAACTTCTGGACAATGTTGCGCACAGTGGACACAGTAACATTAAGATCTCTGGAGATCTGCAGTGATGGGGATTATAACAGATTTGGGCAGATTCTCTGGCTTTACCATAAATTGGTCAAAGTCAATCTTAATGCCTATTGACCCCCTGGCGGCACCTTTGCCGGCAGGGGTGAATCAGATTGACATTGCCCACAGCTTCGAGTACTTGGTGGTGGTGGTGTCCCCAGATCCTGCGGATTATCTTAGACTGAACCTGGGTCTGTTACTAGACAGAAAGAAGGCTAAATGTAATAGCTGGTGCAAGCTAACCTTGTCGTGGTGGGATGAGTAAATTTAATTAACATGGTATGGGCCCGCAACTCTTGTACCTGTTTCACAACTCACCTGTGTGGATCCCGAACAAGTGATTCAAGCACATAGACACCCTAATGCGTGATCTGATATGGAAAAAGAAAAAAGCAAGAATCTTCAACTTGAATTTCACTTTACCCCAAGGGACTTCTACAAATATCTCCAACTTAGACATGTCCTATGGGTGCAGTAGCAGACCCAGCCCTTAACAATGTCATTGTCTCCGCTGCTGATGGAGGTCCTCCAGGCTGAGACCCAGAGGGGACTCATAACTAGGATATATGCAGTGCTGTTGTCATCCATCCAGGATCATGCCTCTTTCAAGTGTAGGAGTAAGTGAATATAAGATATTGGAGACTTAGATGGTGATCAGTGGGACATGGCCCTGGAGTCCGTACCTGCAGTGTCTGTTTCAGCATTTCCTAAACTGTCACAATTATTTATACTGCAAAGAGACTACAGAATGCCAGTACAACTCCACAGTCGGGGAAGTAGAGACCCCCCCCCCCGTGCCCAAAATGTAAAGTACAGCAGGGGGACTTTATACATCTGCTCTGGAGGTGCCGAAACTCCGTCGGTATTGGGCGGAGGTGTCTCAATGTATATCCAGACTAACACACGTTCCTATTCCCCTGAATCCCCTGGTGTACTTGCTTGGGGCAATTGATGAGGAAATGTACCCAAGGGGCATGTATTATATGATTACTAGACTAATGTACCTGGCCAGGAAAAGTATTGCATGGTTTTGGATGGCACCTGCAGTCCCTACAGGGAAACAGTGGATTACATATGTTAACTCTTTACTTCTCAGAGAGCGACTGGCCTACAACCATAGGCAGGCTGTGAGAAAATTTCATCTTATCTGGCAATCTTGGTTGGATGACCCCACTCTAGCTCCACCACAGTTGGAAATGGATATGCTCTTACAATAAAAAATCAATGGATGTGGGGGGTGGGGCGGCAGAGAGAGAGGCAGGAAACACAGGTTTGGTTAAGTTCAAAGGTTATGCACTAGACTTTGCTTTATTTGGGAATAGAAGAAAAGTATGACATTGCTTTATCATAAAAGGTTGGAAGTGCTGGTAAGATCCTTTCCTCTTTCCCCTTTTTATTTTCTTTGGGGATGGAAGGGGTATAATAAATGTATCATCTGCATCATCTTCTGTTATTGCTCAGACACTATGTATGCCTACAAAGACATATACTGTATGTATTGTTTTTCTTTGACTTTATACTGCTACGATTGCTTGTATCATATGCACAATTTATCAATAAACAAGTTTTGATAAAAAAAAAGATCTCTGGAGATGGACTCAGACAATTATTTGCTGTTTTCTCTTCTCCATGCTCCGTGTGGCACACAGAGACAGACACACAACAGAAAGGTTGAGTCAATTTTTCACCATCTGTACATTCAAATAGTAGAAAAGCCTATGAACTCTTGAGGTACCTCTCTGTAAGCAAACAGCAGATGAGGCAAATAACATTCTGGATTCTTTCCCTGAGATTCCACATAGATGTACAGCATCTGTTTCAAGGTTTCACTGAAACATTTCCACAACCTATTTGTGGATGATAGGGACTGGCCATGATATACATCATTGGTATTTTCTGACAGAGAGCCTGCATTAAGTCAGACCTTGATCCCTAATGAGCTTGGCCGAAAAACCCACTTTTGTGAAGATTTCCAGCAGAGCATCAGCAACCTTGTATGCAATGAGCAAAGAGAGAGCCATAGTCTGTAATCATAGCATAGTTAACTGTCAGGATATAACATTTGCCTGAACTGCTAGGAATGGTTTGTTTGGGTCCCCAAATCTGCATCCAACCAAGCTGATGTGGGAGTCTGATGAGACTCCCACCTGTCTCATCCCGCTTCCTGCACCCCAATCACTGAAAACATAGGCACGGGGTACACACAAAATGGGTTCCCCTTCATTTCAGAAAGGGTAAGGAACTTTTCCAAGGTAAGCTTTTTTTTCTATCAACACTGGTCAGACTAAGACCGCGTACACACGGATTATTGGATTATCAATCCACCTGTGTGTGGGCTCCGGCAGACTTTTTGTTCCCAAAAGTCCAGCGGACTTAGAAAGAAATCTTGACTCAAAATTGTCCGCCGGACTCGGCAGTCCGGCAGACAATCCGCCTGTCTGTGTGCTAGTCCACCGGACTTTTGAAATGAACGGACTTGCCCACACATGGAGAAAAGTCAGTTCATTTTGAACCTGGCTCCAGGTAGACGGAACTAGCCCCGTCACCTGGTATGGACATAAAGGGGAAGCCCTACAGCGAAAAAACGGCGTGGGGGTCCCCCCAAAGTCCATAGCAGACCCTTATCTGAGCACGCAGCCTGGCCGGTCAGGAAAGGGGGTGGGGACAAGCAAGCGCCCCTCCTGAGTCATACCATGCGGCGTGCCCTCAACATGGGGGGGTTCTTTGGGGAAGGGGGGGCCCTGCGGCCCCTCCACCCAAGGCACCTTGTCCCCATGTTGATGAGGACAAGGGCCTCTTCCCGACAACCCTGGCCGTTGGTTGTCGGGGTCTGCGGGCGGTGGCTTATCAGAATCCTGGAGCCCCCTTTAATAAGGGGGCCCCCAGATTCCGGCCCCCCCACCCTATGTGAATGAGTATGGAGTACGATGTACCCCCTACCCATTCACCTGGGGGAAAAAAGTGTACATAAAAAAACACAAAACAGGTTTTTAAAATACTTTATTAGACAGCTTCGGTGGTCCAACTCCTCCGCTATCTTCTGCTCTTTTACTAGCTCTTTTACTAACAGAGGAGCCCGGCTTTCTCCTTCGTCGCCGCCACAATCCGGGGGTCTTCTTCTGACTTCGGGGGTCTTCTCCCGCTCTTCGGTTCTTCTTGCTGGGCCTCCGCTTTCTTCTTCCAGCTCTTTTACTAGCGATGGCCCGGTCTTCTGTCGCTTCCGCCGCCTTCTTCTACTTCTTCCTTCCGATGTTGATATGACGCTCTCTCTGGCCGTAATGGCAGGGATGCGTTGTGCGGTGACTTATATAGGGACAAGAGGAGGGGTCACCAGGTGATGTCACATGGTGACCCTGCCCCTTATGATGTCGCAGTCCCGGAGGATGCTGGGATCAAGATGGAAGACCACCGGAGCTGTCTAATAAAGTATTTTAAAAACCTGTTTTGTGTTTTTTTTTATGTATACTTTTTCCCCCATGTGAATGGGTAGGGGTACATCGTACCCCGTACTCATTCACATAGGGTGGGGGCTCCCGGATTCTGATAAGCCCCCCGCCCGCAGACCCCAACAACCAACGGCCAGGGTTGTCGGGAAGAGGCCCTTGTCCTCATCAACATGGAGACAAGGTGCTTTGGGGTTCCCCAAAGCATCCCCCCATGTTGAGGGCACGCGGCCTGGTACGGCTCAGGAGGGGGGCGCTCGCTCGTCCCCACCCCCTTTCCTGAACGGCCGGGCTGTACGCTCGGATAAGGGTCTGCTATGGACTTTGGGGGGACCCCACTCCATTTTTTCAGCGTAGGGCTTCCCCTTTAAGTCCATACCAGGTGACGGGGCTAGCGAGGTGTCAATGTCGCCGATGGAGGAGGCGACATTGACCTTCTTTGCTAGTTTGTCTACCTGGAGCCACGTTAAAAATTAACGGACTTTACTCCGTGTGTAGGCAAGTCCGTTCATTTCAAAAGTGACTCCCGCCATAGTCTGGCGTCTTGTCCGCCCGAAAAGTCCGGTCGTGTGTGGGCAGGTCCGCTCGTTCGGAAAGTCCGGGGGACCTCCGCTGCAAAGTCCGACGGGTTGTCCTGAGGTGTTCATTAAGTTTAACCAGGAACTGCAGGTGCCTGTGGTTTAGTGCTGTCAGTGATCACTGCAGATGCCAGTCAGATATCTGAGTGTTGATATAGGTATCTGCCAGTTCTGCTGCCACTTTGGTAGATTCTGCCAGTTATTAAAGGCCAGTTATAGGTGGAGGCAGGGACCTTTTGGTTGTTACTTTGGTAGATGCTGCCTTTTTGCTCCAACACAAACTGTCTGTCTGCAGGACAAATATGTAGCAGCTGATCCTTGACCATGAGATCCTCTGCTTTCAAGCATCTGGTCCACAGCCAGAATGTGGTGCGTAGGCTACTTACCACATCTATGTAAGAGTCCGCAGGTCCTTTCTACAGCGACCTGAATCCTATGGTACATTTCCCATGTCAATTGATATTTTCAGATTACTACATCCTCTATGGCCTAATAATCATCATCCTGCTTTGGTAGCAATTTTACATCCAGGGTTTTGCCTCACAGCCCTGGTGTCAGATACTGGGCCCACTGTGTTTGTGGCAGATGGTACTGACAGCATGTTTTTTCAAAGGAGAACAAGTAAACATCAATGTAACAGTATTTGTCCATTACTGGAAATTTGGCTGCCTGGCTTACAGGCAGAGATGCTTCCCTGTGCTCTAGGGATTCAAGGTTCTGAGCTTGTTGCTGCTGCTGGAGCCTGGCCATCTCTAGTTCATGCCGAAAATTAGCTTCCATCTGCACAGCCTTTCTCAGCCCGGTGATCAAAAAACTGCAGTGGATTGCTGAGCAAGAGCTGAACAAACTGGTGGGGATGAAGTGAAATAAAGAGTGTCATTACTGTTAAAAAAGCATTGACTCAATTTTGGGAGGGGGAGAGAGAAAGATCCTGTATTTATTTATTTTTAAATTCTTTTTATAGGAAAGTTTTACTGTGGAGGTACAAAACAGGGCCATTGGGGCATAACCTGGCCAAATGGTGCACATGTGCATAACAGCATACAACTCACCAAGTATCTCAAAACAAAACATATCTAACTATAACTAAGCAAAAACAACCACATATTTAGTACCCGGTCTTCACATGGTAGGATGATGGGAGGAGATATCTATTCACGTAGGACCGCTCATCCCTCTTATCTGTCTGAGCTGGAAGTTAAGAGAACAGCTAGGGTCAAGTGTTATAACTCGACCTCTGAACTAACACCACCACTCACAGTCTGGAAGATTGGGTGCACTGGTTTGCTACTCTCTGGATACACTTGTTTAAAATTGTGCTGATATGAGCAGTCCCCACCATCTGAATGAAGTAGTGAAATAAAGATTGGGGCCTTGTTTCCACTGGTGCAACTTGTCGTGCGACTTTGGATGCATAGAGTTGCATGTCAGGTCGCAGCCCCTTGGTTTTGGCAGCACCTGTTTCCACTTGTGAGATCTGGGGGTCAGCGATATTGGAGGGGTTCCTGCACCGCTCTGCTTGATGGGACTCTTGATGCAGCTTTGACCTGGGGAGTGTGGGGTTGGTTCGGGCAGCGCCTTTTTTTTTTGGTTACAATTCTCTAGCAGACAGGAATGGCGTAGTGGGTAAATGCCCTTTTAGTGCAACCCAGGTAATGCAACTTTAAAGGATAGATGAGATGAGCACTCAGAGAGGACGATCTGTGTGCCCTGGGTATGGGGAGGGATAGCAGGAATGACCAAGGTCCTCCGACTGCTCAGAACCGGCTTGCACATTTCTTTCAGATATTGGATATGCAAAGGACTATTTAGCTCATATAATAGCCATCTATTTGGACATCTTTGCAGCTTAAACCACTTATTATACACTCTAGGGGCGAATGCATCTTGGGCAGCGGGCCTGGTCCACCAGAAGCTACGAATAACTATGTCAGGCTAAAGTCACCCCAGGGGGTGGTTATTGGTACATCTGGATAATTTAATATACTGATATGCTACCCACTCACTTGCTAACATTTTCTTGGTAGACTACCAATTTATGTTGTGGGGTTTTAAGAGGGGATGCGTGCCTAAGAAACCAAGGAGTGCATGTGTAGTTTTTGTACATCTCGTTTTTTTCTTTCTCCTCTTCCCTTCCTTTAGATTAAGGATGAAATAAGGTAGTAACTATGACCCCAATGCATTTGGATTGTCTTTCTGGGAAGGGTGGGTTGGGGACACTTTGATTTCTCTATCTCTCTTCCCCCTCTGTGTAATAAGAATAAGCCTAATCAAGATGGGAAATGGGGTTGTAACTGTCTGTCCATGTTTCTCTGTGACCAGACACATTCCCCTAGATCAGTGGTTCTCAACCTGGGGGTCAAATGACAATTTGCCAGGGGTCATCATATCCTGAGCTGTTCCTGAAGCCCACACTGCTCTCCCAGCCTTTTCGCGGCCATCCAGCAGGACTGTGCCTGGAGCCTGTGAGCGCCCAGCTGGGCTGTTCCTGGAGCCTGAGGCCGCCCACTAAGCCTCTTCGCACCTGCCCATTCAGTTCACGGCATGGGTGGGGGACAGACTAGAGGTCAGCTGACTGGTGAGAAATGCGACGTGGCAGGAGCTGGAGGAGGCCCTATCTCCTGATTTCGGCATAGGTGTCTCTGCTACGAGACACCACAAAGTCAGAGACACAGTGAGTAACACTACCTGTGATTATAATTTCAATTAAAAGTCCCCACTACAGTTCTCAGATCAGCACATGACCTTGATCAAGAGCACCTAAGTTGGCTGATCAGAACTCCCCCCATACCAGCACTGCCACTCACCCCCCCCCCCCCCCCCCCACTAAGGAGTAAAAGAAGGAATAGAAATAGAGAATACATGGAAGGGGAGGAACAAAGAAACAAAGAAAAAGGGAGAGAAAGAATAAGAGAACAAGAAAGATGACTAGAGAGAGGGATGGAGGGGGGGAGGGGACAAGAAATTAGCATAGGGAGAGATAAAAGGGAAATAAAAAAGAACAAAGAAAGAGTGGTACATCCTAAAATGTACCATAAGGGGCTGTAATACTATACGAGTGGAAGGTACTCATGGAGAGCTAAATGTCCATGGGTTAGGGGTGCAAATTACTTCTCTTGCCTTGGGTGCTGACAAGTCAACCCACGCTACGAAAATAATTTTATTGTTGGGGGTCCCCACAATTTGGGAAATTTTATCAAGGGGTCACGGCACTAGAAAGGTTGAGAACCACTTCCCTAGATAGTATACACCCATAATCCCCTGATGGGATAGGGTTGTTTTGTTGCTTGAGGGGGGGGGGTTATTCTCTTTTTCCGGTGCTGCTGTGAAAAAAGATATGTTTAAAATTGTCTCCATCAATATTAGGGGCTTGAGAGTCCCTGGGAAATGGACCAAAGTTCTCAGGGAATGTGAGCGGACATTGGTTTTCTTCAAGAAACACACTTTACCTCTATTAGATGCCTTTCACTAAAAAATCTCTTATCATACTTGCTCAGATAACCCTAAATCTCGAGGGGTTTCTATTGTGATGGTCAGATCCCTGCCGTGGAAATTGGAGGCCCAGCTATCTGACCCTTAGGGCAGATATCTTTTTGTACGTGGCAAAGTTGCTGATCAGGCCATAACACTTGCCAACGTATATTTTCCTAATATATCCTAGCTTACTCTTCTTGAGACCTGTATGGAGGATCTTACACAATTTGCAGAGGGGAAGAGCATCATGGGTGGAGACTTTAATAGACTCTTCCCGTGGTTCCTCACATCTTTCATGCTCCTATTTAAGGAGAATTAAATAGTGTGTGCATGAAGCTCAGCTTATAGACATATGGCTTCTCCAACATCACAATGTAACTTTACTTATCACTCCCCTGTACACCAATCTTATTCTAGGATCGATTATTTTTTTTTATCTCTGGTGTAATTGTAGAGGATGTGGCGACATGCACTATAGAACCAATGATTATGTGAGACCATGCTTCCTTTACTTTGTCTTTTGCTATCACTATCCCTCCAGAACAGATCGTGGTGTCTTAATGAAAGTATTTTGCAGGAGTGTCAAAGACAACTCCAAACTGAGCTTTCAACTTTCTTTGAATTGAATGTCGCACAGGATGTCAGACCGCTTTCAATTTGGGAAGCTCATAAATGCTATATCGGGGATCTCTGATCAAACTTGGGTCTAGGCGCAAAAAGGAACACCTTGAAAAATTTAAGTAATTAATAACACGTATGCACCGTATCGAAATTCAACATAAGAAATCACAAGTAAAGCAATCAATGGTAGAACTGGACATTTATGGGAACAGGTCAAGTCTCTCAAGATATCTAGAGTCAAAATGAAGATGCTATACAGTAGGCTTATATTATGAATTTGGAAATAAAGCAGGTAGACTTCTCACACGCCACGTCCACACAGACCCATATTCAGGTTATTGCGCCTACAGAGAATTGAAAAGCTTCTAAATCTGTAGATAAAGCAAACTGCTTTAAAGATTATTACTTGGCTTTATATAACCTGCCGGACCAAATGTCTCATCTGGTACCTACCCAAAGAGAAGATCTTATAAGAAAATATACTGCAGACTCTTCCCTTCCAAAACTTATTGGCGATAAAAAAATAGCACTTAATAAACCTATATCAGAGGAAGAATTTATCAAGGCCTTAAAGATCTTGCCGGTGGGTAAGGCCCCTGGGCCAGATGAGTTGACTTTATTATATAATAAAACATTTAGTCAAACTTTAGCCCCTAAACTTGTATTAGCATTTAATTCAATACTACAAGGCAACTCTATACCAAAAGACACCTCACAAGCGCAAATTACCATACTTTTGAAACCCGATAAAGATCCCTCGCTCAGTGACAGCTACAGACCAATTTCACTTCTTAATACATATTTAAAACAGTTTACAAAGATGTTGGCAATAAGACTTCTTCCCTATTTGGAAAGAATTATCCATGTGGACCAGTCAGGTTTTGTACCTGGCAGAGAGGCGAGGTATCCTGCCAGAGCCCTTAATGTTATAACTAACTAATTAATGTTGTAACTCCGCAAAATTCCTGTAATGCTTCTCTCCCCAGATGCAGAGAAAGCATTTGATAGGGTGAGTTGGAGATTTATGAGGAATACCCTTTAATATATAGGAATTGGGACAAATGCAATGAAATGGATAGAAGCCCTATATGATTACCCAATAGCAGCAGTCAAAGCTAACCAGGTGTTATCTGCCAATTTTACACTGGCAAACGGTACGCACCAGAGTTACCCATTATCACCGCTTCTTTTTATACTAACATTGGAACCTCTGTTAAAGTATTAGATTTAACCCAGATATATCAGGTGTACAGGTTGGGAAGATATCCCATAAAGTAGCTGCATATGCGGACGACCTACTTTTTTATTACCAAGCCAGAAATATCCTTACCTAACTTGATAAGAGAATTTGATTGTTACAACTATCAAACTACAAAATTAATCTAGCAAAACCTGATGCAACGAATCTAACAATCTCAGAAGCTAGAAGTCCTGTTTTAGAACTCAATTTCCTGTGTAAATGGGCAACATAAAGACTTAAGTAATTTCCCGCAATTGCTTGCTAATATTAGGGAATGACCTTAGGCGATGGCGAAACTTGACACATACGTGGGTTGAGAAAAATTGTATTCTAAAAATGAATGAACTGCCCTGGTTACTGAATCTTTTCCAAACTCATCTGGAGACAGTTCCAATCAATTTTTAAGACAAATTAGGAAAGAGTTCATACAATTTCTATGGGCTGATTGCCCACCTAGGATCAAAGCAGATATCCTCATAATGCTAAAAAAAAGTGGGGGTATAGAATTTCCACACCCAATTCAATACTACCAGGCAGTAGTACATCTATCCAGGATCGGTGGATTGGTGTAATCTTACGAAAGTAAAGAACTGGATATCTATTAAACAATCTATCACGCCCATCCCCCTCAAGGCCATCCCCTGGTTGAGCAAAAATTGTCCAAACCAAGTAAAGGAACATCCTTTTGTAGGTACTACATATAAAATTGCCTGTTCGATCAAACTGAGAATAATAAATTATCTACAGATGACAAATATGACACCAGTGATTGGGAACCCAGATTTTCTACCAGGGATATCGGATCCTAAACGCCTCCAATTTATTAAAATTAACAAGTTTTGAATACAGGGTACCGGGAGGATGGAAACCTATAACTGATATCTAATGAATGCTTACACCAGCCCTTCTACTAGGGCAGGCAATCTAAATAGGGCAATACCTTAGGTCACTATCATTTCTGACGGCAGACACACCCACTACTTTTGAGCAACTATGTATGTCTGGACAAACTGGTAGGTGGTGTCTCTCTAGGGCATATGCAAAATAGACTACACCTTCAGGAAATTACATCCCACCTTATATTGCCTCATAGGAAAGAAACTTAAACACAACAGTCTCCATTGAACAGAGAGATTTTATGTTCTATTCTGGACATAAAGCATCCATATGATCTAGAATACAAGAATGAGGTTATATGTTGATGACTAAGTGGTATAGATCACCAGAAAAACTGCATCGTATGTTTCCAAATGCAGACCCTACCTTCTGGCATTGTGGAAGATAGGGGAACGCTCTTCCGTATATTCTGGACATGCCATGAAACATGCCCCTACTGGCAAAATATATGTATTATAATTAAGGATCTTACTGGCCTAACACTTGACCAGAATCCAGCAGCCTGTCTACTACATCTAAGTTCTCTCTCAAAAAGTAAATATCAACAATGAGTGGTGAGGCATCTTTTGAATGTGGCTAGGGCTTGTGTGCCAACACATTGGAAATCCCCAATCCCTCCTACTATATGTCAATGGATCAGACCGGTAAATTAAATCATGAGACTGGAGGATCTTATGGCATTTTTAAATAAGCAAGAAATCTGCTTCTGTAAAACATAGTTGCAATGGAACAACTTTACTTTGTCAACAAAATATTAGGTGCTGGTTGACCATTGGTCTGTTTGGGTACAGCAGCTTTTGGAAGTATGGCATTTTAGTAGATGTAATATGACAGAGGAGACTGAGAAAGTGGAGGGGGGGTAGAGAGAGAGGGATGTTCTTTTTTCCCCCCTCTATCCCTCTCTTGAGGGGGGAGGTTGGGGTGGGAGGAGGGTGTAGGGAGGTAGAGGAGGGGGAAGAGAGATGGCAGACCAATGGTATTCTTCTGTGTATCACCACAAGCAATACAAACCTATTGAGGCATGGACACTTAGATAATAAATGCTGAATTTCTAAGCCAGATAGAACAAAGGTAATTAATCTTAAAACCTTTTTCTTCATGGTTGACTTGCCTTAATAGAGGAGACATATTCTCCTCTGGCATGAGTCTTGCCTGCCTCCCAAACCACAAGGGAAGTTGAACCCTTGTTGAGTGTCCAATATTCCATAAGTTTGGGTCCCACCACCTCCTGGATTTGAGAATTGTCTATCCAATGTGATGCCAACCTCCAGCATCCCGGTTCACGGGAGGCACCAAGGGTCAAGCATAACTCTACCGGGGAGTGATCGGAAAGACCTGCCACGAGGAAGGAGGCAGACTCAAACAACAAATTGAAGCAGACTCAAACAAAAAAAAATCTATGCATGATCCCGATTTATGTGTAGCTGAGATATGCAAATAAGTCCTGTCCTGGTGCCTCCACCACCAAAGCTCTTGAAGACCAAGAGTGTCTGCCCACAGCACCAGTTCAGGATGGGCAAATCTAAAAGGGCTAGAAGTGTTTTTGATATGGTTTAGGATGGTGTTAAAGTCCCCCCCCCCCCCCCCGACTATAATTTTGTGGACCTAGAGGGTCCAGAGCGAGTTTTGTGAAAATAGTATACAGGATGGTGGAGCCAAACGGAGGAGGGATATATAAATAATCAATGACTAGCGTTGAGCATACATTTCTTTTTTGTAAATTTGTTTTTATTAACAGTTTTTCAACACAAACAACACATACAAACATATGACCCAGAACCCCCCCCCCCTCCCACCTATGCAGCCCCCCAGTCAACACAAATCACAGAACATATTCACCAACCGTATCCCACAGATACCAACTAACTCCCCAAAAAGTAAGTAATAATGCACCCTGACTCCGGATGCACAACAGAAAAACCCATAGAGCTCATAGCATCAATCTGCCCCGTGCATCTATTGGCTATCCAGGAGTCCTCTCCCCACTCAGCAAACTAATTCAAGGTATCTTTGGCGTCTAGCCAGCCCTGCCACACCTTCTCAAATTTCTTGGAGCATCCCCTACTTAGGTACGTGGCCTTGTAAAGTGGAAGTGCTTTGTTAATCAGGCTTTTCCAATAAGACACAGTAGGTGGTTCAGGCTTTTTCCAATATAACAGTTGTGTCCCACTTGTTGGTGATTCTTCACAAAAAATTAAAATTTTATATCTTTATGTTTGAAGCCTGGAATGTGGCAAAAGGTTCAAAAGTTCAAGGGGGCCAAATACTTTCGCAAGGCACTGTATGTCCACTTGAATGGTGGAGCTTGAACCTGGACTCAGTGAGCAGGTGCCGTGTAGAGCTATCAGCTGTTCATATTTGGAGGGGGGCATTATCCGACGGGGGACCTTTTTCAGCAAGACATCGGTAAGAGGGTGGCGGCCGCAGATTTGCAGGATCTGTGGCGCCCTGGATGTCCACGGCAGAACCTCTGCTCAATACAGGTTCAGAACTCGGCAGGGGATGGAGAGGAACACGCAGGCAGGAAATCAGGTTTTTTTGGGCAGTTAGGTGCACTGATGGTTAAGGATTGATTACAGGATTCCCGGAGCTCCTCACAAACATGTCTGCCCCCGCTCAGATCCGAATACGCCTCCGAAAGATCCACTTTAAAAGAGAAGTATAGACAAACATTTTTTGGCTGTTTTCTTTTGGGTCACAGGAGCACATTTGCCATTGTACTCCTGTGACCCAGAGCCAGCCGATAGTGGGTTATTGCCCACTATCAACTGATAGAGAGGAGCTGTGCCAGGCTGGGGAAGGATCTCCACAATATTGCTGGGATCAATCTGGCTTCATGATTGATAGCTGGCTCTGCTTTTACTCAACGACCAACACTGTTTACTGCTGTCAACTGACCGAGAGCTAGTGACTGATCATCGGTCAGGTGACTACCCAGCTCACGGCCATGGGCCCCTTTCACATGTGCACAGCTGTGTCAGGCAGCAAAAACAGGTGGTTGAATGTGTTTTTAAAGCGGGAGTCCGCCGGGACTCCGCATTTGTTTTTTTTTTAAAAGCCAGCAGCTACAAATACTGCAGCTGCTGACTTTTAAAATAGTGACACTTACCTGTCCAGCGCGCTCCCGCGATGTCGGCACCCGAAGCCGATCTCGGCTTCATTTCCCGGTTCCCTACTGCGCATGCGCGAGTCGCGCTGCGCAATAAGGACGGTCCACGCTGCCTCTGGGATCTGTGTGTTTCCCAGCAGGCAGTGGGGCACTTGCGGAAAGGGGCGGGCACTTGCGGAAAGGGGCGTAATCTACGCCCCTTTCCACAGAGAGCTATCCCGGGAGTGGGTGCAGATACCTGTACTGTACAGGTATCTGCACCCCCCTCCCCCCTGAAAGGTGCCAATTGTGGCGCCGGAGGGGGGGAAGGTTCCGATGAGCGGAAGGTCCACTTTACTGTTGTCTTATTTTTTTATTCAAAAAAGTGAATTTTTTCCAAAAAAAGTGCGCTTGTAAGACCACTGCGCAAATACGGTGTGAAAAAAAGTATTTCAATGACCGCCATTTTATTCTCTAGGGTGTTAGAAAAAAAACAATATAAAATGTTTGGGGGTTCTAAGTAATTTTCTAGCAAAAAAAACTGTTTTAAACATGTAAACACCAAGTCTCAAAAAGAGGCCTGGTCCTTAAGTGGTTAAAATCCCACATGCCTGATCCTGCCAGGATGCCAACACTGCACACGGCTAATCACAGGCAGTGAGCTATCTCCCCATCTGTGTAGCTGCAGACCAGGAATTGTCTCAATGCCTGGGATTAGTGCTGTGCAGTGTTGGCTTCCTGGCAGGATATTGATCACGCCCGAGCCCATCTCTAATGACAATACAATTCACTGCAGTGCATGAGTCAGCAGCTAGGCCTATGTTAGAGGCCTTAAAGCGGAGGTCCACCCTAAAATGGACCTCCGCTCATCGGAATCCCCCCCCCCTCCGGCGCCACGATTGGCACCTTTCAGGGGGGAGGGGGGTGCAGTTACCTGGATAATCCAGGTAACTGCACCCACTTCCGGGATAGCTGTCTGCGGAAAGGGGCGTAGATTACGCCCCTTTCCGCAACTGCCCGCCCCTTTGCGCAAGTGCCCCGCTGCCTGCTGGGAAACACACAGTTCCCAGAGGCAGCGGGGACCGTCCGGATTGCGCCGCGCGGCTCGCGCATGCGCAGTAGGGAACCAGGAAATTAAGCCGAAAGGCTCCATTTCCTGATTCCCATACCCAAGATGGCGGCGGCAGGACCCGACAGACGACCTAGCGATCGGCTTCGGGTGCCGACATCGCGGGCGCGCTGGACAGGTAAGTGTTACTATTTTAAAAGTCAGCAGCTGCAGTATTTGAAGCTGCTGGCTTTTAAAAAAAAAAAAAAAACGCGGAGTCCCGGTGGACTCCCGCTTTTAATTCTTCGAAGCAGTTGCAGTGGCACACAGATAGCACAGAGTATGTGTTTGTTTGTTACAAAACTGTAATACTGTAAGTTCACGTTCCCTCTCTGGAGCACTTCTATCACACCTACAACATACACAACTGAGGTACCCGCAGTACTGCTTATCACCAGCAGAGGGCTAACAGATCATAGTCTATCTCAGATACAAAGTCTCTGCTCGCCCCCTATACATCCTCTGAATGTACCCCTTGTAGACCCGACCTATACAGAGAACCCACAACAGTCGCTATAAGGTCAATTCGCGCCAGTGTCCATGTACGGTACAAAACACTGCCCCATAACAGCAGCACGTCACGTTATACGTGACGCCCCCCGCCGGACGTGACGCACAACGTCCAGGCTCCTAGTTGCGCCATCCTCCCGCGTTCTTTTCAGTGTCGCAGCGTTCTAAGTGGTTGGGGGAGCGACGAGCCACCGGAAGTCTTGCGCAATCCGAGCCCCCCACAGGGTCAAGCAGCTACCAATCAACTTCGGGGATCCCTGCCTGTAGGCGTGGTCATTTCTCCCAGCTCGAGGCTTTCTTGTTACCGGCATTCCGCCCTGACGAACGGCTGTAGAGTGCGCTAGTCTTGTGTGAGCGGCGAGCTTCGGTGTGAGGAGCGCTTCCCCAGTCCGGGAGGAGCCGTGTCCATAAGTCACCCCCCTCCTCCTTCTCCCTACACTCCGACGCAGGCGGACTAGAGGCCCCGGCGCTCCCATCATGGCTGACAACGACAAGCTGGACAACCAGCGGCTGAAGAACTTCAAGAACAAAGGGCGCGACTTAGAGGTAGACCTCCTTCCCTCCCCCACCCTCTGTTCTGAGCCCGGCTCCGACACACCGGCACGCACAAGGCCGGCCCCAAGCGCTTCCTGGGCCCAGCTATGACGTCGCTGAGCCTGGGCCTGCCGCTGCTCGAGTGCTGGGAGGCCGATCTCCTCCACACCAGGGCGGATCCCGCTTCTCCATCCACCTGGATGATTAATGTGGGGTGATCGGGGTGCGGCTGTCCTGTAATACAGGCTTTCCCTTGTGGAGACAGGAACTCGCCTCTATAGCAGGGTTTCTCAACTCCACTCCTCAAGGCGCCCCAACAGGTCATGTTTTCAGACTTGTACAGGTGATCTGATCAGTTTCACTGCCTTAGTAATTACCACAGCCATTTCACCTGAGGGAAATCCAGAAAGCATGATCTTCTGGGGTGCTTTGAGGACTGGAGTTGAGAAACGCTGCTCTATAGAACCACCTGGGGCATATGGGGGATGCCCATCTATAGAACCACCCGGAGCATATGGGGGGTGCCCATCTATAGAACCACCCGGGGCATATGGGGGGTGCCCATCTATAGAACCACCCGGGGCATATGGGGATGGCCCTCTTCCAAGGGGACAATCACATCTAATGCCATTGTTTTGGCTAAGTGGGGGAACAATGGCACATTGTGCCAATATACATTGCACGGGTGGCTTCAGTTTCGGCAAGAAGCTATGAAGATTCGGCACAGTATGCTGGACCTTCAGAGCACATGCGTGCTGATGTCAGTGGCTGCATGCTAGGTAAATATCTCCTATACAATCCATGTTTAGGAGATATTCATTTTACCTACAGGTACACCTTTTTATAGGCTTACCTATAGGTTAAAAAAAACCAAAGCAGGGTTTACAGCCGCTTTAAGAGAAGTAAGACCAAAGCTTTTTCTGGAATACTTCTCTTGTCGGTCACGGGAGTACACTTATTTTACTCTCCTTGTACTCCGGGTCAGCCTATAGTGGGCTCCAGCCGAAGGGGCAGGATGGAGAGCGGCGACTTAATTACTGCTCTCCGAGCAGACTAAGAAATGAGCAATCAGCAGTCGTGTGATTGCTCAGTTCTCAGTCTTGGAGCCAATGTGGGACAGCTACAGCATAGAGGTAAAGTTTATTTTTCTGTACCCCATGCATCTCCTTTTAAATGGTTTGTCTCTGTTCTCCTCACTGCTACATCTGCGGGTCAGCTTTTTCTGCTGTAAAGTAACACTTGCTGGCCAGATCACCAGGTGGAAATAAGAGGGCCTAAAATGAATGCAGCCACCACATTTTAAGAAATAGCTGCAATATGTTTGCTTTGGGTATAATAAAATAATACTGCTTTATGCTGGGTATACACTGATCACGTTTTGTCTAATTTCTTGTAAAACGGCAGACATTCAAGCCATGGCTGACCCTGTCAGTACCACCTAGCTCAACAACACTTTTTAATGAAGAATTAATGTGGCCGTTAAGTGACATTCTTTTGCAAGCAGTCACTGTTCAGGTATTCAAGCAGTGTGAGTATTGTGGTTCCCTGATTAGCTGATAGTGAAGATTCCTCCATCTGCACTGTATAGCATGGGTGGGGATTGATTTGGTTTTCTGCGGGCTAAATAGGAGACATGTAGTAAATTCCTTCGTCCATGCTAAACCGTGGGGATGGAGGAATCTTCACTTTGAGCTATTCAGGCAACCACAATACTCTCACTGCATGATTACCTGAATAGTGCCGCCTTCTGTAATAATGTAGGCACTGCTTGGCAGGGCTGAGGTGAAAATTGCTTGCCAATTTTTTTTTCTCTTTAACCACTTCAGCCCGGAAGGATTTACCCCCTTCCTGACCAGAGAACTTTTTGCGATTTGGCACTGCGTCGCTTTAACTGACAATTGCGCATTCGTGCGACGTGGATCCCAAACAAAATTGGTGTCTTTTTCCCACATATAGAGCTTTCTTTTGGTGGTATTTGATCACCCTACTTTTTTATTTTTTATTTTTTTGTGGGTGTGCTATAAAAGCAACAATTTTGTGTTAAAAAAAACACATTATTTTTTACTTTTTGCTATAAATATCCCCCAAAAATATATAAACCTTTTTTTTTTTTTCCTCAGTTTAGGCCGATATGTATTCTTATACATATTTTAGGTAAAAAAAAAAAATCACAATAAGCGTTTGGTTTGCATAAAAGTTATAGCGTCTACAAAATAGGGCATAGTTTTATGGCATTTTTATAAAAAAAAAAAAAAAAATATATATATATATATATATATATATATATATAATAATCTCACACACATTTTTTACTAGTAATGGCGGCGATAAGTGTTTTTGTTTTTCGTGACTGCGACATGGCAGACACATTGGACAATTTTGACACATTTGGACCATTGCATTAATTACTGTAGAAATGTCAGTGGTAGTGAAGGGGTTTACCACTAGGGGGATTTGTTAAGTGTGTCCTAGGGGAGTGTTTCTAACTGACTTGGGGAGGGGCTTGTATGACGTGGACACTGATCGCTGCTCCTGATGACAGGGAGCAGACTATCAGTATTCCATCATTAGGCAGAACGGGGAGATGCTGTTTACATTGCCATCTCCCTGTTCTTGAGCTCCGTGGCACGATTGCGTTCATCCCCATGCCAATCTGGTCCCATGGTCATGGAGCTCGCAGCAGGTGCATGCCACTGGCGCGGACGGAGGGAATTTTAAAGTAACCTACAAGTACATTACTTATCCCAGCTGTGCCCTTCTGCCGACTTGTATATATGCTGACAGCGGTCGGCAAGTGGTTAAAGTGGAGTTCCAGTGGTTTTTTTATTAAGTCACCAGCTACAAAAGTGTAGCTGGTAACTTTTAATAAACACACACTCGCCTGTCCCACTATCCAGCGATGCAGCCATCCGCACTCTTGCCGGCATTTACAAGTGTGGGCACCTGGCTGCGCACTGTTGCTGTAACATGTCCCTACTGAAAGACAAACATTTTGATTGTCATTGGGACTAAAAAGGGAGGTAAACAATGGTCATCAGGACAAAAGACTTCAGATCTACTTGGTTGTTATGCTTGTTTCAGGCCAGTGACTCACCAGGTAGTGAAGTAAGGATCATAACAGCCTTATGCCTCGTACACACGATCAGATAATCAAATAATAAAAAAACGCTTTTGGATTAATTGCACGATAGTCTGATTGTTGGTACAAAGTTTCGACATCCGATCACGACAGTTCGTCCAACACTATCCGAAGGAACAAGCATAAAAACTTTGCTCTGATAGCTCAGCGAACGTCAATCGGTACAGTATGCACCTGCTAAAAAGCGATAGACAAACGCTACGCATGATCGGAATCACGAAAATAACCCTGGAAGGAGATGGGAGGACAATACGAATTGAAATAGCCAAAAGGCGCGGCAGACACGGGTCACGCGTATTTCACATAATTTCCGATAAGTAGCTACGCAAACGGAAAGGTTTTTCAGAATCCTACAAAAAAAAACTACATTTCGTAGAGCGCAAATGCACTAATAAATTCGATATTAGTATTACGCAAGAAAATGCGAACGATAAGTACAATTATCGGATCGTATGTATGAGGCATTAAGCTTGCATCAGATCTGTGCATTGTGTTGTACATGGGTTTTATGTGTATTAGTGTTCACATGCATTGTGATAAGTGTATGAAAATCATCAAAGATGCAGCAAGCTGGGATTTATTAATGCACCACACCTGAAATGCACTGGTGAAACATGCACCATGGAAAGCAGGCAAAATTGATTGCTCCCAATAGCAATGCAAAAAATTAAAAAAAATCCTATGGGTGAAAAGATTTGCAGGTGTACATTGTTGTCCCATTGGGGAACATTTCCTTCACTTTCTCACACATGTGGTGAGAGAAAATCTGTCCAAAGTAATGGAAATGCTCTGGTACACACTCAGATTTTAGGATACACTTTCAAAAAATAAATAAAATGTAAGTTCACCTTTACAGAAAAATCTGTTAAGTGAATTAACATTACAATTTTTTCCCTGCTGAGAGGACGTGCTACATGGGCTCTGCTTGGCGGCGACCTGTTGGCATTCTCTTAAACATCCCTCCTGATGGGGTATGTTTAGGAGATTAAGCTCCGGGATTTCTAAGCCCCGAAGCTGTGATGGGGGTTATACTTGGGCTCAGAATGAGAGATCGCCGCACTGCAGATCGGTTGGTTGAGGAGGAGGTCCTGGGTAAGTTCACCTTTATAGGTTTTTCTGTAAACCTGAACTTACCCTTTAAATGTTCAAACAATTTTATAGTAGTTGCAACAAGATATTGAATGTTTGCATACAGACGTTTGGTGGTAGATATCCTCCCATTGTAGTGTTTTTGTGCTAATCTTTTAGCAACACTACTTTGTTCCATGTGCCAACTGATAATAGGAAGGTGTAGATAAGTGGACTCTGAGTTGGAAATGATTTCATTGTCTGAGGCCTGGTTCACACTATATGCATTCCAGTTTTTTTTTTCTATTTTTTTGATGGGGGGGGGGGGGGGGGGTAGGTAGGTTATGTAGTTTTAATGGCATAGTTCACACCAGTGCTTGCAGTTTCAGAAAAAAAGTAGACCGTGCTGCATTTTTCTGCACAGAACTGTACTCTACAAAAATGCACTGGACCACAGTACAGTGGAGAAAAACATATGGGATGCCGACGGAAATGCATCAAAAAACATGGATGCCGAAACTCATCCGCACTGGATCTAGTGGACATTTGTGTTATGTACTAGCCCTTTGGGCTAGCCTTTTTCCTGCATCAAAAATGCATGGATAGTAGGTTTATATGGTTTTCGAAGGCATAGTTCACTCAGTGCGTTCCAGAAATAAAATAGAACGTGGTGCATTTTTTTTATTTTATTTTTTCTGCCTTAAACTGGTTGGAATGCAGTTAAATGCACAAATTCGCATGACCCTACTTGAAGAGAGAGGAGGGAAAAAAGATTCACTAGAACGCATCAAACACACAAACGTGTCAAAAATGCTCATGCAGCAACGCATCCGGACTGCCTTTCTGTGGTGTAAACTGGCCCTTTAACAGTTCATGAGTAAAGCTGGCCATAAACTTGCATGTTTATTTTATTTTTTGCTGTTGGCATGGATGCAAACCTCCATAGTTATACAGCGATGTCCACTGTTGTCAGAATACCTGTAACAGTGACTGCAGCTACTGTGGGCCCACTGATATTATTTATATTTTTTGTATGGGCTCCTTTTGACTACAGTACATTGAAAAAGCTACTTCTGTTATGAGACTATACCCTATAATATTGGGCTATATTTTCTCTATACACCAGCACTTCTAGATGTGGATCTGACAAGTGGGGCATAAAGGAATGATTTGCATGGCTCCACCCACGGTTTTGGAATATAGGATGGTCGGATGCATTGCTGCATGCGCAGCAATGTGCAGAACCTTCAGTTCTAGGAAGGCTTTACTATGCACAGATTTCTTTGGAATGCTTTTTTATTCCCTTAGTCCCTTCTCATCCCAACCTGTGTGTGTGGCTACTACTGATGGCATGCTTGATTTTACTTGCTGTTTAAAAATGGCATTTGCATTTCAGGACTAACTCACGGTGGCGATCTGAGCCAAAAGTGGGAGCAGGTACCTGGCCCGCAGGCAGGGCTGATTCTAGGCTGGTGGCAGCGGCTAGCAGTTTTTATTTTTGTCTCCTCCCCTGCATGCTGCTGCAGCCCAGCTCACAACACAGGAGAGCGGAGCGAGGATCTGTTCATCGCCCCGCCCACCTGTTCTGTCAAGAAATGCCTCCATCGAATGGTGCCCGGACTGAAGGGCGCATGCGTCGTACGTAACATCACAACAGCTGGTTTTACCATCAATAGCTGACAATTTTTTTTATTTTTTTCTATCAGATTGTGCCTTGCCCTCCTTTGGAGAGTTTGTCCATGATTGGTGAATTTCTACACGTTGTGGTCGGATTTATGGGCACTTG
This sequence comes from Lithobates pipiens, assembly GCF_037356315.1. Lineage (NCBI taxonomy): Eukaryota > Metazoa > Chordata > Amphibia > Anura > Ranidae > Lithobates > Lithobates pipiens. Next base: position 429,246,401 of record NW_027507758.1, read on the forward strand.
GGGGTGGAATTGCATGGCCAGTGCTGCAAAAACAAAACAAAAACTGAAGACATTTTTCAGTCAGATTGTGCAAAGGCACCTTCATGTAGGTGAGGGGTGGAATTTAATATGAAGGGGGCGGATGCTTTCATTGAAGGCCAGTGCTGATCTAACATGAAGAGGCCGGATGTTTTCAAGGATGGCCACTGCTGCAAAGATGGGGGTAGAATTTTAAAAGTTTAGCTAGCTAAATAGGCCCTCCAGGAAGAATAGCAGATAGCTAGATAGATATTGTGTGTGTATATGTATATATGTGTGTGTATATATATATATATATATATATATATATATATATATATATATATATATATATATATATATATATATATATATATATATATATATATATATTATACTTTTTTAAATTTTTTTTTATCAGATTTGTTTAGGCATTGTTAGAAACTCTGCCCCCATCCTTGCAGCACTGGCCATCATTGAAAACATCCACGCCCCATATGTTAAATTCCGCCCCTTGCCTACATGAACACTCCTCGGCAGCGCAAGGCACAATCTGACTGAAGAATGTCTTCAGTCGGCTATTGTGCGCAGGCGCCGTCTCGCCGACACAACAGCTGATCGTACAATCAGCTGTTGTGCTATTATGTATGGCTCATTCGCAGTTAGTCCCGGGCACTATTCGATAGTGGGCACGTCTTGACAGAACACTGGTCCCAGATCCAGGATCCTGCTGTCACCTCGGGATGGAAGATTGTGGTGTTTTCAGGGTGCCCTGCCACTAGGCCTGTGATGTAACTAGGACCTGACAGGAGGAGAGGTAAAGTGAGCCATCACACAGAGGCTGAGCAAAGTTATTATTTGCGTGACTGGGGGTGAAAATTGTGAAGACGGGGTATTTGTGGAGTGTAGGGGTTATAATAGTGCATCCTCTGAGCTGACGTCTGTTGCTAAGCCCGACGAAGGAGCACACATGCTTTGAATGCTAGCACGGCCTGTTGATCCTGTGACCCGGAAGTGATGGGCACCTGTTGATTCTCGTCCCAGCAACTGAGAAGCGCTGTGAGCCAGCAGTACGGCTGAATTGGGGCTAGATTACAGACCACCACAACTAGGGATGCACCAAATGGGTTTTTTGGTGCCGATACCGAAAATGAAAAATACACTAGGCCGAAAACCGAAACAGCACAGATACTGAAAATGACTGACTGTTTTTAAAAAAATATTTTTATACAGGAGATGGTCAGAGACTGGGGACATGGTACGGAGGTGGTCAGAGACTGGCGGGACATAAGAAATAAGTGTGTTGTCCCCTGTGCAGCCAGTGATGCAGCGAAGAGAAGAGCCGCCTCCGCCATCTGGTTCAATAGAGCGCCGGGAACATCACAGCTTTAATTTCAATAGCTGTGTGTTCCCCCGTCGCGCGCCGTCGCATACAGCCCCTCCCCCTTGTCCGGGGAACTGTGGTAGACAGATCACATGTCCAATCTGGAAGGGTAATCTGTCTATCACAGTTCCCCGGACAAGGGGGAGGGGCTGTATGCGACGGCGCGCGACGGGGGAACACACAGCTATTGAAATTTAAAGCTGTGATGTTCCCGGCGCTCTACTGAACCAGACTGCGGAGGCGGCTTTCCTGCGTTTATAGATCTCCCATGATGGGCGTGGCGGTGCTCCGCCCAGCTCCTGCCCCATTTTCGGCTCAATTATCCTTTTTTCCTTTCGGAAAGGGCATTTTCGGCCGATATGTTTCGGCGGCCGAAATTTCGGTGCATCCCTAACCACAACCAGTGACGCCTGACTTCACCCGAAGACAGAGTGGATGAATACAGTATATACCATGCTGGACAATCCTTGCCAGTTGAGTGTTTTTATGCTCATCTTTTATCCATTTAACTACTAACCTGCTACACTTAGAAGGCGCTGTTCTTGTCTTTCCTGGCTTCCACTGACTGCACTGCAGTGGATTTAAAAAATGTTTTTACACTGGTCTCTTAAATGTATGCAGAGGTAATGGTTTTTAAACAGACTATGACTTGCCTTTGCTTCCACTTTAGTGAGAAACTCCTGCCCCCTGTCATAAAAATGAAGTCAGCAGCTACAAATACTGTAGCTGCTGACTTTAAATATTAGGGCACTTGGAGCCAAATCTTTAATCGGTTATTGGGTCCTGGTGCTTCAGAGCTGGTTTCCTACTGCACAAAACACGCTGCGCTTTGTGAATGGCATGCGGTCTCCAGGAACCTGTGAGGTATCCCAGAAGGCTGTGGGGGAAGGAGGGGTGAACTTGCAGCTCAGTTTGCCGGGTGAACTGAGCAAGAAGTGGGAGCAGGCACTCCCTGCCCCCACCCCACCAAAAGGTGCCAAATGTGGCAGCGATTTAGGGAGTAGAAAAAGATCTTCCCTTTTGGGTAGAGCTCTGCTTTATTCTTGGCATCCTCAGCATAATATCTTCATCTCTGCTAGATTTTTCTCAATTTTGGATACAATAGTCCAGGTTTGCACTATTTTCCATACTGGAAATGCGATGGTCTTGCACGCTGTGACGACCTGTCAATGTTCCATCTGCAGAAAATCTAAGTGTATATGGGGCTTACGGTGTTTCCTTGAGTGGCAAGACCCAAGTGGGGGGGGGGGGGGGGTGGTGGTGGTTAAAATGGCTATTCTGTGTACTACTTCCTGTGCAGGTGACTGAGGCAGCTTTCAGGACACAAAATACTTCTTTGCAGTAGAGCTGCACAATTAGTGGATAGAAATGTGATTTCATGAAATTTGAGCTGGGCACATATCTACAGTGTCTTCTTATCTATCTTAAGTCCTATGTCCTGTGGCTTTCTCCTGCTCTGTTCTTGTTATCATATGATAACTTCTGACAAGTTCTCTGACTCGTGATTAAAACCAGGCTGAAATTTGTGTCAGGGCAGGTGCTATAAATTGGCAGATCAATTCACAGAACAACTCTGCAGGTCTCTACCTATGTGTGGGGGGGGGGGGTGCCTTTCCTCCAATCAGCTGTCTCAGTGTATGGCAAGACTCCCCTCCCCTGCTGGAACGGGAAGAGAAAATTTTAACAGATGTACTTTCTAAACGGTATATAAAGCAGAAGACCGCAGATATACGTGTAAAATTTATGTTGGGAGATTTGTTTCATGTATCATCTGAAGCTATTCACTTCACTTGGGTATATGTGAGGCTTTACGTCCACTTTAACCATTGAAAAATTGCTTGTGGTTCTCATTTTATCCAGAATTGTGCAGCTCTACTTTGCAGGTCCGCTGTGTATTTGGAGGTGTCCAAGTTTTGATGGACTTTTCACTACTACTGTGGCCTGCAATGGAAAATAACAAAGCCTCTTCTGCTTAACCCATTGTACATTGTTCTCAGTCCATTAATATTCCTTAGGGGTTGGTAGCTCCTTATTAAAGTGAATGTTACCCTGACATTCGATGTTTCTCATGCGTATGTTTTAGCATGTACTACTTCCCTTGTGCGAAATACCTGGGATACGTGCCAGTCCCCCTGCTTTCCCATCTCAAATTGACCATGCTAGGCATAGAAGCACGTCCATCCCAGCATAGTCTGTTTTCTGGCTGTGCTATGAGCAATTTGCCGCCCTCTCGGAGGTCAAGACAGATGCTAACACTCTCATGCACAGCTTTTCACTGGGAACATCTCTGTATTGTTTCTCTGCCTCCTGCTGACACGTCCTCCTGTCATTATTTGCAATATATGTAGGTAGGGTTGCGCTGATACCGGTTTATCGGCAAGCACGGGTACCTATACTTCCGGTCAAATACTCGCCGGTACCGATATTTTGCAGTGAGATTTGTGTAAATTAAAAATAAATGGGCAAATAGCACTGCATAGAATCGCATGCAATTTGAACAGAAATGCGGTGCAATTCCTGTCCAAATCGCATAGGTACTGTAAATATCTTCTAAACATGCAGCATTTAGATTTACTGTATATGCAGCCGATAACATTGACACATGCCCTCTGAAGGATGGCCATCCGTGCCGTTTCTTCAGAGCCGTGACTGGTGGCACCCGCGCATGCATGAGTCATGGTCACAGCCAGAGCCTGCAGACCTGAAAGGAAGGTGAAGATGGATGCAGCCTCCAGTGGTGACATCGCATTGGTGGAGGGCTTAGTTTGCAGGTAGATTTCAGATAATGTGCTAGTGTGCGATGCATACTAGCACGATATGCCTTTACTTTGCAAGTCAGAAATAAGGAAACCTTTCTCGTCCTCTTTTCACATATCTGCTCAAATGTGAAATCTGCATAGTGTCCCAGTCCCACCAATGATGGAAAATTGCGGCCACTGGAGAAGGTCCGGGACCCCATGGTTATAGGGCAGACGTAATGTCAGCTTGTTGGTGGACCACCTTATACATCTCCTCATCTGCCATTGTTTCCCATCATCGACAGGACTGGGACACTGCACTTTTTGCATTTGACCAGACATGTACTTAATGTGAGCTATACTTCTTTTTTTATTTTATATAAACTGCCCACTAGATGACACTTTCCTTTCTATACACACATGAGTCGGAAATTGCACTGTGATTCAGCATGGAATTGCACCACATTCCTTTTTTAAATCCTATGCGATTTGCATCCATTCTGTAGTGACACAAATTGTACCGCAAAGTTTCAGTATCCAGAGCATTTTCATGCGTATTGGTGCCAAGATTGGTATCAATGCATCCCTATATGTAGGGGGAGGATTGGCGGGAAAAGACTGCATCTTCTACTTCTAGAAGGACTTTTAAAAACGTAGAATCTGAAAGAAAGTGATTCTACATCCTCTTTATCAAGTTCCTCCCTATCTCAGTAATGCCTAGCACACCGGATGAGTAAATCGGATGAAATATACTGCTTTTGAAGTGATTGTCTGATAATCTGATCGTTGGTACACAAATTTCGATCAGGACAGGTCATGCAAAATTATCTGAAGGGAAAAGCACCAAATTTCTCGTAAGAGAACAAAATGGACAATTTTTGTTTACCGTAATTGGCAGTATTTGCCCATAAAAACAACTAAGACCACTCATGCACGGAAACAAAAGAATACAATCGGTTGCATAATCATGGGAAGTTGTATTGTCTTATGAGAATTTTCGTAACTCTAGTAACCTATTCGGTTTTAGATAATGAGACTAGCATGCAAACAATTTATCCAATATTCTCATGTGTACCAGTATTAAACACTTACTAACCACTTTGACCTACAGGTAAGCCTAGATTAAGGCTTACCTGTAGGTCCAAGAAATATTTCCAAAACCTATATGGTTTAGGAGATATTTGCCCGAAGACGGGCACTGCTGTCTACGGCGCATGCGCTGAAGACAGCGACACACAGGTGCACTGAGTGTGGCATCCTCTATGACGAAAATGCTGCGCGTCTCGCCTCCCGTGCGCATGCGCGGGAGTGACGTCATCGCGGCTTTGCCGAATGGCAGCGGCGGAGCTGGGAGACCCCACCGAGAAGATGGATGCGCCGAACTACAGGGGACAGCGGTGACTTCGCTGGCTCATGTGTCAGGTAAGGGACACATAATGGACTACTATGCGATGCATAGTAGTCCATTATGCTTTGCAGGGAATGAAAGAGGAAGTAAACTCATCAGGGTTTACTTCGTCTTTAAAGTGGCTCTAAAACTGTGTTTTTTCAACTTGAGAAGTACTTGGGGGAAGCCGAGACAGCTGCAGAGGGACCCCAGAAGACCAGATTCGGGGCCACTCTGTGCAAAACGAGCTGCACAGTGGAGGTAAGTATAACATGTTTGTTCAAAAATTGTTAAAATTCCCTTTAATGCATCCTATGCATTAAGGTAAAACACCTTGCCATCCAGCCCGTTTTACTTACCTAAGCCCTGAATCTTCGTGTGCGCGGTCCCCCGTTGCTTTCCCCACAGCTCCTGTGGGCTCTTCATTGGATGATAGCTCAACCTCTGGCAGTAAATTGCTCCTGAAGTGGGAGCGGGTACCTGTCAAAACCAGGTAACACCCCCCACCCCCACCTTTTGAGATGTGTGTGTTTTTTTTTTTTTGCTCCGTTTTTACTTAAGAACTTTAAATGGATTGTCTCCTGATGTTGGGCAAGTCCAAAAAAAAATTTCTGATAGTCTGCGTGCTCCTAGACCCATACCAAGATGTCTTTTGGTAGCGCTTTTTCATCCATTACATTGGAAGATTGACAGGATGAATGCCATCCTTCAGGGTTGGACAGAGTTGTGGACCTTCTGTTTGTACAGCGTTGCATAGTCTCCAAAGTGAGCCAAACTTCAGACAATGTCCTAGTGTTGAGCAATTTTGTGTATCATTGTTTTTAGTCCCTTTTGATGGTTATGTGGTTCAAGTTCAGTCACGCAATGCTACAGATGGATAGCTTCGTCTCCAGGACAGAATTGACAATGCTGCTGTCCAAGAGTGGCTTTGCTACTTCATACAGAGCAATGCCACCCAGAGGAAGTGTATTACTGTTAGAATCACCATATGAAAATAAAGTGGGTGGGGGGGCCTAAAAAACGAATTCAGTCACTAATGCGTGATCTTCAAAATATAATTTTTTGGATTGAATACGGCTTTAATACCTAAACTGTCGTCTCGTTTCCCATTCATATGACCGAACCAGCCTGCTTTGTACTGGTTGCTTTCATAAAGGTCTCTTCTATTTGATGTGTATATGGATGAATGCATGTTGTGTAGCACTGTCTTGCGTTCACATTACTAATTTTTCTTTCTGAGGAAATGTATGTATATGTTGGCTATTTTAAAAGCGAGCTATTATGTTTTGCTATGCAGCATTATCTTATTTCAAAGTCTGTCTAAATTTATACTGCACACTCATGCCTCCTGTTACTGGCTTCTGTTGTAGGACACTGTGTACTTGGGGACAGTGGCTTATGTCCAGTGCATTTGGATGCAGAAATCGAGGGATCCTTCCTATTTATTTTTTTCAATGAAAGGCTGCTCCTGTAAGAGATGAGTAGATACTAGGCTGATGAGTGAGGACTGACTTTATTTTTCCAATTGTGAAAAGCAAAATACTTTTCGTTTATCTACACTAGAGCTGCATGATTCTGGCTAAAAAAATTTTTTGTAGAGGTCCTAGGGAATAAAATGGTGGCTGGTACAATATTTTGTCAAACTGTATTTGCGTAGCGGTCTTTCAAATGCAATTTTTTTTGGGGGGGGGGGGGGGGAGAGAGAGAGAGTGACTTATTTTTTATTTTTTTATTTTTTTTAATTAACCACTTAAGGACCGCCTCCTGCACATATACGTCGGCAGAATGGCACGGCTGGGCACAAGTACATACCCGTACGTTGCTCTTTAAGTGCCCAACCCGGTCCTGAGCTCCATGGCTGTGGGACCAGCGGACCCGATCGCCGCGGCTGTGGGACCAGCGGACCCGATCGCCGCGGCTGTGGGACCAGCGGACCCGATCGCCGCGGCTGTGGGACCAGCGGACCCGATCGCCGCGGCTGTGGGACCAGCGGACCCGATCGCCGCGGCTGTGGGACCAGCGGACCCGATCGCCGCGGCTGTGGGACCAGCGGACCCGATCGCCGCGGCTGTGGGACCAGCGGACCCGATCGCCGCGGCTGTGGGACCAGCGGACCCGATCGCCGCTGGTGTCCCATGATCGGGTCAGAGCTGAAGAACTAGGAGAGGGTTGTGTAAACAAACCTCTCCCCATGCTTCCTACTGTGGCTGTCGCCAATCTGTTCCCTGTTATAGGGAAAGACCATTAGTGACGTCACATGCCAGGCCACGCCACCCTACAATAAAAAAAAAACACTTAACGTCATACATAACACCTCCTCTCCCTCTAGTGGTTAACTCCTTCACTGCCCGTGTCATTTACACAGGAATCGGTGCATTTAAATAGCACTGCTGTATAAATGCCAGTGGTCCCAAAAATGTCCGATGTGTCCACCATAATGTCGCAGTCAAAATAAAAATCACTGATCTCCACCATTACTAGTAAAAAAAAAAATTTTTTTATAAAAATGCTATAAAATGAACTTTTGTGTAAACCAATCGCTAGTTGCGAATTATTTTTTTTTTCCTTCCCCTTTAAAAATATGTAGACGAATGCGTATCGGCCTAAACTGAGGGGGAAACGTTTTTCTTGTATATCTTTTTATTTTTTTATTTTTTTTGGGGTGGGGGGGGGGAATATTGTAGCAAAAAGTAAAAAACATTGCATTTTTTTCAGTCGTTGGTCTATTTTTGTTTATAATGCAAAAAATAAAAACCACAGCGGTGATTAAATACACCCAAAAGAAAGCTCTTGTCAGTTGTCAGTTAAAGCGACGCAGTGCTGAATCGCAAAAAGGGGCTTGGTCCCTTGGCTGCAAATTGGTCTAGGGCTTAAGTGGTTAAAGTTGGCCCATTATTATATATTTGATATAATTTTTTATTTTTTTTGGTCTAATGTGAAAGATTTTACATTGTGAGAATTGTGATCTTTTTAGTCTAAGCATAAAAATCATGATTCTCATTTTGGCCAGAATCGTGCAGCTTTACTAGGATGATTTGCCTGAAAGCAAGACATACTCCTCGAGCGCTGTGCTTTGCTCTTGATGCTTTAAAGCAGTTGTCGCCAACCTTTTTTTGGCACCTGGGACTGGCTGCGTGGAAGAAGATTGTGCCAGTGGGGGTGGGGGTTTAAGTGATTTTTCGTGGGCAGTTTGTCAGCGCATTATTTCTATTATTACATTGTAGTAATAAATAACATGGTACAACTCGCCATAATGCAGAGTTAGTGGGAGCCCTGAGTGTGTTGTCTGCCACCAGATGCGGAATGTTACTTGCCACGTTGCCTGTCACTAGATGTGGAATGAGTGAAGGGGGAAACACTGCGCTACTATGAAATCGGCAGCTACGACTCTAACAAAGTCAAAACAGAATGTGAAATAGTGTAGCGCTAAGATTGTGTAAACAATTATGCATAAACAAATGAAAAAAATATAAACAAATACTGAAGGAATAGTCCCACAGTTATTGTGCAATACAGTGCAAATAAGGCTGCATTGCTTGGTGTGAAGTCAGAAAATGGCATCCTTGGAAATGTGATTGGGAGAATTCTCTTTTCTACAGTCAGCTGTGGAAATAAAGTACAAGTCCTTGGGACTTGAACTTGGGGTTGTCTGTTACAGAAACAACCATTTGAACCTGTTAAGGTAATTCCATTTGACCTGCTGTCACACAAGCTAGCCTTCCTGATGGCTATACCCTCGGCTAAAAGGGTGTCGGATTTGGTGGCCCTTTTCATGCAGGGAAGCGTACTTGATGCTCGTGTTATGACCTGTTCCATCCTTTTTGCCAAAGGTGGTGTCGGCATTTCATTTAAATTAGGACGTTCATTTGCCCCCCTCTCTGCCTCATTTGGGGGAAGAGAGATGACTGCATTCTTTGGACCTTGTCCGGGCACTCAAGGTTTATCTGTCTAGATCTGAGGATCAGACTTATGGTAAAACAAATAAAAAGGACCCAAGAAGGGGCAGGCAGTTTCCATTGTCAATTGGTCATTCAGGCTTACGGTCTGAAACATAAAGCTCCTCCCTTTAGGGTGAGCGCTCATTCTACCATGGGTGTAGGAATCTCCTGGGCTTTTTGCCATCGGGTATCTGTGGCTCAGATTTGTAGGGCTGCTACCTGGTCTTCAGTGCATACGTTCACAAAATTTTATTAAGTGAATGTTCAAGCAGCCGAGGATTCGGCTTTCGGCCGCAGTGTACTGCGGGCTGCCGTATAATTTCTGATGGCTATTGTTTGGCGTTGTCTCCCTCCCCTCAAGGCTATTGCTCTGGGACATCCCAGCTGGTAATGAATATTAGCCTGACTGTGTCTGATGTATGAAAAAGAAAATAGGATTTTTACGTCCTACCTGTAAAATCCTTTTCTTTGAGTACATCATGGGACATTGAGCATTTAGTGCTTACTACAAAACTAAAGTACTTCCTGTATGAGAGGGGCTATATAGCGGATTGCTTCCTGTCTGAAGACCTTTTGGTCTACCAGTGTCCATTGACCTGATGGAGTATAACCCAGCAGGTAATGTTAGCCTGCCTCTGTGTCCCATGATGTACCTTTTTAGCGCCTGAAAAGCACCTCGGTGTGAAATTGGCAAGAAAAGAAAAAATGTATTCCTTTTTAAATGATACGTATTTCTTCACACTAGTACGTTGCACTTGCATTGTGCTGTTAAAAATCTAACGGTGCATTTTTGGTCAGTTAAAAAAACCGCACCTCCCAGTTCAAATGCGTTTAAAATGCAGTAAGAATATGCGTCATTAACGCACGTTACTTTTTATTTTTTGGGGGGGTGGGGGGGTTTGGCCTCTAAAAACCACTATAAGCACAGTAATTATGGTAAAATCGCAATGAATTTGCAGCAAAAAAACGTTCTCATCTGCATTCTGCTGATAACAATGTTCAGCCTAAATGCATAGCTGTGAATCCATTGTGACAGGCTGGGTTAATATTTTTCCAACGTGGTGCACGTTCCTCAATGCACGTTTTTATATGCATTAACGTTCTTGATGGGCTATCACTTTGTGGAACACCAATGCACTAGAGCAGTGGTTCTCAACCTCAGTCCTCAAGTACCCCCAACAGGCCATGTCTGCAGGTTTTTCCTTTATCTTGCACATTTGCTTTAAATCTGAGTCATTGGCTTGGTATTTTGGACAGCTATTTTATCTAAGAGAATTCCCAAAACATGGCCTTGTTGAACTAGAGCAATGGAACTCCCACATAGATTTGAACAGTCTATGGCCCGGCCTAACTGTATTAAGCATACATGCCTATCTGAAAATGTAAGGTTTGTGCAGTTGCCCAAGAGATGAGGGTGTTTTTACTGTATATGAAATTCTATATTTCTTCCTTTGTAGCCTGCAGGGCTCATTGCCTGCAGTGTTCCCTGTGTCTATGCAAACAGATTGTATGCTTTTACTTTTTATAGATTCAATTTAATATATACATTTATTTTTGTTTTGCAGAGCATGAGAAGACAGAGAAATGAAGTTGTTGTGGAACTAAGAAAGGTAAACTTCATATGTACTTTTGTGTTACACGTGTTTTATTTTTTTTAATGTTTTTTTTTTTGGATAGAAATTGATTCGCTAACCACCTAGTAAGTAGCAAGCATTTAACCATTTGCCATCATATGACGTCCTGGTTTTTCAGTGGGGATATCTAAGGCATCATTCAGATAGGCGTGTGTTATTATATATATATATATATATATATATATATATATATATATATATATATATATATATATATATATATATATATATATATATATATATATATATATATATATAATTTTTTTTTTTTTTAGCAGAGATCCCAGGGGTCACGGTTGTTTCAATATTGTATGTCACGCTTCATTTGCGCAGAGGTCTTTCAAACGCACGTTTTTTAGGAAAAAAAAAATACACTAATGATTTAAAAAAAAAAAAAAAAACAGTAAAGTTAGCCTTCTTTTTTTTTTTTTTTTTTTTTAACCTAAATTATACTTACAAGTAAACTGGAGGTTTCTTTTGTTTAATAAATGTTTAAATGTAAGAAATTTTCTGTATCACTTAAGGCTGCTTTCACACTGGAGCGCGCAGGCATTGATGGTAAAACGCTGCTAGTTTTAGTGGTGCTTTACCGTAATTTTAGCGGTGCTATTCGGCTTCTAGTGGGATGCATATAACCCAGCTAGCGGCCAAGGAAGGGGTTAAATGCGCCTGTGAAGCACCGCTGCCAAATCGCATTGCATGCGCTTCGTCAGTGGTGCTCATTCATATCAATGGGCAGGAATGGTGGAGGAGCAGTATACACCACTCCAAAGGTGCTGCTTGCAGGACTTTTTTTTTTTTTTAACATCCTGCCAGCGCATCGCCTCGGTATGAAGGCACTCAAACTTTCACACAGACCGCAGGGGAGCTGTTTTGCAGGCACTTTACAGGTGCTATTTTTGGCCCAAAAGCACCTGAAAAATGCCCGTGGGAAAGGTGTCTGTTAGATTTTATGAGATTGGGGGGGGAGTTGGTGGAAAGTAAAAATAAAAAAATCGGCATCATACATCGGCCGCCGTGACTTCTAAATATCAACATCGGCCAGAGAAAAACCCATATCAGTCTACCTCTAATAACAATCATAGCGGCCGTTCAACCACTTGAGCGTTCTTACAGACGGCAAGAGGGGATGTTACGCCCACCCCCTCCTGCTGCCCTCAAGTGCTTCTGGGTCGCCCCCATGGAGATTTCACTCCCAGAGGCCCGAGAGAGATCCAGAAAGAGGACGGATGAAGCACTATTACAAGGGATGTTTACATTCCTTGTACTAGGAATAAAAGTGATCAAAATGTGTTTGTGTGTGTTTTATTTTTTTGGGGGAAAGTGTAAAAATAAACAATAGAAAAAAAAGCTTGCACGCAGAAGCAAACGCATACGCGGGCGTGACCTACGTATGTAAACAACATTCAAACCACGCATGTGATATCGATGCAAAAGTTGGAGGTTGGAGTGAGAGCAACAATTCTAGCACTAGACCTCTAACTCTAAAAATGTAACCTGTAAAAAAAAGTGTACACGCGCACCACACGCGCACCACACGCGCACCACACGCGCACCACACGCGCACCACACGCGCACCACACGCGCACCACACGCGCACCACACGCGCACCACACGCGCACCACACGCGCACCACACGCGCACCACACGCGCACCACACGCGCACCACACGCGCACCACACGCGCACCACACGCGCACCACACGCGCACCACACGCGCACCACACGCGCACCACACGCGCACCACACGCGCACCACACGCGCACCACACGCGCACCACACGCGCACCACACGCGCACCACACGCGCACCACACGCGCACCACACGCGCACCACACGCGCACCACACGCGCACCACACGCGCACCACACGCGCACCACACGCGCACCACACGCGCACCACACGCGCACCACACGCGCACCACACGCGCACCACACGCGCACCACACGCGCACCACACGCACTTAATTAGGGCTACAAGTGAAAATTTTAAACAAAATTCTTTCGGCGCATGTACAAAGATTTTTAGTTTGAATATTCTCACCCGAAAATTGATCTGTGCGACCAGCATAAGGCTCGGTACATACCTACAGTGGTGTGAAAAAGTGTTTGCCCCCTTCCTCATTTCCTGTTCCTTTGCATGTTTGTCACACTTAAGTGTTTCGGAACATCAAACCAATTTAAACAATAGTCAAGGACAACACAAGTAAACACAAAATGCAATTTGTAAATGAAGGTGTTTATTATTAAAGGTGAAAAAAAATCCAAACCATCATGGCCCTGTGTGAAAAAGTGATTGCCCCCTAAACCTAATAACTGGTTGGGCCACCCTTAGCAGCAACAACTGCAACCAAGCGTTTGCGATAACGTGCAATGAGGCTTTTACAGCGTCCTGGAGGAATTTTGGCCCACTCATCTTTGCAGAATTGTCCTAATTCAGTTACATTAGAGGGTTTTCGAGCATGAACGGCCTTTTTAAGGTCATACCACAACATCTCAATAGGATTCAGGTCAGGACTTTGGCTAGGCCACTCCAAAGTCTTCATTTTGTTTTTCTTCAGCCATTCGGTGGTGGACTTGCTGGTGTGTTTAGGATCATTGTCCTGCTGCAGAACCCAAGTTCGTTTCAGCTTGAGTACACGAACAGATGGTCGGACATTCTCCTTCAGGATCTCTTGGTAGACAGCAGAATTCATAGTTCCTTTTATCACGGCAAGTCTTCCAGGTCCTGAAGCAGTAAAACAGCCCCAGACCATCACACTACCACCACCATATTTTACTGTTGGTATAATGTTCTTTTTATGAAATGCAGTGTTCCTTCTACGCCAGATATACTTGGACACACACCTTCCAAAGAGTTCCACTTTTGTCTCATCGGTCCACAGAATGTTGTCCCAAAAGTCTTGGGGATCATCAAGATGTGTTGTGGAGAAATTGAGACGAGCTTTGATGTTCTTTTTGCTCAGCAGTGGTTTTCTCCTTGGAACTCTGCCATGCAGGCCATTTTTGCCCAGTCTTTTCCTGATGGTGGAGGCATGAACGCTGACCTTAACTGAGGCAAGTGAGGCCTGCAGTTCCTTGGACGTTGTTGTGGGGTCTTTTGTGACCTCTTGGATGAGTCGTCGCTGCGCTCTTGGGGTAATTTTGGGCGGCCGGCCGGCCACTCCTGGGAAGGTTCACCACTGTTCCATGTCTTCGCCATTTGTGGATAATGGCTCTCACTGTGGTTCGCTGGATTCCCAAAGCTTTGGAAATGGCTTTATAACCCTTTCCAGACTGATAGATCTCAATTACTTTCTTTCTCAATTGTTCCTGAATTTCTTTGGGTCTCGGCATGATGTGTAGCTTTTAAGGATTTTCTGGTGGACCTTACTGTGTCAAGCAGCTCCTATTTAAGTGATGCCTTGATTGTGAACAGGTGTGGCAATAATCAGGCCTGGGTGTGGCTAGAGAAATTGAACTCAGGTGTGGACAACCACAGTTATAGTATGTTTTAACAAGGGGGGCAATCACTTTTTCACACAGGGCCATGATGGTTTGGATTTTTTTTCACCTTTAATAATAAACACCTTCATTTACAAATTGCATTTTGTGTTTACTTGTGTTGTCCTTGACTATTGTTTAAATTGGTTTGATGTTCCGAAACACTTAAGTGTGACAAACATGCAAAGGAACAGGAAATGAGGAAGGGGGCAAACACTTTTTCACACCACTGTATGCTGTTTGCTTTTGATCTGTTTCTGCCGTGCGTTTTTGATTTTTGCGCACGTGATTTTACTGCAATCTGCGTTTTTTGCATTTTTTTTTTTGGGCCAGATTAAAAAACACAAATTGCTGCATAAACGCATTACATGCTTTTCTGCAGCTTCTCAATTGTAGTATATTGAACCAATAAAGCACCGCTTTGCGTTAAAAGTCCCTGACCCTTTCAGATGTGAACGCATCCCATAGGAAATCATGTAAATGAACTGTAGCGCATTTCTGCATAAAGCACCAAAAAACATAGATGTAAACCAGATCTCAGACGTTTAGTAACATAATGGGGTTAAAAAAAACTAAAATGAGCCCTTTATAGTAGAAAAAGCAGATAATCACTACTGTAAGGGCTTAATTTTTCTCAAGTCGTCTTCCAGGACGGCACCCTGAGAGATGACTGGTCCACCTGACAGGAAACACAATCAATCAAAGAGGTTAAAAGCCCCCGCCCCTCCCCGTGCTCCTCAGTTTTTGATTGTGTTTCCCCACAGCGAAACCGTTTGTTATTTTTTCCTAGACCCGAAGCCTGGGGCTGGTGGTCTCCCCCTGGGAGCCAGACCTAATGCCTGGGAAGCCTCTAGGTCTGGCAGGATGTTCTCATCCTTCCTGGGGGGTTCCCCTATATTTTCCTCAGGGGGGGCAGCAGAAACTGGAAGAGCCCCCCCTGAGCGCTGAAGGACCCTGGGTACAGTGGTGTACCCAGAACTTCAGGGGCCAATTTTCCTCTCCTCTCCTTACCTGTGCGGTGGCCGTGCAGAAAAGGAGCCTGGTGTCCCTTTTTGGCTCAGGGTATCTCTCTGAAGACTCCAGGTCCAGCAATCCAGAGGGTTCTTGGTGCAGCTGGAGGCAGTATCTCCCCTTTGCAGCAGAGGTGCTCAGCTTTCTGGGGAGGTTTGGCACCATCTTCCTGGAGCTTGGTGGAGGAATGACATCACTTCCTCCACAGAACAGGAAGTGAGCTCAGAGTTCGGGTCATTTCCTGTCTACAGCAAAATGGTGGCCGTATCAGCATGGAGGTAACCACAGCCTCAGCCTCACAGCTGATTTTCCAAATCGGGGACATAAATCCAGGAGGAGCAGGCACCCACTTCTCCCACAGACCGGCTGCCTTCGCCTGTGTTAGCTGTCCGAAGAAGCTCACTGGTGCCAGCAGCATGGAACGTGAGGAGAGACCCGCAGGGTCCATGGCCATGGAGGAGACCACAGGGGGTGAGTCTGACCGGCCGCCGGAGGTTTAGATGGGGGAGGGTACCCCAACTCTTCTCCTCTGGGTGGTACAGTGCTGTATTGTAATGCCTGTATGTTTTTGTTTCAGGGGACGATGCCACTGCCCTTGGGGTTGCCAGCCGTCCCGTGAAATCTTCCACCCGCTCTAAGCGTTGTGGAAACTGTAATGCTAGATTACCCCCAGATCATCCTAAACCCTTCTGCTTTAAATGTATACAGAAGCTGACAGGGAAGGAAACCTCTCAGATAATGGAGAAGTTTCTCACAGTACAAACTGAGATGCTGTCCACTCTGAAAGCCTTTCAGTCCTCCCTTAAGTCTAGGGATTCAGAGGCTCACACCAGCAAGGACGCCTCCTCCCAGGAGGGCTCCGCTTCCTCTAGGGGGTCTAGACGGCGGGCAGACAACCCAAGGTGTCTCCAGTCTCAGGATTCAGAGGAGGAGGATGAGTCCGAATCCCATGGGCAGGGATTCTCGGACGAGGGTGTGTTGGACAGCCAGGAGGAGGATGAGGGGGAGGACTCCAGGTCTAGCAGGCATATCTTTTCAGCCGATGACATGGAGGGACTACTGAGGGCGGTTTACGCTTCTGAAGGGATTCAGGAGCCCACGGCACAGGTCTCTGCCCAAGACAAAATGTATAGGGGCTTAATTAAACCACAGACCAGGGTTCTTCCGGTACATCCTGCACTCAAAGATATTATCTTAAGGGAGTGGAAGGATCCGGAGAAGAGGCTCCTAAAGTACAAAACATGGAAGCGTAGATGCCCCTTTACTGAGGAGGATGAGGAGAAGTTTTTCAAGACTCCTAGGCTAGACGCCTCCCTGGCACAAGTTTCTAAACAATCCGATCTTTCCTTTGAAGACACTGGGAACATCAAGGATCAGATGGATCGGAGGGCAGAAACTATTTTGCGCAGGGCCTGGGAGGCCAACGCGTCGGCTATGAGCCCCGCGTTGGCCTCAGCCTGCATCGCTAGAAATGCGGACATGTGGATCTCTAAGCTGATAGACCACATCTCCCAGACTTCCAAGTCTAAGGAGGTCTTAGATTCATTGGAGGTCGTAGGCAGCGCTGTTGCATACCTAGCGGATGCGGCCGTGGAGACGGTGCGCACAACCGCCAAGTCTGCTGCCTTACTAAGCCCTATGGGTTAAAACTTGGGACGGGGATGGCTCATCTAAGACCCGTCTATGTGGCCTCCCTTTTGAGGGTTCCCTCCTTTTTGGTGCTGGCCTAGACCAAGCCCTTGCTAGGTCGACCGAAAAGGGGAAGAAATTCCCTACTAAACCGAGGAGGGATAGGAAGAGGTTTTTTCGTGGCCCCCAGGCAAAGAACCGCTTCTCGGAGAAAAAGGTCTCCCCTAATAGACGTTGGGGGGCTGGGAAGGATAAGCAGAAGTCAGGCATTCTCTTTTCCAGCCAGAAGTCAAGCGACAAGACCTCCAAATGACATTCCAGTGGGGGGAAGACTTTCCCACTTTGTCCCTCAGTGGGAAAGGGTCACTCAGAGCCCCCATATTCTACAGATCATAAAAGAGGGTTACAGATTAGAATTTCTTTCCTCTCCTCCCACCAAATTTCTCTTGACCCACCTTCCCAGGGATCCTGGCAAGGCAGCAGGAGTCCTACAGAATATAGAAGAACTGGCCAGGCAGGAGGTCATAGTGCCTGTTCCAGAGGGCCAGCAGGGTCAGGGGTTCTACTCCCACATATTTGTGGTACCAAAGCCCCCAGGAAGATATCGCCTCATCATAAATCTAAGGCATCTCAACGTCTTCCTGCGGTACAAGAAGTTCCGCATGGAGAGTGTTTATTCTCTCAGGAGACACCTTCTCAGGGACGTGTTCATGGTAACCTTGGATTTAAAGGACGCCTACCTTCACGTCCCTATATTTCAGAACCATCAGGTCTTCCTAAGATTTGCAATTGCCTCTCCAGAGGGAGTTCAGCATTGGCAGTTTGCGGCCCTCCCCTTCGGGCTGGCATCCAGTCCAAGGGTTTTTACAAAGATCCTGGCAGAAGTAGTGGCCTTCCTGCATCTCCAGGAAGTAGCGCTGATTCCCTATTTGGACGACATTCTGATTTACAATCAGAATCGGGATCAGCTCCTTTTGGATCTAGCCAGGGTAGTGGAGACCTTAGAATCCCTGGGATGGATCATCAGCAAGGAAAAATCCTCACTGATTCCGGCCCAGACGAAAATGTATCTGGGATTCCTGGTGGATTCCGCGCAACAGAAGTTAGTTCTACCCCAGAGCAAGGTAGAGGGTATAATTTCAGCGGTCCTTTCTCTGTTAGAGGCAAAGACCTCTCCATACAGAGGGATTATGAGGGTGCTGGGCCTGATGACGGCAGCTATCCCAGCAGTTCCTTGGGCACAGCTGCACTCCAGGACCCTCCAGCACTTCCTCCTTTCCTCTTGGGACAGGAAAGGGGTTTCTCTAGAAGTAGAAGTGGCCATTCCGATCGAGGTAAAGGATTCTCTTCACTGGTGGCTTCACCCTCAGAGGCTTCAGGGGGGCCTCCTTTGGAGTCAGCTTCAGCCGCTCAGGATAACAGACGCAAGTTCCTGGGGGTGGGGGGCCCACCTGGAGGATCTAACAGCCCAGGGTTCCTGGGACGTGAGTCAGAGAAAGACATCCTCAAATTTTCGAGCACTTTTGGCCATCGGGGAGGCATTAAAGGCTTTCGAAAGGAGGATCAAGGACCAGGAAGTTCAGGTCCTATCAGACAACGCCACGGCAGTGGCATTTGTCAATCATCAGGGGGGCACTAGATCTCCAACTCTACTGGCTCTATCTTTAGAGATCATGGGCTGGGCGGAGCATCGGATTATCTCCATTTCTGCAGTCCACATAAAGGGGTCCCTGAATGTAGAGGCAGACTATCTCAGTCGTCAGCCGATTCTTCAGGGAGAATGGGAGTTGAATCCAGAGGTATTCTCCCTGGTATGTCGGCAGTTCGGCGATCCAGAGATAGATCTGTTCGCCCGCAGAAAGAACAGAAGGGTAAAGAGATTCTTTTCCCTTGCCCGAGAGGGGGGCTCAGAGGGGATAGACGCCTTGGCCCAGGTTTGGGACTTCCGGTTGGCCTATGCCTTCCCCCCCCTGGGGCTTATTCCGAGGGTTCTTCAAAAGCTGTTTCTCTCGGAAGGCGCCCTGATTCTGATAGCTCCTTGGTGGCCCAAGAGAGCTTGGTTTCCAGCCCTGCAGGGTTGGTCCATAGCCCCGCCTCTACACCTTCCTGTTCGGCGCGACCTTCTCCTTCAGGGTCCAGTTTGCCATCCAGACCCCAGCTTCTTCAGGCTGACGGCCTGGCTCTTGAAAGGCAGAACCTGCGGGAGAAGGGCCTGTCGGACAGAGTAGTGGATACTCTCCTCCTTAGTAGAAAGCCGGTCACAAGGCGTATTTACGCTAAGACCTGGGGGATTTTTTCTCGCTGGTGTCAGGTGAGAGGGACTTCACAGCAAGAGATCCCGGCCATTCTGGAGTTTCTCCAGGATGGAGCAGAGCAGGGGTTGGCAACCAAGACACTTAAAGCACAGGTCGCAGCCTTATCCTGTTTTTTGGAGAGACGCTTGGCACTAGATCCTCTGATCAAGAGGTTCCTTTTGGTCAGAGAGAGGTTGTCCCCTGTCCAGGTGTCTAGGTTCCCACCATGGGATCTTACCTTGGTGTTAGAGGGCTTAACAAGGCCCCCCTTTGAACCAATAGACCAGATCCCCCTCAGGATTCTCACCTTTAAGTTGGCCTTTCTGCTTTCTATTACATCAGCCAGGAGAGTAGGCGATATTCAGGCTTTTTCAGTCAAGGAACCATACTTTCGTTTATTTGAGGACAGGGTTATACTTAGGCAGGACCCCCTGTACCTCCCTAAGGTAGCATCCAGGTTCCATAGGTCTCAAGAAGTAGTGCTACCTTCCTTTTGTAATAATCCCCAAAATGAGAGGGAAATTTCTTTTCACTGTCTGGACGTCAGACGTTGTTTATTATCCTACTTAGAAAAAGTTAAGGAGTTTAGAAGGTCCAGCCATCTTTTAGTTAATTTTTCTGGCCAAAAGAAGGGCCAACAAGCCTCCAAAGCATCCATAGCTAGATGGATTAAGCATGCCATTGCTTTAGCCTATGAGCAGTCAGGTAATGCAGTTCCTAGGGACCTGAAAGCTCATTCCACGCGATCTCTGGCAACCTCTTGGGCAGAAAGGGCCGGAGCTTCAGTGGAGCAGATATGTAGAGCCGCTACATGGACAAGCCAAAACACCTTCCTGAGGCATTACAGGGTGGAGTTACTGTCCCCTCAGGATCTGGCATTTGGCAGGAAGGTCCTGCAAGCGGTTGTCCCGCCCTAAGGTAGGCCTGAGCTACTTGCTCCTCTCTCAGGGTGCCGTCCTGGAAGACGACTTGAGAAAATGACCAGTTACACTTACCGGTAACTGTGTTTCTGGGAAGTCTTCCAGGACGGCAGGCCTACTTCCCACCCGTTCTCTTTAGGTTTAAATTAAGGTATAGAGTGTGGTGGTGTGGTGTGGTTTTCTTCACTCTCGTGCACTGGTGTGGGTCAATACTTTGTCACAACTGAGGAGCACGGGGAGGGGCGGGGGCTTTTAACCTCTTTGATTGATTGTGTTTCCTGTCAGGTGGACCAGTCATCTCTCAGGGTGCCGTCCTGGAAGACTTCCCAGAAACACAGTTACCGGTAAGTGTAACTGGTCATTTTTACCGTAGAACAGTGAAAGTAATATTTACAGTAGTAAAAAATATAAAAAATCTGCGCTTGGTAACAAAAATTAATTTAAAAAAATGTGCAGCGCTTAACCTATGAAAATAAAAATGTGACTTAATATATAAAAATTTATAAACTTTGGCAAAAAAACCAAAACAATCAAAATATTAGTGAATCCAAATACAGTGAAAATCAATAGTGAAAAAGTATTTTCAAAAGTTAATTATCAAATAAAAAAACCTTCATCAGTAATCCAAAAGTCCAATACATTTGAAAAAAATTGTTTGTGAAAAAATTCAAAAAGTGTATAGTAGAGCTACACAGTATAAATGTCCTATGTGAGTGAACAAGAAAGTGTGGTTGATCTTTGTTCAAACAAAAAATAGTGCTTGACCACGTGGACCCTTCACTGCTATAGGTCAGTAATGAATGGAGGCTTACCAGATCAACGGTCGGTATACGCAAATACGGTCATCCAGACGGTTCGATGCGGAAAGCTGGAAAACGACCCAGTCCCTCAGATGTTCCACAATCACCGAATCCGTTTGAATCCTCTCGTGAGCCAGTCTGAGAAAACGTAGGAGTTTCGATACAGGAAGCCGGAAGACAACCCACACCTTCGAATGTCTCGTAGTCACCAAGTCCGTTCCGGTCCTCTCAAAAGTCTTGGAGTATCATATTGTAAAGACAAAAATAAAAGTGCGCCAAATCGTGTGATAAAGTTTAAACGCGTAAATCTTTATTCCACCGAATAATTTTAAGCGCTAAAGAATGACTCCACTGAGCCATACAAAAAATGAACGCATCGTTAGCAAATTGTTTATTTTTTAATTTGCTAACGATGCGTTCATTTTTTGTATGGCTCGGTGGAGTCATTCTTTAGCGCTTAAAATTATTCGGTGGAATAAAGATTTACGCGTTTAAACTTTATCACATGATTTGGCGCACTTTTATTTTTGTCTTTACAATATGATACTCCGAGACTTTTGAGAGGACCGGAACGGACTTGGTGACTACGAGACATTCGAAGGTGTGGGTTGTCTTCCGGCTTCCTGTATCGAAACTCCTACGTTTTCGCAGACTGGCTCACGAGAGGATTCGAACGGATTCGGTGATTGTGGAACATCTGAGGGACTGGGTCGTTTTCCAGCTTTCCGCATCGAACCGTCTGGATGACCGTATTTGCGTATACCGACCGTTGATCTGGTAAGCCTCCATTCATTACTGACCTATAGCAGTGAAAGGTCCACGTGGTCAAGCACTATTTTTTGTTTGAACAAACAAAGATCAACCACACTTTTTGTTGTTCACTCACATAGGACATTATTTATACTGTGTAGCAGCTCTACTATACGCTTTTTGAATTTTTTCACAAACAATTTTTTTCAAATGTATTGGACTTTTGGATTACTGATGAAGGTTTTTTTATTTGATAATTAACTTTTGAAAATACTTTTTCACTATTGATTTTCACTGTATTTGGATTCACTAATATTTTGATTTTTATTGTTTTGGTTTTTTGCCAAAGTTTATAAATTTTTATATAAAGTCACATTTTTATTTTCATAGGTTAAGCACTGCACTTTTATCTTTTAATATTTACAGTAGTGATTTGCTTTTTGTACTATAAAGGGCTCATTTTAGTTTTTTACCCCATTGTTACTGGCCGATTAATCGATTAATTTCCGATTAATCAATTAGTTTCAGTGTATGTATGTATAATATATATTTTTCTATGGAGGTTTTTAAGTACTGAAGTTTGGCACCATAAGTGTGCGCTATTTTAATGCGTGACATCTATTTAATCGGCGTAACATCTTTCACATTATACAAAAAAGGGCTAACTTTTCTGCAAAAAAAATGTATGCTTCAGTGTGTTCTAGTTCCCTAAATTCACCCCCCCCCCCCCCTGTACCGTATTTGGAATGTGTTGAGATTGTTGGGTAAGGCAGGGAGTTTTGAACTACCTTAACTTCTGTCTTAAGAGAAGTATGTGTTTGTTTTTTATTTTTTATTCCTACTAAAGTATGGCTGATGTTGCATCTGTCCCCCACCATCTCTGCATGGAGAACCGAGCCATCGAACATTGCCGATGGCTCAGCTCCTCTCCTCCTCTCTGCTTCTCGGTGCTCATTGGCATGGGGAGCGGCCATTGACTGTCATCAATCATGGCAGCCAGCAGGTCCAGACTTGGGAAGTCGAGATGACGCGCTACCTCAACTCATGGCAGTGACGTCAGTGGAGATCAGTCTTCAGATGGCTCTCCGCTTAAAACGAGTCACGAGAGTGCAAAACTTCTGTGACCCAGAGGATAAGCCCAGCCTAAACAGCTCAGGCTGTACTTCTCCTTTTAAATGTATAGGTTGGGGCAATCTTTTGTAAGTGCAGCTATAGAACATTCAATAGAATAGTTACCAGGAAGCTTATCACTTTTTTTTTTTTTTTTTTTTTTTTCCTTCATTTTCTATACCAAAACTGCTAAAATATATATAGTGGAGGTTTTAAAGTTGCACATTTCAAAGCTGTTAACGTGACAATGTTTGTTTGTTTTTGTATAGAATAAAAGGGACGAGCACTTGTTAAAAAGGAGAAACGTTCCCCAGGAAGATGTCTGTGAGGACTCGGATGCTGATGCAGAATTCAAAGTGGTAATCTATTTATTTTTTATTAAGTCAGGTATGTTGCAGGCTTGGTTGTCGGCTCTTCTTCCTGTCCTGCAAAATAGCTGAATTTATATATTTGCATATTAATACAAACCTCTGCAGGTTTACAGCTACAGTGCCTTGCAAAAATATTCCCTATTTTTACATTACAGCCTTTAGTTCTGTGTGTGTGTGTGTGTGTTGTTTTTTTTTTATTTTTTTTTATCTGTGATGGATCAGAACACAATAGTCTTGGTGAAGTAAAATTAGAAAAAATATACATAACATTTTTCAGAAATAAAAAAAACTGATAATTGAGATGTGCGTCTGTATATATTCACCCCCTTTTATGAAGGCCATAAAAAGCTCTGGTGCAACCAATTACTTTGGGAAGTCACATAATTAGTCAAATGTCCACCTGTGTGCAATCTAAGTGTCACATGATCTGTTATTGCATATACACACCTTTTTTTTTAAAGGCCCCAGGGGCTGCAACACCTACGCAAGAGGCACCACTAACCAAACACTGCCATGAAGACCAAGCCAAGGAACTCTCCATACAAGTAAGGGACAATGTTGTTGAGAAGTACAAATCGGGGTTAGGTTATTTAAAAAAAAAAAAAAAAAATCCAAATCTTTGATCCCTAGGAGCACCATCAAATCTATCATCAAATGGAAAAGAACATGGCACAACACGACAATAAGCCATACGCTCCATGGAGTTGGGCTTTATAGCAGAGTGGCCAGGAGAAAGCCATTACTTTCGGCAAAAAACAAAATGGCACGTTTTTGAGTCTGCGAAAAAGACATTTGGGAGACTCCCAAAATGTATGAAGGAAGGCGCTCTGGTCTGATGAGACTAAAATTTAACTTTTTGGCCATCAAAGAAAATGCTATGTCTGGCACAAACCCCATCACATCACCCAAAGAACACCTTTACTACAGTGAAACGTGATGGCAGTATCATGCTGTGAGGATGTTTTTCAGCAGTCGGGACTGGGAAACTGGTCAGAGTTGAGGAAAAGAGGGATGGTGATAAATACAGGGATATTCTTGAGCAAAACCTGGCCTAGTCAAAGCCCAGACCGTAATCCAACAGAATCTTTGGTCAGACTTGGATTGCTGTTCACAAGCGCAAACCATCATACTTGAAGGAGCCAGAGCCGTTTTGCAAGGAGGAATGAGCAAAACCCAGTGGCAAGATGTGGCAAGATCTTTTTCTTTCGTTCACTGACTGACACAGCTCCATTATTCTTGACCATAGGGTTGGTACGCCACATTCTAGGCAGAACACGTTATACATGTGAAAAAAAAAAACTGAACTTTCTAGTTCTGCCCAGGGGGAGGTCCCTTCAGTAACAACCCCCCGGCCTGCTTCCTGCAGCTTCAGTGTGTGTGTTTTTTTTTTCCTTTTTTTTTTTTTTCCTTTTTTTTTTTTTTTTTTTTAAATGGTCGGCTCCTCTGGTCATGGACCCCCCAGTATTCAGGTTATATAAAGTAACCACGATCCCGGTAGAGGGGACTCCAGCATTTAAGGACCCAATGGACTGGAAGGCAGAGGCAGTGGCCTGTTCCTTGTTTACGGTTGTGGGGTCGGCAATGTGACCAGTACTGGCCTCAGCACTTGTGTCGCAGACACTTACTGAGTGGGCAAAACTTTTGCACTGTGAGTTGGGCAAGCAACATGCCTCCCCTGTCTGCGCGGAACTAGCAGACCAGTAAGTGCAAGGCCTTAAGTACGTTTGTGACATGGCCCTGGATACGCTTCCTTTGTTATCCAGGGCTTCAGTGTCAGCAGTGGTTCTGAGGCGCCTGATTTGGCTAAAATGCTGGTCTGCGGACCAAGCATTTTAAAAATAAATAAATAAATAAAAACCATGACTGATCTACCCTTCCTTCCTTTGGAGCCTCGTTGGATGACATTAAGAATGCCACAGGGGGGGAAAAAGTACCTTACTCCCACAGACCAGCAAGACTAAGGAGCCACACTGCAGGCAAGGGCCCTCATTTTCTGCTCGAGGCTTTTTCGTCTGCCCGTGGCTTCGGCTAAACGCTCCCAGCCCGACCTTCATGCGAGCAAAATTGCTACCGCATGAAGGTTTGCCTCGCCCGGCTCTAGGGTGGTGGGGGGGAGGGGTCGCTTTCCGGAGTTTGCAGCCCGGTGGACCTCTCGGCTGTCTGACCAATGGGTCTATGAACTGATTTCCTCTGGCTAGAAGATAGCCCCTCTCTTGCCCACCAAACAGATTCTTCCCCTCCAGCATACCCTTACTCCTGGCTCGCCGGGAGGACCTAATGGGAGCGGTAAGGGACCTGCTAAGTCGCGGGGAGATAGTGCCTGTTCCAGAGTCGGAAAGGTTCCAGGGGTTCCATTTCAAACTGTAGTCCCCAAAAGAAGGGGTACGTCCAATCTTGGACCTGAAAGCCCTCAGTTGCTTTGTAAAAGTAGAGGTTCAGAATGGAATCAGTTCGCTCAGTGGTAGCTGCACTCCATCAAGGGGACTCCCTGGCATCTTTGGACATTCAGGATGGGTACCTGCACATACCCATATGCCTCTGGCATTGGAGGTTTGCAGTTGGGAAAGCCCACTACCAGTTTGTGGCTCTCCCCTTTTGGCTTGGCATCAGTTCCCTGAGTCTTACCAAGGTATTGGCTCCAATTTTGGCGTTCTAGGCGATCTCTTCATGAGAGCATCTTCCGCCTCCAGAATTAGGAGGCTGTGGCGCTCACCATGCAAACCCTGCAGGATTTTGGATGGTTGTTGAACCTAAAGAAGTCAGTGTTTATAATAACTCAGCACTTGGAGTACCTAGGCCTATTGCTGGACTCTATGGAAGCAAGAGTGTTTCAGACAAACTGCATACTCTGAGCCATGGTAAAACTATTGATGAACCGCAGGTGGTCATCGTTACGCTTTTGCATGCAAGTCCTGGGGCTCATGGTGGCCTCTTTCGAGGCAGTGCTGTATGCCCAGTTTTATACCAAAGTCTTGCAGAAGGAGAACTTGATGAAATGGGACAAATCTCCTCCTTTTTTTATCCCTGGATTAGCAGATTCAGGCAAGCCAATCGGTCAGGGACTCCCTGCTCTGGTGGCCGAGGTCCCCGGCACTTCGGTCCGGGAAGTCGTTCCTACCTCTACATTGGACAGTGATCACAATGGATGCCAGCCTGACTAGCTGGGGTGGAGTACTGGGAGTACAGTCGACCCAGGGCCTCTGGTCGGGGGAGGAATCCAAGTTGCCGGTCAATGTGCTCGATCTTCGAGCGATCAGACTATGCCTCTCCGTGGTCAGAGACTACGAGGGTGTCCGATCAGGATCTAGTCAGACAACGCCACAACGGTGGCATATGTCCGCCAAGGAGGAACAAGAAACTCTGCTGCAGCATGGGAGATCGCTCATATCCTTCAGTGGGCAGAGTGACATGTACCGGCCAGGCGGACTATATAAGTCGCCAGATGCTGGACCCAGGAGAATGGGCGCTGCATCCGGAGGTGTTCAGGCTACTGTGCCTGCGATGGGGCACACCAGACGTGGATCTCCTGGCTTCCTGTCTCATTTGGAAGGTGCTGAGATTCGTATCCAGAATAAGAGATCCTTGGGCAGACGCATCAAACGCGTTTGTGGCTCCGTGGGATCGGTACTGATCTGTGCCTTTCCTCCGCTAAAGCTACAACCACGTCTGCTCCGCAGAGTGGAGATTGAGGGGATTCCAGTAATTCTGATTGGCCTTGGTGCCCCTGGTACGCCGACCTAGTACGCCTGGTTAAGGATGCTCCCTGGAGACTACCGATGCGAGAAGACCTTCTGTTTCAAGGTCCGATTCTCCATTCTGCTTTACTATCGCTGATTTTAATGGCATGGCTGTTGAGAGCCAGGTGCTAAGGAACCGAGGCCTACCGGACTTGGTGATTTCAACTATGTTGAGAGCACGGAAATCTTCTCGGAAGATATAACATTGTACCCGGAAGGCCTACATCTCCATGTGTGAAGAGAGAGGATGGTGTCTGCACCTATTCAGTTTCCAGGGTCCTGCTGTTTCTACAGCGAGGAGTAGACCAGAAATTGGCTTTAAGCATAATTTTAAAGGACAAATATCAGCCTTGGCTGTCTTTTTCTTCAGTGACACCTGGTGGCTCCTTCTCTAGTGAGCACTTTTATTTAGGGGGTCCGGCATGTAGTTTCTCCTGGTGCGTCCACCTTTACCCCCGTGGAATCTGAACCTGGTGTTATCGGCTCTTCAGAAACCACCGTTCGAGAACATCAGAGAAATTACCTTGGCCACTAGAAAGACCACTTACTGGGAAAGTCATTACATCGGCCAGGAGGGTTTCGGAACTGGTGGCCTTGTCTTGCAAGTCGCCCTATCTGGTTATCCATCAGGATAAGGTGGTGTTGCGTCTGCAACCTTTTCTGCTGAACGGGGTTTCAGCGTTTTACATCAATGAAGACATTGTGTTACCATCTCTGTGTCCTAAACCGACACATCCTAAAGGAGGTGGCCCTTCATTCCCTAGACATGGTCCGGGCTCGAAGGGTGTTTTTGTCTGCCACAGCTCCCTTTCGGAAGTCAGACTCTGTTAGTTTTCGGTAGCTGGTCCGAAAAAAAAAAAAAAGGTATGACTGTCTCGTCGGCCACTATTTCCAGGTGGATCAGACAGATTTTGATACAGGCCTATGCCTTGAAGGGGGCAGGTGCCCCCCTTTCCTGTCACGGCCCCTGCCACCAGGGCAATTCTAACCACCTTGGGCTTTCCGACATTAAGCGCCAGTCACTCAAGTGTGTAAGGCAGCGACTTGGTCGTCCGTTCTCATGTTTACCAAATTCTACATGGTGGAAGTAAGCGCATCGGCTGATGCCTGTTTTGGCCGCAAAGTTTTTCAGGCAGCCGTGTAATGTTGCAAATTGCACTTCCTTTTTTTTCTATTTTCTTTAAAAAAAGAATTTGCTTTTGCGTATAATGCACTGTTGCATTGTTAACCGCATGTCCTGCGGCTAGATAAGGTGATGACTCCCCTGTTGGGGAGCACTTCTGGTTGTGGGTGAAGTTTATGCTGTTCCAACCCCTCATTATGACACTGCTTGGGGACATCCCTATGGTCAAGAATGGAGCTGTGTCAGTCAGTGAACGAAAGAGAAAATAGAATTTTTGTACTCGCTGTAAAATCCTTTTCTCTGAAGTTTGCTGACTGACGCAGCACCCTCCCCTCCTATTGATTTGTTATACTGCTTGTTGAAGTACTGAAGCTGCAGTAAGCGGGCTGGGGGGGTTGTTACTGAAGGGACCGCCCCCCTGGGCGGAACTATAAAGTTCTGTGGTGTATGTGTGTGGTGTGGGGTTTTTTTTTTCTCTCGCATGTATAACATACTTTTTAACACCCAAACACTGCGCTATCCTTACCAAAAAATGAAATAAAAAACACAAGAGCTGCTAACACATCACTGGGGTATCGAGCGTGAAGTAAACAATGCTATATAAAAGTGTAGCGCTTCTCAACTTTAAACACCAAACATAATTGTGCCTTCGTTACCTAAGCATAATGCATGCAAATTTATATCAATACATTCAGTGAAAAATTCCACTGTAAAATAGTGCTCAAAACATGTAAAATCTTACATAAGTATTAACTACTATATGAACATATATTAGTGATTATGAGAAAAAAAGAGAAAAAATCAAGAAAACAAAAAAGGAGAAAAAAAAGGAGTCCCAATACAACGGTATAGAGTCCTTTTTGTGTATAGTATCCTTCAAAAGTCCACAAGTGTGCAGGAAATATATTACACCTCCTTCATAAGACTCGTGCATTAACCACGTGATGTTCCAGTCATCAAGCGAATTGAACGCTTACCGGAATTAATGGATCCTCACAAATTTACATTTGGGGGATCATACAGACTTTTGCAAACATATGCAGATACTTTCAGCAGCCAGTTATCCAGGGGGACCTTGAGTATAACTGATCCCTTCATATGTTGAGAGGTATTTTAACTCCAGCCAGATATATCCATAGGTATGATTAAATGCATATAAAGAAAAAACAGGGGACTCCCTGGGACTCTACTGCAATCGTGTTTTATCTTGATAAGCACTTATATTATCGTACACATGTGAGTTTTGTACTTTTACTTTTTATCTTTCTATAAAAAACGGAATTACACTATTTTTGGTCCCTGTTTTTTTTCTTTATATGCATTTAATCATACCTATGGATATATCTGGCTGGAGTTAAAATACCTCTCAACATATGAAGGGATCAGTTATACTCAAGGTCCCCCTGGATAACTGGCTGCTGAAAGTATCTGCATATGTTTGCAAAAGTCTGTATGATCCCCCAAATGTAAATTTGTGAGGATCCATTAATTCCGGTAAGCGTTCAATTCGCTTGGTGACGGGAACATCACGTGGTTAATGCACGAGTCTTTTATGAAGGTGTAATACATTTCCTGCACACTTGTCGACTTTTTGAAGGATACTATACATAAAGGACTCTATACCGTTGTATTGGGACTCCTTTTTCTTTTTTTTTTTTTTTCTCATAATCACTAATATATATGTTCATATAGTAGTTAATACTTATGTAAGATTTTACATGTTTTAAGCACTTTTACAGTGGAATTTTTCACTGAATGTATTGGTATAAATTTGCATGTATTATGCTTAGGTAATGTATAACATACTGCCTAGTCCTCTCCTGAAGGTGGCATAACAACCCTATGGTCAAGAATAATGGAGCTGTGTCAGTGAACTTAGGAGAAAAAAGATTTTACGCTGAGTACAAAAACCATATACATATACATTTTTTTTTTTTTTTTTTTTTTTTTTTTTTTTTTTTTTTCTTCTTCACAAAAAGAGTTGTGGGCATGCTCAGTACATTTTTTACTTTTGCAAATCCTCAATCTATGATTCCAGGTTGTGGGGTAACAAACCATGAAAAATGCCAAGAGGGGTGAATACTTTTGCAAGGCACTGTATATGGAAAGGAATGTGATTTGTATATTAACGGTAGGGCTGCACCGGTTGTCAGTGCCGATACTAAGCATTTGCCTGAGTACTTATACTCGTTTGAATGTTCCAATACCTTTTTTCGTGCAGTGTGATTTGAGTTCATACAAAATGGGTTAAAATTGCAAGTGACTTGAACAGGAATGCAGTGTGATTCCTGTCTGAATTGCATGCAGTTTCCTGCTCCATTCCTGTGTGAACCCTGGCTTGTCATAGTTGCTTTAGCCTGGGTTCACAGGAGCAGTGTGTGAAACCACATGTGATTTGGACAGGAATCACACTGCATTCCTGTTAAAATCATGTGATTTATTTTTTATTTTTTTGTCGTGATGAGTCCATTCATTTGGTATGGGCGCAAATCGCACCACATTAAAAAAATGGGTATCAATACTTTTCCTCAGGTACTCACTCCGATACAAATTATCAGTACTCGCTCTTAGAAATGTTTACGGTTTTGTAGCATGGTACAATGGGACTGATCTGTGTTTTGTTTTTCTCTTTAGCAAAACACATCTTTGGAAGCAATTGTGCAGGTAGTGTATTGCTTGTGTGGTGTTTTTATTTTCATTGCTTGGTTTTTTTTATTTTTTTCTTTCTTTCTTTCTTTCTTGTATTTAACTGTCTCCTTGTTACAGAATGCATCTAGTGACCACCAAGGAATTCAGCTTAGTGCTGTCCAGGCTGCAAGGTAAAACTTTTGTGTATAAAGGCCAAAACAGGCTGTAGACCTTCCCAATCTCTCCCACCCCCAATTACCCAAATCTGCATTCTTTTCTGTAAATTACTTTTATACTTGGATTTATTTATAATGGTGTGGTTTTTTTGTTGTTGTTTTTTTTCCAGAAAACTCTTGTCCAGTGATCGGAATCCACCAATTGATGATTTGATTAAATCAGGAATTTTACCAATATTGGTTCACTGTCTGGAAAGAGATGACAAGTAAGATTTTTTTTATTTAATGTTTCATAATTGAGCATACCTATGTGTTTAGTTGCTCATTGCCCATCTTTCTCTCTCCAGCCCCTCTCTCCAGTTTGAAGCTGCTTGGGCTCTAACAAACATTGCTTCAGGAACATCTGAACAAACGCAAGCGGTGGTCCAATCACGTCAGTATATATAGGAGTTGGATAAAAGACATGAAATTAGTGTTTGTTTTTGCTTTGTTATCCTGTGTGAATTTCAGGCTGCTTATGAATTGGTGTTTTAGCTTTAGGTCTTTACCATCTGTGTTCTCACCAAGCAAGGCTTTGATCACATTTACTTTATCCATGCAGTTAAAGCAACAGCAAACATTTTTTGTTTTGGCTGCATAAGTGTTATGCAAACTGTTTAGGTTTTAGCTAAACATTACCACTGACAAGGGTGCTTACAATAATCCAGATTTTATTCATGTAAAACCTTTATTCCAAAAATAAGAAAATGGTTTGCTGTATCGGCTTATAGGGCTTCATTCACATCGTCCATGTGAAGGGGGAATTTTTTTTTTTTTTATAGTATTTACTGTTCAATACGCAGGAGTGTTTTCTAGGAGAAAAAAGTGTAATAAGATCAGTAACGTGTTTGTTGCCATGTGATGACTGTAGACTAAAGTGTTGGCTTGAGTTCCACTTCAGTTTGTTAGTGTATATAAATCTGCTAGGTGAAAACAGTGGGGGGTAAAACTTTAAAAGAAAAGAAATGCCGCCATTACATCTAATCAATGAGCTGCAATATAATACTTTATTTGGTTTGGGTTTACAACCACTTTACTTTTGCAAAACATGGGGATAGCTATGCCATATTGGGCGCCTTCTCCGTTGTCACGTAGCTGCCACAAACACTTTACATGCTTACATTAAAGTAGCTCCTTTATTTTGATGGCCTGCCTAATGTAACAAAAAAATAGTGACTGTAGCATTTCTGGCAGTGCACTGATCACCTGTTGGCAAGGTGCATTAGAGCGCTAGGACAGAATTGCACCAACGCATGTAAACGGTAACCCGTTTAAGGCAATAGAATAGTGTGAATGAGCCCTTTGTTTTATTAAAGAGGAAGTAAACCCTGATGGGTTTACTTCCTCTTTGATTCCCTGCAAAGGTAAATCATAATGGACTACTATGCATCGCATAGTAGTCCATTATGTGTCACTTACCTGACACAGGAGCCAGCGAAGTCACCGTTGTCCCCTTGTGTACGGAGCCTCCATCTTATGGTGGGTCTCACTGCTCCGGCGCTGTAATTCGACGGAGCCGCGATGTCACTCCCGCGCATTCGCACGGGAGCGGCGCGCTCAGTGCGCCTGCACGCCGCGGTCTATGGCGAATACGCTGTAGACAGCAGTGCCTGGCTTTTGGCAAATATATCTCTTAAACCGTGTAGGTTTAGGAGCTATTGGACCTAGAGGTAAGCATTAATCTAGGCTTACCTGTAGGTCAAAGTGGTTTGTAAAGGTTTACAACCATTTTAACATTTTTGTCTAAATCTATGTTTTTTTGTTTTGGAGAGACATGAGTGTTAGAACTGCTTTTGTGTTTATTGCAGTCTGTGTTCTGAGTGTTACTGGAGCAGGAATAGAGGGATTTTTAAATTGGGGACGCTTATTTCAGGGACGTCTAATGGGATGGTCCCTGGTTTTGTAGAGATTTCCTCTGCCTTTTTTTATTTTATTTTTTTTGACTTGTGTTGGAACATATTACGAATTATATAAATGTCAAAATTTTACTACAGGTATTGACCAATGAATGCTTTGTGCCCCTGTATTTAACACATTGGGTTTGATTTTCTTTTTAGATGCTGTTCCTCTTTTCTTGAGGCTTCTGCATTCTCCCCATCAGAATGTATGTGAGCAAGCTGTGTGGGCACTGGGAAATATAATTGGTAAGTTTTTGTATTTATTCCTTTTTTGTATCTTGATCTACTCTCTCCTAATTGAATGATTTTTTTTTTTCCCCTCCTTTGTCTGTCTGAAAATCGAATACAGTTGGCCTTAAATGGTGTGTGTGTGTGTGTGTGTGTGTGTGTGTGTATATATATGTATATATTTTCATGTTTATTTTGTAAATCATTAAAACAAACTTATAAATAATAAACTGATTTGGTGCGTAGTGATGATCGACAGCTGCTAGCACTAATCAAATCTCGTAAAGCTTTGTGAAGACAATATAAATGTAAAAAATACTATGCTGCATTATCTCCTGATATTCTGCCCAACACTGACTTTAAAGTACCAACATTGCAGTTTTAAAACTAAAAAAATATATAGAACGTGATCAAATAAGAAAATGGCAAAAAAAAGTATATGAAGTCCCTTTTTCTGTGATCAGTGATGTGCATCACATTCTACAGACACAATTAAATATAAAACAAACTTGGAGAATATATAAATTGTGCCACAAACGTGAATCAAACTGCTATAGTGCAAAAAATAGTGATATCTTGGTCAAATAGATATATAGTCCTTGTTGGCTGTATAATGGTGGCTTCATAAAAACTTGAAAATGTGTTGCTGTATCCGCACTCGGGTGCTCCCCATGCTCAGGCAATGGCCGCTCACCTCAGAGCGTGACCTCGCAATTAAGTCTGGTCAGTCACGCATGTGAATCACCTGAGGGGATTGTAAGTTAGCTGTATGGTCCCAAACTGCTCACTGGTGGTGTGTCCCCCATATGCAAACAGTAAAAAAAACTCCATAGTGTGTTTTAACACAATTGTACAAAAAAAAGCCCCAGTAGAAGGTTCTCACATGGGTTAGGTGCATTGAGTGCACCACTCTATAATGTGCTTAAAATGCTGTCTTGTCCACTCCCTTACACGTGACTATACAAGGGAAATCTCTGCTCAAGCACAGCAAGCATCTTGCCTCAGACTTAACAGATTAACAGCCTATGGAATACAGGCATAATGAGGCTTTTTTTTTTCTAAACAAAAAGCAGCTATGGTGCCTGCATAGTTCTAACTGTATTAGAAAGTGTCTAACATTTGTATATTCACAACTACTTTAATTGTCACTGAACAGGTGATGGGCCTCAGTGTCGGGATTATGTTATCAGCCTTGGAGTGGTCAAGCCTTTGCTGTCTTTCATCAGTCCCACTATTCCTATTACTTTCTTGAGAAATGTCACCTGGGTAATGGTAAATCTGTGCCGCCATAAAGATCCTCCTCCACCTATGGAAACCATACAGGAGGTAATGCAACAGTTAATGCATGGCAGATATATATTTTTTTTTTTGGGGCAACATTTTGCTCTTGGAAATGATGACATGGAGATATCGGGTGTTGTGAGAATGAGTCATTTAGTATTATATACATATAAACAAAAATGTTAGATAATATTTGTAGTCTAATACATTTAATTTATATACATAGAAAAATGTTTTGTATTGATATTAAGTGTGAGTGTTTGGATGTGTGTTTTTGGGTTATACAGGGGGACTCTGAAATTACATTGCTGATTTTGGAGTGCATCTGAGGACTGTTGCAAACTAAGGGGCTTTCATGCAGCAATTCCTGTGATTATGGCCCTTTGTTGGGTCTCCTTGATGACCTTTAAACCCTAAATCTCTAACAGATATGCTTTACAATGTGTATCTGTGATCTGACCAAAGGGCACCACCTCTGTTTTTATGTTGAAATGCATTTTTAATTCTTGAATAATTTTTATTTGTTAATCCTGTATCTTATAGATTCTCCCTGCGTTGTGTGTCCTTATCCACCACACAGATGTCAATGTAAGTATCTGCATAAGCGTTAGATATATCTATATCCCCTCCTAGATGCTCCTTGGTGACTGTATTGCATAACCCTCACCGGTTTGCTAATATCTAATAGATGATTAGAACTTAAGGGAGGCAAATTACTGGCATGCGCATAATGCTCATCGGTTTCAGAATGGGAAAGTAGACCAAAGCACACATGGTAGAGTGTTATTTTGTAATTTAAATATTAAATCTACCATGTATTCATTAGTATAAAGTGGTTTAATATAATTTTTATTTATTTTTTTGGCCTAGAGCAAGTAAATGTTTAGGATGGCTTTTATTAAAGCAGAGGGACTAACAAGAACGCCAGGGATTTCACTCAAAACAATACAAAGAGCACAGGATATGTTTTCATAAGTGTGTGGTGCGGCAGGCATATATTGGGAAATTCTGGGTTGACATTCTTTAACCACTTACAGACCGGACCATTTTGCTGGTCAAAGACCAGACCACTTTTTGCGATTCGGCACTGCGTCGCTTTAACTGACAATTGTGTGGCCGTGCGACGTGGCTCCCAAACAAAATTGACGTCCGTTTTATTTTTTTTATTTTTTTTCCCCCACCAATAGCTTTCTTTTGGTGGTATTTGATCACCCCTGCGGTTTTTATTTTTTGCGCTATAAACAAAAATAGAGCGACAATTTTGAAAAAAACGCATTGTTTACTTTTTGTTATAATAAATATCCCCCAAAAATATATAAAAAAAAATTTCCCTCAGTTTAGGCCGATACGTATTCTTCTACATTTTTTGGGTAAAATCGCAATAAGCGATTGATTTGCACAAAAGTTATAGCGTTTACAAAATAGGGATAGTTTTATGGCTTTATTTTTTTTTTTTGCCTCCCCCCCCCCCCATTACTGCCTGTAGTGATCAAGGAATCCCTATGGTGGGGCAAAGGCAAGGTTTTTCCTCACAACCCTTAATAGCCCAAACTCTCAGTGCTTCCATGCTACACACAGTGCAAGTCTCCTCACAGGCTACTTCTAGTTGACAATGATCTAATGCTCCAGGGCTCAATCCTACTCTCCGAGGCCACTGCATGACATAGTGACTATCCAGCATGCCTTTCTTTTGTGCACTGTTGGACAGGGACCATTATTTTTAGGATATTTGGCCTTCACAAAATCCCACAATACGTTTGTCCCAGACTTGTTACCTGTTTGTAATAGATCTGAAGTTCTGAATGCCTAACCTTCGGGCTTAGGTATGGTGATTACTGCCCTAGTTTCAAATCCATCCTAAGAGGAAACAAAGCCATACTATTTTATCATAAGCAATCCAAATGGAAAAAAGTAAAGTGGCTTTTTGATACTATAAAGCAGGGATATGCAATTGGCGGACCTCCAGCTGTTGCAGAACTACAAATCCCATGAGGCATAGCAAGATCCTGACATCCACAAGCATGACACCCAGAGGCATGATGGGACTTGTATTTTTGCAACAGCTGGAGGTCCGCTTATTGCAGATCCCTGCTATAAAGGGACCCAAATCAGTTGCCTGGGTGTTTAAGAACACCGTAGGCAGGTGGATCGCATTCACAGGGCACACTGTACATTTTAAAATACGAGCTGCCCAGTGATCTTGGGTCATTTCACAGGCCTTTGGCCTCAGCTTGGATAGAGAATAAATAGTTTTGCCTCAGCAGCTCTACAAAGTTCTGGCCTGGAAGATTCATGGAAATTGAGTTACTGGGTAATTGACTCTAGTTTTAAGGTCTTCTGTGAAAATTCTAACCACTTTTTTTTTTTATTCGCTTTACTGGCCCTCCCCCCTCCCCTCTAAAGCTGAGCTTTGGAGTGCTGTACCCAGACCCTTCTAGACTGGATGTTTGGGGGGGGGGGGGGGCTGGACTGGAATGTCTTTTTCATGCACTGGGTCTTTGCGGCGATTACCAGGCTGGTACAGTGTTTAGTGGATCAAATTGTCTGCTTTCTTCAGTTGACCACAGATGGGTTAATACTGAGGGATTGAGCACTGTCTGCTGGGTGAAGTCACATTATGATTAAGCACATGCTCTGCTGCCCTGGCCTACAAGAGCCACGTGGTGCTCTCTAAACCTTAGTCTGTTCTCTACTGTCCACTTACATTTACTTGGTCACCTCTGGCTGTCTTACCCTACGCCTGCTTCTGGCTGTAGGGTTTGAGAGTTATCATGAGGTCTTGCCCTGACATCACTCCCAAACAGCTTCAGCTCTTATTAATGGGGGGGTATGCACCACTTTAAAACGTATGGATTAGCCTGTTGCTTTAGTCAGTGCTATTCAGAATTTGGGATTCTTTAAAACTGCCTAGACCTTTCCAGTGTACCTCCTGCTGTTGGTCTTCCTTCATAAACACTGGAAACATACTGGCAAGGTATTTGTACCTTCTAATCCCTTATCGGCCCTGTACAAATTTGACATGAACGTTGTTAAAATTGTAAAATATTAGCAAAGCATCTACAATCCCAGTGGTCTTTAGGGATCCCACCGATAAGCATATGAATGTCTTAAATTGCTCTCTGATCGGTCCTGCTCTACAACCAGCACCTAGCTGTAACCTTTGATTTGTCAAACCTCGATTGACTGGTCCAGGGCTTTTAGAAGTAATCAAATCACTTGGGCAGTTTTATACCCCATCATAAAACTTTAGAACCAATGCCTGTGGCTTTTAGCTATATTGTGGAGGGGTTCAAATAAAAATATATGGCGCTAACTTCAGTAAGGAAAGGTGTTGTCAAGCTGAATAAACAAAAGAATCAGCAGTGTAACATCAGACTGACTAAATCCATATGATAAAAGGAACCAATAATCAAACGTAACCTATATAGCTCTATAAATGCTTAGGAGTGGATAGCAATCACAAAGCAAAATAACCAAAAAATCGCATAAAGTGAGAAGAAAAATTGCATATAATGCCAAAGGAATGGATAGCAATCACATAGAATGCATGGGAGTGGATAACAATCACAAAATGGAACAATAAAAAGCAAGCAAAACCATAAATGACATAAAAAAAAAACCCACAAAATGCACAGAAATCGCTAAAGTGCAAAAAATTGCTTAAAATGCAAAATAGTCAATGTAAAAAAAGAAAAGGTGCAAAGTCCAATTAGTGCAGTAAAGTGCAAACGTGAATGTACTGACTCTTCATCAAACAGTTCATATAAAAGATGTAAAGTGCATGTGTAGAAAGTGAAAGATTTTTCAGATTCATCCAAGCAGCAGCATTCCATGGAGTGTCATACGTTTCCCCCACCCTCTTACCTCTAAAGGAGACCCCTAGGGTCAGAATGAGCCTGTAATCTGAAGGCAATGGTAAGCCAGCATTTGATCGATCTCCTCCGATCGTCACAGCACACAACAGATCTCTAGTGGGGGACTTCAAACTCAGCAGATGAGGTGAAGGCATGTGAAGAAGAAAAACATCCCCATTGTGCAGTAGTTTAAAACAAATTTTAATAGGTTGAAAAAAATGCTTACAAAAGTATAGGTAAAACGGCACTGAACACAGTACTTCCTAGTCTCGGCCGTGACAGGAAGTGATGACACCTGACGCAGTTAGCGCCACATTTATTTGGTTGCTTTTTGTGTGGGAACACTTTTTGTTTGCCAGCTTCTGTTGGTCTGCGTGGATTTGCTTTAGCTGTTCACTTTGGTTTTGCGCATTAGTCTGTCTTTAGTTTATTGTGGAGGGATTGTTGGTCTCCCATTTTAAGTCTTGAATAAACTTCTTGATCAACATGAGGAATCTTTTGGCTAAAGTGTTAAACTGCAAAGCCTGCATCTAAAAGTCTCTTAACCAGCTTGGCTTTTGAGGGGCAATGCATCTTTGGGGTTGTCTGAAATGCCCCCATCAAGGATGCCACAGGTGGCACTGGCAAGAGCTCTTGGTCAGCCAAAAAAGCCTAAGTCTTGGGGCCCTTTCACATGGGGTGGACTCTGTTGAGATCAGCAGGGGATCTGTCCGCTGATCCCCCTGCTGATCGGTACAGAGCAGGCAATGAGCCATCCACTCTGCGTAAACTGAGCGGACATGGACCGAGGCCGCTCTTGTCTGTGGGTGGTCAGGAGGGAACAGACTCCGCTGTCTGTCTGTGTGTGTGTCTGTGTGTGTCTGTGTGTGTGTGTGTGTATTTGTGTGTGCCTCGGTTTATAGGGGTGAATGGTTTCAACTGATCAAGTCTGCCTTTACACCAAGGGACCTGATCGGACTCTTGGTGTAAAAGGGGCTAAGTCTGGGAAGGCTCACCTCCTTGTTGGGTTCCAGCAAATGTCCCCTTTGTTACTCCAAACTTTCAGATTTCAAGTGTGCCTTTTACAGACACTTGCACAGCCTGCATCTTCGATGCTTGGATACAGAATGTTTTCAGGGATGCTACAGTTTAACGCCCAAGCCTCTCCCCCAGGGTCATTACTTTGGACTTTCCTGTGTCACTATACAGATTGGCTGATCTTCATGCAGCCTTAGAAAGTCTTTTGGAACAGGTTGACACTTCCTCTGTCCCTGTGGCAGAATAGTTTTCAGGGGAATCCACAAAGTTCAATTTTTTTTTTTTTTTTTTTTTTTTTTTTTTTTTTGGTCCATTTTCCAAAAACTTGTGGAAAATTACATGTTCAAAAGACTCATTATGCCCCATAGATTTATACAGTGGGGTGTTTTTATTTCCAAAATGGGGTCTTTTTTGGGGGGTTTCCATTATCCTGGTGCTCCAGGGCCTTCAAATTTACAAGAAGTCAAGAAATTGTGTATTTTATGTCCCTAGAAAGCCTGTCGCTTCTCCCTACACAGTGGCCACACTGTATAAAAGTCTCACATGTGGTATTGCAATAATCAGGAGTAGTAGAATGTGTTTTTGTGTGTGTGACATTAATATGACAATGGGGGTGGGCAGAATCTTACATTTTTTTTCAAATTATGGGAAAGAAATACAACTAGAAAAAAAAAAAACTTACTCTGCCTCTTACTAAATGCTTTGGAGTGTCTACTTTCCAAAAAAAGGGTGATTGTCTCCCACTGAGGGATGAAGGCCCCCAGTCTTCCTTCCACCGTGCTTGGAGGGTCATTGGCTTTTATGGGGCTGCTCAGGAGGGTGAAAAATCGCCCCTCTGCCCTTGCCTCTTTGGCCCAAGGGTCTTGTTTTGGGGTCTCCCTATGCCAGTGATGGCGAACCTTGGCACCCCAGATGTTTAGAACTACATTTCCCATGATCCTGCACTCTGCAGTGTAGTGGAGCATCATGGGAAATGTAGTTTCAAAACATCAGGAGTGCCAAGGTTCGCCATCACTGCCCTATGCTTTTGTGGGAGCTTCACCTTGGAAGGGCCAGAAACTTCCTCTGCCCTAACTTTAGTAGTAGATTTAGCAGGTGCAAAGCCCTGAGCCTGTGGCGGGATTGTATCCTGGATAGTGAAGAAAAGATGGACGAGCGCTCCTTTACTGAGGTTGCTAGTCCTGACTCCTGTTCAGAATCCCTTTCTCTAACTAGGGAATCTATTCAGCCTTTACACAAGGCCTTTGTCCATGATTCTTCAAGAATCTCCCTATAGGAGCTGTTGCTCACTTCTCAGTTGTATCACCTTTCAATTTTGTAACTTGTATCCTGTGTCCTTTTCCCGAAATGCACCTCTGCATTTATAATCATGCTTTTGGTATTGCATGATATGGGGGGGGGGGGGGAGTTACTCTGGGCTGGCCTACAAAGTTTGTTTGCTAGTGTCCAATCCTTCTGTAGGTGGCAAATATAACCTGACAGTATAATTTTCTGTGTCATCAGTGAACTCCAAGAGAAGCATTTTACTGCACAGTACAACATTCTTTGTCTATTGAACAAATTATAATGATGGGTTAAACACTTTTTTTAACAAATTTTAACTTGGTTTATGCCTAGATTTTGGTAGACACAGTTTGGGCTCTTTCCTATTTAACGGATGCTGGTAATGAACAAATACAGATGGTTATAGACTCTGGAATCGTGACAAACTTGGTTCCTCTTCTAAGTAACCCAGAGGTGAAGGTGCAGGTAAGTTGTACAAAGATTATGTAGACTATTAAAGTATTTCAGTATTTTCTAGGAATGCTAAGTTTTTTTTTTTTGCTTTGTATTCCTCTTCCAGACTGCTGCTTTAAGAGCTGTAGGTAACATTGTCACTGGTACAGATGAACAGACACAAGTTGTTCTGAACTGTGATGCTCTGTCACACTTCCCAGCCTTGCTTACTCATGTAAAGGAAAAGATTAACAAGGTAAGTACTTCTCACTTTCTGTACGTGTGTGCTTATATAAGCATCAATTAAGAGTACATGTTAATTTATTTGTAAAGGCCTTGAACACAGGCTGTCTTATCCCATTGTAACATTTTAAGTATTCAGCACATTGTCCTATAAGTTTGACTATTCAGGGACTTTTTAATTGTTTTTGTCTCCGGATGACTGTTGCCTTCCAGAATATGAATACTAAAATTTAGAGCGTGTTCACACTGTGTGGTGACTGGCTTTTTTTTTTTTTTTTTCACACTGGATAAACACCAGTCACTTAAACAGACTTGGTTTATTTTTATTTTTTTGTGTCAGCAGCTACAAGTACTGTAGCTGCTGACTTTTAATAAGGACACTCACCTGTCCAGGGAGCCCCAGGCCGATTCGTACACGGACTCAGGTGCAGATACTGCCATTCCAACTAAGGGAGTCACTTGGCACTTTGTGAATGGCCAGCTCATCTTCTGGCACATGCACAGGTCCCAGAAGGCAGTGGGTGTGAAGGAGGAGGGCTTGCTACAGAAGAGGACATAACGTTCTGCGCCATGGCTGAGCTAGGACAGGAGTACTTAATACTTCAAAAAAGTTATGAAAAAAAAGATATCCAAGAACGAGGGGTGGTCTTTAGTTTAAGACCACCATGTAAAAGTGGGTAGAAATCTGCTTTTAACAGGCTGTGACTGTCTCATATTGCCATATGGTTGCATTTTGTGATTATGTATTTGATGTGCAATATGTATATATTGCAGGAGGCAGTCTGGTTTTTGTCCAACATCACTGCAGGAAACCAACAACAAGTTCAAGCTGTTATTGATGCTAACCTTGTGCCAATGATCATACACTTGTTGGATAAGGTAAAGTTGAATGTGATTTGTGTGGTGTTTTTAATTTTTTTGGTAGCACTAATGTGAAGTATAGCTTAAATATTGTGTTTTGCATTTCCTTCTGCACAGGGTGATTTTGGAACTCAGAAAGAGGCTGCATGGGCAATAAGCAATTTAACGATCAGTGGAAGGAAAGATCAAGTGAGTAACTTCTCCCCCTCCTTTAGTTTTCTGATTTCTTAAAGTTTCCT
This sequence comes from Lithobates pipiens, assembly GCF_037356315.1. NCBI lineage: Eukaryota > Metazoa > Chordata > Amphibia > Anura > Ranidae > Lithobates > Lithobates pipiens. Next base: position 429,288,884 of record NW_027507758.1, read on the forward strand.
CAGTGACTCAATTTTATATAAAATAAACTGTTGACATGCATGATGTAAGCTGTTGGTGCTATATAAATCCTGTTTAATAATGTATGCACCATTTCCATATCAGACACAGCTGCTGGTAGTGTGCTGTGTATTGATTAGAACAGGGGACTCCAAACTTTTCAGTACACACGATACTGTATGCATTAGATCTTTGTGGGTAGGGCAAAACAGTTTTCAGAAATAAAATTTTTACTTGGATCTTAATGTAAAAATGATGGTCTACCCTTTTAATCGGGGTCCCCTTCAGAGTCTCCCTTATGACTGTTAGGTTTACAGAGTGGCTGTAGCAGGAGGGCAGGAGCCAGGTAATGAAGCATGCCTGATCCCTGCTTCTGTGAATGCTGGGGCAAACAATTGATTTCTAGGAGGTCAGAAGGGAGAAGTGGCGACCATGGGTGTTTTTCAGGAGTTTGTCAATTAAATCTTATGTAATCAGAACTTGAAGCTTGGTTTTTTTTTTTTTTTTTTTTTTTTTTTTTTTCCCCCCTTGAGAAGCTTTCAAGAATCTGAATGTATTTGCATTGTTGTCACTATAGCAAATGACTATAGTCAAAGGACAACAGGAAGGAAAGTGTAGTCATTACAGTGTAAAATGTACTGTGTAAAAGGTAAGTTTAATGTAGCTAAATCAGCTGGTGCGTTATGACTTTTCAGTCAGATGGATGAGATTTTGAAATTGATGGTTTTCTGCTTGTAGGTGGCTTATCTTATCCAGCAGAATGTAATTCCTCCTTTCTGCAATCTGTTGACTGTAAAAGATGCCCAGGTCATACAAGTAGTGTTGGACGGGTTAAGCAACATATTGAAAATGGCCGATGATGAGGCTGAGACCATAGCCAACCTTATTGAGGAGTGTGGAGGTATGTTATAAGCTTTGCTTTTATCCCCATTCTTACATTTTGCCTTGCCTACACCCTTCCCTTATTTTCCACCTGAGGCATTTTCATTGGATGGGGAATGCGACTCCAGTAATATTTATAGGTAATAACTGCTTTTAGCCAAGACATTCATGTTTAGGAGTTTACAGAGCAATACAGGTTCACGTAAACCCCCAATATACCATTGCCTTTTATATAATGGACCTTGGTGCCAGGAGGCTAGCACCAGCAGGTTTTGGCGAGGAGCTTTAAGCATCCAAATAAAATTTAAATGGCTCTGCACAAACCTTTCCCTGAAGTCAAACTATAACCCATCACTTTAATTGAACCAAGCTCGGACTAAAAAGTGCCTAAAGTAAAATGGCAGAAGTGCTGACACCTTGTAATGCCTACAAGTGCTTGTGTTAGTCTTCATTTTTCCTTTTTGAGCCCATGGATCTTAGATTGCCAGTGAAGAGGATTGCTTCTCCAACCATGTATGTATATTCTCCAACTCTCTGTTCAGTGCATGTTTAAATTGCAGGTTTTGCTATATGCCAATCAGGACAGACTATATTTTAGGCTTTGTTTTTCTCTCCAATTAAAAAGCCAAGTTCCACCCACTTCCTCTCTTCCGTCAACCCCCCCCCCCCCCCCCCCCCCCCTTCCTTTGGTGAAAAAGTGTTTTTTGTTTTGTGTGTGTTTTTGTTTGTGTTTTTGTGTAAAGTTTCACTCTACCCTTTAAAACAGGTTTGGAGAAGATTGAACAGCTGCAAAGCCATGAGAATGAAGATATCTACAAACTGGCTTTTGAAATAATTGACCAGTTTTTCTCATCAGACGTAAGTCCAATGCTTGTGTTGCTAAGTTTGTCCAGACAAGCTAAAATGTAAACTATTAACTTCCCAATTACACCATAAATGCTACACACAGGCAAGTTCAAGTAACTTAAAAATGCTTCATTGATTAGCTTGGTGTGTTTTGTGACTGAATTTTTGGTGTGTGTGTGTGTGTGTGTGTGTGTTTAATAGCATACGTCTATAAAGAATGGAGGTTCTGCACTTAAACCACTTCCTGACCAACATACCACCTAAGATGATGGTGGTGGTACTTGCAGCCATGATCCGGATATGCACTGTGAAGAGTGGAAGGAACAGAATTTTAATCGGTTACTTTGGAGGCCAGATGAGAGATCCGGGGTCTAATAGATCCCAGAGCTCCATGAAAAGGACTTGTCAGGGCCAATGCTATCAGAGATCATGTTAATCCCTTGTGATGACAAAGTTCAAGAGCCAGTGTATAAATAGATTTAAAGGGGGGGGGGGGGGGGGAAGCATTTAAAGCGCCTCAATCTCTGCCCAGTTTTGAAGTGGTTAGACTTTTGAATAGTTGCAAAATGCATAAAATACTTTTGCTGAATAGACGCCTGCTTTGGAATCCGAGAGCGATTACTCGACATCCTGTGAAAAGGAAAGGGAGGTAAGGTTAAAATAAGATTTCCTCCTCAAACCATATAGTTTCATAGTTGGTAAGGTTGAATAAAGACACCAGTCCATCCTTAGTGAGTGTCTACAATTGTCCCCATCCCTGTACATTACACACTCATTGGTCCCTACCCTCAAGGAGCCCACAATCCAAGGTCCCCATTCATATACTAGGGCCAATTTTGGACAGAAGCCTATTAACCTACCTGCATGTCTTTGGTTTGTGGGAGGAAACCGGAGTACCTGGAGGAAACCCACGCAGGCACAGGGAGAACATGCAAACTCCAGGCAGGTAGTGTCGTGGTTGGGATTTGAACCAGCGACCCTTCTTACTGCTAGGTGAGAGTGCTAACCACTACACCACTGCGCCGCCCCATATCTCGATTTCTAGGTATATGGTAATGTTAACAGCTTCTGTGGGATTGTGAAGCAGTGATTTCTTTCATCATGGAAAAGTGTGTGTTTTTTTTTTTTTTTTTTTTTAGGTTCTTCTATTGTTTCACTTTGCAGTTTCAGTACTTGTCACGGCAGCCTGCTTAAAGTGATTGTAAATGTTTGCTTTAAAAAAATAAAAATTGCCTCCACTGTGCAGCTCGTTTGGTACAGAGATACCTGCTCTTCTGGGGCCCCTCGGCAGCTCTCGCAGCTCCTCCCCACATCAGGTAATCCCCTAGGACAAGCTCTCTCCCCGGGGGGGTTACCATGTGGGCGCGCTCTCGAGTCCAACATTTGGTGTCCATAGAGGCCAAGTGCAGGATTCTGCCCCGCACCCGCGTCATTGGATTTGACGGCAGCAGGCGCCAATGGCTGCGCTATCAATCTATCCAATCAAGAGCTGAGAACCCCGGGCAGAGAGACGGTGACTGAGTCAAGCTCTAGGGCTCAGGTAAGTAAAGATGGGGGGCCAGTCACTGCCAGGTGTTTTTTCACCTTAATGCATAGGATGCACTAAGGTGAAAAAACACATAGGTTTTCAAGTCCTTTAAGTCAGTTGCTGGGTCACTTTACTAATAGGTGTTTAACACACTGGAGCCTGCAAGCCAGGAGCAGTCTGCTTGCATCTTTTCTTGCATGCCTGCCCCCAGCCACTACTAAGGCAAATAAAACAGAGTCAAAATTTGTAAAGGGATAGATTAGCAGCTTGTTAACTTTAACTCTCACTTGTGGTGGTCTGGAGCAGCTGCAATGGTTAGGGAAGATGTAAACTGACTGCTTTCAGGCTGAGGGTCCCCTTTTGTAGGCTTGTTACATCCTAAAAGCATCACCTAGTATTATCACTGCCACCTGGTTGTAGCAGGTAAAGAGTACTGGCTTGTATAGACTTGCTGGGGAGGAAGCTGTTTGAGCAGAGCAAGCTTGCAGTTTATGCCAGTATTGTGAAAAGTTTATCAGATGTTTGTTATGACTATTAAAAAAGCAAGTATGTGCATAGTAATCCAGATATCATTGGTGGAATGCTGGCGTATGAGCTATGTACAAGAGTGCAGATCTTAGTGGTGGCATGGGTACTATGTGGTGAGGGGTGTGCACTGGAGTGCAGAGCTTAGTGATGTTGCTGTGTGTGATGAACTTTGTGCTTGTGCTGAATCGCATTACTTTGCACTAGCCTGACATTTTTTTGCCTTATTCCAGACAAACCTTGTATGTGTTGCATTTATAATAATAATAATAATAATAATCTTAAACCGCTTAATAAAATTGCATCAGCCAGACATCCTCTGGCTTGAGGATTGGTGTATTTGTAATAGGCTATTCTCAGAAGTATATCACTAGCTGTTTTTATCACTGTAGTAGTTTGTCCATACTTTATTTTCTGAATTTTATTTGGTTTAATTGCTTTTTTTTTTTTTTTTTTTGGCAGATTGATGAAGATTCTAGCCTTGTTCCAGAAACAATACAAGGTGGAACATTCAATTTCAATTCGTCTGCCAACGTACCAGCAGAAGGGTTTCATTTCTAGGAAGATTTGTTGGAAGTTAGGTACAGTGCAGCACTGAAAACTGGTTTGATCCATCAAGCTTGGCTCATGGGATCTGCTGCTGCATTAAATCGGAGACAGAAATGTGCAGACTTCATTTGGATGACCGTAAAGACCAAATGATGTCAAGATGGCGAGTGGGTGCGAGTGAGAATGAATGGCAAATGTAATGAAAACTTCACACCGAATGCTTATATAGGTTGTGCAGAAGAAAAGGGCTACAGGTCAAAGATCTTCAGTGCCTGAAAGAGATCATTGATCTTACAGAGCAAATGAGGAAAATGCAGTACTCTCATCATCAAGCCTTGTAAGCATAACAAGAAACCTATGGGTAGGATGCCCACATAAGTCCAAGGAGAATAAGCCCAGGCCTTGCTAAGAAGCTCCGTATGAATGGACAGCATTGAATGAATGTCTGGACACAGTGTTGTGGAGCCAGGCTCATCTTACGACCGTGAGGCTATTCACTCATGAAGCAGACTCCCAGTCCAGGAGTGGCGTGTGTACGAGAGTATGGGTGTGGTGCTGTATGTGGACGCATGCAAGCTTGAATCGCCTTGAGGGGGATGATACTAAACCTAGAAAATCACAATAAATTCATAAGTGTTACCTTACACTGGACATGAAAACAAAGACCGGTATAGCAGCAGATTTTGGTTTACTCCTACAGCCTGTGTGCTTTCTTTTTACTTTGCCTCAGTCTTTCCTTTCATTTTAGTTTCTAACTTGTATGGCTTGTAAATTTTTTTTTTTTTTTTTTTTTTTTTTTTTAAGTTGCTTATACATCAGAGTTGGAAGAAGGCAACCCTGTGCATTTGCACCAGATAAAATGGTTGTTATGCAGTCTGTTCCATATCATAAAAGCTGATTTGTGTACAGGCATTTTCAAAGAACAGGATTATCCCTTTGCAAATTATTTTTTTCCACCTCCCACCCCCCCACAGTACAAGCGTTACCGTACGTGAACGTGTAGAGCAATGTAACGAGTGGTTTAAGCGAAGCAATCCTTTCGTTTTGAAATCTAACATTGATCTATTTGCATGTGGAAATGGACAGCATAGTTTATTTCTAGATTCATTTTGTTCAGTCCTGTACAAATTGTTTCAGTTGTGGTAGAAGCTGTGCTGTATTACAACCCTATTTGTTTTCAGGCGTTTGTTTTCTATGAAAATGATATGGAAACCCACAATGGTATTTGGTGCATATGTACTGCTACATTCAGACTATTAGGAGGTGTGATTATCTGTATAAACTGGTTCATGGTTTAACCACCTTTACTCTGCCTAGGCAGTCTGTTTTAGAATTGTTTTATCTTTTAGATGTAGGCAGCCATGAACAATCTATTTTGAGCCACTTTAAAGAGATAAACTTGGTATCTTTTAAAACTTGCATTGGCTGTACAGATGCAAGTGTCTTTATAATTTTTTTTTTTTTTTTTTTTTAATTGGCAGACTGCCTCTTTCAGAGGTAATGCACACTAAATTAAAAGCAACATAAATGTATTTGTATAACTAGCTGAACTCTTTATAAGGTGGCTCATTGTAGGAATTGCTGTGCCTTCCCCTTGAGCACAAGTGTTGCATGAACAACAAGTTGCTATGATAAAACATGCTGAGTTAGCCACCATGAGCATCATTATCTACTTTTGTGTTTAAAGTTTAACTGGTAATTCTGAAACACTGTAGAATGGATACAGATTATTTTGTGATTATAAACTTTGTTGGATTAGAATATTTTTGCAGCATTCCTTGTCATCTGAAACATGGTTAAAGTTTAAAACTAGATTCAAAAAAAGCTTGTAAAATGTAGAAGACAAGCTAGGCTGTCATGGGGAAATAAAGAGTAATCCTTACGACGAGCTTTGTCCTAATTTTTATTTTCTTCCTCTCATATTGGACCACCTTAATGTATAGACATTAAATATATAGTTTTAATGTATGAATTTTGCATACCTTAACTGAAAACCTACACATGATTTACATAGCACCAACCGCTTGTGCAGCATTGTACAATTTCAGCACTGTTCAATACAGAAGGAATGGGAAGGCCCTGCTCATGGAGCTTACAATGTAAATATTTAATACCATGTAGTCCTGCTTCATCAGCTGAAGGACCTTGTCGACAAACATTCCATTATGGGATGATTTCAGCTTTGTGTCTTGGTTACATGTTTCTATAAGGAAACAAAATGTACCAGAGAATTGATTCTCAGGGAAAAGAATGAAAATGCAAACAAAAATGGACACCAAAATTGACTGAAGGAAATCCTAGGCAATGCCAGTTCTAATATATTATGGGCAGACACTGCTAACTTGTTTAGCAGCTAGCATGTTGCACAAATTACAAATCTGCTAATTCCATGACAATGTGCAACACTTTTAAAGTGAATCTGTGATGCACAAAAAGACATTCTCTGATTTTTCTTTTACTGTGTACTAGCTACAAGTGAACAACGCATTGAGGCCGATCAGACTAGGTTAATAAGCCCAGTAGTTAAAACGGCCTCTAACTTTTTTGTAGTGGTGTCTTTTTTTTATTTATTTTTTATATATGCATTTAGAACTGAACTCTGGCCTTGCCTTCCACATGTTTACCGACCCCTCTCCTGTAAAATGGCTTTCTCTGATTTTTCACTGCGCACTGTAAACCTCTCAAAGTGCATTAAAAGCTGCCGCAGCAAGTCGGATATATAGCAAGCTGATGACATTCAAACAATTCTAATGTGGTCAAAAACACGAGGAATTAAACATTCACAGTACTGGAGAAAAAAAGTAAGCGAACCCATAGCTTCTTTACTTCAAAGGAGTTGTTTGCACACCTGTAGTTCAATTAAATGATTGTAGAGGTGTGGCTTGGGAGCTACTGATGATGCACTCAAACATTTTAAGATTGCTGTTCATAAGGAGCATCAGCTGATGTGAACCATGCCTCGCAAAAGTAGTTGATCTGCATAAGGCTGGTAAGGGATGCAAAGCCATCTCTTAGGCATCCATCAGTCAACAGTTAAATTGTTTAGAAATGGAGACTGTTTAGTACTGTGACTACTCTACTCTTCCTAGAAATGGGTGCCCAGCCAAGATGACTTTCAAAGCACAACACGGAATCCTCAATGAGGTAAAAAAAAAATCCACGTATAAAAGCTAAAGTTTTAAAGACTTCTCGAACTGTCTACCACATGCAAGTCTTTGAACAGGCAGGATGTCCATGGAAGAGCACTACAGAAGAAGCTGCTGCTCTCCAAATACATTGCTGTACATTTTGAAGTTTTGCCAAAGAGCACCTTGGTAAACTGCAACGCTACTGGGACTATATTTTGACGACTGATAAAATGGTTGCATTGTTCGGGAAGAATGCTCAGCACTGTATGGCACAAGAAGGGCACAGCTTGCCAACCGTGAAGTATTAAGGGAACATCCTCATTTGGACTTTCTTTGCTGCCTCAGAGCCTAGACCACTTGCCATCATTGAGGGTAAAATTAATTCCCAAGTTTTCCAAAATATCCTTGCAGGATAATGTCAGGGGGTCTGTCTGCCAGCTGAGGCTCGGTAGAAGTTTTGGTGCAGCAGGACAATGACTCTAAGCATCAAAGTCCACCATACACTAGCTTCCAAAAAAACGCACATTTTGGCATGGCTCAGACTTAAACCCCTATAGAGATGCTGTGGAATGATCTCAAGAAAGTTGTTCACACCAGACATCCTACAAATGTGTCCGAGCTGAAGCAGTTTTGTAAAGAATGGTGAAAAATGTCTTTAATGTTGTGCAGGTCAAATCCAGAGATGCCAAACACGTTTGCTTTAAGTCCTTGCTGCCAAAGGTGGTTCTACCAGCACTGTGAATGTTTAATCAGTTTGTTCAATAAAGAGACTGGAAAATTTGAATTGTTTATCGGCTTAAGCACAGTGTGTCTTGCTTATTATAATTTAGATGAGGATCAGATCACATTATGGCAGATTACTGCACAAAAATTGGTTAATTCCAAGAGGTACACACTTTTTCCACTGTATAAATTTTATATATATTTATTTTGAATTAGTGTGTTAAGGTGGAGAAGTGAGGAAACCGAGAAAGGGAAATAATAGCAGATTAAACTTCAGTTTTAAGTGTTTTGAACAGCCATGCCAGCTACTCTTTGGCTCTCTAGCAGTGTAATTAACCTGCGGATTCAGCAATAGCTGAAAGGATACTTTAGGCCCAAAAATATGAATTTATAAAAGTTAACTGGTTTATTTGGGTGTACTATTGTCCATATAAGGGGACCTGGCTTGATATTGAGCAATGTAGCGTTATACTGCAGCCTACAGGAGAAACTGACACGAGGCATGTAAACTGAAGGTCTGCCCCGTTTTAAGACTTCAATCCTTATCTCATGCTTTACTAGTTGCACTTGGTTGTCTTCAGTGTCTACTTCTGCTTGGCTTTTGCTTACTTTTGGGAATATTTTAACAATTAACCTCTACTTGTAGATTCATGCTGGATATTTAAAATCCTGGAAGCTTCTCCAGTCAGCCAATGAGCACTGCTAGATTTATGCTGGATGGGTTAAATCCTAAAGGTGACAGCTGAATGCAGGTTTTCCCAGTTCTGTGCTGGTGTTCTCTGCAATGGTCCTACATTCCTAGTGGTGACAACTCAATCTGTTCAGCAACCACAGAACTCTACATTTATGGTCAATCCAGTATTTCTCTAGGGATTCCTCGTTGAATGTCATGACCAGGGCTGTGGTATATCATGAGTATGTGCTGTGATAATGGCTGTTCTTACATTGCACTACAGCTGTCTCGCATACATCATTGAGAGAATAGCACTTTATTACCATTGCTATTTCTGTCTGGTTTCTATGTAGTGGACTTGGTCTTCCCTCCTTTTTTTGTTTTTTCTGGGCAGTTTCTGTGCTGACAGCTGGGCAGATTTTATTTTTTATTTTATTTTTTATTTTATTTTTTTTTCTTCGTACGCTACATTGCTGTTTTGAGTTCCTTGCCTTTTTAGATTGAAGGACTTGATCTGAGTTTTCATTGTCTGCTTTATAACAAGTGCTATAACTGGTGGCTCTTGCATCTACCCACACTACCTGTGCTGGTGCTCTGCTTATGCTATACATTATAGAGTGGAAATGGGTGCTCGTCCACTTTTCACGAGCTCTGTAGGTTGAGACAACTGTTTGAGGAATGTGGATGGCTGCTCTTTCTCTATAGCTTTGATGTTTTTAAAGTCTGCATATTACTACTTCTCGCAGCTTGCAGTGACAAGCGGCATAGAGCCAGTGGGTCAGTGAGTATTTCTAGAATAGCTCCTTACTGTAACCAACATGTCTCTTAGCAAACAGAGGCATGGTCACTCTGTGACAATAAATCTGCTTCTGACATTTACCTGCAATGTATGTAAGGTGGAAATTGATGCAGAAAGTTTGGCAAGCTTGTCTTTACAGGAAGTCTAGGGCTGAAGCATCTGTTGGGCAGATTTGTGCATCTACTTGGGTGCTCCTCCCTTTCCCACCAAGGCAGATGTTTCTTCAGTTATGAAAAGTTTGTTGAACTTTGCTCTTCCTGCTTTCAAGGACCCAGTCTCATTCCAGCAGATTCCAATAGAAGAACTTGGCACTGAAATCCTTAGTAAATGGTTTATTAGGTACACATAAAAGGGTTACAAGGGGCTATTCCGGCCTAATATTTTTTGCATCTGTTAGGGTTACTGTAGAGCAGGCGACTCTAAATTTTCTGAACAAAGGGCCAGTTTACTGCTCAAGTTTTAGGGGGGGGCACAAACTTTAAACTGTATAAAATGCCCCAAAGTGAGGGAGTAAACCATGCCCCCTTTGGTTTTAGTGGGAGGAATAGTGCCCCTTTGTTGGTATCCATGACAGACATGGTGCCATATCATTGTGTCTGTGGAAGCAATAGTTCCCCAAGGGCTGGAGGCAGGCAAAAAACACATCCGACCACGGGCAGCAGTTTGCATACCACTGATATAAAACGCTGTCCTACAAAGAAAACGCACAGCAAATATATACCTGTAATACAGAATGTGCACTATTCCTGCTGCCTGCGCAGCGGATCTCGTCTACAACACTGTGAAATGGTCCCTCAAAGACTGCTGGTAAACCAACACGTCAGCAGTGTTGTCCTGGGTCTCCTGTAGGTCTCAATGACCTTCATGTCTTTAATGTATCTGTAGTAAATGGAGGTCAGTAGGAGGAACCAGTGGGAGTTGTGGGGGACCCAGAAGATACACCCCTGAAAGTGTTTGGTCTCCCTGCAGATTTTAAGGGACTAATTCACAACATAGGAGCCAAATTCAGTGCAGGCAGTGGGGAGCGCATTATTTGTGTTCTTTATATCTCTACTGGTTTACTTCAGGAAATTTCCAGTCTGCATGTATAAGTTAAGCCTTGTGGCATAATAACTTTCTGCTCCAGGGTCATTGACCATTGTCATGTATAAATTTGCTACCTATAAACTATTCTAAGTATGGAAGACACTCCAGTCTAAACACTGGATAAAAAAAAATATACAAAGTCCGGAGCTAAAGAATAATACAGTATTAAAATCGAACCTAGTTGATTGGTTCGACATGTTAAATCTGTATAGAAAAAGTGAAAAAAAAGTGGTCCATGCCTGTTTTCACTAAAAGGAGGTCTAAGGCTGATTTTGGTTTTTAAAATAAAACAAACCTATATGGTATTGATGTCTTCTAGTTATGTGTTCAATCTCTTGTAGGGGAAGGCAAAGCATCAGGAACTCTTTTAAACACTGGAGCCAAATATTACCAGTAACCACATCGATCATATTCCAGCTTTCATTTGTTTAAAATAAGTTAGAAAACTGATGTTTACCGAATTGGCTGCAAAACCTCCCAATTTTCCGTACCTCCATCTTTTACACACAGCACCTATTGTGATGCCGGATTGCTCAGTAACTATTTAGGACCACTTTTAGCTGTGATCCTAAGATTAGTGCTGATCACTTAGTCTTGTAAAATAAAAAGTGGTATAAAATTACACTTTTGACCTAAAGTAATTGTGTGAATATGTATATAACCTGTTCCCCCTTTTAGCCAGTGCATGTGACGGTCTTTGGCGTAAATCATCTTAAGGGGAACCTGTAGTGAGAGTAACCATTGTAGGCTTTCTGAAAGTTCTATTCACTGATCTGGAATAAGTATATAGGTTAGAATGGCACAGTGAAGTCCAAACTCTAGCTCTGTGGATATTCTGGGTCAGTGACTCGAAGTACTAAAAGTGGATGATTTGCATGACAAATTGTCTTTAGCCAGCATAGTGTGATAATTTTAGACATTTTTAGAGAATTTTAAGATTCTTAAAGCAATATCAGTGGCTGAAAAGAATCCTAGGAGCCAGGGCACCAATGCCTTTTCATTTCTGATAGTGACTATTGGTAGTTTGTTTTAGTGATGTACATTTTTTTTTATTTTTTTTCTTGCAAGATTCTGAGAAAGGAGCCAGATGGAATTTTAAGCTGCCAACAAACAACTCTTCAATAAAATCCATGTTTTATCCCAAAAGGAGTCTTTAAAACCTAAAGACGGGGTAAAACGGTCCTCCCTTAGGACCCTCCCACAGCAATAACTGACACACACAGCACATCGGTGAGGTATACGATTTGCCATATTTATTGCTGTGGGAGGATCCTAACGGAGGACTGTTTTAGGTCTTGTTTTTAGACTCCTCCTTTTGAAATATTAAAATATACTGATTTTATTGAAGGTTTTTTTTTTTTTGGCACCTTAAAAGTCCCATCTTCCTCCTTTTGTTTTCTCTAGTATGTGCTGTATATAGGTTATTTGTGCCTTGAAATCCTTTGATTTTTTTTTTTTTTTTCTATAAACTAGGGATTCTGAGATGCATACGTGTCTGATTTTCATCTCCTGCTACTAAGGGATGTAACCCCTTTTTTTGCAGTCACTACATATATGGAGATTATACATAGCACGCCCCCCTGAACTTAAAGCCATCCCTGTGTATTTGCCATCCTTATTCTACATATGTGTATTCCTGACTTTAATCGCTGTGCTACTGTTATTTGTGCATGTATATCTAACTAGAATTTAGCCTGTCTGCATATATTTTGCTAGGATGCAACATGCTCAGAGAGCAAATTATCCCAAGGACAGTTCCCCCTATACAAGGAGATTTGTTTACAAAAAAATGCATCCTTTGCAGTTTAGGAGTGAAAAAAATGTAATCTTGGTATGTTGAGGAGCTACGACCATGTAAATTGGGCTCTGCCATCTTAGGCCTGGATGGGCTTTCTGCCTAAAGTGTGTGCAGATTCAAATTTCATATGAATAATCATCCTTTACTAAAAAAAAAATCCCCTTTTCATCTAGTAGGAATAAATGGGTAGTTGGCATAATTGTAGAGTTAGTCAGGAGTGATCATTACTAAAATATACCCACCACAAAATGCATATTTACATTGTTTTGTGTTCCGTAGTAAATTAAAATAGTACATTTTTAAGTATGTATAAGAAAATTTGCTTTTTAGTTTTCACTGATAAAACCCACATTTTTGTAATCTTTATTGGGGCTAACATATATATTGCTACTGGTTTCCATTTTGGAAAAACTACATATTCGTGAAGTGATCTAGTTGTGCATTTTACACTTGTGTAAGTAATGGCTCCTAAGTGACCTAATTCTAAGTTCATTGGTATATTTTTTGCATGGGACAAGTATGAGACCAGAAAATTGAATGTGGCATGCTGATGAACCATGCATACTTGTGTGGGATGTTTTTATGAAATCAATGTGTAGATACTATATCTAGTAAATATATTTGGTCACACTTCCTGCTGGCCATGACACAAGCCTCACCATTATCTGGAGTCCCAGTTAACCAAATAACTTTTTTTATTTTTTTTTCTTCAGTAAAAGCAACATTTACATTTTTCCCTTAATGTGAAAGTTTAATTTGAAAAGCTATACAATAAATTTTTTTGGTGAAGAATACTGGCTGTGATTTTCTGTTAACTATTCAGTACAAAAACAAGGTTTAGTTAAACATGATTATTTGGCAAATGGAATATACATTTTACAGTTATGTATAACTAGGGTCTCTCTCTCTCTCTCTCTCTCTCTCTCTCTCTCTCTCTCTCTCTCTCTCTCTCTCTCTCTCTCTCTCTCTCTCTCTCTCTCTCTCTCTCTCTCTCTCTCTCTCTCTCTCTCTCTCTCTCTCTCTCTCTCTCTCTCTCTCTCTCTCTCTCTCCTCTCTCTCTCTCTCTCTCTCTCTCTCTCTCTCTCTCTCTCTCTCTCTCTCTCTCTCTCTCTCTTCTCTCTCTCTCTCTCTCTCTCTCTCATAATTGATTTCATTTTTTTGATCGGTACGGACATCGTCACTGGACTCCTCCCACCCCACTTCCCCAAGTGCCTCCATCTGCTGAAGGGGGGAGGAGTCCGGTGCCATTGAAGTTCTGATTGAACGTAACGCATACGGGGGAGGAGCTGCGCATGACGTCACCTGCTGCCCTACGGAACTAACACAATTGTCGGCTTTACCTGCTGTGTTTTTATCTTTATGTGAGTAGTTTGTGTTTGAATATAAATTAAATCTTATACTTAAGCGGTGAGCACTTGGATCTTTTCTTTATACCCATGACCTGGCATCCTTGCTGAGCTCTAAGGAGACGTGAGAGAAGTTTGTGGTCTGTGTTAACCCTTTTGATACCCGCTTGCGGGACCACCTGTTTGCGCATGGGTCCATGCCATAAGGTGAGAGATTAGACCGGAAGTGGGGGGGAAAAAAATGACTTTCGTCAGTGCTAGTTTGAATTTAAAACACATTTGTGTGAAGTGTGGAAACTAGTGTCGGGTGATTGTATATAGTGTATACCACTGACTAATGCAGAGTTGCACTGCAAGGAGATTAGTTGGAAGTAGTTGGTTCTGAATGTGTTACAATTGAAATTAGTCGATTGAAAAATCGATTAATCGAACACAAATTTTAATCGGTAACGGTCCTAATAGACTTTTTTATTTTATTTGTACAAATGGCTATACAGTTGAAATTACGGGTGCATCTCATAAAATTAGAATATCAACGTTTTTTTTTTTTAAGTTCTGGATAAGCCTGGTGTGCCAGTCATCCCAATGGGAGATTTTCACACGGTCATGGATCAAAAAGTGGATGGTTTCCCTTTGGGGACACAGATGGGTAACGTAGTTGATGCCTGTCTCGATTTTTGGGGGAGGCCAGACTACTGGATATATGGAGAGTTTGGAATCCAGAAGGCCAGCAATACTCAGATTCTGGAGACTGTTCTGGAGAAACATATCTGCTACTGCCCCGGTGGGGGTAGTGTGGGATACCTTGAAGGCCTTCCTTCAGGGCATAATGATACAAGTGTACAAAAATTAAGCGGGCTAAGGGTTGGGAAAAGGCATCGGGGGAGAGAGTGGCAAGAATAGAAAAAACAATGTGGATGACCTGACCCCTGCAGATTTAGGGCTTGGTCAGAGGAACAACAGAACTATAGGACAATGATTAGGAAAGCAGAGATAAACTTTTTTAAAAAACTGAGTACCTTTTGGGGAGGGGGAAACTGTAGGACGAATGTTGACCCATCTGGTTAAGACCAACTCGTCTCCATTGGTGGTCCCCATGATCAGACTGAGGGGGTAGGATCTCTTCATATTCACAAGAAATAGTAGATGAGGTCAAAGAATATCAGCATCTATATAGTTCTCGGCGGGAGGAAATGGACTTCCAGGACGGCACACCTGAGAGATGAGAGGCTCCTCCCTACAGGAAAATCAATCGACAGCTGTTTTAAGTCCCCACCCTTCCCCTTGATCCTCAGTTTTTGATTGTTTCTCCCTACACAGCGAAAAAGCTTTTTCCAAATGACCCGAAGCCTGGGGCTGGTGGTCTCCCCCTGGGAGCCGGACCACAAGCTTAGGAAGCCTCTGGGTCTGGTAGGATATTCTTGTCCTTCCTTAGGGGTTCCCCTATCTTTTCCTTGGGGGGGGGGGGGGGGGGCAGCAGAAATTGGAAGAGCCCCTCTGAGAGCTGAAGGACCCTGGGTACAGTGGTGTACCCAGAACTTCAGGGGCCATTAGCCTGTCTGCCCTCCTTACCTTTCCAGGTGGCTGTTCAGACGGGGATGCTGGCCATCGGTACTTTCCAGGGGGATAGTGTCCCCGACTCCTGGGCCCCAGGTAGCTCATGTGGGCTGCCGGAGAGGGCATGGCAACAAGCACCCGCGTCATTTTCAAACTTCTGGAAAATGGTGGCAGCGTTCTTACCCAGGAGGGAAGGCTGAGAGTCGGCAGTAGCCCACATCCTCCTTTCGCTAGAGCGAGGAGGCACCAGTTCACTGCAGTGGATGTCTGCAACCTTACACCTCCCTGTGGGGGCACTTTCGCAGCTATCCTCCTTGCGTGTGGACCATAAGGATGGAAAAACAAGCCTGCTGGCTGTGGCAAAAGGAAGACAATGGGGAGTACTTTCCTTTTTGCCTTGGGAATTTAGCTGCAAAATCCCCAATTCCAGCCAGAGGGTTTCTGGGCATTTGAGATCTCCCCTGGGGTCTGGATTCAAATAGCCCTGAAGCTTCTGCTAAAAACACCAGCCGCAGCTCCTCTTACATCAGACACTGTATGGTGGACAGGTGGTGCAGAGAAACGAGTGTGCTTAAACCACCTCAGATGGCAAAGAGGTAGGCCATTGCTCCCCCTTCCCCATGTATATACTGACTGGTGCAGTGCAGAACCTGGGGTTGGGATACAAATAGCCCAGACACCACTGCTAAAACCACCAGACACAGCTCCCTCTTACAGCAGAGACACTGGTTATTGCAGCAGTAGGTTGCGAGCCTCTCCCTACATGCCCAGTTGTGGTACATTAGGGATGAATATAGCGTACAGAGGGGACCTGGTAGATAGTTACTTACAGGCCAGGTATACCACTGAACCTCGATCCCTTACATTCAGGGATGCCAGAACCATTTCCTAGGGTTGAAACCCTGTAGGGTTATGGGACACTGGAGGAAGGGGGATAATGAATCGCTCTGTTTAAGAACTTGGAGAGTTCTGTTCAGAGGAGTATTAGGGCCTGAGGATGAAGTATAAAGATGTATACCCGAACGAATAGGTTTCGGCTCGGTGCATGGCCTTCATTTTGCCCTGTAGGGTTATGGGACACTGGAGGAAGGGGGATAATGAATCGCTCTGTTTAAGAACTTGGAGAGTTCTGTTCAGAGGAGTATTAGGGCCTGAGGATGAAGTATAAAGATGTATACCCGAACGAATAGGTTTCGGCTCGGTGCATGGCCTTCATTTTGCCCTTTTAGCAAAACTAGACATAGCAATAGGGGTAGTCTACCCCTGCTAGGGACTTTAATCTCCTGAAGTAGGCCCTCAGGCGTAAGTAAAGCCATAGATTGGGCATGCCTTAAACCCAGGGATCACGCTTCTGTTAATCTATTACCCTTAAGTAGGCTTCCCTTTTTAGTCTTTGCTGACGTAAAGATAAAAAGGAACAATAAAGTTGTCAGGCCCCCCCCCCCCCCCCCTTGCAGTTGAATTATTAATTATATGTATAATTTTTTTTTAGTGTTAAGACAGGCCCTCTTATTGATGTAGTGTCCTTGTCTTACAACACAGGTCTCGGATTTATCTTTTTAGTGGTTCTAAGTAGCACCTACAGGTACAATGGCCATGGTGGTTAGATGTGTGAGACAGGCAACATTGCTAACCTACAAGTTTAACATGTTTTCTGATTCCATCTTTAAGAGCCCATTTCACCTAGATACTGCATTCGAAGCGGAAAAGGCAGGGACATCTGTGGAGCAGACCTGCAGATCAGCCGCATGATCCAGCTAAGATACCTTCATCAAGCATATGGAGTGGAGGTAAAGCTCACTGCAGAACCAAGGTTCGCCAAGAGGGTCTTGCAGTGGCCCCACCCCAAGGTAGGCCTGAGGTACTTGTTTGTGCTCTCGGGTGTGCTGTCCTGGAAGATGACTTGAGAAAGATACCGGTAGATGTCTTTCTGGGAAATCTTCTAGGAAAGCAGGCCTACTTTCCGCCCGTTGGAGGGAAAATTGTAGAACACTAGAAGGTGAGTGCCTATGAGGAATGATTTCCTTTGTGAACCAGGTTCAGGAGTTACTTCTCTACAAACTGAGGATCAAGGGTAAGGGTGGGGACTTAAAACAGTTGTCGATTGATTGTGTTTCCTGTAGGAAGGAGCCTCTCATCTCTCAAGTGTGCCGTCCTGGAATATTTCCCAGAAAGACAGCTACCGGTAAGTAACTGGTACCTTTTTGGGGGGGAGGGGGTGTCGAGAGATCCTGACTCTCTGAAATCGACAGGGAGGATCTGGATTCACCTATAACACTAGAGGAGCTACGGTGACCCACAATGGAGATGGCTGGCCAGAAATCCCCAGGTCCAAATGGCCTACCGGCGGAGCCCTGCAAGCGTTACAGGAAGGGTACTGCTCCTGGAGCTGTTGAGTCTTAAATTGTTCGGTAGCAGAGGGAGAACTTCCCTCATCTGGGATGGAATCTACCCATAGTTGTTACATAAGGTAAAAATCCAGTTGAATACATCTTCATATAGACCCATTTCCTTACTGAGCACAGATTTAAAAATCTTGGCGAAAGTATTCGCTGCCAGGCTAAATAAAAACATTCAGAAACTTATTCGCTTTGATCAGTCGGGATTCATACCTGCAAGATCAGCAATCTCTATGAATTTACAGGTCCTGGTAGATGGGGAGGGCTCAAGCGCCATAGTCTGCAAAAGTGACTAGTCTGATAAATTTTGATTTGAGGGGGGTTAGGCAGAGGTGCCCTGTTACCTCTGCTCTTTGTCCTCGGAAGCAAACCCCTGGCAATAGCCATTAGGACCTCCCTCGGAGATGAGGGGATTCGGAAGGGCAATAGTGGAAGAAAAAGTTGCATTACATACAGATGATCTATTACTATTCCTAGGAGATATCAAGACTTCCCTGTTGAGGGTAATGGAAATAATTAAAAACTTTTCTGGGCTTGCCATTTCGGCATTGTTGCCTGTAGACCCACTTGAAAGTCCCTTGCCTGATGAGGTCCCTCAAATTGAAATTGTGGACAAACTGGAATATCTGGGAATAAATATTGAGATCCCAAACAATATATTATAAATATTGCCCCACTCTCACTCGAATTCAAGGGAAAAATTTAAATATGGAATCCACTCCCATTTATCTGTAGCAGGACGGTGTAATTTAATCAAAATGCTATGGATGCTGCAGCTCCTGTATGTATTGCATAATTCCCCAGTGTGGGTGTATAAAAAGTGGTTTAAAAAGATGTTATTTTTAGAGAATTAATATGGAAAGAAGGCCTGGCAGGAATGTTTGCATATCCTACATTTACAAAGAGATGAGGGAGTGGCAGCCCTCCCACATCCCTGGAGCTGCTTTTTGGCAGCACAGCTACAATATGTGAGGGAGTAACAGGTCTGAATTGGTTTACGTAGGGAGGGAAATGCTTCAAAACGCCCTGCATGGCTCATTGATAGAAGCCATGGAGGCAGGTTCATTCCCCATGTTAAACCTGATGGTAAGAGTATGGGACACAGCAAAAATTATTGCTGGGGTATAAGGGGATTCATAGTATGCCCCCTTTGGTTGAACTCCAGAAAATGGGGACAATTAACCCTTTCATGACTAAGCCTATTTTTGGAATTTGGTGTTTACAAGTTAAAATCCATATTTTCTACTAGAAAATTACTTGGAACCCCCAAACATTATATATATATTTTTAACAGGGACTCTAGAGAATAAAACGGCGATTGTTGCAATATTTTATGTCACACGGTATTTGCGCAGCGGTGTTTTAAATGCAACTTTTTGGGAAAAGGGACACTTTTATGAATTAAAAAAAACAAACAGTAAAATTATCCCATTTTTTTTGCATAATGTGAAAGATAATGTTACGCCGAGTAAATAGATACCAAACATGTCACACTTTATAATTGCGCGCACTTGTGGATTGACGACAAAGTACGGTACCTAAAAATCTCAATAGGCGACGCTTTAAACATTTTTTATGGTTACCAGGTTAGTGTTACAGAGGAGGTCTAGTGCTAGAATTATTGCTCTCGCTCTGACGATCGCGGCGATACCTCACATGTGTGATTTGAACACCGTTTACATACGCGGGCGCGACTTCCGTATGCGTTTTCTTTGCTTTGCGAGCTCGCGGGGACGGCGGGCGCTTTAAAAAAAATTTTTTTATTTTTTAATTTATTTTACTTATTTTAAAATGACTAAATTGTTTAAAATAAAAAAAAAAAAAAATTTGATCACTTTTATTGCTGTCACAAGGAATGTAAACATCCCTTGTGACAGTAATAGGCGGTGACAGGTACTCTTTATGGAGGGATCGGGGGTCTAAAAGACCCCCACCCCTCCTTTACACTTCAGTGTATTCAGATCGCCGAAAACGGCGATTCTGAATACCGGATATTTTTTTAAAACCGGCGCCATTGGCAGCCGAGTAAACGGGAAGTGACATGACGTCGCTTCCGTGTTTACTATGAGGAGACTGGAACGAAGCCTATTACGGCTTCGTTCCAGTTCCTCCCCAGCGGCCGGAGGCAGCGCAAGTTGAATCGGTGCTCCCGATCGAACGGGAGCACTGGTAACAGCGGCGGGAGGCGGCGGGAGGGGGGGACGTCCCCTCCCGCTCCTCCGGCATAACAGCCGAGCGGCTTTTAGCCGCATCGGTTGTTATGGCTGGATAGCCAATCGCCCGCTGAACAAAACGGTACCGGGATGATGCCTGCAGGTGCGGACATCATCCCGGTATACCCCCCGGAAGCCGAGTACGCAGATCTGCGTACGCTCGGCGGGAAGGGGTTAAGGAATGGGAGTGGTGTGGAATAAATTTTATTAATCGGCTATATAGAGATGGTTTTCTGAAATCCTTTCAGGAACTGAGAGAACAATATGCTATACCCAACAGGTCCTTCAGGTACCTACAGATTAGTCCTGCTCTAGGAGAACAATTTAGAGAGAGGGTACTGGAATGGAGGAAAAGATCGTTGCTCCAGAAAGTACCGTATTTATCGGCGTATAGCATGCACCCCAAGTTTAGGAGGGAAGTTTAAGGAAAAAAACTTGCATTTAAATGTCCATCAATGCAGCCTTCCATTGCAGCCTTGCATGTCATTAGCAGCCTTATCAGTTTCTTTTGCAGGCTTTCTGTTTTAACCTCCCTGGCGTTACGATTATTTTGGATTTTAGGTGCTAAAAGCGGTACAATTATTTTGCATGAAAATTTGGCGTTTTATATTGTAGTCCTGTAATTCTTAGGAATAACTCTCTTAAATCTGTCCAAACCAGAGTCTAGCAGACATCCCAGGTATAATAAAGTTTGAAAAATGAAATCCTAAATTATAATATAATAAATAACTATAAATAATTGTACCAAATAATATAACCATAATAAAAATTATTCAATAATGTAATCCAATCAAAAACACTGAAATTTGCTCAGTTGCAGAATTGTCACTGTCATTACTTTTCAATATTTAATGACAGATCTCCCCACAAATCACTGTCGCTCAATTCTGCGAGTGATTCTAAATTATTATCGCTGTTTTCTAGCTGGTCTAAAATCATTTTTGATGTAAAGGGACAGTTTTGGTTGCTAGGGACAATCTCCAGTTTCCAGGCATAAAGAACAGTTTTTATTATATAAAACTGCATGCAGGACACTGGGCAGACCACTAGGGACAAAGGGGATGTGAAATATTTACATACAGCAATGTAATCTGTAAGATTACATTATACTGTATGTATACTGTGTGTATCACTTTTTGAATTTGGCGCCGATCTCCGTCCCCGTGCGTCGCAACGCTCGCAGGGAACGGAGCTCGGCTCCGTGATAGATCGAGCGAGACGCGGCTCGCTCGTACAGCGGGGAGACAACGCTGGATCCCAGGGAGAAGGCAAGTAAACCTCCTCCTGGATCCAGCGATGCGGTCCCGAGTCTGGCTCGGGGTTACCGCTAATGGCACAAAAATTCCACCCCGAGCCAGACTCGGGAAGACCGTCAGGGGGTATAAAAATGGCGCTGCTGAGATAGAGTGGATGTCCTGTGTATCTCAGTAGCTCTCGGCCATTCTTGGCTATTTTTGGCCGCACTCGGCCATTCTCGGCTATATTTGGCTGTTCTCAGCGGCTTCCGAAAGCTGCCGAGACCGGCAAAAAGCAGAAGAGCTTGCAATCGGCTTATAACACGCATCCACGATTTTCCCCTGATTTTAAGGGGGGAAAGTGCGTGTTGTATGCCGATAAATACAGTAATCCATGCAAAAACTTTAAAGGGTTTGCTCTCCAGAGATGGGGATAGATCTATCTCATCTATTTGAGTTTGGATGGGACAGAAGCCCCATCAAGTAGGAGGGGATGGGAACAAGACTTGGAGACCATAACTGAAATGCAGTGGAGTAGAATGTTGGAATTTGGCCCATTGGTTTCACTCTCCATGTCACATTTTTGTTATACAGAGCATATTATACCCCTCAAAAACCTTTATTTTTTTGGCTGTTGAACAGATGCTAGCTGCCATAGGTGTTGGGAAGTAGAAGGGGATTTAATCAATGTTTTGGAGGTGCCTGAAGCTATACTGGTATTGGAAGGAGGTATCTGGAGCTATAAACCTGGTATTTGGGAGGGCTCAGAATCTGAATGTAAGGTTATGTGGAGGGAGACCCTGAATGTACCCAGGTGGAAATTCCAGGCACGGAAGTGGATGGCACAAAGATGGCAATCGGTGTTACCCCCAACTGGTAGAGAGTGGGAATGGTATGTTAGACAAGGCCACATAAAGAAATATGAAGAGATTTAGAAAACCCTGTGAAAGAAAACAAATGAACCAGCAGTAAGAAAGGCAAGGTGGGGAGAAGGGTCGAGAGGGTTAGCGGCACCGATTCCTAGAAAGTAATTTAATAAGTAGATGGGATGTAATATGCTAAAATAGGAAGAAAGTATGACCAAGAATGAACGGAGAGATGTATTGTAAAATGGATGAATGAGTGTGGCCATAATGAATAAGAGGATTAAGACGATATAAGCCAAATTGAATGGCTGGGATGGGGAAAATAAAAAAGTGGTTATGGAAGAATAGAATGGATGAAGAAAGAGAACAAGAGGAGTTAACTACTTAACAAACAATAAGATTTATGTTTTTTACTTCTGTATATGTAAAACGGAGGGGAGAGGGGGAAATTGTTGCTTGTATGTCAATGATAAATGAAAAAGTTTCAATAGAGTAGAGTTAAATTACTGAAATGTTTTTGAATAAAAAAAAAAAAAAAAAAAGAGAAACTCCTTTTTATATACATTATCTCACAAAAGTGAGTACACCCCTCACATTTTTGTAACTATTTTATATTGACAGCACTGAAGAAATGACACTTTGATACAATGTAAAGTAGTGAGTGTACAGCTTGTGTGCAAATTTGCTGTCCCCTCAAACTAACTCAAAACACAGCCATTAATCTCCAAACCGCTGGCAACAAAAGTGAGTGCACCTCTAAGTGAAAATGTCCAAATTGTGCCCAATTAGCCATTTTCCCCACCCCTGTCATGTGATTTGTTAGTGTTACAAGGTCGCAGGTGTGTGAAATTTGGTGTTATCGCTCTCACTCTCTCATACTGGTCACTGGAAGTTCAACATGGCAACTCATTTCAATGAACTCTGAGGATCTGAAAAAAAAAATTGTTGCTCTACATAAAGATGCCCTAGGCCAGTGATGGCAAACCTTGGCACCCCAGATGTTTTGGAACTACATTTCCCATGATGCTCATCTACACTGCAGAGTGCATGAGGATCATGGGAAATGTAGTTTCAAAACATCTGGGGTGCCAAGGTTCGCCATCACTGCCCTAGGCTATAAGATTGCTAAGACCCTGCAACTGAGCTGCAGCATGGTGGTTAAGACCATACAGCGGTTTAACAGGACAGGTTCCACTCTGAACAGGCCCCGCCAAGGTCGACATAAGAAGTTGCGTGCTCATGCTCCGCATCATGTCCAGAGATTGTCTTTGGGAAATAGACGTATGAGTGCTGCCAGCATTGCTACAGAGGTTGGAGGAGTGGGGAGTCAGCCTGTCAGTGCTCAGACCATTCGCCGCACACTGCATCAAATTGGTCTGCGTGGCTGTCATTCCAGAAGGAAGCTTCTTCTGAAGATCATGCACAAGAAAGCCTGAAAACTGTTTGCTGAAGAGAAGCAGACTAAGGACATGGATTACTGGAACCATGTCCTGTGGTCTGATGAGACCAAGATAAACTTATTTAGTTCAGATGGTGTCAAGCATGTGTGGCGGCAACCAGGTGAGGAGTGCAAAGACAAGCGAGTCTTGCCTACAGTCAAGCATGGTGGTGAGAGTATAATGGTCTGGGCCTACATCAGTGCTGCCGACACACTGGGGAGCTACAGTCCATTAAAGCCATGAATGCCAACGTGTACTGTGACATACTGAAGCAGAGCATCATCCCCCCCTCCCTTTTGGAGACTGGGCTGCAGGGCAGTATTCCAACATAACGATCCCAAACACACCTCCATGAAGACCACTGCCTTGCTAAAGAAGCTGAGGGTAAAGGTGATGGACTGGCCAAGCAGGTCTCCAGACCTAAACCCTATTGAGCATCTGTGGGGCATCCTAAAACGGAAGGTGGAGGAGCGCAAGGTCTCTAACATCCACCAGCTCCGTGATGACGTCATGGAGGAGTGGAAGAGAACTCCAGTGGCAACCTGTGAAGCTCTGGTGAACTCCATGTCCAAGAGGGTTAAGGCAGGGCTGCAAATGTAATGGTGGCCACACAAAATATTGAGACTGCTCCCAATTTGGACATTTTTCACTTAGGAGCGTACTCACTTTTGTTGTCAGCAATTTAGAAAGTAATTTAATAAGTAGATGGGATGTAATATACTAAAATAGGAAGAAAGTATGACCAAGAATGAACGGAGAGATGTATTGTAAAATGGATGAATGAGTGTGGCCATAATGGCTGTGTGTTGAGTTATTTTGACAGGATAGCAAATTTACACTGTTATACAAGCTGTACATTCACTACTTTACATTGTAGCAAAGTAATTTCTTCAGTGTTGTCATATAAAAATTTACAAAAATGTGAGGCGTGTACTCCCTTTTGTGAGATACTGTAGATGCATTACACACAGAGTGAGATTGCAAGCATTTCTTTCTTTTTAATTTTGATTATGGCTTACAGCTAGTGAAAACCTAAAATTCAGTATCCTCAGAAAATTTAGATTATTATATAAGGCCAATAAAAAAAAATTACTACAGAAATGTTGGCTTACAGAAAAGTATGTCCATGTACAGTATAGTATGCACTCAATACTTTGTTGGGCTCCTTTTGCATGAATTACTGCATCATGGAGGCAATCAGCCTGTGACACTGCTGAGGTGTTATGGAAGCCCAGGTTCCTTTTGATAGCAGCCTTCAGCTCATTGTTGGGTCTGGTGTCTATCTTCTTCTTAACAATACACCACAGACTCTATGGGATTTAGGTTGGGTGAGTTTGCTGGCCAATAAAGCACAGGGGAGGAGAGACACTAAGTAGAGGCAGCTCTTACCCATTTTCCTGTTCCTGGGTCAGTCCATAGCGCAACTTCACTTTTTTCTTTTACCCCTTCCTATTTCAATAAAGCACAGCGATACAATGATCATTAAACCAGGTATTGGTGCTTTTGACAGTGTGGGCAGGTGCCAAGTCCTGCTGGAAAATTAAATCGGCATCTCCATAAAGAGTGCCAGGAGAGGGAAGCATGAAGTGCTGTAAAACACAGTAGACTAACACCAGCAGATAACATGGCTCCCCAAATCATCATGGACTGTGAAAAAAAAAAAAATGTGCATGTAATTTGGAAAGGAAGGTCCCAGAGTCTGGAGGAAGAGTGGAAAGGCACATACTCCAAGTTGAATTGGGTCAAGTGTGAAGTTTCCACGGTCAGTGATGATTTGGGGGAGTCATGTCATCTGCTGCTATCAAAGCAACCCTGGGCTTAACACCTCAGCAGTGCCACAGGCTGATTGTACCCATGCCACGCCGCTTTGATGCAGTAATTCATGCCAAAGGAGCCCTGACCAAGTATTGAGTGCATTATATACAGTACATGAACATGCTTCAATAAGCTGACATTTCTGTATTAAAAAATTCAGAATTTGGGGTTTTCACTAGTTGTAAGCCATAATCAGAATTAAAAGAAAAATTCTTGAAATGTATCACTGTGTCTAACTCATCTATATAAAATAAGTTTCACTTTTTGAATTAAATTACTGAAATTAACTTTTTGATGATATTCTAACTTTTATGAGATACACCTGTGAACTGACTTTCTCTGATGCAGCTGAGCAACACTCCTCACCTTTACACTAGTTACAGGTAAAATACATTTCCTGACGCCTTCATGGCAGCACACACACTGGGGTTGTGAGTCTGCCCTCACAACCTGACAGGATTGGTCTAACTATAAATTTGAAGGGGAGACACCCCGACACCCCTCTGCATACTCTTTTTTTTTTTTTTTTTTTTTTTTTTTTTTAATCCTAACCTGACAAGTTGGATGAACAGGTTTTTCAGAAGTTTACAGATGAATAAGCCTCTTACCGCTATCGCCCCAGCAGGTTCAAGCCTTTCCTGTTTGAAAGTCACTCCTGTACAGTCTCTAAAGGAGCTTCTATGGAGGGAATCCCCCGTTCTGGTGATCTCGGGGGGTGTCTGGATTATGGCATCATTACAAGCTTTAAAGAAGCTTCTCCTTTCTGCAGTGGACTCCCTGTATTTTTTTTTATTTCTTTTTCCTCCATTATTTTCTCCTATTTTTGCTATATTTCTTACTTTTAAAAGTTCTGCTGGTCCTTGCTGTCCTCCACAGCTGTCGTGGCTGCCATCAGTCTTTCTATCGCTCTGTACTTGTGCAGAGTCTGCAGCTGGATTAGATCTCAGTTTGCCTTTCTCCAATATAGCGCCGGGATCCTCAGGACGCTTCTGCGCATGCGCGGAGCGTCATTCGGCCGCCGCAATAGCGCCCTTTTAAAATACAGCTGTATATTCTTCTGCATACTGCTGTTTTTTTGCACATCTCCTACCCTGTCTCCTCTGAAATTCGCCAGTGTCACAGGTAAGGTTATTTTTTATTTATTCCCATGCTGCACACTCTGCATTATATTACATTTTTTTTTTATATAACATTTAAAGGAACATTTATTTATATAGAATAATATATTTATATATTAAGGTAGGTAATATATATAAAAATAAATTTATTATGCATATATCTATATCTGCGAGGAATTATTTTTTGTTATCCTCAGCCTGCACTGTCCGTCCTTTTCTATGGAGTCCACTGCCCACGCAGACCACCATCAGCAAGATGGGTAAGAGGCTCTACCTGATATAGGTAAGTATTGAAGAAGGGGAGAAAAAAAGAGTGCCGCCTGCTAATGCTGCGTTTTTTTTGGCAGCCCTACCAGAGCGAGAGCAGCAAGTCCCAGACATGGGAGAAGATCAAGCCGCACTTCTAGCAAAAGATCACGCAGAAGTCGCTCAAGATCTCCATCTCATCATCAGAGACATAGTCACTCTCGGCACAGCCATTCACGCCACAGTCGCCCCCGGCATAGTCGGTCAGATCGTAGGAGGTCGTCTTCCTCGCATCACAGCCGTCACACCAGACCTTCAGCAAACGCCTGCTGGGTATGCGGTGCACCAGCACTACCAGACAAACTTGCCTGCCGCTCTTGCTTCAATGAAGCTACTAAAGAGAAGGAGGCGGACACATGGATGGCTACGGAACTTATAAGAGAGTCAGTGCGGGAATCCATTTTGGAAACAACAGCACCTGCAATGGATGTGGCAGTCCCTAGTACGTCCGCTACAGACCCAGTCCATCACACCCAAGCATCAGAATCTTCCTCTGATAATGAAGGTCAGGAAATTTTTCTCTGGTGGAGCACTTCACGAAATTAGTCAAGGAATCAATCTGCTGGGAGGATGATATGGCTGAGCCTCAAAAAATTCTGAAGTATTTCCCCAATTTGAAGAGGTGTCTGGAATCTTTTCCATTTATAGAGGAACTCGAGCATCTCATTAAGGATGAGTCGGAGAGATCAGACAAAAGCGGTCAAGTCTTGAAAACAGGCTGGTGAAAATGTACCCTTTGAACGAGTCAAAGGTAAAGCCTTTGATTAATGCTCCCCATAGTCGATTCCTCCTTGATGCGCCTTGCCCGTCATGTTACATTACCAATCGAGGATGCTGTCTCCTTTCGGGACGCACTTGATTGTAAAATAGACTTGGAATTAAAGAAGACATATTCCATGGGGGGGGGTTTCTGCAGACCAGCTATTACCACAGAGGCAGTGGCCAAAGCCATCTCAGGATGGGCAAATAAAATAGAGAAGGTTCTACTGGATGGCATTGAAATGGAGAAAATAATTTCTTCCCTGCAGGAAATCAGACTGGCAGGTGACTTCGTAGCAGAGGCTTCAGTGGACATCATAAGGTCCTCAGCTGGGACAATGCTGGCCTCGGTAACAGCGAGAAGGGCCTTATGGCTTAAACCACGGATAGCCGATACAGCATCTAAGATTAACTGGTGCAAAATTCCTTACGATGGCTCAAATCTTTTCGGTGCCAAATTAGACTCTGCCATGTCTAAGGTTACAGGAGGGAAATCAGGTCTGATTCCCTCTGATAGAAGACCTAAGGCTCAGAAAGGGCCATCCTTCAGATGCAATCTCCCAGATAAATAGCGTCCAGATCCTACCATCCTGGTAGAGAGTTTAGGGGGAACTGGAAAAATACAAAACCTTCCTTCCTAAGGATGCAGAAATCCAAGGCTACCCCAGCAGGGGAGCACCAGAAGTCGTTTTGAAAATTCGCCCACCCACTCAGCTCAGGTGGGCGCCAGGCTAAAGAATTTTATTCAAATCTGGAACAAACCACATAGAGGACTTTTGTCCACAAACGAGCTCCCAGGAAACCACTTCCAGCCAACCAGATTACCATCCACACTATCCAAGAGAAGTCTGCTGATAAAATATGTAGCAGAATTAAAGCAGAAGGAGGCTTTTGTAGAGGTCCCATCAGCTCAGAGGGAGAGGATTCTACTCCCCTTTGTTTCTGGTGAAGAAAAAGACAGGGGATTTGCGACCAGTGTTAGATCTCAAGAAGCTCAACAAAAACATCAGAGTGGAAGCCTTCAAGATGGAGAGTCTCCAATCCATACTTCTAGTGATAAAGTATTATAAGTAATTCAGTAGATTTATCAGACGCCTATCTTCACATCCCAATCCCTCCGGCTTTTCAAAAATGTCTTTGGTTCGCCATCAGTCATTGCCATTTTCAATTCCGGTGCCTTCCATTGGGCATCTCCTCAGCACCCAGGACATTCACCAAGGTTCTGTTACCATTCGTGGCATTCCTCAGACGGAAGGGACTATGAATCCATCATTACCTGGACGATATCTTACTATTAGCAAAAAATCAGGAGATACTGCTTCCGTACCGGGAGGTTCTTCTTACAACTCTCCACAACTTTGGGTGGATTGTCAATTGGAAGAAGAGCAGTTTGCAGCCCCCTCAAAAAATGGTGTTTCTGGGAGCAGATTTGGACACCAAACTAAACGGTAAAACTCCCGCAAGCAAAGATTCAGCCTTTAATACAAAAGATGCAGAAGCTTCTATCAACAAATCATCTGTCAGCCAGGGCCTGTCTGAGTATACTGGGGGTCTATGTCCGCGACTATACCCATGGTGCAATGGTCTCAATGGCACATGAGAACCCTGCAGAACTAATTTCTCAGGCAGTGGGATGGAGTATCAGACCATTCTCATCTCCAGGTCAGTAAAGCAATCAATATGGTGGTGGACACACCCAAGCAATCTAAAGAGATGCAAGCCAATAATCCCTCCGGACCCAGAAGTAGTTACTTCGGATGCCTGCCAGAGCGGCTGGGGAGCCCACTATCAAGATCAAGCAGCCCAGGGCCAATGGCATTTCCAAGCTCAAAGGGTGGTCTCCAACATACTAGAACTCAGAGTGGCCTTTCACGCCTTTAAAAGCATTCACACCACTCCTGAGCGGGAAGAATGTGCTTATCAGAATGGACAACAGAGTGGCAGTGTCCTATGTGCAGAAACAAGGAGGTACCAGGAGTGTCACGCTGATGAAGGAAGTTCATCCTATTTTAGAATGGGCACAAATACACCTGGCAGATTTGAGGGCAGTATATGTCCCAGCGGCACAGAATATACTAGCCGACTACCTGAGTCAGGAGACACTATCCAACAATGAGTGGTCTTTGAGTCCTCAAATTTTTTCTCTCCTATCAGAAGCCGGGGGGATGCCAGAAATAGACTTAGCAGCTACACCAATGAACGCCAAGTGTCGCAGGTTCCTGTCAAGGAGTCCATTTCCGTCAGCCGAGGGAGTAGATTGTCTAATCCATCCATGGGATTTCAAGTCGGGGTACATATTCCCTCCTACTCAATTAATTGCAAGATTCCTGTCCAGGCACCGGAGGTCCTCAGTGACAATAATCGCAGTAATTCCGCTTTGGCCGAGAAGACCGTGGTTTACGACTCTTCTGCAGCTCAGTCTTCAACCTCCAATTCCTCTTCCATTAACCCCAGACCTTCTCTCACAAGGACAGTTCTTACACCCAGCCCCCCGAGAAATTGCATCTGATGGCCTGGAGGTCGAGAGGTCTAGACTAAGGGCGCAAGGCTGTTCTCAGGAGGTTATTTCTACCTTAATGCTGGCCAGAAAGATTTCTACTAATTCCATCTATATAAGAATTTGGTAAAAATTCTGCTCCATGGGCCAAGAGAAGGAATGGAATCCCCTTTCTCCAGAACCTCCTCAAATTCTAGAGTTCCTTCAATCAGGAATTAACAAAGGTCTAAGCTCAAGTTACACTCAAGGTTCAGGTGTCTGCTCTATCTGCTAAGACAGGCACAAGATGGGCATTCCACCCACTGGTTATACAATTCCTTAAAGCTGGTCTGAAGATCAAGCCTCCTAGAAAACCTATTTTTCCTTCATGGGATCTGTCAGTTGTCCTCCTCCATGCCTTTTCCAATCCACCATTTATTCCTCCTGAATCGATTTCATTATAGGACTTGACTTTGAAACTTTCCTTTTCTCATTGCGATAACATCAGCCAAGAGCGTATCGGAAATCCAAGCACTAATTATTTCAGAACCTTACTTAGTATTATTTATGGACAGAGTAGTTCTAAGACCTTCAGATCGCTTCATACAGGAAGTAGCAACTTCTTTCCACTATAACCAGGACATTATCCTTCCATCCTTCACCAATGATCAAGGGGAACCTCATCCGCTGGACATTAAGACCACCATCAGTAACTACTTATCAGCCACCACCTCTTTTAGGAAGACTGATTCTCTCATGGTCATTCCCCATGGAACCGGACGTGGACAGGCAGCCTCCTCACGCACCTCATCGCATCCTGGTTGGTGAGAGCCATTAAAAAGGCATATTCCACTCAGGATTTGACACTTCCTGAAGACATCAGGGCTCATTCTACTAGGGCAGTGGCTTCCTCCTGGGCAGCATATTGCAGGGTCTCTCCCAGAGACAATATGCAGGGCAGCAACATGGTCTTCCAAGCATACTTTCATTTCCCACTACAGAGTGGATTCTGCTCACTTGTCCTTGGCAGATTTTGGTAGATCTGTTATTAGAGCCAATTCTTCTGCATTATAGGAATAAAATATTGTTTGCATGCACCCACCGGTCTGGCGAGTTATTTCCCAGTGTGTGCTGCCACGAAGGCGTCAGGAAAACGGAAAATTGTATACTCAGCTTTCTGTAATTTTCCTTTCCTGACGCAAATTCATGGCAGCACACAGTTGCCCACCCCGTTTTGTTTTGTGATGATATATACAGAGAATGCAGCGGGGGGGGGGGGGGGGGGGGCCTTCAAATTTATAGTTGGACCAATTGTGTCAAGTTGTGGGGGTGGAGATACAACCCCAGTGTGTGTGCTGCCATGAAGATGCATCAGGAAAGGTAAATTACAGAAAGGTGAGTATACAATTTTCATTGTTAAAGCTCAAATGAGCTTTCATTAAAAAATAAAATAAAACCCTAAAAATATTTGCAGATTAAAAATTTTTTTTTTAAACTGCAACAGTAAAGACTGCAGGGCTCCAGCATACCCCAGAGTGAGCAAGCTTTGCTCTTTCTTTGTAAGCAAGTTAAAGTGGTTGTAAACCCTTACAAACCACTTATAGATTAAGGCTTACCTGTAGGTCCAAGAAATATCTCCTAAACCTATACGGTTTAGGAGATATTTGCCCGAAGACAGCGGCGCACAGCGCGGCATTTCCAACAACAGAGCTGCAGCGCGTGTCGGCTCCCGTGCGCATGCGCGGGAGTGACGTCATTGCGGCGAGAGACCCCACCGAAAAGATGGATGCGCCGGACTACAGGGTACAGCGGTGACATCGCTGGCTCCTGTGTCAGGTAAGTGACACATAATGGGCTACTATGCGATGCATAGTAGTCCATTATGCTTTACCTTTGCAGGGAATGAAAGAGGAAGTAAACCCATCAGGGTTTACTTCCTCTTTAAGTGACAGTATTACAAAATGCAATGCAGAAGCAACCAGAGTGGTTTAAAGTACTGTCCCTCAACATTCCACAATACCCAGGACAAGGAAACACAAAGACTGATATAGGTACTTACACTATATTACCAAAATTACTGGGATGCCTGCCTTTATACGGACACGAACTTTAATGGCAGCCAGCCCCCTTTCACACTGTGGTGGTGGGTCTGTTAGTGGTAAAGCGTTGCTAGTTTTAGCAGTGCTTTTAACCCCTGCTAGCGGCTCAAGAAAGGGTTAAAACAGCCTGTGTTGTGGTGCTTCGGAAGCGCTGCCCATTCATTCCAATGTATACAGCGCTCCTACACCGCCCCAAAGATGCTGCTTGCAGGACTCCCCCCCCTCCCACAAGTGCACTGCCCCAGTGTGAAAGCACTCAGGCTTTCACACTGGGGAGGCACGAGAGACAGTTTTGAGGTGCTTTAGAGGCACTATTCTTAGCACTAAAACACCTGAAAACTGCCTCAGTGCGAAAAAGGGGTCTTAGTCTGTAGGGTTCAACATTGTGTTGGCCCACACTTTGCAGCTTTAACAGCTTCAGCTCTTCTGCGAATGCTGTCCACAAGGTTTAGGAGTGTCTATGGGAATGCTTGACCATTCTTCGAGAAGCACATTTGTGAGGTCAGGCACTGATGTGGACGAGAAGGCCTGGCTTGCAATCCCTGCTCTAATTACTCTTAGCCCTTGTACACACGGTCGGAGATTCCAACGGAATGTGTCCGATCGGAGCGTTTTGTCGGATATTCCGACTGTGTGTGGTCTGCATCGGACTGTTTCCGTTGGACCAAATTTTCCAACTTGCCGGAAATATTTTCTGACAAAATGCTCCGATCGGACATACTCCGATCGTGGGTAGAGAATTCCGATCGGACAAAGTGCCACGCATGCTCAGATCAAATTCCTACATCAAAGCTATTGGCTACTAGCCTGAACATAGTCCCGTTGTAACGAAATAACGTCGTCATGTTCTGAGCGATCGGATTTTCCAACAACTTCGTCCGACCGTGTGTATGCAACAGTTTCGGACAAGATCCGTCGGACAGAATCCGACGGATTTGGTTGTCGGAATCTCCGACCGTGAGTACAAGGGCTTAGTTGTTCTATTGGGTTAAGGTCTGGGCTCTGCAAGCCAGTCAATTTCTCCACCCCAAACTCGCTCATCCATGTATTTGTGGACCTTGTTTGTGCACTGGGGCATAGTCATGTTGGAACAGCAAGGGGCCATCCCCAAACTGTTCCCACAAAGTTGGGAGCCTGAAATTGTCCAAAATGTCTTAGCATGTTGACGTCTTAAGAGTTCCCTTCACTGGAACTAAGGGGCCAAGCCCAACCCCTGAAAAACTGTTTTGGGTGGATGAACTTGACTGGCCTGCACCTCTGAGATGAAATGAAGCGGAGAGTGTGATCCAGGCCTTTTCGGCCACATCAGTGCCTGACCTCACACATGTGCTTTTGGAACAATGGTCAAACATTCCCCTAGACCAGTGATGGTGAACCTTGGCACCCCAGATGTTTTGGAACTACATTTCCCATGATGCTCAACTACACTGCAGAGTGGATGAGCATCATGGGAAATGTAGTTCCAAAACATCTGGGGTGCCAAGGTTCGCCATCACTGCCCTAGACACACTCCTAAACCTTGTGGACAGCCTTGCCAGAAGAGCTGAGGCTGTAATAGCTGCAAAGGGTAGGCCAACTCAATATTGAACCCTACAGACTATAGTTAACCACACAATTTTCTTATTCAATTTTCTTTAGATTTACCTTCAACTATGTAGTGCAAGGGCCTGTCTGATTGCATACAAACTGAAAGTGTTTAGGTTTGACCTCCTCTTATATGATTTTGGTAACTCTAGTCTAAAGGAAAGTTGTATGAGAAAATTGTATAATGTGTGGCCAGCCTAAGACTGGGATGTCATTAAAGTTCATGTGTGTGTACAGGTAGGCTTCCCAATATTTTTGGTAAATAGCGTATATTGATAGTATTTAAAATATATTTAACCACTTTCCGAAATGACTGCTACAGTGCAACCAGCCTGTACTCGCTTGTGCTGTGGTGTGCTTTGTGATCAGTGTTCCCTGGACACTGCTGATCACAGATTGACGGAAGGAGCCACTCAGTGGCTCTTTACCACGTGATCAGCTTTGTCTATTTGCAGCTGATCACAATGTAAACAGAAGGCAGTTATCGGCACTCCTTTCCTCACGCTGATACTTGCTTCTGTAGAAGGGAAATGTACACTGATAATCAGGCCAAAAGATATCAGTGTTGCCTTTTCAGTGCAGCCTCATCGACGCACATCAGTGAATGAGGAAAGATCACCTGTTTGCAAAAAACAAACTATAAAATGTTTTGGTTTTTTCACAATATTTTTATTTAGCAAAAAATAAAAATAAAATTCAGTCGTGATTAAATACCACCAAAAGAAAGTTCTATTTGTGTGAATTTTTTTTTTTTTTTTTTTTTTTTTTATAAATATTGAATTTGGATATAGTGTTGCATGAGCGTGCAATTGTCATTCAAAGTGTAACAGTGCTGAAAATTGGCCCGGGCAGGAAGGGGGCAAAAGTGCCCAGGAGACAAGTGGTTAATGTGCAGTGTTTCTTTCCCTCAAAAGGTCAACATATAAACCATTTTATATCTGCCTGGATTTCTTAGTTGTACAGTATGGCAAACAGGAATTGTATGCTTTACCATAAGATTTATGCAGCTACAGTCAGGCAATTGGACACTGACTTAAAAGAGAAGGGTGCAGGGACATCCCTTACATAACCCTTCCCACTTCCAGCTGGCATCAGTTTGTTTCCTAGTGTAACACAGACACATTTGTCATGAGGTGTTCATGGTCTGCCTTACAACTCAACCATCTTTCCTACTTTCTTACAGTATTGTGTATACCTTTTAGGCAGGCATGAAGAAATGCTCTAAAGTAAGAATGCTTTCAAACCATATATTTTGTTTACTTTTATGAATTTACAAAATGCGTTAACAGAAATAAATCAAATCAATATTTGGTGCAACTACCCTTTTTAGCTTCAGACCAACATCAATTCATCTAGGTACACCTGCACAAAGTTTTTGAAGGCACTCCGCAGGTAGGTTGTCCCAAACATCTTGAAGAACGAACCACAGATCTGTGGATGTAGGCTGCTTTAAATCCTTTGGTCTCTTCATGTAATCCTAGGCCGACCTTATGTTGAAATCAGGGCTCTGTGGAGGCCAAATCATCACTTCCAAGACCGCCTTGTTTTTCATATATGCTGGCTATAGTTTTTTTTTTTTTTTTTTTTTTTTTTTTTTTTAAATATATATATATATATAATACTTTGGTTCTAAAGGATTACATGGTAAGTGCAAGAACATGGAACCTACACGTCAAAAATAACATGTACATAAAGCGGCTTAGTGAGAGGATCACAAGCCAGTTCAGACACAGGGCAATGCCACGTCTCACATGGAAATCAATTTCAGTTGTGTAGAACGGATATATACACTATATTACCAAAAGTATTGGGACACCTGCCTTTACACGCACATAAACTTTAACGGCAAACCAGTCTTAGTCCGTAAGGTTTAATATTGAGTTGGCCTACCCTTTGAAGGCTGTCCCCAAGGTTTAGGAGTGTGTCTATGGGAATGTTTGACCATTCTACCAGAAGCACATTTGTAAGGTCAGGCATTGATGTCTCCGCTTTAATTCATCCCAAATGTGTTCTAGTGGGTTGAGGTCAGGACTCTGTGCAGGCCAGTCAAGTTCCTCCACCCCAAACTTGCTCACCCATGTCTTTATGGAAATGTCATTGTGCACAGTCATGTTGGAACAGGAAGGGGCCATCCCCAAACTGTTCCCACAAAGTTGGGAGCATGACATTGTCCAAAATGTTTTGATATGCTGATGCCTTAAGAGTTTCCATTGGGGGGTAGTCTCAGCATGGACGGATGAGGATGTGAGATAGTCAAGTTCCCGTCCCGAGGTGCCTTTCCAGCCTTAACGCACAGCTTCAACCCCACATTTTCGGCTCTCCCAACCCTGCTGCTAACAGAACACACCGCTGACAGTTCCAATTCATTCGTTGGAATGGAGTGTTACCTATGGCCAAATCCACAGGCGGCCTCTACTCTGGCTGGGGACAAGATGGTGCTGACCCCCACCCCCAGTACCCTCCCTGCTCCGGATCCCACAGCCACCAAGAAAGGAAATCGCAGAGAGGAATGGGACATGCCACCGTTCTCCCTGCATAGCAACCTCTCTCCATGTCTGCCTTGCTCAATTTCTGTCTCCTGATGCAGGGGGTGGGATATTCAGTCTGGGCCCATGCCTCTCTCTGGCAGCAACTGCCCTCTCACAGGTCCACAGCTGCAGCCGCAACAGAAATACATGCACCCAGCTTCTTGGATCTACTCCACAGACCACGGTAAGTACCTCCCCTTAGGACACCTTACAGCTCAGACCATATCCCCCCCAACGCCGCCACCGCTGCACTTTGGACTGAGCAGAGCCTGTGGGCCTTTCTCCGGCAGCTACCCACAAGAGCTGACTTTGAGGCTCTAGCAGACCTGGCAGAGTCTGCACTAAGAGGTGAGTTGCAGGTGATTGAGCAAGAAGTGTCTGGGATAGATAGAGTGGCAGCACTGGAACAGGATAAAGGGGATGTGGCGCATACAATCGATCACCTTCAATCTGTCCATACTGACCTAGCTGATCAAGTCGTACAGCTTCACCTACTTCTTGATGACCTTGAAAATCGAAGCGTAGACAGAACATTCGGCTTTGGGAGCATCCCAGAGCATGCAACGCAGGCAGAACTCTGCTCACACGTTACTACCATCTTTAACAGGTATCTGGACCGCCCTCCAGAAATAGAGGTTGCCATTGACAGGGTTCACCCTACTCTGGGCCCTAGATCTACAGTTCAAGACGGGCCAAGAGATGTGCTCGGCCGACTGCATGCCTACAAGCTTAGGGAAGAGATTTTGCAGCAAGCATGAAGTGTATTTGAATTCGATGGGGTCCACCTCCTGCCTGACACTTCCAGAAATACCCTGCTAATGTGCAGAGCCCTTAAACCCTTGCTGGAGAGGATAGTGGAGCTCAGAATGTCTTACACTTGGGGGTCACCCCTTCCACCTCAAAGTACGCAAAGGCAGTCGCTCCTTTTTGCCTGGCCTATTTACCTTTGCTGAGATAGATCCCGTGGTAGTCCTGGCTGGCTTACTGCTGATGTCTCGTTGGATCCCCCAGACCAGGGATATGCAATTAGCAGACCTCCAGCTGTTGCAAAACTTCAAGTTCCATCATGCCTCTGCCTCTGGGTGTCATGCTTGTGGCTGTCAAAGACTTGCTATGCCTCATGGGCAGGGCCGCCATCAGGGGGGTACAGGCATTACACATGGAAGGGACCCGGCTGGTCAGGGCCCATTCCCCCCCCCCCCCGCTGATGTTAAGCAGCTCATCTGATCTCCAAACACGTTCAGAAACTGCACACCCCCTCACCGGCAGATATCAGATCCACAAGTCCAGACTCTTTCAAACAGGAAAGGTTAAGCAGCTCATCAGAACTTGTGGAGAATCCAAGACACTGTAACTTTCAGCAACTGAAGGACTCTTCTGCACACAGACACACACAGCAGCTGATCATATCCAGTGCTTTCTTCTCATCATCAATTCCCTGCAGAGGCAGAGCTTGATGGCTGCTGGTTTACTTGAACTGAGATTGGTTGGGAAAGGGGCAGGGGGAGTGGCCAGCTCGATGCACATGGACACAGGACACAGCAATAACAGGTGCCATGATGCAGATCGATCCAAAAGTGCAGCATGGAGGTTAAGTCTCAAATATGTAATGTGGTATAATTGAGTTGCATTGTTAAAATGGATGACTGGGTGCAGATGAAACTTACATTTTGGAGAGCCTCTTCACTGTTTAACTCTCATCCCCAGCCAGAGTCATCCTCATCCATTTTCATAATGCAACTCAATCATCTTCATCCCCACCCAGCACCATCCATCTCTCCAGTCTCCATGACGCATCCCCATCAACACCCCCACCCAGCACCATCCATCCCTCCAGTCTCCACAACGCAACCCCATCCACACCTTGCACCATCCATCCCTCCAGTCTCCACGACGCATCCCCATCCATGCCTTGCACTATCCATCCCTCCAGTCTCCAGAACGCATCCCCGTCCAGCACCATCCATCCCTCCAGTCTCCAGAACGCATCCCCATCCATGCCTTGCACCATCCATGCCTCCACCACCCATCCCCACCCAGCACCATCCATCCCTCCAGTCTCCACGATGCATCCCTATCCACGCCTAGCACCATCCATCCCTCCAGTCTCCACGACGTATTCCCATCCATGCCTTGCACAATCCATCCCTCCAGTCTCCACGACGCATCCCCATCCATGCCTTGCACCATCCATCCCTCCAGTCTCCACGACGCATCCCCATCAACGCCTTGCACCATCCATCCCTCCAGTCTCCACGATGCATCCCCATCCACGCCTTGCACCATTTATCCCTCCAGTCTCCACAACGCATCCCCATCCACACCTTGCACCATCCATCCCTCCACTCTCCACGACACTTCCCCATCCACACCTTGCCCGATCCATCCCTCCAGTCTTCATGACGCATCCCCATCCACGCTTTGCACCATCCATCCCTCCAGTCTCCACAACGCATCTGTGACGGAACCGATCCCACACTCCGATTGAGTATTTCCGTCTATATACCGCTTACTAAGTCCTGGAACACAAGTCCAATGGATCTGGCTATAGGAACCCCCAAGCACTAGATGACACCAGTCTTAGAAGTACATCAGGAATGACCTTTATTTGAGATCTCACACAAAATATATATACGGCGGGGTGACTAAAACCTAATCTAAACAACACTCAGACTAGTTTGACTGAAGGGATAAGACATTTCGGCTCCTAGCTCACAATTCAATAAACATTACTATAAACATAAACAAAGGATTAATTAGTACAAACAACAACGTTTGGAATGTCCTTACAAGCCAGGCTAGACTCATTTACACAAGAGACAGGTGTCTGGAGTTAATGACATTAGCATCTGACAGTGTGTCCCAACAGCATGAAACAACACACATCATATATACAGCATTGAATCTGACTAGCACAGATCATAGTGGGGTTCTCATTCACCCTGTGCCCCTTAAAATCCAGGGCACGTAATCCATCGGCAAGAGGCTCGCACTCAGTCCTCTCAAAAAGCCTGTGTGCCGGCTAGGTCTGTCACAGCATCCCCATCCACGCCTTGCACCATCCATCCCTCAGCAATAACAGGTGCCATTATGCAGATCAATCCAAAAGTGCAGCATGGAGAGTAAGTCTCAAATATGTAATGTAGTATAATTGAGTTGCATTGTTAAAATGGATGACTTGGGTGCAGATGAGACTTACATTTTGGAGAGCCTCTTCAAAGTTTAACTCTCATCCCCACCCAGAGTCGTCCTCATCCATTTTCATAATGCAACTCAATCATCTTCATCCCCACCCAGCACCATCCATCCCTCCAGTCTCCATGACGCATCCCCATCAACACCTTCACCAGCACCATCAATCCCTCCAGTCTCCATGACGCATCCCCATCCCTCCAGTCTCCACGACGCATCCCCATCCCTCCAGTCTCCACAACGCATCCCCATCCCTCCAGTCTCCACAACGCATCCCCATCCACGCCTTACACCATCCATCCCTCCAGTCTCCACGATGCATCCCCATCCACACCTTGCACCATCCATCCCTCCAGTCTCCACAAAGCATCCCCATCCATGCCTTGCACCATCCATCCCTGCAGTCTCCACGACGCATCCCCATCCCCACCCAGCACCATCCATCCCTCCAGTCTCCACGACACATCCCCATACATGCCTTGCAACATCCATCCCTCCAGTCTTCACGACGCATCC
This sequence comes from Lithobates pipiens, assembly GCF_037356315.1. Lineage (NCBI taxonomy): Eukaryota > Metazoa > Chordata > Amphibia > Anura > Ranidae > Lithobates > Lithobates pipiens. Next base: position 429,328,867 of record NW_027507758.1, read on the forward strand.
ACACCTTGCACCATCCATCCCTTCCTACACTGTTGGAACACACTGAAGGAACACACATTTTTATCCCTTCATAGGCCTCTGGTGTCAACCCCTTCCCTGCCAGTGACCTTTACACAGTAATTTGTGCATTTTTATAGCACCAATCGCTGTATAATTGTCAATGGTCTCAAAAAAGTGTCCGTCTCAATGTTGCAGTTCCGCCATTACTATTAAAAAAAAAAAAAATGGCATCAATATATTTCCCATAGTTTGTGGATGCTAAAACTTTTGCACAAACCAAATGATATACGTTTATTGCTTTTTTTTTTTACTAAAAATATGTAGATGAATGATGAAGAAATTAATTTTTTTATATTTTTTTGTTTATAGCACAAACAAAAAGTACTATGGTCAGGAGGGGGGTAAAATCTTCCCCGGCTGAAGTGGACGACCAGTGGGTGGGCCCAGGGGGGCCCAGGCCTAAAGCCGTGTAAGGTGTCCCAAAATTTCTGATGGCTGCCCTACTCATGAGACTTGTAACCCTGCAACAGCTGGAGGTCCACTAATTGCATATCCCTGCCTCAGATGTTGCTCCTGAGGGCAGACCTCAACGAGCCAGAGACAATCGCTGATCCCGAAGAAACGGACAACAAACATCAAGGAATGATGAACGACATGTGATGGAGCCCTAGACCTCTGTAACTCAAAACATGCAACCTGTAGAATTTTTAAACGTCACCTATGGAGATTTTTAAGGCTAAAAGTTAGGCGCCATTCCACAAGTGGGCGCAATTTTGAAGCGTATCAATTTACTCGGCGTAACATTATCTTTCATAATATAAAAAAAAAATGTTACTGTTGTCTTATTTTTTAATTCAAAAAAGTATATTTTTCCCAAAAAAAGTGCACTTGTAAGACCGCTGCGCAAATACAGTGTGACAGAAAGTTTTGCAACGACCGCCATTTTATTCTCTAGGGTGTTAGAAAAAAATATAATGTTTGGGGGGGTTCTAAGTAATTTCCTAGCAAAAAAACAGTTTTTAACTTGTAAACAACAAATCTCAGAAAGATGCTAGGTCCTTAACCGCTTGCCGACTGCCTCACACCGATATACGTCGGCAGAAGGGCTCGTAGAGGCAAACAAACATACATGTATGTGGCCCTTTAAGAGTCGGCCAGCAGGCGTGCGCTAAGTTTCATGAGTTGGGTCGCGGGTCCCGCGGACTCAATCGCCGTGGGGATACCCGCAATCGCCTCACAGAGAGGAAGAACAGGGAGATGCTAATGTAAACAAGCGTCTACCGGTCCTGCCTAGTGACAGTGTCACTCATCTCTGCTCCCTGTGATCGGGAGCAGAGATCAGTGACGTGTCACACATAGCCACTACCCCCCCCCCCCCCACAGTTAGAAACATGCCCCAGGGCACACCTAACCCATACACTGCCCCCTAGTGGTTACCCCTTCACTGCCAGTGTCACCCTTTAAGGTCTAGAGCAGTGATGGTGAACCTTGGCACCCCAGATGTTTTGGAACTACATTTCCCATGATGCTATACTACACTGAAGAGTGCATGAGCGTCATGGGAAATGAAGTTCCAAAACATCTGGGGTGCCAAGGTTCGCCATCACTGGTCTAGAGTATCCCCTTAACCCCGTGATCACCCCCCATCGCCAGTGTCACTAAGCAATCATTTTTCTGATCGCTGTATTAGTGTCACAGGTGATGCTAGTTAGGCAGGTAAGTATTTAGGTTCACCGTCAGCTTTTTATAGCGTCGGGTACCCCCATATACTACCTAATAAAGGTTTTAACCCCCTGATTGCCCCTAGTTAACCCTTTCACCAGTGACGGATGACGCTGGTTAGTTATTAGTTTTAGTGTCAGGGCACCCGCCGTTTATTACCTAATAAAGGTCTAACCCCCCGATCACCCGGCAGGTGATATCAGTTAGGTTTTAGGGTCTGCGTTGCCCACCCACGCACGCAGCATAAACCTCCCTTAGCGTTATAGTATCTGAACGGATCGATATCAGATCTATACTAGCGTCCCCAGCAATTTAGGGTTCCCAAAAACACTGTGTTAGTGGGATCAGCCCAGATACCTGCTAGCACCTGTGTTTTGCCCCTCCACCCAGCACAGCCCACCCAAGTGCAGTATTGATCGATCACTGTCACTTACAAAACACTAAACACATAACTGCAGCGTTTGCAGAGTCAGGCCTGATCCCTGTGATCGCTAACAGTTTTTTTGGTAGCGTTTAGATACAGTTGCTGACAGCCTAGGATCTTTTTTTTACCCGTGAGTCTCACTAGTGTACCACTAAATTTAGAGCCCAAAATGGCAAATCGAAGGTACACTAGTGAAGAGGCCTACACGTTTCTGAGCATGACAGATAGTGAAGAGGAAGTCACTCATCTGTCAGATTCAGGCTCAGAATACGATCCTGTAGACGACAGCGGCTCCATGACAGATAGCTCTGATGATGGAGTTATGGTCCCTGCCAAGGTCAGGCATACCAGACCCCAATCTTCTTCTGTCATTGAGGTGCAAAAACCGCAGGTCCCTCGTATGGAGCAGAGCAGTACTAGTGCCGCTCATCCTTCTGGTGAACTGGCAAGCACCAGCGGCCTAGTATACCCTGGTCATAGTCAAACCAGCACTGCAGTATCACGTGGTGACGTGGCGAGACCTCTAAGTGCAGCTCAAGCTGGTGAGGTGGCAAGCACAAGTAGTGTCCCGCTGCAACCAAGAAGACGAACACAGGCCCGTCGTGCCCATAGTGCCCTTCCTGCTGCATTCGCCAATCCTAATTGGGAACCCACCACTTCTTCAGCACCCGTATTTCCCCCATTCACTGGCCAACCCGGCATTCAGGTGGAAACAGTTGATTTTACGTCACTTGATTTTTATTCACTTTTTTTCACCCAAGATCTCTATAGATCTATTGTGGACCAAAGCAATTTGTACACTGGTCAACACATCGCCACTATTCCCCAGCCCTCCCTTGCTAGAGATTGTAAACCAATTACGGTTTCCGAATTTAAGCTCTTTCTGGGCCTTTCCCTCAACATGGGCATAACTAAAAAGAGTGAGTTGCGGTCATATTAGTCCACTGACCCAATTCACCATATGCCCTTGTCCTCTGCTTCCATGACCAGGGCACGATATGAGCAGATCTTGCGGTTCATGCATTTCAATGACAATGAATGTCCTCGTGGAGACCCTGGATACGATTGGCTCTACAAAATTTGGCCCCTCGTAACGCACTTCAACCAATGTTTTGCAGACTTGTTTACTCCCCATCAAGTTATCTGCGTTGAGTCCCTGATTACGTTTTCTGGCCGCTTGTCATTCAAACAGTACCTTCACAGCAAGTGTGCCAGATACAGTGTCAAGATGTATAAGCTCTGTGACAGGGCCACAAGCTATACATGTAGTTTTATGGTTTACGAGGCCAAAGATACTCACTTAGAGCTGACAAGCTGCCCTGACTACATAGGAAGCGTTGGCAAGATTGTGTGGGACTTGGTGTCACCCTTATTCGGAAAGGGGTACCACTTGTAAGTGGACAATTATTACACAAGCATACCACTGTTTAGTCACTTGTTTGATCAGTAGTGGCACTGTGCGACCTAATCACCGGGGCTTTCCCCAGCGGCTTGTAGATTCCTGACTTAGGCTGGGGGAGAGAGTCTGCTTCAAGTGTAATAAGTTGCTCGCTATGAAGTAGAGGGATAATAAGAATGTTTTCGTTCTTACCTCCCTTCATACAGACATGACGGTCCAAATTACTACGGCGACTGGTGTTGTGGAGAAACCCCTCCGTGTCCACGAATATAACCAAAATATGGGAGGGGTGGACCTCAACGACCAGTTTTTGGCGCCATACCTAGTTGCCCGTAAGGCCAGGCGCTGGTACAAGAAAGTGTCTGTTTATTTCAATTGGCTTTGCTGAAAAGCCAATTGAAGAGATCGTCAGAGCCCTTCTGTTTCCAGACCTTCCCCAACCAAATGCAGTAAGCCGGCTGCATGAGAGGCATTTTCCTTATGTCCACCCCAGTACCCCTACCCAACGAACCCCCCAAAGTAGATGTCGTGTCTGCAGCAAGAGCAGATATAGGTGTGACACCTGCTATTTGTGTCCCTCCTGTCCTGACAATCCTGGTCTTTGCATTGGTGAATGTTTTGAATGCTACCATACACTAGTTGAGTTTTAGCGTAGGGTACAGCATTGCACAGACTAGACACATTTTCACAGCGTCTTCCAAGATGCCATCATATTTTGAGAGACCCAAACTGCTGGAACCGTTACAACAGTTACAACTGTTAGAACCGTTACAGTTACAAAAAAAGTGTAAAAAAATAAAATAAAAAACACAAAAAAAAAAATAAAATAAAAATAGTTGACGTTTTATTGTTCTTTCTCTCTCTATTGTTCTGCTCTTTTTTTTACTGTATTCTATTCTACAATGTTTTATTGTTATTATGTTTTATCATGTTTTCTTTTCAGGTATGCAATTTTTTTAATACTTTTCTGTTTACTGTGTTTTAGTGTTAACCATTTTTTTTGTTTTCAGGTACGCAATTCAGCTGCAGAGCAGATTTATTTATCTTGACAGCAACAGCGTTTGCTCCCATGATACATAAAGTCGTGACACCAGCACTGTCTGAGGTGATTTCACCACCACAGTTAAAAAAAAAAAAAAGAGCATATATGCCGAAGCATGGGGTCAGTAGGGGTGGAGGAGCGATTTGCTCCTACCTTTTGCAGGAGGATGCCCCATGCTTCCGCATATATATTTTTTAGGCACAGATTGCGTTAAAAAATGTGTTATTTTTTACTTTGTTTTTTTTGTATTTGCTTTGCAGGTATGGTAAGTCTTACTGTTATACTGTAATGCTACTTTGTTTTATTGTTAACCATCATTTGCTTAGCAGGTACGCCATTCAGTTGCAGCGAAAATTTATTTATCTTGACAGTAACAGCGTTTAATCCTACAATACATAAAGCTGTGACTCCAGCCCTGTAGGAGGTGATTTCTCCACCACAGTTAAAAAAAAGAGCATATATGCCAAAGCATGGGGGCAGCAGGGGTGGAGGAGCGATTTGCTCCTACCTTTTGCGGGAGGATGCCCCCATGCTTCCGCATATATAAATGGTGCAGATATACCCATCATTAGAAGTGGGTGGATGAAGGGAGGTTTTCTAATGGTGGGCATACCCACCGATCAATCTCTTTTTTTTCGTTCAGCCCACAGGCTGCATGAAAAAAAAAGATTACAATATATGGCCAACAAGGACCAGCAACGCACTGGTATGTTGCTGGACTTTGAGTGGTTATACCAGAATGATGCCTGCAGGTTTAGTTATCATCTTGGTATCATTCTTTTCAGCCGGGGTCGGCTTTCATGTAAAAGCAATCCTAGCAGCTAATTAGCCTCTAGACTGCTTTTACAAGCAGTGGGAGGGAATGTCCCCCCCCCCCCCCCCCCCACCGTCTTCCATGTTTTTCTCTGGCTCTCCTGTCCCAACAGGGAACCTGAGAATGTAACCCGTGATTCGGCCAATGGATCAGAGACCAGAATGGCTCTAATAATCTCTATGGCCTAAGAAACCGGGAGCTAGGAGCATTTTATGACTTAGATTTCGCCAGATGTAAACAGCGCCATTGGGAAAGTATTTTATCACACCTATCTTGGTGTGGTCAGATGCTTTAAGGGCAGAGGAGAGATCTAGGGTCTAATAGACTCCAATTTTTTTTTTTTTTAAAGTACCTGTCACTACCTATTGCTATCATAGGGGATATTTACATTCCCTGAGATAACAATAAAAATGATAAAAAAAAAAAAAAAAAGAAGAAAGGAACGGTTTAAAAATAAGATAAAAAAGCAAAAAAAATAATAAAGAAAAAAAAAGCACCCCTGTCCCCCCCTGCTCTCGTGCAAAGGCAAACGCAAGGGTCAGTCTGGCGTTAAGTGTAAACAGCAATTGAACCATGCATGTGAGGTATCACCATGAAGATCGAGGGCAGTCATTTTAGCAGTAGACATCCTCTGTAAATCTAAAGTGGTAACCTGTAAAGGCATTTAAAGGCTTTTAAAAATGTATGTAGTTTGTCGCCACTGCACGTTTGTGTGCAATTTTAAAGCATGTCGTGTTTGGTATCCATGTACTTGGCCTAAGATCATCTTTTTTATTTCATCAAACATTTGGGCAATATTGTGTGTTTTAGTACATTAACCACTTGCTTACTGGGCACTTAAACACCCTTCCTGCCCAGACCAATTTTCAGCTTTTGGTGCTCTCACACTTTGAATGACAATTACTCAGTCATGCAACACTGTACCCAAATGAATTTTGTGTCCTTTTTTTCCCACAAATAGAGCTTTCTTTTGGTGGTATTTGATCACCTCTGGGGTTTTTATTTTTTGCGCTATAAATGAAAAAAGACCGAAAATTTTGAAAAAAAACGCATTTTTCTTTGTTTCTGTGATAAAATTTTGCAAATTATATTTTTTTTTCATAAATTTTGGCCACAATTTATACTGCTACATATCTTTGGTAAAAATAACCCAAATTAGTGGATATTATTTGGTCTTTGTGAAAGTTAGAGAGTCTACAAGCTGTGGTGCGAATCATAAAAAATTGATCACATCTGATGTACTGATGTACTGGTCTCATTTCTTGCAACCAGAACAAGTCAGGAAAGTACAAATACCCCCCAAATGACCCCTTTTTTGAAAGTAGACATTCCAAGGTATTTACTAAGATGCATGGTGAGGTTTTTGATGTTGTCATCTTTTTCCCACAATTCTTTGCAAAATGAAGATTTTTTTTTTTCCTCACAAAATTTTCAATGTAATAGGTTATTTCTCTCACATGGCATGTGTATACCACAAATGATGTTCTGCTACTCCTTCTGAGTATAACGATACCAAATGTGTGAGACTTTTGCACAGCCTGGCCACATACAGAGGCCCAATATTGAAATAGCACCATCAGGCGTTCTAGGAGCATAAATTACACATCTTATTTCTCAACCACCTATTACAGTTTTGAAGGCCCTGGAGCACCAGGACAATGGAAATGCCCACAAAGTGACCCCATTTTGGAAAGCTAACACCCCAACGTATAATCTATGAGGCATATTGAGTCGTTTGAATGGTTCATTTTTTTTCCAGAAGTTTTGGGAAAATGTGGAAAAAAAATGAAAACGCATTTTTTTTACGCAAAGTTGTCCATTTATAAGATATTTCCAACACATAGCATTTACATAGCAAAAATGACACCCCAAAATACGTTCTACTACTCCTCCTGAGTATAACGATACCAAATGTGTGAGACTTTTACACAGCTTGGCCACATACAGAGGCCCAACATGCAAGGAACACCACCAGGTGTTCCAGGGACAGATAGCATGCACATACCAAGAATTACACCCCAAAATACATTCTGCCGAGAAAAGAGTAAACAAAAGATTACCTGTGGTTTTAGCAGCGCAGTTGTCCACAGGATGATAGCACTGGTCCAGGCAGCAGACAGGGACTTGGTCAGCAAAAGTGAACACAATTTTCCAGGCAACAGGCAGGTATACTGTCCATAGTCAATATTGGCAGCAGGCAGGGATACTGTCCATATACAGTCCAAGGTCAGTGCAGGCAGAGATCGTCAGCATTGCCAAAATATTGGTCCTGGTAGTAGGCAGGAACATGGTCCATCCATGTGGTGTGGTCAGTTCATGCGACAGGCAGAGGCATGATGGTATAGGTCCTACAGGCAGCAGGCAGAAGTAGGGCCTTGTTCAGGACAGAATGGGGATAGAGGTAGAGGCTTCTCCCACCCAAATCTCTTTGAAGCCTCCGAGTCTCCAGACCCTAATCTAGGAATGAGAAAACAAAGGAAATTGTCTTCTTCATCCAAAAAAACTATTCTGGAGCCCCTCACATATGTGAGACCCCTGTTATGAATCCCACTAGTCCACTGAGAGGGTACAAGATCAGTCCAAGAGGCAGGCAAAAGGCATGGTCAAACAGTCCAGGGTCAGTTCCAGATCAGGCAGAGGTATGTACAGAATCAGTAGGCAGAAGCATGGTCGAATAACAGTCCAGGGTCAGTTCCAGATCAGGCAGAGGCATAAACAGAATCAGTAGGCAGAAGCGTGGTCGAATAACAAGCCAGGGTCAGTTCCAGATCAGGCAGAGGTATGTACAAAATCAGTAGGCAGAAGCGTGGTCGAATAACAAGCCAGGGTCAGTTACAGAGCAAGCAGAGGCATAAGGGGTTTGAAGGTAAATGGCAGGAAGTGAGGGTTAGGGTTACCATACTTCACTAATAATTCACTGAAGTATGGTAACGGCGGAAACAGTCACCTATGCAGAGGCCTGGTTGGGAAGGGCATTGGGCACAATGATAAGTGGTGTCTCTTCTCACTCCTCGTTTGCTGCACACCCGACATTTTTTCTGATGTCTTCGGCCTGTTAGTCTGGGAGGGATTTTGTCAGGAAAGTGGCGTTCAGAGAGTCTGCTAATTACATCGGATCGAATGTTTTGTGGTGGGCCGTTGGGTATATAAGGGCAGTGGTGATTTCCTCCTGGTAGCCAAGGAAGGGTATGGGTCTTTCTGTGGACTTATGATAAATTACATACGTGTTGTATATGGCCAAATTAAAGAAATAAATTGAAATTTTTTTATACCACTTGTATGTTCTTCTCGTGGCAAGATCGGGTTCGAGCATCTGGTCGTTCAAGTCGACACCCCCCATGAACATGTTGTACTCATGGATACAAGTGGGTTTTTGTATTGGGCCATCCCTCCTGGTGATCTCAACAAAAGTGTTGTTGTGGATCGAAGAAAGCATGTAGACATCCCTTCTGTCCCTCCACTTCACAGCCAAAATTTCCTCGTTCCGTAAACTCGCCGCTTCGCCTTTTCTTAGCCTTTTGTTGACGAGGCCCTTCCGGTTCGTTCTTACTGTGCCACATGCTGGAGTTTGCATTCTATGGAGGTTGCGGAACAGGGGTAAACTGGTATAAAAATTGTCCACATACAGATGGTAGCCTTTCTCAAGGAGTGGGTTTATGAGTTCCCCAACAACTTTTCCACTCGATCCGATGTATTCGGGGCAATTAGGGGGATGTAGCTGGCTGTCCTTCCCTTCATATACCATGAAGGAATATGTATACCCTGTGGCTCGGTCACACAACTTATACATCTTCACTCCATATCGGGCCCTTTTGGAGGGAATAAATTGCTTTAGCCCCAGCCTGCCAGAAAATTTTATCAGGGACTCATCCACACATATGTGTTGGTCTGGGGTAAACAACTGGGGGAAAATCTGAGAAAAATAATTTATTAGTGGCCGAATTTTGTAAAGTTTATCAAAATTTGGGTCATTCCGGGGAAGGCACTGGGTATTGTCATTAAAGTGTAGGAATCTCATTATCATTAGATATCTGGTCCGGGGCATTATTGAGGAAAAGATGGGCATGTGATAGATGGGGCAGGATGACCAATATGCACGTATTTCATTTTTATTGTTTAGTCCCATACAAAATGTGAGGCCCAAAAATTTTTTAAACTCCTCCACTGTTAGGGCTCTCCACTCGTAGGGATGGGCATAAGAGGATGTTGGGTTGCTTTCAATAAATTGTTGGGCATATAGGTTGGACTGGACCACAATGGATTCAAGCAAGTCCTCTGTAAAAATTAGGTGGAAAAAGTCCATCAGGGAAAAATTTTGTGTGTCCACCTGGACTCCTGGGTTGGCAGTGAAAGGGGGAACGTTGGCTTCTCCTGAGTTAGGAGGAAGCCACAAGGGGTTCTGGAGGGAATAGGGAAGGCTGGCATGGGACCTAACCCTTTGGGGCCGAGTTGACACCCCACTGGTACGTGGCCTTTGCCGAGGTACTGTGGTGCCGGTGGATGGCACTGGGTTGCCGGTGGATGGCTCTGCGGTGCTGGTGGATGGTACCGCCTCCTCACCAGTGCGCCTTCGTCTGACGGGCGGACTATCATCTTCCTCCTCTGAGGCTGTCATGGTACCACTGCTGAGGACAGGCTCGTAGTCCACGTCAGAGTCACAATCTGAATATGAGGAGGAATCCTCAGCTGAAACCTCCCCGTTGCTCTCGTCGGCTGCAAGGATATCATATGCCTCCTCAGCTGAATACAATCTTTGTGACATTTTTATTGATCACAAATGGCACTGACAGGCGACGCTGATGTGGCAGGTGACACTGACAGCACTGATCACAGGTGACACTGACGTGGCAGGTGGCACTGACGACACGTGGCACTGACAACACGTGGCACTGGAGGCAGAAGCCACTGGAGGCAGATGGGGCTGACAGATGGGACTGACAGATGTGGCTGACAGATGTGGCTGGCAGATGTGGCTGGCAGATGTGGCTGACAGATGTGGCTGACAGATGTGGCTGGCAGATGGCACTGGGGCTGGCACTGGCAGATGGCACTGGCTATTTGCTCTGGCTAATTGCTCTGGCAAATGGGGCTGGCAGATGGCACTGCGGCTGGCAGATGGCACTGGCGCTGGCAGGTGGCACTGGGGCTGACGGATGGCACTGGCGCTGGCAGGTGGCACTGGCGGCACTGGGGCTGACGGCACTGACAGGTGGCACTGGCGCTGGCGGCACTGGCACTGGCGGCACTGGGGCTGACGGCACTGGGGCTGGCAGGTGGCACTGGTGCTGGCAGGTGGCACTGGCACTACTGGCAGATGGCACTACTGGCAGATGGCACTGGGGCTGACAGATGTTAGTCACAGTATTGAATTCACAGTATAACACTCACAGATCCTCTCTCTCCTCACACGCTGTCTCTGTGTGAGGAGAGAGAGAAACGGCAATGGGAGATGATCTCATTTGTTTACATTTGAGATCATCTCCTATTGGCAGCTGCGATCGCGCTGTGAACGGCCGCTTTGATTGGCCATTCACGGCGATCTGTATTCGCCTGTCTCCGGGAGACACGGCGGATACAAAACTTCCACGATGCGCGCCCCCGGCGGCGCGCATTGCGGAAGTAAACAAAAGGACGTCCAGGGACGACCGCCCGGACGAACCCGCCTGCTCTACGGCCGTCATTCGGCTATAGGGCGGGCGGGAGGAGGTTAAAATGTTTAAAAAATGTGTTTTTTCCCCAAAAAATGCGTTTAACAAATCGCTGCGCAAATACTGTGTGAAAACAAAAAGGAAACACCCACCATTTTAATCTGTAGGGCCTTTGTCTTCAAGTGGTTAGAAGAGTGGGTGATGTGTGACATAAGCTTCTAACTGTGCATAAAATGCCAGGATAGTTCAAAACCCCCCCAAATGACCCAATTTTGGAAAATAGACACCCCAAGCTATTTGCTGAGAGGCATGTCGAATCCATGGAATATTTTATATTGTGACACAAGTTGCGGAAAAAAGAAAAAACATTTTTTATTTTTTTCACAAGTTGTCACTAAATGATATATTGCTCAAACATGCCATGGGCATATGTAAAATTACATCCCAAAATACATTCCGTTGCTTCTCCTGAGTACGGAGATACCACATGTGTGAGACTTTTTGGGAGCCTAGCTGCGTACAGGACCCGGAAAACCAAGCACCGCCTTTAGGCTTTCTAAGGGTGTAAATTTTTCACTCTTCACTGCCTATCACAGTTTCGGAGGCCATAAAATACCAAGATACATATATGTGACCGCCGGGATCACTTGTAAACAAACATAACATGACGCCGGTTCCTCCCTCCCCTCTCTGTACCGATCGGTACAGCGGAGGGGGAAGAGATCGGTGTCAGCAGCGCTGTGGGCTGCATCTGCAGTGCCCACAGTGCTGCTCACCAAAAATTAACCCCTCAATTCCCTGCCAATACCCTGCAATACGTGCCAATACTCTGCAATACCCGCCAATACTCTGATCGCCAATACTCTGCAATACCCTGCCAATACCTGCCAATACTCTGCCATAAATTGCCATACCCAGCCATACTCGGAGATACCCTGCAATACCCAGCCATACTCGGAGATACCAAGCCATACTCGGAGATACCTTGCAATACCCAGCCATGCTCTGCAATACCCAGCCATAGTCGGTGATACCCTGCAATACCCAGCCATAGTCGGTGATACCCTGCAATACCCAGCCATAGTCGGTGATATCCTGCAATACCCAGCCATACTCGGTGATACCCTGCAATACCCAGCCATAGTCGGTGATACCCTGCAATACCCAGCCATAGTCGGTGATGCCCTGCAATACCCAGCCAGCCGTCATATGATGTCCTTGACTTTGTGCAGGGATATCTGAATGATGGGTGTAGTTACAGGCATCATTCAGATATCGGCTTTTTCAGCCGGCGATTCCCTACACCATAAGAATAATCATAGTGGCTGTTCCGCTGCTTGATCGTTCTTACAGGAGGCGAGAGGGGACATCCCCCCTCCCGCCGCCCTCCGGTGCTTCTACCGACTCGGCAATACGATCAAAGCCAGAATCTTTATTTTTTATTTTTTTTATTTCAGGCTTTCCAGCCTAGAGGTGAGATGTGGGGTCTTATTGACCCCATATCTCACTGTAAAGAGGACCTGTCATGCCATATTCCTATTACAAGGGATGTTTACATTCCTTGTAATAGGAATAAAAGTGATCAAAAAATGTATTTTTGGGGAAAAAAAATGTCAAACTAAAATAAATAAAGTAAAATGAACAATAAAAAATAAATAAAAAATTTAAAGCGCCCCTGTCCCCATGTGCTCGCATGCAGAAGCGAACGCATATGTAAGTCCCGCCCACATATGAAAACGGTGTTCAAACCACACATGTGAGGTATCCTTGCAATAATTCTAGCCCTAGACCTCCTCTGCAACTCAAAACATGTAACCAGTAAAAAATGTAAAGCGTCGCCTATGGGGATTTTTAAGTAGCGACGTTTGGCGCCATTCCACAAGTGTGTGCAATTTTGAAGAGTGACATGTTAGGTATCTATTTACTCGGCGTAACTTCATCTTTCACATTATGCAAAAACATTGGGCTAACTTTACTGTTTTTTGTTTTGTTTTTAGCACAAAACCTTTTTTTTCCCCAAAAAAACGAGTTCGAAAAATTGCTGCGCAAATACCGTGCGAGATAAAAAGTTGCAATGACCACCATTGTATTTTCTAGGGTCTTTGCTAAAAAAAAACATATATAATGTTTTGGGGTTCTATATAATTTTCTAGCAAATAAATTATGATTTTTACATGTAGGAGAGAAATGTCAGAATTGTCCTGGGTGCTCCAGAACGCCTTGTGGTGCTTCCTGCATGTTGGGCCTCTGTATGTGGCCACGCTGTTTAAAAGTCTCACACATGTGGTATCGCCATACTCAGGAGTAATAGCAGAATGTGTTTTGGGGTGTATTTGGGGTATGCATATGCTGTGTGTGAGAAATAAACTGATATTATGACAATTCTGTGAAAAAAAAAAGAAAAAAAAATCTTGATTTTGCAAAGAATTATGGGAAACAATGAGAACTTCAAAAAACTCATCATGCCTCTTACTAAATACCTTGGAATGTCTGCTTTCCAAAAAGGGGTAATTTGGGGGGTATTTGTACTTTTATGGCATGTTAGGCCATCAATCCTTCAGGTGTGATCAAGATATTGGCACCATAGTGAACTCTATAACTTTCACAAAGACCAAATAATATCCACCAAGTTGTACTTATTTTTACCAAAGATATGCAGTAGTTTAAATTTTTTCCAAAATTTATGAAGAAAAATTACTAATCTGCTAAATTTTATAGCAGAAACTAAGAAAAAATTTTTTTTACAGAATTTTCGGTCTTTTTTCTTTTATAGCGCAAAAAATAAAAAACCCAGCGGTGATTAAATACCACCAAAAGAAAGCTCTATTTGTGTGAAAAAAAAGGACAAAAATTTCATATGGGTACAGTGTTGCATGACTGAGTAATTGTCATTCAAAATGTGAGAGCACCGAAAGCTGAAAATTGGCCTGGTTATTAAGGGTGTTTAACCATATAGCAAAATTATGGTGGCAAAGTGGTTTTAATATCCTGACCTGACATCATATGACGTGATCAGGATATTAAGCCGCTGCGCGCCCCCGGGGGCACGCATCGTGGCGATCGTTGTTGTGGGATGTCAGTCTGACACCCCGCAACTACAATCTCGGTAAAGAGTCTCTGACGGAGGCTCTTTACCATGTGATCAGTCATGTCCAATCACGGCTGATCACAGTGTAAATAGGAAGAGCCGGTGATCGGCTTTTCCTCACTCGCGTCTGTCAGACACGAGTAGAGGAGAGCCGATCGGCTGCTCCTCTGACAGGGGGGGTTTGTGCTGATCGATTATCAGCACAGCCCCCCCCGAGGATGCCCTCACTGGACCACCAGGGACGCCACCAGACCACCAGGGATTTCCAGCACCCGGTATGCCCCCCTAGACCACCAGGGATGCCAGTCAGTGCCCACAATGGATGCCAATCAATGCCCATAATGGATGCCAATCAGTGCCCACAATGGGCATCACTGATTGACATGCATTATTGTTTGGCACTGATTGGCATCCATCCCTACAATACTGTACACTACAATGCCCATCCGTGCCGCCTATCAGTGCCCACCCGTGCCGCCTATCAGTGCCCACCCATGCCGCCTATCAGTGCCCATCCATGCTTCCTATCAGTGCCCATCCATGCCGCCTATCAGTGCCCATCTGTGCCACCTATCCATGCCACCCATCCATGCCAATCCGTGCCACCTATTTGTGCCACCTATCAGTGTCTATCTGTGTCGCATTTCAGTGCCACTTATCAGTGCCACCTATCAGTGCCACTTCATTGATGCCACATCATTGGTGCCCATCAGTGCCACCTTATCAGTGCCCGTCACTGCAGCCCTGTCAGTGCCCATCAGTGAAGGAGAAAACTTACTTATTTACAAAGTTTCGTAACTGAAACAAAAAAAACATGTTTTTTTCCAAATTTTCTGCCTTTTGCCTTTTTTTATTTGTTTAGCAGAAAAAAAAATCCCAGAGGTGATCAAATACCACCAAAAGAAAGCTCTATTTGTGGGAACAAACTGATAAAAATTTAGTTTGAGTACGGTGTAGCATGTCCGCGCAATTGTCATTCAAAGTGCGACAGCGCTGAAAGCTCAAAATTCGTCTGGGCAGGAAGGTGTATAAGTGCCCGGTATTGAAGTGGTTAAAGAGGAAGTAAACCCTGATGAGTTTACTTCCTCTTTGATTCCCTGCAAAGGTAAAGCATAATGGACTACTATGCATTGCATAGTAGCCCATTATGTGTCACTTACCTGACACAGGAGCCAGCGAAGTCACCGCTGTCCCCTGTAGTCCGGAGCATCCATCTTCTCGGTGGGACTCGCTGCTCTGCCGCTGTCATTCGACGAAGCCGCGATGACGTCACTCCAGCGCATGCGCACGGGAGCTTCCACTCGCGGCATATCGCCATTTGACAGCGGTGCCTGTCTGTCGGCAAATATCTCCTAAACCGTGTAGGTTTAGGAGATATTTCTTGGACCTACAGGTAAGCCTTAATCTAGGCTTACCTGTAGATCAGAGTGGTTTGTAAGGGTTTACGACCACTTTAAGTGCCCAGTGGTCAAGTGGTTAATAAATGTTTTGTATCTATATTTTGTATAATATGTATGGATTAATATGTTATTAAGCTCCATGGTTTTGCCAGAATTGACGTAAAATAATTTCCTGGAAATAGTTGTTTGATTTAATCAAACCATACAAATGACGTTTTGTCTCTCCTGTGGATATTACTCTATCCTTAGGAGCACCATTTTTTATCCCACCAACAAAATGGCTGCTATGCCATAGTTGATTCGTTCTATCTAGGGGTGTTTTTCCTCCTCCCTCTATTTAAAGTTGGCCCAGTTCACTGGAAATTAGGTCCTTGATTATGCCCTGTGGGAGAGCGAAACATTGACGCAATTTCCGGTATTACTGACGTGGAACGCACACCACGAACAATGTTTTCATACGTTCGTATCTATATTTGAAGCCTGTTGGATTGTATTTTTTTGTAAGTACCCGCTCCCCTGTACAATAAAATCATTTTAATGGTATTCACTCAGTTCCATTTTTTCTTCATTTTTGAGTACCTGTTTGTTCTGCTGCGAAACTTCTCAAAGTAACTTCGAATTTGAGGATCTGACACCACATCCATCATCCCTGGACACCATTACAAAGCTTTAAGTGACCCACCAGACTGAAAAACTGGGGGTAGTCTCAATCCGGAGAGTGGGGTACATGAGGGGGTGTTGTACACCTGAATATTTTTGAAGCCTTTTGCACTGTTTTCCTTTCGGATTGGAGCATCTTTTGTCACTTTTTGTTTGGACATTGTTTGGTCTAATATACATTGGGGTATATTCATTCATTGGGTTTGCGAGCGCTATATTTATTTTTACATCTCCTCTCTCTCCAGTGTGAGCCTGAGTGCTTTCACACTGAAGCGATGCTCTGGCAGGACTCCAAAGTCCTGCAAGCTGCACTTTTGAGGCGCTGTAGTAGCAGTGTATACACGCTGCCGAAGGGCCAGCAAAGCACTGCAGCTTTGCGGGCGCATTTAACCCTTTGCTGCAAAACAACGGTAAAGCGCCGCTAAAAATAGCGCGCGTTACTGCCGACACCCCCAATGCCCCAGTGTGAAAGTAGCCTTAGGGGTGCCTCCTTTCTTGTATTACTTTCAGCTCCAGCTGGAATTTGCTTTTTTCTTCGGTGGAGGCAGCCCTCTGTGCATGGACTTTTTTTTTTTAATCACATAAGACTTTTATACTAATACTATTTTATTATGGACTACTAAATTGGGGATGGTTTTCATCCCCTTCCCCTCATAGACTGATGCATTTATGCCATTACTTCATTTCTACACATATATGCAGTATCTCACAAAAGTGAGTACAATCCTCACATTATTGTAAATATTTTATTATATCTTTTCATGTGACAACACTGAAGAAATTACACGTTTCTACAATGTAAAGTAGTGAGTGTACAGCTTGTGTAACAGTGTAAATTTGCTATAGCCTCAAAATAGCGTAACACACAGCCATTAATGTCTAAACCACTGGCAACAAAAGTGAGTACACTCCTAAGTGAAAATGTCCAAATTGGGCTCAAAGTGTCAATATTTTGTGTGGCCATCATTATTTTCCAGCACTGCCTTAACCCTCATGGGCATGGAGTTCACCAGAGCTTCACAGGTTGCCACTGGAGTCCTCTTCCACTCCTTGATGATGACATCACGGAGCTGGTGGATGATAGAGAACTTGTGCTCCTCCTCCATTCCATTCGAGGATGTCCCACAGATGCTCAATAGGGTTTAGGTCTGGAGACATGCTTGGCCACTCCATCAGCTTCTTTAGCAAGGCAGTGGTCATCTTTGAGGTGTGTTTGGGGTCATTATGTTGGACTACTGCCCTGCAGTCTCCAAACAGCGGGGATCATGCTATGCTTCAGTATGTCACAGTACATGTTGGCATTCATGGTTCTTTAAATGAACTGTAGCTCCCCAATTTCGGCAGCACCCATGCAGCCCCAGACCATCACACTCCCACTACCATGCTTGACTGTAGGCAGGACACATTTGTCTTTGTACTCCTCACCTGGTTGCCGACACACACTGACAGGCTGATCCCCCCCCCCCCCACCCCTTCTATCTCTGCAGCAATGCTGGCAGCACTCATATGTCTATTTCCCAAAGACAACCTCTGGACATGACGCTGAGCATGCGCACTCTACTTATTTGGTTTACCATGGCGAGGCATGTTCTGAGTGGAACCTGTCCTGTTAAACCTCTGTATGGTCCTGGCCACCGTGCTGCAGCTCAGTTTCAGGGTCTTGCTAATCTATAGCCTAGGCCATCTTTATGTAGAACACTTATTTTTTTTTTCAGATCCTCAGAGAGTTCTCTGCCATGAGGTGCCATGTTGAACTTCCAGTGACCAGTATGAGAGAGTGAGAACACCAAATTTAACACACCTGCTCCCTATTCACAAATGGGACCTTGTAACACTAACAAGTCACATGACACCAAGTAGGGGATGTGACAGCCCGGGGGGATGCTGGGACTGTGACAACATAAGGGGCGTGGTCAACACGTGACATCACGCTGTGACCCCACCACTTATGCCTAAATAAGTCGCCGTGCAAAGCGTTACTGGCATTATAACGAGAGAGCGTTGTGTCAACATCGGAAGAAGAGAAGAAGAAGAAGGAGGCGGAAGCAACAGCGACAAACGAGAAGACCGGGCCAACGCTAGTAAAAGAGCTGGAAGAAGATAGGGGAGGAGCCCGGCGAGAAGACCCCCGAAGTCGGAAGAAGACCCCCCGGACGTCAAAGGAGAAAGCCGGGCTCCACTGCTACTAAAAGAGCTGGAAGAAGATGGCGGAGGAGCCTGACGAGAAGACCCCCGAAGTCGGAAGAAGACCCCCGGAGCTGTCTAATAAACTACTTTAAAAACCTGTGTAGTGTGTTTTTTGTTATTGACACTTTTTCTCCCAGGTGAATGGGTAGAGGTACGATGTACCCCATACTTATTCACATAGGGTGGGGGGTTGGGATCTGGGGGGCCACTTACTAAGGGGGGCTCCCGGATTCCTATAAGCCCCCCACCCGCAGACCTCGACAACCAATGGCCAGGGTTGTCGGGAAGAGACCCTTGTCCTCATCAACATGGGGACAAGGTGCTTTGGGGTGGGGGGGCGCAGGGCCCCCCTTCCCCAAAGCACCCCCCATGTTGAGGGCACACGGCCGGGAACGGTTTAGGAGGGGGGGCACTCACTTGTCCCCACCCCCTTTCCTGACTGGCTGGGCTGCGTGCTCAGATAAGGGTCTGGCATGGGGGGACCCCTACCCCTTAAAAGCCATACCAGGCAACAGGGCTCGCAAGGTGTCAATCTCACCAATGGAGGCAGCGACATTGACTTCCTTCGCTAGTCCCATTGTACCTCAAGTCCTGTTCAAAATGAATGGACTTTACTCCGTGTGTGGGCAAGTCCGTTCATTTCAAAAGTCCGGCGGACTAGCACACAGATGAGTGGATTGTCCACCAGAAAGCCAAGTCTGGCGGACAATTTTGAGTCAAGACTTCTTTCAAAGTCCGCCGGACTTTTGGGAAGTGTGAAAGCACTCAGGCTTTCGCACTAGATTAACAGGAGAGACGCTTTGCATGCGCTATATTTAATGCTAAAATGCCTGTAAAGTGCCTCAGTGTGAAAGTAACCTTAAATTTAGAGTTGAGGCGACGGACATTCCATGACAGGATGGAGAAATGTTCTTGATCACGTGACACCATTAAGATAATAAAAAAGATATGATACTGAGACACAGAATTGCAAAACGGCATAATGCAATTCAAAAACAACAAACATACCCAAGGAATACTAAAGCTCAAAGTGTATAAACATATAACAATTAACAGAAACCCAATGGGCGTTAAAACGCCCACCCTACCATTGTCTAACGCTATCCAAATAAAAAAGAAGAGGAAAGCGTAGAGAAGGCCTATTCCCAGAACACAAAAATAAAAAGATTTAGGTAATTATATAGTGTTTATCCTATATAAAAAGAAAAAAACCTAAATACAAAAAAAAAACTGAATTAGCTAAAAGTGCAACAGCAATAGGACATCTTCCCAACCCACCCCTCAAGGTAAATGGGGCAATGAGTGGTACTAATAGGGGGAGCCATCTTTGTGCGGTCTCTCGAGGCTCTTCTGAGCTTCCAAAGTGAAGGATCAAAAAAAAAAAGGAAAGTTGTTTCACCTCCCCAAAAATTAAGGATAAAGGATAAATAAAGGATAAATAGTATGTGGTTTACTGGGTGCTCAGGTTTGGCAAATCGCAGATTGAATGGACAGATTTTTGTTTGGGGCTGGGAAGGACCCAGCTGTCATGGTACATATTGGTACCAATGACAAAGTTAGAGGAAGATGGAGCATCCTAAAAATTATTTCAGGGATTTAGGGAGTATATTTAAAAAAAAAGACCTCCAAGGCAGTATTCCCACAAATACTGCCTTTGCCTGGAGCCACACCAGAGAGGCAGCAGGAACATAGGGAATATAAAGAAGAAGTACAGCCAAAGCTCATTTGGCTGTACTTTTGTGGATCATAGGAGTGCAGTTTGTTCTGCATTCCTAAAGCTGGCTGTTGGCTGACGTGTCAGAGCCCGACCATATGGTCGGAATCCAACTAGAAGTCTAGAATGGCACCTGGCTCAGCTTCTCAGCAATCCACTGAGGGCCTGAGCCAGACGCTCCCGCCCTCCACAGCCCAGCATTCCAGTGAGTGCGGGGGATCAGAGTAGACTGCAGTGACAGTCACCAGCTCTCTGCTCATGGAGCACTGAGGACTGAGGGATCAGCAATGCTGAGCCAATGGGGGACAGATGCAGCATCGGACTGATGTTGCATCCACCTAGGTAAGTACAGTTTTGAAAGAAAAAAAAACCTTCTCTTTTAACAAGTTGACAATCAACACCTGGCTTTGTACAGAGGAAACAATCTTTCTGTTTCTTCTCCCTGCTGTGCAAAGAGATCTTTAGTAAAAAGTAGCACACATTTAACCCCTTCCCGGCTAGTGTCATTAGTACAGTGTCATTGTATAGTATTATCACTGATCAGGGTCACTGGTGATGTCAGTGGTAGTTATTCAGTTCTCCTCAGCATCAGTTAGTGTCAGATTCCTTGCCACATCCTAGTCCTATAAGTTGCTGATCACTGCCATTGGTAGTATAAAAAAAATCCAATATATATGTCCAATATAGTTTGTAGATGCTATAACTTTCACGCAAACCCATCAATACATACTTATACAATTTGCAGATATACACAATATATACTTATACAATTTGCAGAGCCCCTCCCCCCGGCCCAAAGCACTCCTCATGTTGAGGGCATGTGGCCTGGTATGGTTTGGGGGGAGTGGGGAGGGTGCGCTTGCTCGTCATTTTCCTTTCCTGACCTGCATGCTCAGATAAGTGTTTGGTATAAATTTGCAGGGGAACCCCATGTCCTTTTAAAAAAAAAAAATGGCATGGTGTTCCTCTTAGCCCTTGTACACAGGGTCAGAGATTCCAACGGAATGTTTCCAATCGGACCGTTTTGTTGGATATTCCGACTGTGTGTGGTCTGCATCGGACTGTTTCCGTCGGAATATCCGACGGACCAACTTTTCCAACTTGCCGGTAAAATTTTCAGACAAAATGCTCAGATCAGACATACGCCGATCATGTGTAGCCTACTCCGACGGACAAGGTGCCACGCATGCTCACAATCAAATTCGGACACGGAAGCGCTCGCTCAGGTAAAACTACTGCTCGTAATCGATATAGCACATTTGTCACGTTGCAATTTTAAAAATTCTTTCATGAAGCACATTCTCTTGTTCTTTACAATGCTGCAAGAAGGAACTTCTTTTGATGCTCATAGTCACACACACTTCTCCCGAACGTATTTCCTGACTATTTTTTACTCATTTGAGCAATACAATTTTTGAAATCGTCACCTCTACACAATTTTATTTTTGGTTTGTTGTTTTTTGGGTGAATTTTGTGTTTGTTTTTTTTTCATAAACATCTCCTTTTTTGACAGTTTGCTCATCTTTCCATTTTTTGGGGTGTGTTTTGTGTGTAAACTTACCACAACAACATTATTATCTTTTTTATATTTTGTTTTTTAATCTACAGGATGTTGTTTAGTGTTGGTACCCCTTGTTATTCATTTCACTTTGTATTTTTGAAATGTACCTGCCTGCTCACAAATAAACTGTCCTTTTTGAAGTAAAACACATACGCAAGTATTTCTTCAAACCAAAAAAACCTTTATTTAGGTCTCAAACAACTAAAAAGAGGAAGGCAGCGCTGGATAAACTTGTCAATTTGGCGAAGCCTTTGGCCCCCAGGGCAGACATGAACTAATTATAAAAAGAAAAATTGGTGCCCTGAGGAGTACATATCTCAGGGAGAGAAGTCTGGTCCCGAAGTTCTAGAGATCAGGAAAAGCAGATGCCATCTATTTCCCCAGGATGTGGTTCTTCAAGAGGCTGCATCTTCTGTCAGACCAGACTGAACCCAGGCCATCACACTCTTGTCTTCCCTAGGCACTTCCCACTTCCTTCCAGGCTGTGGCTGGGCTCCTGTAGTTGTGGCAGGAGGAGGAGAAGGAGGGCGTTGGTCGATCTCCTGGCTGCCACTTGCCACAGCCTCCCCCTGGCTGAGGTCTTCCTGTGTATGAAAATGGGACATAGTTTTAGTTTTTTGCTCATCAATCACACCATTTTTAGCTCATGACTGTTGCAAATTGAATGTTACCAAATAGAACAGACTATCATTCTGAGCCCAGCATTTTTCATTCTCGTCCCAATCATTTTTGGTCACTACTGTCTATTTATATGTAAACCACTTTGTTAAATCACAACTTACGGATCAATAAGAACATCTAGTTAACATTATTAAATGTACGACAAGAAATATGTCGTACATATTGTCTCAAGCTGGGCCCCACCACATGTTGCTGCCTGGAAGGCCCAGGTTGGACGTTGGAAGTCTCAGCTGGGGGTGAAGGAAGCCTTGAAGGAAGACTGGAGAGTGGTGGCCTGGGTTCCCCCTGGTCTACCAGAAAATGCAGCCTCTGGAAATAAACCATCCTGGGGTAATAAATGGCATCTGGATCTCCTGATCTCAGGGACTCCAGGTGCTTCTTTCTCTCCCTGAGATATGTACTCTTCATGACACCAATTTTCCTCTTCACATAGGCCATGTCTGCCATGGGGACCATGATCCGCACCAAAGAAAGAAGTTTCTCCAGCGCTGCGTTCCTCTTTCTTCGGTCGTGATAAAACGGGTTGTTGATCTGCCACAGGCAGGGCAGCTCCCTGTACACTTCCAGGAATAGACCCATAAAATTGGGGTTTTGGAAGGGATCCATCTTGTCTGCAAGACACAACACAAGACAAATCCTAAAATACTAATAATGCCATGATAAACCCTCCTAATCTTGTCCCAACATCGGCCTAGATAGAAGCAGTCTAGTCTAGTGATGTACCAAGTTCAAAATTTTACCTTCATTTGCACGATCGTTGCGTCAGCTCCTCACTCTGTTCACAGATCGTACGGACAACACACACGTGTTGCGTTTTATATACAGTGCGCATGCGTGAAATTCCGCCCGCCCCTGACGTTCTTTCAAGACTATTCCCCGCCCCTTCGCTTTTGGTGTAGTGGGGAGAGCACATGGCGGAGAGAACGCAGGTGCGCAATCAGAGTTCCACTAACGAGGAGGAGGGTGAGGAAAGCCCGGAGCCTGAAACGTCCCAATCCAGGAAGAGAAGATTTAAGGCCTCAAATATGTCTTTTGTAGAGATGTTGGAGATGGTGGACATATTGAACAGGACCGACTATGATGGGAAGTATGGACCTTACCCAAACCCAAATATCAGAAAGGCCAAGATCATGACTAAAGTTGTGAAGAGTCTTCAGAAGTATTTTGGGGTACGCCGATCCAAGGATCAACTGAGAAAACGCTGGTCAGACCTGAAACTGAGGGAGCACGATCAGTACAGAAGGATCAAGCGTGTTCTTCAAAAAAGTAAGTAGTTGTCGTGTGTTCATATGATTATTCTTGCTTGCATACTGCTCCATGTGCTTTGATTTCATGCTGTGCAGTTTAAAACGACCACTTTCAAGTTCATGGTTTCATTCGTTCATAAGAAACATCGTTCTGCAGGTAAGTATTCCAGCTTAACAAAGTGTCCACAACAATGTTCTCACCGTTGAACTCGGCCAAAAAACACAATTGTACAACACTTCCAAGCAATGTTTCATATTCCTATTTCTGCCCTCTGTGTGCTAATTATTCCTTTTTATCATTCTCATAGGGGAGAGAAGACTCAGGAAGTCTGAGGACACCAGGGACCACACCCCTCCCAAAGAAGGCAAAATTCCAAAACCAGAAGCAGAGGAGCAGGAGGAGGAGGAGGAGGAAGGAGAGATCGTTGAAGTTGGACAAATTGTCACCACAACAGGTGAGTGTCGGAGAACACAGCTTCCGGTAAGCTCATCAATGTATGTCACCATATTTATAAAACATGGTGTGTTTTTTTGCTTTGTTTTGTAGGTGATGTGGAAGAAGAATCCCATTTTACCAGTGAAAGTGCCCAGATCCTGATTGGGGAGATAATGGGGTGCAATCGGGATTTAGAAAATATACAGCAAAACATCAATGATGTTAAAAATAAAATTAAGAACATCATTGATGTTTTGGGGAGAGTGTGAAACAGCCCAAACTAGCTAGGGTTTTATTTTTTTGCTTTTATACCACAACTTTTGTATTTTATAAAAATCCAAATTTGGAAGATGCACACAGTGTGTCAACATGCGATCTCCCACCATGGGGGATAAATGTATGTGTTTTGTGGAAAGTGGCTGAGATGAAGGGGTTGCAGCCTCAAAACATGTACATTGATCCCCCAAGATGGGAGATAGCACATGTTGACACACTGTGTGAATCTTCCAAATTAGATTTTTCCAGGGGTGACACCCCATGTGATGAAGGCAATATCAGCCCAGTTTGTACATACTCATGTCTGATATTGTCTTCACTTTTCAAAGTTGAACTTTGTAAGTTCCTGTGTTCTGCATGTTACGCTTTGATACATGCCTGTTTACACAAAAACACCAAGTAAAAAAAAATTACCTGAAATAATGTTTTTGATACACCCAATTTGTTGGTTTGTTGTAAAACCCTTTTCTAAACGCACATGTGAATGTGCTTTGATTAAAAAGTTAAATTATCAACAATGTGTGGCTTCCTTTTTCATTGCGCAAACGATGTATTTGGAGTAAAATTGTTGTTTTCGGTGACAATGGGTGTTATTTACTAAAGGTAACTCCACTTTGCACTCCAAGTGCAGTTTCAGGTGTACTTTTGCAGTGCACTTGTAGTGCATAGTGGATGTGACTTTAGTAAATAACACCCACAGTGATGTGTTCATTTTCACAATCATGCCATTTTCCTGCCATGGTGCTGAAAATGAGCAACATTTTGGTCAGTAATGCACTACATACATACTACATAGTTAACAAAAACAAGGTGTGTGTGTAGAAGACCCACAACATAATAAGGTTATCTGAAGAAGAGACTGTCCCCTCATCTCGCTCAGAACTTGGGTTTGTACTGTTGTTGAAAAAGGCACAAGAAAAAACATAAATTTACCTAGGAGACACCTAAAACCAAGCTAAGCAGTAAATGAAAACAAAGATTGCAGTTTCTATGAAAAATGTATTCCCAAAAATGCCTCTCAGACATTGTCTGGCATATCAATGGCCCCCCTACCCACAAAGTAGTCCATATATTGGGTTCTGACCTCACGGGCGCTTTGGGGGGGCGAGCCAGGACGAGCAGCTTCAAGGCCTGTGAGGTTCTCATTTTCCAGCAAGTCTGCTTCTTGGACAACTGAGACCGCAGAGTTTGCAGAATGTCTTTTTAGGAAATTGTGAAGAACACAGCAGGCCAGCACAATGTGACTGATTTTGTATTCCGCCATGTGGATAGGCGTTAAAAAAAAGGCAGAACCGGCTGGCCAGTATTCCAAAGGTGTTCTCCACCACTCTTCGGGCTCTGGACAGCCGGAAATTAAAAATCCTCTGGTCCCCTTATCAGAGTCATCACCCCCCCATCCCTCCACCACCCCCCATCCCCCCCATCTGATGGGCCCTTGCTAAAAAATGAGGGGGGGGGGATATTTTGGACAGGTAACCCTCTCCACTTGATTGAGAGCTGAATGCCTAAATAATGTGTGATACTTTGGGAAGCCCCTCCTTACTTACACTATTGGCAGCCCACCGGACAGGTAAGAAGTGTCATAATAACAAAAAGAAAACAAAATGGAAGCACATTTTGACATTCTGCTATTACATATCAAGATAATAATAGGGGGAAAAAAAAGATAGCATTTGAAAGTATTGAGGCATGCCCTTGCACTACATGCTTTGGTGAATTTGTCCATAAATGTGACCATCAAAAAGGTAGATATAGTGTGTATTGGGTTTGGTAAAGTCAGCAGATAGAAGATTTCTATCAGCTGAGCTAGCAGTTGGGGGGAGAGGGGTTCCTAATGAGTTTGGCACAACCAAAAAAAAAAATGTCATTCTGCATGAATTGAAGCACACACATCACATTTGTAGACATTTTAGGGGGTGTTTAGGGGAAAGCAATACTATGGAGCTGACAAAAGACATTGGTAAGTGACTAGACTATAGTTTTATGGGCCAAGAAGAGCATGGTGGGGAAGTTAGTGAGGCAAATCTGCATGAGGACAAAGGGGCAGAGCATATGAATTAGAGCATATTGCAATGATGGTAATTAGGGAAGGAGGAAAGAAATGCAAGACATTAGCAATCATGAAATACATAGAATGTGATGTTAAAGGATAAAACTTACCTTCATATAGTCCTTCTACAGGAGCTGAATGATGGCAGAACAGGTCTCTGGAATAATGATCCCCAGAGCCTGGGGGGAGATGCCTGTAGAGAACTTGAGGTCCTGAAGGCTTCTCCCTGTCGCCAAGTAGCACAACGTGGCAATGAGCCTCTGCTCCGGAGTGATGGCTTGCCGCATGCAGGTATCCTGCCTGCTGATATAAGGGGACAGCAAAGCCAGCAGACGGTGAAAAACGGGGTTGTCATCTGGAGATAATTCCTAAAATCATCAGGATTATTCTCCCGGATCTCACAGAGCAAAGGCATGTGCGAGAACTGGTCACGCTGACGCAACCAATTCTTGGTCCACAAACGCCTCCCCTCCCTGTTCATGGACCGGGCTTGTGTTAAAGTAAGAACCCCAACATAAAGCCCCTGCACAACACAAACTCTACGACGAGTATATAGACGAAACATGGTTTGAAAACGGTCGGCTGATCAGAATGGACAACAGAAAGCACTGATAAACAGCAATGCCTGAAAGAACGACCTGAATAGCAGAAGCAAACAGACAATAAGCAATGCAAATCAAAGCGTACTATACCAAGATATAGTCCACAATGAGAAACAAATAATGACTGCACGCACTGATTATCAGATACGCAAAGACAAGCAGAAACTGAAGAGCAGTAGCGATCTGAATCACTAATCTGAAAAGCGTGAATTGTCTCTCACCAAACTTCTACTAACATGCGATACACACGAGATCAGCAGAAGGAGCCCAAAGGGTGCCGGACGTGGTGCTGAACTTCCCTTTTCTAGTCCCGCCATACGCGGCTTACGTCACCGCGTTCTTGGCAACCCGAAATTCAGACAACTTGGTCCGACCGTGTGTATGCAACATCACTTCCGGACCTCGTCCGGAATTAATCCGTTGGAATAACTCAGACGGATTTGGTTGTCGGAATCTCCGACCGTGTGTACAAGGGCTTACAATCCGTAGCAGACCCGAAGGGCCTGGTATGAATTGGGGGCAGGGACCCCACACTGTTTTTTCCCCCATAATTTTTAATTGCCAGCATGTTTTCTTTACATTCAGCTGTCAGCCATTGTTAATGACGTGAAGGCTGGCATCTCGGCCCGCTCCTTAGCAACCAGCTCAATGCAGTAAATGACCACGTGAAAATATGAGGTAATTACTGCATTATTGGAACTTTACCGCGGTAGTCATTCTTAGTGAATGGAACATTTGCACAATTGTTCCCCCATGCCTTATTTTAGCATATGTTTTCAGTGTTATTAGTGAATGTGTGTCTTGTTCTGGTCATTGTTGTGATCTTGTGCGGTCTTTGTTGAGTGTGGCATGTGTTGCAATCATTTCCCTTTGGGATTAATTGAGTATTCTGAATAGCAGAAAGTAAAAAAAACATTTTCCTTCAAAATGTTTGGTCTTTTTCCATTTATATAATAAAAATTATATGAATTTCACTTGGGTACAGCGTTGCATGACTGCGTAATTACCTGTTAAAGCATGGCCTGGTCATGTGGGGTAAAACCTTCCAGAGCTGAAGTGGTTAAGGCCAGTAGCTCAAAAATAATTGCAACCCCAGACAGCCAGGAAACTAGCATTTTCAGATCACAGGAATTGGTTATCTCCATCTGTCATGGCTACCTGCCCACATATCATTATAGCGTGCTCATGACATTTATAGGAGTAAACTCTCATTTCCCAATGCAATGTCGGCTATATGACTCACGTATGACTCGCTATTTACTTATAAAATACGAGCGGTGTCTGTGGGCGGCACTCACCTCACTGACACGCCGCTTTGCTTACATTCGAAATCCAGCTCTACTATTCGCTGTCTCCGGGTTTGAAAGACATTGCGCATGCGCAGGACGCATCGCTGCCTGGATCCGCCGCGTCGGTTTACTGTACAGAATAACTTGGTGCACAGCGGAGCTCGGGACACATCGTGCCGACGGACACTTCCTGCAGGTGAGCGCCTGATACCCTAGAATCATGTGTATGTAGACGGAGACCGGGGACTAGAGCACCACAGACTACACTTTATGCCCGTGTTAGGAAGCCACGGACCTTCTCTCCTGTATTCTTCCTATCATCTACTGTGTGCAATACAAGCCAATCTGAGTTTCTTACAACATCCACTCTGTACAGCCATAGTGCCTGCTACTTCTCCATCCAACCTGCACCCCCCTGTGCCCTTCCTTACCGTCCAACCTGCACTCCCCTGTGCCCTTCCTTACCGTCCAACCTGCACTCCCCTGTGCCCTTCCTTACCGTCCAACCTGCACTCCCCTGTGCCCTTCCTTACCGTCCAACCTGCACTCCCCTGTGCCCTTCCTTACCGTCCAACCTGCACTCCCCTGTGCCCTTCCTTACCGTCCAACCTGCACTCCCCTGTGCCCTTCCTTACCGTCCAACCTGCACTCCCCTGTGCCCTTCCTTACCGTCCAACCTGCACTCCCCTGTGCCCTTCCTTACCGTCCAACCTGCACTCCCCTGTGCCCTTCCTTACCGTCCAACCTGCACTCCCCTGTGCCCTTCCTTACCGTCCAACCTGTGCCCTTCCTTACTGTCCAACCTGCACTCCCCTGTGCCCTTCCTTACCGTCCAACCTGCACTCTCCTGTGCCCTTCCTTACCGTCCAACCTGCACCCCCTGTGCCCTTCCTTACCGTCCAGCCTGTGCCCTTCCTTACCGTCCAACCTGCACTCCCCTGTGCCCTTCCTTACCGTCCAACCTGCACTCCCCTGTGCCCTTCCTTACTGTCCAACCTGCACTCCCCTGTGCCCTTCCTTACCGTCCAACCTGCACTCCCCTGTGCCCTTCCTTACCGTCCAACCTGCACTCCCCTGTGCCCTTCCTTACCGTCCAACCTGCACCCCTTGTGCCCTTCCTTACCGTCCAACCTGCACCCCCTGTGCCCTTCCTTACCGTCCAACCAGTGCCCTTCCTTACCGTCCAGCCTGCACCTCCCTGCGCCCTTCCTTACCGTCCAGCCTGCACCTCCCTGCGCCCTTCATTACCGTCCAGCCTGCACCTCCCTGCGCCCTTCCTTACCGTCCAACCTGCACCCTTCCTTACCGTCCAACCTGCACCTCCCTGCGCCCTTCCTTACCGTCCAACCTGCACCTCCCTGCGCCCTTCCTTACCGCCCAACCTGCACCTCCCTGCGCCCTTCCTTACCGTCCAACCTGCACCCCCCTGCGCCCTTCCTTACCGTCCAACCTGCACCCCCCTGCGCCCTTCCTTACCATCCGTCCAACCTGCGCCCTTCCTTACCGTCCAACCTACAACCCCCTGCGCCCTTCCTTACCGTCCAACCTGCACCCTTCCTTACCGTCCAACCTGCACCTCCCTGTCCCTGTCCTACCTAAATTCTCTGTTCTCTTCCTTACCATACTACCTAAATTCTCTGTCCTCTTCCTAACCTGCACTTCTTTGCCACTTGCCTTTCAACCAGTTACTTGCGATATTGCGGTGGACTTATTAGACACCTGATGCTTTTTGGGGACCAGTGACACTAATACAGTGATCAGTGCTAAAAAAAATGCACTGTCACTGTACTAATGACACTTATATCATCTCAGCTCATCTCAAAACATCAACTAAATCATCCTCTTTGCTACTCCAAGGACTTTCTGTTCTCTAACTCTCTTATTACCTTTTCCTATGTTCACAGCCAGGACTTCTTCAGAGCTTCTCCCTTCCTCTGGAACTCCCTACTCTGGCTCTCTCTTACTACTTTTTAGGCGATCTCTAAAAAAACGCATTTCTTCGGGGAGGCCTATCCCACCTAGTAAACGACAGTTTATTTTCTCCAGGTTTATGTTTTATATCCTCTGACCTTCCCTTTTAGATTGTAAGTTTTCACTAGCAGAGCCCTCTGAACCCCTTAATGTAATTAAAGTGGTTGTAAAGGCTTGTTTAACCACTTAAGCCCCGGACCAATTGTCAGCCTAAGGACCAGAGGTCTTTTTACAATTTCGTACTGCACTGCTTTAACTGGTAATTGCGCGGTCATGCAATGTTGTAGCCAAACGAAATTTGCGTCCTTTTCTTCCCACAAATAGAGCTTTCTTTTGATGGTATTTGATTGCCTCTGCGATTTTTATTTTTTACGATATAAAAGGAAAAAGACTGAAATTTTTTTTAAAAATATATATTTTCTACTTTTTGTTATAGGAAAAATTGAATAAACTAAATTTTAGTCATACATTTAGGCCAAAATTTATTCACCCACATGTCTTTAGTAAAAAAAAAGTCAATAAGCGTATATTTATTGGTTTGCGCAAAAGTTATAGCGTCTACAAACTAGAGTACATTTTCTGGAATTTACATAGCTTTTAATTTATGACTGCCGATCTCATTTCTCGAGGTGCTAAAATGGCAGGGCAGTACAAACCCTCCCCAAATGACCCCATTTTGGAAAGTAGACACCCCAAGGAAATTGATGAGGGGCATGTTGAGCCCATTGAATATTTGTTTTTTTTGTCCCAAGTGATTGAATAATGACACACACAAAAAAATAAATAAAAAAAGTTTACAAAAAGTTGTCACTAAATGATATATTGCTCACACATGCCATAGTTATATGTGGAATTGCACCCCAAAATATATCCTGCTGCTTCTCCTGAGTACGGGGATACCACATATGTGGGACTTTTTGGGAGTTTAGCCGCGTACGGCACCCTGAAAACCAATCACTGCCTTCAGGATTTCTAAGGGTGCAAATTTTGGATTTCACTCCTCACTACCTATCACAGTTTCGAAGGCCATAAAATGCCAAAATAACACAACCCCCCCCCCCCCCCAAATGACCCCATTTTGGAAAGTAGACGCCCCAAGCTATTTATTGAGAGGCATGTTGAGTCCATGAAATATTTTATATTTTGCCACAAGTTGCAGGAATATAAAACATTTTTATTTTTTTTTGCACAAAGTTGTCACTAAATGATATATTGCTCACACATGCTATGGGCATAAGTGAAATTACACCCCGGGATACCACATGTGGGGGACTTTTTGGGAGCCTAGCCACGTACAGGACACCAAAAACCAAGCACTGCCTTCAGGATTTAAATATAAAACGCTACCAAAAAAAACTGTTAGCGATCGCAGGGATCAGACCTGACTCTGCGAACGCTGCAGTTATGTGTTTAGTGTTTTGTAAGTGACAGTGATCGATCGATACTGCACTTGGTTGGGGTGAGCGGAGGGGCAAAACGCAGGTGCTAGCAGGTATCTGGGCTGATCCTGGCTATCCAGCATTACCAGTGACACTTATACGGTGATCGCTTGGGAAAGGGTTAACTCTAGGGGCAATCAGGGGGTTAAAACCTTTATTGGGTAGTATATAGGGGTACCTAATGCTATAAAAACCTGGCGGTGAACATAAAAAATAACTAGCAACCTAGCGGCACCAGTGACACTAATGCAGCGATCAGAAAAACGATTGCTTAGGGACACTGGCAAAAGGGGGTGAAAGGGTTAACTAGGGGCAATCAGGGGGTTAAAACTTTTATTAGGTAGTATATGGGGGTCCCGGATGCTATATAAAAACCTGACGGGGAACCTAAATAACAAACTGGCTATCCAGCTTCACCAGTGACACTTATACGGTGATCGCTGGTGAAAGGGTTAACTCTAGGGGCAATCAGGGGGTTAAAACCTTTATTGGGTAGTATATGGGGGTACCTAGCGCTATAAAAACCTGGCGGTGAACCTAAAAAAATAACTAGCTACCTAGCAGGACCAGTGACACTAATGCAGCGATCAGAAAAACGATCGCTTAGTGACACTGGCAAAAGGGAGTGAAAGGGTTAACTCTAGGGGCAATCAGGGGGTTAAACCTTTATTAGGGGGGGTAGGGGGCTACCCTGGACCTAACACTAACTGCCCTGACACTTTTTACTATCACAACTGACACTAAATGCAGTGATCAGTAAATAAATGATCACTGCAATCAGTGACACTGTGACTGGGAGGGGGGGGGGGGGGTAATTTGTGTGCATATGTGTACCTACATGTCAGTGTAGTGTTTGGTGCACTTACTATGTATTCTCCTCTTGGGACGGTCTTTTTGAGAATAACATCACTTCCTCCCTGCCTGTGTTTACACTACACAGGCGGGGGAAGCTTCTTATTCGCCAGGAGCGATTGAGAGGGGATGGCCAGAAACCAACGGCCATCCCCTCATCCCGGATCACTCCTGAAGCGAAACGGACCGCCGCAGCCAGCGGGAGGGGGTCCGATCGGACCCCCCACCCGCTGGAAGGCAAGCACGTACATGTACGTGCTTGTGCCTGTCGGTGCCATTGTGCCGACGTACATTGCCATGCAGGGGTCCTTAAAGCGGGAGTCCGCCGGGACTCCGCGTTTTTTTTTTTTTTTAAAAGCCAGCAGCTACAAATACTGCAGCTGCTGACTTTTAAAATAGTGACACTTACCTGTCCAGCGCGCCCGCGATGTCGGCACCCGAAGCCGATCTCTAGATCGTCTCAAGGGTGCTGCCGCCGCCATCTTGGGTATGGGAATCAGGAAATGGAGCCTTTCGGCTTCATTTCCCGGTTCCCTAGGGAAAGGACGGTCCCCGCTGCCTCTGGGATCTGTGTGTTTCCCAGCAGGCAGCGGGGCACTTGCGGAAAGGGGCGGGGCACTTGCGGAAAGGGGCGTAATCTACGCCCCTTTCCGCAGAGAGCTATCCCGGAAGTGGGTGCAGATACCTGTACTGTACAGGTATCTGCACCCCCTCCCCCCTGAAAGGTGCCAATTGTGGCGCCGGAGGGGGGGAGGGTTCCGATGAGCGGAAGGTCCACTTTAGGGTGGACCTCCGCTTTAAGTGGTTAAAAACAATGGAAAAAAAATAACAAACATGTTATAGTTACCTCCTCTGTGCAGTTGTTTTTGCACAGAGAAGCCTGGATCCTAATCTTCTCAGGTCCCTCTTTGCTGCTCCTAGCCCCTCCCTCCTTTGAGTGCCCCTCAGCCAGCAACTTGTTACAGGGGTCACTCCAACCGAGTCAAAGCTCCGTATAGCCATTCAGACACGGAGCCCCAACCTGGCCCCACCCCCTCTTCCCCTAATTGACAGCCGCAGGAGCCAATGGCACCACTGCTCTGTCTCAGCCAATCGGGAGGAGAGTCCTGGATGGCTAAGTGGATCATGGACATCGCTGGAGAGAGACGGGGCTCAGATAGGTAATTAGAGGGGTGCTGGGGAGGCTGCTACACACAGAAGGTTTTTTATCTTAATGCATAGAATGCATTAAAGTGGTTGTACACGCTGTACAACCACTTTTACCTACAGGTAAGCCTATATGAAGGCTTACCTCTATGTGCTTAAAATGTCTCCTAAACCTCCACGGTTTAGGAGATATTTACTAAAAAGAAGAGCGCCAATGACTACGGCGCATGCGCCCTTTAGAAAGGACATGTCGTGCTGTTTCTAATAGGGGTTATACCGTGACTGGTGGTGCGGGAGTGACATCACGTGACTCCAGACAGTCACAGAGCTGGAGTTTGGACCCCCGGGAAGGAAGAGGGGAGAAGATGGACGCTCCTGCTAGTGGGGACAGTGGAGACATCAAGGGCTTCAGTGTCAGCTAAGTGACACATAATGGGCTACTATGCGATGTATACTAGCCCATTATGCTTTACTTTTGCAGGGAAATAAAGAGGAAGGAAAACCCACTAGGATCTACTTCCTCTTTCAGATAAAAAAACATTCTGCCTATACAACTCCTTTTTAATTGTGAATGTAATTCCTCCCTTCGTTTTGTAAGGCACTGAGCAAACTGACGACATTCAATTCTGTATAATAATGATATAAGGCATTTATCACAGAAGTGATTTTTCAGTGATACTGTTGGCTATTGACTGCTAGGGTTTTTTAAATTTAGATGTAGTTTGGTTCCACGTTGTATTATAATAGTAAGGTGTTTAACCCCAGCAGGAGTGAGTGGCATCTATTCCTTCATTCTAGTAATTTGTACTCATGTATAGTAATAATAATAATACTACAATTTAAAGTCACTAGACCAACGTTCCTGCTTACTGTGGGTGATGATGATAGACAATAGTCAAAACATTTTTTTACAGAATTTTGAACAGGGTGGATTTGATTTAAATCAAGTCGATATAAATCGCAATTTAAAGTGACATCTGCTGACTTTTTTTTTTCTTCTTTCTACACCTGTAAGGGAAAAGGCATAATGAGCTAGTATGCACCGCATACTAGCTCATTATGAAATACATACCTTTAGAACGAGGCGCCGGCATGTCACTCGGTCCAGGGTATCACGGCTTCGGCGCTGTGAGTGGCCGGTGCTGCGATGGCCAGAGCACGTGGGAGTTTTCTTCCCGGCAAAGTCTGGCGTCTGCCGGACTTTCAGCCGAGGATCCCTGGTGCGCATGCGCCGCTGATGTCAGCGGCTCATTGCAGGGGGAATCTCTCCTAAACCGTACAGGTTTAGGAGATATTCTTTTTACCTACAGGTAAGCCTCCTTATTATAGGCTTACCTGTAGGTCAAAGTAAAAAATGTAACTATACGACCGCTTTAAATCACTAGTAAAAAGGCTTGATTTAATTCATAATTTTTAAAGAGTGACTGTCATCTCTGTCCATCAGCATCTCCTCCTCTGACCCGCTGTTGACACATTGACAGTCCCATTCACTTTAATAGGGCGGCTGATGATGCAGCAGTGATGCAAGGTGAGGGATGTGGCGGCAGAAGGTGAGTGGATGTCCACTAACAGGTGCTGCCATGATGGATCTGAAATGACAGGGGCTCTTTAAAGCGGAGTTCCACCCAAAAGTGGAACTTCTGCTTTAAAGCGGGAGTCCGCCGGGACTCTGCGTTTTTTTTTTTTTTTAAAAGCCAGCAGCTACAAATACTGCAGCTGCTGACTTTTAAAATAGTGACACTTACCTGTCCAGCGCGCCCGCGATGTCGGCACCCGAAGCCGATCTCTAGATCGTATCTCGGGTCCTGCCGCCGCCATCTTGGGTATGGGAATCAGGAAATGGAGCCTTTCGGCTTAATTTCCCGGTTCCCTACTGCGCATGTGCGAGTCGCGCTGTGCAATAAGGACGGTCCCCGCTGCCTCTGGGATCTGTGTGTTTCCCAGCAGGCAGCGGGGCACTTGCGGAAAGGGGCGGGCACTTGCGGAAAGGGGCGTAATCGACGCCCCTTTCCGCAGAGAGCTATCCCGGAAGTGGGTGCAGTTACCTGGATTATCCAGGTAACTGCACCCCCCTCCCCCCTGAAAGGTGCCAATTGTGGCGCCGGAGGGGGGGAGGATTCCGATGAGCGGAAGGTCCACTTTAGGGTGGACCTCCGCTTTAAGCACTCCTCGCCCCCTGACATGCCACAATAAGCATGTGATTTTTTTTTTTTTGGGGGGGGGGGTGTACCTTCTTTTTAGTGGGAATTTCTGTGCCACTTCCTCCTTCCACTTCTTGGTCACCTAGGCGTCCCCTTCCTGTCAGTGATCTTCTGGGACCTGTGATGTGTTTGGCTGGCTAATAGTAGAGTGCAGCGCAACTTGCAGCCATAAGCTGTCACGGCCAGATGCCCACAGTTGCTATGACTGTGCTAAGGGGAGAGGAGCAAGGCTTTGGGTGGCCGCATCGCTGGACCATGGGACAGATGAGTGTCTGTTTATTAAAAGTCAGTAGCTATGCTTTTTGTAGCTGCTGACTTTTTTAATAAACTAAAAAATGGATGGCACTTCACTTTAAATGTAAGGACTTATTCTTGCTGGTAATTAGAATCTTTAATATTTACAAACAAAATGAAGGTTTCCTTTTTAGAATAATAAGCTATCAGGTTAGTAAAACAGCGATATCAGAACCAATTCAATCATACAGTGTGTAGTGTACATAGGTTTTCAAACAATGGAATAAAGGAATATTCCTGAACTTTGTTTTATCTCATGGTTACTGTGAAATTTAAATTGTGTGAATGCATCAATGCAGTGCATGTTATCTCAGTTTGCAGAGTTGGATTCATTGAATGAGTTTACCAAAAATGTAAATACTGTAGAATATACAGTCTTATGCTACATAACTAAGATCCATTTCATACTAAATAAACTAAATTATTAATGTATCTTAACCACTTTCAGACCGGACCAATTTGCTGGTCAAAGACCAGACCACTTTTTGCGATTCGGCACTGCGTCGCTTTAACTGACAATTGCGCGGTCGTGCGACGTGGCTCCCAAACAAAATTGACGTCCTTTTTTTCCCACAAATAGAGCTTTCTTTTGGTGGTATTTGATCACCCCTGCGGTTTTTATTTTTTGCGCTATAAACAAAAATAGAGTGACAATTTTGAAAAAAACGCATTATTTTTTACTTTTTGTTATAATAAATATCCCCCAAAAATATATAAAAAAACATTTTTTTCCCTCAATTTAGGCCGATACGTATTCTTCTACATATTTTTGGTAAAAAAAATCGCAATAAGCGATTATTGATTGGTTTGCGCAAAAGTTATAGCGTTTACAAAATAGGGATAGTTTTATAGCATTTTTATTAATAATTTTTTATTATTTTTTTTTTTTACTAGTAATGGCGGCGATCTGCGATTTTTATTGTGACTGCGACATTGTCGGGGACCCATCGGACATTTTTGACACATTTTTGGGACCATTGTCATTTATACAGTAATCACTGCTATATAAATGCAGTGATTCCTGTGTAAATGACACTGGCAGTGAAAGGGTTAACCAGTGGGTGGCAGTGTAGGGGTTAAGTGTTCCTAGGGGTGTGTTACTAACTGTGGGGGGGTTGGGCTTTCATTTAGTGTACACTGATCTCTGCTCCAATCACATGGAGCAGAGATCAGCGTTACTAGTTGCTAGGCAGAATGGGAAAATGTTGTTTATACAGCATTTCCTCCATTCGGCCGCTCCGTGAGACGATCGCGGGGATGCCCGCGGCGATCGAGTCCGTGGGTCCCGCGACCGGACTCACTGGGGTCCCGACCAGCGCGGGAGCGCGCCGCCGGCGGCGCTCCCGATGGCACGGCGGCAACAAATATTGACGTACATGTACGCCAATATGCCTGCCCGTGCCATGTTGTCGACGTACATCGTCGTGCGCTGGTCGGGAAGTGGTTAAATAGAAAATTATCTTTAGATAGATTTTTACTCCAAAATCATTTTTAATAAATCATATATCTTTTTTAAAATCATTGATTCTCATCCACCCTGATTTTGAATGGGAGATATAGAGATATATTATTATAAACTGCTTGCCGACCAGCCGCTATCATACTGCGGCAGGTCAGCACGATCCCGCGAACCTTCGTAACTATATGTCGGCCCTTTTTAAGTGGGCTAGCAGGCCCGCGCTTGTTGCACTGTGGGGGTGCCAATGAGCATGGCTGGCGGTAACGATGACCGCCGGCCACGTGCATTTGGGAGTACAAGAGCCAGAACAGGGATGTGTGTAAACACACACAAATCCCTGTTCTGTGAGGAGAGGAGAGACAGATCATGAGTTCCTACTAGCTAGGAACAACAATCTGTCCTTTCCTCCAGTCACTCTCTTCCCCCTACAGTTAGAACACACACTAGGGAACACAGTTAACCCCTTGATCGCCCCCTAGTGTTAACCCCTTCCCTGCCAGTGACATTTACACAGTAATCAGTGCATTTTTATAGCACTGATCGCTGTATAGTTGTCAATGGTCCCAAAAAGGTGTCAAGTGTTTGATCTGTGCGCCATAATGTCGCAGTTCCGATAAAAATTACTGATCACCGCCATTACTAGTAAAAAAAAATAATGATAAAAATGCCATAAATCTTTCCCCTATTTTGTAGACACTATAATATTGGCCTAAACTGAGGGGAAAAAAATGGAGATATTTATTATAGCAAAAAGTACAAAATATATATTTTTTTTTTGTTTTCAAAATTGTTGCTTTTTTTGTTTATAGCGCAAAAAATAAAAACCGCAGAGATGATCAAATACCACCAAAAAAATCTCTAATTGTCGGGGAAAAAAAAGGACGTCAATTTTGTTTGGGTACAGTGTAGCACAACCGCCCAATTGTCAGTTAAAGCGACGCAGTGGCGTATCGCAAAAAATGGCCTGGTCATTGAGCAGCCAAATCTTCCGGCGCTGAAGTGGTTAAATTGTTCATAGAAATACTAGCCCTGCGGTGTTAATATGTATACTTTCACATATAATGTATACTGCTTGACCGTCTGACACTCCTCAATCTTCACAGATTAAATGGATATCCAACCAGTTGGAACACAGTGATACAATCCCAACAGATGTTCTTAACCTACCTCACTTTTACATATATTTTTGTTAGGGTTGCACCAATACCACTTTAAGACCAAGTACAAGTACCGATACTTTTTCCAAGAACTCGCCGATTACCGATCCTTTTTTTTAAATGTCATGTAATGGCGGCACTAATATGCAGAACTGATGGACACTGATGATGCATGGACTGTCAGATATATATATATATATAAATAAACTTTTTTTTTTAGTTTCTATGATGAAATTTTGCAAATAAGTATGGTAATTTTTGTTCATAAATTTGTGCCAAAATGTATACTGATACATATCCTTGGTTAAAAAAAAAAAAAAAGAACCCAAATAAGTGTATATTATTTGGTCTGTGTGAAAGTTTTATAATCTACAAGCTATGGTGCAAATCATTAAAAATTGATCACACCTGATGCACTGATGGCCTGTCTCATCTCTTGAGGCCCTGAAATGTCAGGAACGTACAAATACCCCTTTTTGGAAAGTAGACAGTCTCTAGGGTATTTAGTTTTTAAAGTTGTAATTTTTTCCCACAATTCTTGGGAAAATTAATTTTTATTTTTTTTACACAAAATTGTCATTTATTTCTCACACATAGCATATGCATACTTCAAATTGTACCCCAAAATAGATTCTGCTACTCCTCCCGAGTATGGCGATACCACATGTGTGAGATTTTTTCACAGCCTGGCCACAGAGAGGTCCAACATGCATCCAAGTGCAAGCCACCTGGTCCCGGTGATTTATTAAATGTTAAGTTTCCCAAGTCTGATTTTAATTCTGTCCTCTGTTAACCATGGAGGTGCTTCCAGTGATGTGTCATGAGCATAAACACTGCAGTTTTGGTTACTGAAGGCCCTTATTTATTATGCTCTTAAAGCTAACCCATCTCTCCTCCGTGTTCTTTGTTCCTAAGATTTTATCCCAATTTATGCCTTCTAGTAAGGTTCGTAGTTTAGGGAAGTTGGCTCTTTTGAAATTCAGTGTCTATGTATTCCACTTATGTTTCCTATTTGTGTGATTTATACTAAAGCCAATTGAGCTGTGATTGCTGTTTCCTAAATTGCCCCGTATTTCCACATCCATGATCAGGTCTGGTTGGTAATCAGTAGATTCAGTAATGCTTTATTTCTAGTTAGTGCGTCTACCAGCTGAACCATGAATTTGTCCTGCAAGACGTTTAGGAACTGGCGAGCCTTAGACTAATGCGTGGTTCCCTCCGCTCAGTCTATGTCTTAGTAATTAAAATCCCTCATTAAGCCGCGTACACACGAGCGGACTTTTCAACGTCCAAAGTCCGACGGACTGAGTCCGTCAGACTATTCGATCGTGTGTGGGCTGCAACGGACTTTTGACTCGCCAAAGTCCGAAGGACTTTAGAATATGGAACATGCTTCAAATTTTCCCGACGGAACTCCGCCGGACCCGGGTCCCTTCGAAAACTCCGCTCGTGTGTGTGCTATTCCGACGGACTAAAACCGACGCTAGGGCAGCTATTGGCTACTGGCTATGAACTTCCGTATTCGAATCCAGTCGTACGTCATCACGTTCGAATCCGTCGGAGTTTAGTGTGATTGTGTGTGGCCAAGTCCGCTCCGCCGAAAAGTCCGTCAGAACTCCGTCGGAACTCCGGCAGAACTCCGACGGAACTCCTTCGGAAGTCTGTCGGACATAAGTCCTCTCGTGTGTACGGGGCTTTATGATAACACTTCCCATCCTTGCTGATAATAAAACTTGTGATAGGAGATCCATCTCCCCTTCCTCCCTCAGGTTAGGGGGCCTATAGCATACTCCCAGTATTATTTTCCCCTTAGCTTCATCCCTTTGGAGCTCTACCCATAAGGATTCCACCAACTCCCTAGCTCCCTTAGTGATGTCATCTTTCACATTCACTTGTACATTATTCTTGATATATAGGCATACCCCTCCCCCTTTTTTACCCTCTCTATCCCTGTGATAAAGGGTATACCCTTGAATGGTTGCCAGCCAATCATGAGAGCTGTTGAACCAGGTCTCTGAAATTCCCACAAAATCCAAATTCTCCTCCTACAATAGTATCTGTAGTTCATCATCTTGTCTGCCAGGCTCCTAGCATTGGTGAACAAGCCATGTAGTTTAGACCGGTCACATACTATCCTCTTATTGGGTGTTCCGAGTTTGCAACTAGGACTAGTTACTACACTTACCTTGGGTTTATGTGCTTTAGTCAACCTACCACTAATGCCGCCAGTACTGTCCTCTGGAATATGTTCCGCGCTGACTATCTCTACCTCTGGGCCCTCCCCCCGTTGACTAGTTTAAAAACACCTCTAACTTTTTGGCCATCTTTACTCCCAGCTGATCTGCACCCTCATTTAGGTGCAGACCGTCTCTTCTATAGTACTGGTGATCGACCGGTCGGCCCGGTCCTCCAGGAACCCAAGCCCCTCCTTACTACACCAGCTCCGCAGCCACTTGTTTACTTCCCTAATCTCCCTCTGCTTTTCAGGTGTGGCTCGAAGTACCAGTAGTATTCCTAAGAATACTACCTTGGAGGTCCTTTTCCTCAATTTAGCTCCCAATTCCCTAAAATCGTTCTTTAGGACACTCCATCTGCCTCTGACTTTGTCATTGGTGCCAACGTGCACCAGGACAGCCAGGTCTT
The DNA here is from genome assembly GCF_037356315.1 of Lithobates pipiens. NCBI lineage: Eukaryota > Metazoa > Chordata > Amphibia > Anura > Ranidae > Lithobates > Lithobates pipiens. The sequence goes on from NW_027507758.1 coordinate 429,370,269, forward strand.
CCCCAGCCTCTCCCAGTAATCCGTCCACCAGATGCGTGAGGTGCCGAACCCGAGCGCCTGGTAGACAACATACAATTCGGTGCTTCAGGTCTTTTTTACAGATTGCCCTCTCTGTCCTTCTAAGAATTGAGTCCTGTACCACCAGAATCTGTATTTCCTTTCTCTTTGCTCCCCCCCTCCACTCTCACTGGAGGAGTTCTTCCCCCGGCATCTAGGAGAGTCCCCCAGCTCCAGCAGTGCTGGTCCCTGACTGGTTTCACCAATGTCACTCAAAAGAGCATTCTTATTCAGATGTTCCAGCCCTGGATCGGCCTCCCTGGCACTTCCCCCTCTACCCTTCCGGACTGTCACCTGTCTACTCTTTCCTAGTGCCTGGACCTCTTTGTCTCTACCCGCCGTGTACGTTCCTGGCTCTCCTTTAGTATGGAGGGTCTTCTCAGTGCTGACAGTTGCTTCCCCAGATTCAGAACCTGGGCTTCCAGGGAAACAATGTGCTTACATTTTGCACAGCAGTATTCGCCCTCGATCGGATGATCAAGGAACGCATACATGCTGCAAGATATACACCAAGTTGCATCTCCATACCCACTGGGCATTGTACATACTAATTTATCGAGTATTTGGGGATTATACCTTGTCCAAATTACCTAACAACTAGCTTCCTGACACTAATACTCAACAAGACTATACACAGGTACTCGCTGACCCACATACACACACACACACACACAATTACTAACGATCCACAGACACAACTCTGACAACACTCAGGTACTAAAAATACACAGGTACTACCGGACACTAATACTCAATACAGCACTCATGTACCTGTTATAACCTCCTGTTTTCCACTCTGGTTTTTTAACTCACCACTTAGTCCAAGTCCAGTTCCACTTGGTCTAAGTTCCAGCAAGCTCAAAGATGAGCATGCTCACAATGAGTTTTACAGAAAGTTATATAGGCCTCAAGCACCTGTGACCAATTAACCACTCCCCTTAATCTGTGTTTCTGTAAATTGTTCTAGATGCTTTGAGGGTGAGCAACAGTATTTAAATAAAAATAACAAACATGCCAATGCTTACTTCTCTGTGCAATCATTTTGCACAGAGAAGCCCCAAACCTCTTCTGGGGTGCCCCGCTGGCGCTCCAGGCCCCCCTCTTTATCGGCTGCCCCCACAGAAAGCTACTTTCCCTAGGGGCACCCATTCAGGCTCCCTCCTGTGTCCCGCTGCTGTGTCCATTGACAGACAGCGAGACTCGGGGCTCCCCCCCACTTTTTTCTGCACATTTGGGTGTTTAAAGCGAACACAACTTAACCATATTCATTAAAATACTCTTTAAATAGTGAGCTTTTAGTAAATGGGCCCCCAATGTGATATATGATCAAATGAAACCATATAAAAAAAGACTGTGGGATTGATTTACTAAAACCGTAGAGTGCAAAATCTGGTGCAGCTGTGAATGGTAGCCAATCAGCTTCTAACTTCAGCTTGTTCAATTAAGCTTTGACAATAAAACCTGGAAGCTGATTGGTTTTGATGCAGAGCTGCACCAGACTTTGAACGCTCCAGTTTTAGTAAATGTTCCCCTTTTTCTGATGTATAAAAACTGAAGGAATGGATAGAGGTAAAATCTTGCAATAGCTCAGTGTTTTAATTTCATTTTGTTCTACATTATTCACATTGCCTAGGATTTATTAAGTTGCTATTGTCTCTTATTTTTCAGATAATGGACCATTTGATAGAAGACCTGACATGCTCAGTTTGTTTCAACATATATGATGACCCTCGAATTCTAAAATGTTCGCATACATTTTGCAAAAACTGTTTGGAAAATATAAACAGGTCTTCTGATAGCTATGTTTGGAGAATTTCTGTTGGGAGGCTAAAATGTCCAACTTGCAGAGGGATTACAGATGTCACATTAGGGGTTCATACTCTGCCTATAAATTTTGCCCTTAAATCTATTGTCGAAAAATTTAAAAACAACAACCACTTCAGTGTTCGAACCTGTGCAGAGCATCAGGGAAAACAGTTGAAGTTGTTTTGTCTTAAAGATAGAAAGTTAATCTGTGATCAGTGTTGTGAGGTAGGACAGCATCAGAACCATCCCACTGAAGAACTAGAAAGAGCCTACAGAAAGGAACGAAAGACGGCTTCTAAACTCTTGGCTATTCTCCGTGAGCAGAATTTCACAGGTGTAACCCCTGTCATCAAAGCACTAGAAGAACAGCTGGAGGAATGCAAAACAATTATACAAGAAGATAAGAAGGAGGTTTTCAACTTTTTTGATAAAACAATTGAGGTGTTAGAGCGAAAGAAACAAGATCTTCTTGCAGCCCTTAACGATCTTGACCAAAACATAGGTGCTGTTTATTCTCCAAAAATAGAGGCAATGAAACAAATACAAGATGAAGAACTGGATCTTATATCTTTGAGCAGTACCACACAAGACGAAGATTCTCCATTTGAATACTTAGACAATATCCACACCATAGAAAAAGGGATGCATGCTTTAAAAAAGCAACAGCTATGTTCTGTTCAGGCTGTTCAAATCTGTCCCAGGGTTGGGCAGATATTAAAGGATCAGTGGAATAAAACCAGCATTATTGATGCACATAGACAGCCCACTCCAAAATTTGAATTCAGGTTCAATGCCACACGTACTGCTAACTTTTCATTCACATGGACTTTATTTGTGATGCTTTTTTTTTCTCTAATGGCATTGCTTTGCTTGGTCTATCCGGAAATGCTGTTTAAATTAACAAATTGGTGTGAAAACTACTTTTTGAAAACGATGGAACCAGTTCTTGGATGTTTTGGGATTCAGAAGTCAACTTCCCAGAGAATGACGAAACCATTTCTTGACTTTGTTTCCTACTTATATTCTTTACCCAGTACATACGTTTATTGATTTTGCTAGAGAAAAAAATGGTGGGTGTTGCAATTTTTTATGTCACGCGGTATTTGCGCAGTATTTTTTTGGGGAAAAAAACCCCCAATTTCATGAATGAAAAAAAAACTAAAGTTAGCCAAAACGCCAAGTAAATGGATGCTTAACATGTCATGCTTTAAAATTGTGTCTGCACGTGAAATGGCGGCAAAATTGCAGTTCTTAAAACTTTAAACGCCTTTACAGGTTACCAGTTTAAAGTTGCACAGGAGGTATGGTGCTAGAATTATTGCTTCCACTGTGATGTTCATGGCAATACCTCATGTGTGGTGCGATCACCGTTTACATATGTGTTCACATTTGTGCATAAGCACAGTGGGATGGGGGCGCCTTACTTTTTTTTTTTTTTTTTTTACTAACTTTAAAGAGGAAGTAAACCCTGGTGAGTTTACTTCCTCTTTCATTCCCTGCAAAGGCAAAGCATAATGGACTACTATGCATCGCATAGTAGTCCATTATGTGTCACTTACCTGACACAGGAGCCAGCGAAGTCACCGCTGTCCCCTGTAGTCCGCCGCATCCATCTTCTTGGTGGGGTCTCGCAGCTCTGCCGCTGTCATTCAGCGAAGCCGTGATGACGTCCCTCCCACGCATGGGCATGGGAGCCGACACGTGCGGAAGCTCCGTAGTTGAGAATGCCGCGCTCAGTGCGCCTGCGCACCGCTGTCTGTGCGCCGTAGACAGCGGTGCCTGTTTTCGGGCAAATATCTCCTAAACCATATAGGTTTAGGAGATATTTCTTGGACCTACAGGTAAGCCTTAATCTAGGCTTACCTGTAGGTCAAAGTGGTTTGTAAGGGTTTACAACCACTTTAATGCTATTGCAAGGGATGAACATCATCCCTTGTAACAACATGGGCTGTGACAAGTCCTCTTTATGGAGAGATCGGGGGTCTATAAAACCCTAGATCTCTCTCCCTTAGCCTCCCATACAGCCAGTCAAACACAGATTGGTCTGATCGGCTGCTTTCTGGCGACCAAGTAAACAAAGAGGCAGAATAACTAAGCACTCCTGGTTTCTGGGGTTACAGAGAGAGGGGAACAATGTCAGTTCCTCCCTCTCTCTGTTCAGTGCAGCCATCCCCGCTGCTCGTGGGCACCGCAAACATAAAGTAGAGCCCGGGGAGGTGGTGGCAGGAGGGGGGTGGGACCCCTTTCTGCCACCCACAGAAGTGATTGAGTGGCTAATTAGCCTCTTGGATCACTTCTGCATGTTAGGGAATCGCCAGCTGAAAACAAAAATACCAGAATGAAGCTTGTAGGTGCAGGCATCATTCCTGAATAACTATTGAAACCAGAGGACAACCATGGCTGTCCTCCCAGGTGGGAAGTAGTTAAAAAAACAGCAGTACTTTTAAAGTACAACTATCAGTAAATAAGCATTCTAAATTGCCTGCTGTACTTTATAATAATTAAAGTGTAAATAACAAGAATTCTAAATTAATTGTGGTCCTATAATGTACATCTGTTAGTAACAGGCATTCTAAACTGTCTGCAGTACTTTAAAATGGAGCTCTAGCCTTTCATTCTTGGCAGGTAGGCTTTTATTGCAGTTGAGACTCTGCATTTCTCTTCTGCAATAAAAACATCTTACCTGCATGCCAGCAATGTTTCTTTCTCAGTGTTCCCTAAGCCGTAAATGTACTGATACTAAGGTATGCTTTTGCATGAAGCAAGATGACCGCAGATGCAAACCTGGAAGAATGGATGAAGATGGCTGCACCAGAAGGGAGATCACCTCTCTGAATCAGAGCTGAATATTTTTTTCAAAGCGAAGACACTAGAGAATAAAATAATGGTACTTCCAATTTTTTATATCACACAATATTAACGCAAAGGTCTAGGAAATGCAAAATTTCAGTAAAAGATACACTAAAGTTAGTTTTAGGGCACACAAACACAATAAATGACCTAATTTTTCCATAGGTCGACTCTTTAAAAGCCCTCAATATGTTAGCATTGTGGAAGGAGGTCTGGTGCTAAAAATCTTGCTCTCACTCTGGCATGCGCAGCGATATGTAATGTGTATCACATTCAGATTTTCATACGTAACCCCCCTGACACATGCATTTACGTTCATATGAGGGGGCCTCAAAACATTTTGGGGGGTGATTTTTATGTGCTTGGGTGTAACTTAAATTGTTTACTATTTTAATTTTTTTTATCACATAGGGGACAAAGTCCCCTATGTTATAATTTTTTGGTGACAGGTTCTCTAAAATACCCCAAATGTCTCCCCTGTGCTTCACTGAATGTAATGCAATGCAGATCACATTGCATTACATTCATTCCCAGGACACTGAGAGGTGGACCCAGAAGTGATGTCAAAGACATCACTTTCCTAGTCAGCAACAAGGAGGAGAGGATTGTCCGCTCTGCTCCCCCCCCCCCCCCCTTTACCTGGCGGCACCTGCTATGTCGCTCCCACAGATGGGCAAGTGAGCGCTGTTACCAGGGGTGTGTGAAAGCAATCTAGTGGCAGCCCAGCTGCCTGAATGCTTCCACCTGACAGGCAAGAGAGTCTGCTTGTCAGATTTAAACACAATTCTGGTGGCTGCAGCTACTGGGAATGTGTAAAACCCCCTGCTGTCAGGTCTGTATGATGTATGGACCTGGCAGCGAAAGGGTTAAAGTGCCACTGTTGGCTACACACATTCTAAACTGTCAGCAGTGTTATGACTAGATTTAACAAAAATCCCTCAGTTTAAGAATATCTTTGCATTTAGCACTTGCTTCATTGAGAACATGTGCATTTTTATCACTTGTGCAATAATTATTTAATTGTATATTATACTGTTTTTATCTTACTAAAATATGACTTTAAGACCTCATGCACACTGGATGTTAAAAAAAAAACTTTATAAAAATGCCAGTAGCTTTGCAGTGAGTTTTTCAGCGTTTTTGCAATAGCGTCTATTAGTGTTTTTTTTTATTATTATTTATTTTTCTTTCAATGGATCAAAAGCAGCATTTATCGTCGTTTTTTGAAGTTAGAGAGTTTTTACAGCTGAAAAACTCTTCTCAGAACCCAGTAGTTTTGTGGGTTTTTAGAGCCAAAAAATGCCCCAGCCAAAAACTGCTGATACCAGCCTATGTGTGCATGGACACATAGGATAACATGATGGGGAGTTTATTGACCAGAAAAAAATGTCTGAAGCCAAAAGCAGAAGCTGTTAAAACATCCAGTGTGTATGAGGCAGTAAAGCCTCATCTTTTAGCAATTTGTTTTTCAGACAATGTAGAAAGTTGGCAAACTTTACAGAGCTTTAATTTGATCCCCACTGGGCTTTTTATTTTTTATTATGTAAATGAAAAAAAGACCAAAAATTCTGGGGAAAAGAACTAATATTTTCTACTTTCTGTTATAAAACATATCAAATTTCTTCATAAATTAAGGACAAAATGTATTCTGCTATATGTCTTTGGTTAAAATCCCAATAAATGTATGTATATATATATATTTTTTTTTTTTTTATGACAGTTATAGCGTCTACAAACCATGAGAGAGGGAGAGAGATAAATATTTTGAAAATTGATCAATACTGATGACACTGATCTGATTTCTTGAGACTCCAAAATGCTAGGACAGTATAAATAACTCCCCTAATGACCCCTTTTTGGGAAGTAATCTAATGTATTTAGTAAGAGGCATGGTGAGGTTTTTTTTTTACGTTGTCATTTTTTGTCAAAATTTTTGGGAAAATTAAGAAATTAAAGTGGAAGTCCAGTCATAAATGAAAATGTTTCTATTTAATTCTATGTAAAATATCTTTATCGTTTATCGACATTATTCATTTTCTGTATAGCTGATTGTCTGGCTTTGATTAGACTTTATAAGCTTGGCAGTCCGCTTCTTCCTTTTCTTCAGGGACAACCTTACTTCCTTATTTCTGAATTCTGCATGGGGGCCTCTCACTTCCTGAAAACATCCTTCTCTGCTACACAGGCATGTCTACTGTTCATTCTAACTACTCCTGTCTTGCCCGGTTCCACCCACATCCCTTCTATCCTTTTTAGACAGACATGCCTAGACCTGCACAGCCCCACCCCCATCCTTCCTCCTCTTCACAGATCTCCTGTCTTCATTGCCTTGTTTTCAATAGCAGTTTCTCCTGAGAGGGGGGAGGGTAGGCTTTGGAAGTATGTTCTGCTTGTTAGAAACTGTAAGATTATATTGCAACATGCCGCCAATTTTCTACAGGAGTGGTCATCAACCCTGTCCTCAGGGTCCACCAACAGGCCAGGTTTTATGTATTACCTTGGGGAGATGCAGACTAGAATACTGCAATCACTGAGCAGCAAATGATATCAGCTGTGATGTATTTCAGTTATCTTGCCAACCTGGCCTGTTAGTGGGCCCTGAGGACAGGGTTGATGACCATTGTTCTACAGTGTACAACCACGTGGATGCTTATGCACGGTGTCGCACATGCCCAGCTGAGGGAGCTACATGTAATGAGTTTAAGACTCTGTTTCCACTAATGCAACTTGTCATGTGATTTCGGACACATAGTTGGGTGACAAGTCACAGCCCATTGATTTCAAAGGCAAACGCTCCCATCTATGCAGCTTTGAAAATCAGCGACTTCGAAAAGGTGCCTGCACTATTTTGATACAACTTTTGATGCGACATGGATCCAGAGTGTAAAGTTGGATCAAAGCTGCACTCTAAATCCCACAATTTTGGAGTCTCACTAGTGGAAACGTAGCCTAAAGCCCCCATACACACTATCAGTTTTTCTGCTGAGTTTTTCCATCAGATTTACCAAAACCATATAATATGAGGTCAAACCTTAGGAATTTCAATTTGCATGCAATCAGGCAGGCCCTTGTACTACATGGTTTTGGTAAATCTGAAGGAAAAAGTCAGCAGAAAATCTGATAGTGTGTATGGGGCTTAAGGCTAGAGTGTGACTTTGATGCAACTTTAAATGCAGCGTTGATCCAACTTTACACTCTGCATCAAAAGTCACATCAAAGCAACAATACACAAACACCCAAACCATAATCTCTAGATTTGACAGACGGGAACTCTGTGACTCATAGAGTTCCCCCCTACGAGAAATTGTGTTTAGCACAATAACAAAAGCCCTAGCATATTTATAATGGCTGGGCACCACTCATTGAGCAGATAGTGGTGCTCGCAGATCCTCAATATGTCTTGATAGATGCTATGCTTACACAGGCTTATATACTAAATTAACGTTGAAGCTAACAAAGTCTTTATAAAATGTGATGTTATGGTACCAATATTGAAATTTATATTTCTACCTTTATGTCAATGCATGATGCACATATGCAGGGGCGTTGCTAGGTCTGCCAAAGATCTGGGGCTAGAGCCCATAGCAGTGGTCACCAACCTTTTTGCATGCCCGCGGGGCATGCAAAAAGCAATTTTTTTTACAGGCAATGGCTGGTGTTGGTGCTTCAATCATCATGGCATAATGGTTGATATGGTGTCAGGGTGATTGAAGTGCATTATTTCTATTGTTACACTCTAATATATAATGAAGTGGTTCAACTCCCCGTACTGCAGATTCAGTGGGAGCCCTGATGTCACCAGATGCAGTGTCACTTGCCACCATCGCCTCTCACCAGATCCAGCGTGTTACCTGCCACTAGATGTGGATTGTCACTTTCCATGTCGCCTGCTACCAGATGTGGATTGTCACTTCCCACTTGGCAGCAGATGTGGATTGTCACTTCCCACATCACCTGCCACCATTTGCAGATTGTCACTTGCCACGTCACCGGCCACCAGATGTGGATTGTCACGTGCCAACTGATGTGGATTGTCACTTGCCATGCCAGCCAGTGCCACCAAATGTGCATCGACGCTGCATTGGTGGCAGGCTGACAACACTGGTCCATTTAGTGAGAGCAGGAAAGCGGTGATGTGGGGCGGGCAGTGAGAGATGATGTCATCTCGCTGCTCCCCGCTGCACCTCCGACATTGAAGCAAGGGGGTCTGGCTGCAAAGTGGAGCTCTACGATGACAGGAAGCATGTGGCCTCCACTCCCCTGTGCTTTTGAGGGAGGAATAGCGCTGATGTATTGTGGGCAGTGAGAGATTATGTAATTTCTCTGATGCTCACCGCACCTCGCTCCAAAATTGAAGAGGTGCGGCTGTGAAGAGCACTGATGTGGAGAGAGATGTCATCTCTGCTTGTCAGCCCGCTCGCTTCTCTTTCCTCTGCCTCTCTCATGCAGCCTGCCTGCCCAGCAGCCTCAACCTGCTGGTTAGGCAGGGACCCTGCGGCAAGAGACTCAAGGCTATGGGCCCCAGATTTGGGGCTATAGCCCAAATTGCCGCCCCCTAGCAACGCACCTGCACATATGTAATGTACATCTCTCCTTTCTTAATAAGATTGAACTAAAAGTTGCATTAAAGCATTACAGGTACCTTTTTAAAAGTCGCACAGATGGGAACGGGCACAATTGAAATCAATGGTTTGTCCAAAGTCGCATGACAAGTCACACTGGTGGAAACGGAGCCTTAGTGTGGTTGCCTGTACTATGATCATTGTACACTGTGAGCTGAGACCCCATAGCACTTCCAGCTACACAGACAGTCGCCCCTCTTCCCCCTCCCATGTCCAGCTCCCTTCTCCTGAGCACAGCTATACTGTATATGTACACTGCATCCCCCGTGTCTTGTGTGAATGGGGCTATTTCTTTATTTTAATAAAGGTAAAAAAAAAAGTTTTTTTTCATTTTGAGACATAAGGCTGAGCTCACATAGCTCACATTAACGATTGCAGGGCAGAATTTAAGTGTATTGCCATGTACACACGGTCAGACTTTCCGACGGAAAATGTGCGATCGGATTGTGTTGTCGGAAATTCCGATCGTGTGTGGGCTCCATCTGACTTTTTCCATAGGAATTTCCGACACACAAAGTTTGAGAGCTGGACCTAAAATTTTCCGACAACAAAATCGGATCGTTTAAATTCCGATTGTGTGTAGACAAATCCGACATACAAAGTGCCACGCATGCTCAGAATAAATTGCGAGACAAAAGCTATTGGCTACTGCCCTCTTTATAGTGCCGTCGTACGTGATGCACATCATCTCGTTCTGAACGCTCGCATTTTCCGACAACTTTGTGCGATCGTGTGTATGCAAGACAAGTTTGGGAAAAAATTAGACGGATTTTGTCGTTGGAATGTCTGACAGGGCATTAGGATGGACTTCCACTTTAACCACTTCAGCCCTGGAAGAATTTACCCCCTTTCTGACCAGGCCATTTTTGTGAGACGACACTGCATCGTTTTAACTGATAATTGCACGGGTGTGCGAAATTGTACCCAAACATAATTTCCGTCCCTTTTTTCCCCACAAACAGAGCTTTCTTTTGGTGGTATTTGATCACCTCTGCGGTTTTTATTTTTTGCGCTATAAATAAAAGAAGAGTGACAATTTTGAAAAAAAATAAAAAAATTGTATTTTTACTTGCTAGAGGTATGGACTCCAGAGAAAGAGAGATATCATTTTGCCCCTGTACAAATCATTAGTAAGACCTCATCTGGAATATGCAGTTCAGTTTTAGGCACCAGTTCTCAAAAAGGATTTTGGGGAACTAGAGAAAGTGCAGAAAAGGACAACCAAACTGATGAGAGGCATGGAGGAGCTCAGCTATGAAGAATGATTAGAAGAACTTAATTTATTCTCTCTTGAGAAGAGATGAACCACCCTCATTAAGTCATTATTTGGAGCTATTAACTTTTATACCACCCCCTCCCTTTAGAATGTAAGCTCTACGAGCAGGGCCCTCCTTTTACCTTTTGTATTGAACTGTACTGTAATTGTGATGCCCCCCTATACATTGTAAAGTGCTGCATAAACTGTTGGCGCTATATAAATCATGTATTATAATAATAATATGATCAACGTGTACAAATACATAAGTTGGCCATATAGTGAACTTTGTGACGACCTTAAAAGTGAATAACTCAACACAGAGGACAAGGGGGTACTCCCTATCTGGAGAAAAAGATTTAATCTCAAAATACAGAAAGGTTTCTTCACAATAAGAGCTTTGACAATGTGGAATAGACTCCCTCAAGAGCTGGTTCTAGCCAGCTCAGTAGATTGCTTTAAAAAAAGGCATTATTTCCTAAAGGTACATAATATAACTGGATACTAATATTTATAGGTAAAGTTGATCCAGGGAATATCCAATTGCCTCTTGGGGGATCAGGATGGTATTTGTTTTTCCCATGCTGGAGCAAATAGAATCATGCTTTGCTGGTGTTTTTTACCTTCCTCTGGATCAACTGGTCGTTGGTGTGTATGGTTAGGGTGGTTATGTGACAACACTGACCAATAAGTCTGTTCTTTCTTCCAAGACAAAAGAAGAGATTAATTGATCCACGCTAACCAATGGTAAGGATCCCTTGCAAAGATTGTGCTTCTACACAGCTTCCAGGGCTGTGTAAAGATGTTTCAAGTGTACGAATATGTACACCGGAGACTGTGGGCGGCGCAGTGGTGATGATGTTAAGTGCACAGGGGACGACGGCTGTTAGGAGGGTCTTAATGTTTTTTTTAGGTGTGAAGCTGGAGATAAAAAATAAAAAAAACAGAGAAATTCCCTGCTCAACCTAGTGACTAGCCTGCAAACAACCACATTTTCCTGTCTAACAGTATGGGTTAAAATCAGGGGTTTAGTCTGCACACATTTGCAAATACATGCGTAAGCTACAGAGCCCTGTCAAGGCACCCCAGCATTTTCTGTATTCCCAACTATACATTTTCAGAGCCTCCACAGTGAAAGCACATACATTATAATGGATAGATAGAGGGCAGGTGAGCCTGGAGGGAGCCCACTCCTTAAACACAGGGGCACACTGGACACCCAGCATATAGCACTATGGCAACACTGGACACCTTTGCTGCCATAGTGCTATGTGCTGGGCCATAACGGGTTATTGGCTGGCAGCTCTGCTGTAAGTAATTTAGGGTAAGTAAGTTAGGCAAATGACTTGCCTTGCCCCGGGCGCTGACAACCCATGCTGCGCTAAAAAAATGGCTCCTAACTTTTTTAGCCGGCTTCTAGAGTCAGCATCACACTACCCCCCCCCCCCCCCGGTTTGTCTGTATTACATACTGTATCCTGGTGTCATCTCTTCCTCAGGTAAGCGACGCACACATACTCAGCCATCCACCTAATGTAAAAGAAAATGTGTTTCATTAGACAAACCTGCCATTGCTTTGTGGTCCAGTTCTGATGCTCACGTGCCCATTGTAGGCGCTTTTGGCTCTGGACACAAGCCAGCATGGGCACCCTGACTGGTCTTTGGTTATGTAGCCACATAAGCAACAAACTGTGATGCCCATATTTTAAACTTCAGGTACAACATGTTTACTTGCTACATAATAAATCCCACCGACGTTCAGATGCCATTGTAACAATCAATGTTATTCACATTAAACGATCAATGTTATGTCAGTAGTCGTAAAGTTATGGTGTATAGCTCAATATAAGCAAGATACTAAGCTTTTGCGTCAGGCTGTATTACATTGCATTAAAATTAAAATGGATTGCAGTTTCTGTGGACAGGGTGATTGCAGTCACTGATATAGCTCATGTGAAAAAAAAACAGGTGCCAATGAGGATGAATATAAGGAGTGCAATAGAACCTACAGAACTATTTCTACAGAGTAAAGGTGCATTATTTTATTTTGACATTTTAAGGAGATTAAACCATTTCAGATCATTTTGGTAATCATGTATACTGTATACCTTTTAAAGGAAATGTGCCAATGGATAGCTTGTGCTTTTTCACATTTCTTGTCAGTGTCTGGCTTCAATATTTCTGGAAACACGAATTTGTAACAAGCGTGCAGCGAATGAAGTCAGCTCCTGGTTTGCATACTTAAAGAGCATCTAAACCCCAAAACAAAAACATAATATATTGCAATTTACCAATCCTTAAAGCTGGTGCCTGCATTGATTTTCTTTCTTTAGGATTTTTTCTTCCTTTATTTTCACGTGGTGTCTTTCCCTTCCTGTCTTGGGGGCCTCCTCCACTCATGGAGGAGCAAGAGACACCTTTGGACAGCAGTATTGTCAATCTGGGGAGAGGGTAATTGTTAGCCCTTGTACACACGGTCGGAGATTCCGACGGAATGTGTCCGATAGGACCGTTTTGTCGGATATTCCGACTGTGTGTGGGCTACATCGGACTGTGTCTGTCGGAGCAACTTGTTGGTAAAATTTTCCAACAAAATGCTCCGATCGGACATACTCCGATCCTGTGTAGAGAATTCCAATCGGACAAAGTGCCACGCATGCTCAGATCAAATTCCTACACCAAAGCTATTGGCTACTAGCGTGAACGTAGTCCCGTCGTAATGAGATAACGTCATCACATCGGATTTTCTGACAACTTTGTCCGACCGTGTGTATGCAACAGTTTCGGACAAAATCCGACGATTTGGTTGTCGGAATCTCCAACCGTGTGTACAAGGGCTAAGATGCACTAGCACATTTAGATGGTAATGTAAATGTAAGATAATGCACTTGGGGTGTAAAAATATAAACGCAATAGGTAGACCGCAAACAGATTCCTGCGCCACTGACCCCTGCCTTGTAGTTGCCAGTCCTTGTCTTTCATCCCAGGCTCCACCGTGCCCTCTATCCCGGTCTCTCTCTCCCTCCCGGCTCCAGCCTCCCTGTGGCTCCACTGCACCTTTTATGTCCTGATCCCTCTCTCCCTCCAGCCTCCTCCACCACTGTTATCAGTGAACAGAGGACATTGGGAGGAAGCAAAGCTCAGGACTGAGGGGGTAGGAGCCTGTCAAATTAACTTTTTACGTTAAACCGCTGGTGATTGGTTGCTAGAACATAGGGTGGTCCTAAGCAACCAAGCACCAGCTTGCTAATATGAAAATAGACTCTGCCAGCTCCCGTTCTCTATCCAGAACTGTGCTGCCTTCCGGTCTCCGCCGTGCAAAAAGGTAAGACACTGCTATGGGAGGGAAGGGGGGCCAGAGGTTACTGCTATAGGAAAAAGGGGGGGTGCAGAAGACACCACTGTGTGTGTGTGTGAGGGTTGATGTGAAGGGGGCAGAGGACACTTATGGGCAGGGTCAGCCCCTTAGCAGTGTCCTCTACCACCCTTCACATCACCTCCCGAACCCTGCATTCAGAGCCTAATACTCTCCTTAACCCTGAATTCTGAGCTAACATACTCCTGAACCCTGCATTCTGAGCGCAACGCATTTCTGATCCCTGCATTCTGAGCGAAAAAAACACTCCTTATCCCTGCATTCTGAGTAGAAAGCACTCCTTAACCCTGCATTCTGAGTGCAACACACTCTAACCCTGCATTCTGAGCATAATGCACTGGTGAACCCTTCACACCTAAAGCCTGCACTCTCTTGTAATACCTATTTTATTTTTTTTCTAAGCATAAATATTTTATCAAAAAAAAAAAAGTCAGTCCTACCGTCTTTTATTTGGGAGAGGCAGTCTTGATCTTTGACTTCATTAGTGTTATTCAAGTAGATCTCCATCTCTCGAAGGTTGTCTACACCTGCCCAGGGTCTTCCAGGATGGAGAAGGATCTAGGGGTCCTAGTAGAAGACAGATTGAGCAATAGCATGCATTGTCAAGCTGCGGCTACCAAAGCCAGCAGAATATTAGCATGTATTAAAAGGGGAATTTACTCCAGAGATAAAACAATTATTCTACCACTTTATAAAACTCTGCTTTGGCCGCATCCGGAGTATTCCGTCCAGTTCTAGTCACCAACCCTCAAAATGGATGTGCTGTAGCTGTAAAGAGTCCAGAGAAGGGCAACTGAATTAAAGTGGAGTTCCACCCATTTAAAAGTCAGCAGCGTCAAATAGTGTAGCTGCTGACTTTTAATCAACAGACGCTCACCTGTCCCATGGTCCAGCGATGCAGCCTGCTGAAGCCTTGCTCCTCTTTCCCTCCTCTTCATGGCACCAGCATTGTATGTGTGGGCGCTTGGCTGTGACAGTTTGCAGTTTCACACACTGCACATGCATGAGTCACGCTGCGCTGTCTTGAATGGCTGGGCAATCTTCTGGGACCTGGGACATGTCCCTGTCACCCTCGTTGTCTTTATTCAACCTTACCAACTATGTAACTAGATGGACTTCACTAATGAATTAAAGTCAACCTCCAACTAACATTTTAGGTTTGGTTCACACTGCTGCGACAACAAAGTAGTATGACTTTGCCTGCGACTATCTTCCAACTTGGATGCTCTTTAGGAGCCTGTACAAGGGCTGAAATTGCACCCAAGTTGGACCAAAGTAGTGCAGGAACATTTTCTAAACTCAGAGCGACTTGTGTAGTATCAGTTAAGACTGCTCTCATAGGGGAACATTTGGCATGTTATGCAACTTGGGGTCTCACATGTCAGATCACAGTGTGAACCAAGCCTCAAGCAGTTACAGCAACCATTTTTCTCCTTTTGGGATAAAGGTTTTATGTGAAGTTGAAAAATAACCGACTTACTGGCTGGATCACCAGGTAAAAAAAAAAAAAAAAAAAAAAACGAAAGCAGCCACCACATCTGAGGTCTAGTAAACTACAACACATTACTTTTTGCTGTCGGGTTTAGATACACTTTAAATGTTAAAGTCTTTAAGAGTATTGGAATTATTATTGGAATTATTGCTTCAAGGGGTATTAAAGGTTGAGTTTTTTTTCTAAGATAACAAACACGTCATACTTACTTGCTCTGTGCAATAGTTTTGAACAGAGCAGCTGGTTGGTAAGCTTTTTTTATCTAGTATGGTGCTCAAGGGATATAATTTTCCATGGTTCCTATCTGACAGCTGAATGTAAAAGAAAAGGAGTATGGACCTGGGGGGACCCCACAGCAAAAAACAAAACAAAAAAAAATGTAAAATGCATGAAAACTGCATGCAAAAATGCATAAAAAAGCAAAAATGCACTGCAAATGTGTCTGAAAAATGCACCAAGTGTAGCTTAGATGTGAACTTAGGCCGCGTACACACGCGGGGACTGTTCGCCCAACTTTGTCCGCTGAACAGTGTTTCGGCGGACAGTCCGCCCGTGTGTGGGCTTTCAGCGGACAGTTTCAGCGAACAGTCTGCTGAACAAAGTTTTTCGGAAATTCCGAAAAACTGTCCGCTGAAACTTGGTTTATAGCGAACAGTCCCCTCGTGTGTAGGCTTGTTCGTCAAACTAAGTTCCGCGCATGCTCAGAAAGGATTTACACGCCGAAAGTTGTAATGCAGTGTATAGGACGTCGTATTTTCCGTCCCGTCGTACGTGCCGTTCACGTCATCGCGCACGGTTTCAGCAAACTGTTCGTTCGTCGTGTGTGGGCAAGTCCGTCCATGCTAATTTTGAGCGGACTGTTTGCTGAAACTGTTTGACGGACAAAGTTGAGCGAACAGTCCCCGCGTGTGTACGCGGCCTTAGACAATATCTACTGCAGTCTCCAATTAGGCTTGACAAAGACCACTGTATCCTCAAAACTCGTCGCAAATTGTAACACAGAAGAAAAAGGAGGGAAAACAAGTGAGAAAAAACAAACAAACAAACAGCAGAGCCGACTAAAGAGAGAGTCAAAGGATGGAGAGAAAATAAATAAGGTGTAGGGGGTTAGCGCTTTATTATTTTCTTTTCAGCCCTGCCTCAGAGTCCATTTCTGACGTTTATAACTAGGGTTGCACTGATACCACTTTTTTTAGGACCGAGTACTTTTTTTTTTCCAAGTACTCGCCGATACCATCTACCGATACTTTTTTTTAATGTCATATGGCAGTGGCATTAATATGCAGCACTAACGACACAGACTGTGTCAGTAGTTTTTATATTTTATTTTTCTTTACAATTTTTTTTTCTTTTTTTAAATTTGTACAATTTTTTTTTTTTACAATGCCCTCTTTTTTTGGGGGGTAGGGAGTGGACGGTGTCAGTGTGTTTTTTATTTTATTTTTTAGATTATTTTTAAAATTGAATCTTTTAAATATTTATTACAATTCTTTATTTTTATTTTTTTTTAGCCCTGTTGGGGGTGGCTTTGGTGAGATATCAGGGTTCTTAACAGGGAAAGGGACTAAGGACAGAGATTCCCCAGTCCCTTTCTCTGCAGCCTCAGCTGCACTGAATGAATGAATAGAAGACAGAGGCGCCTCTCTTTTCATAAACTGAAGCTTCCTAAACACAGTTTGCGATGCTCAGTTATGAATGGACAGTCAGAGATAACTGACTGTTCATTCAGAAAAGGAAGGAGCCGGTAAATTACATATTTACCGGCTCTTTCCTCCACTCACTCTCCACCCTTACAGATCAAGGACAGAAGGGGCGGATGAGCACGGAGGGGGACTGGAGGAGGACACGGGATTGTTTGCTGCAGCAGTGGTGGAGTTACAAGCACCAATCTCACTGTAGAGATTTCAATAAAGCAGCTGAAAGGCGCGGGAGGGAGATAAGAAGCAGCTTTCAGCTGCTTTATTTAAATCTATACAGGGAGATTGGTGCTTGTAGCTCCCCCACCGCTGCACCGATCATTCCCAACTGCCCAGGTATTGAGTGAAGCATCGGAGCATTTGCCTGAGTACAAGAAAATGCTCGGTTATCGACACCCATACCGATATTAGTATCATTATTGGTGCAACCCTATTAATAACCTGTCAGCCTACTGGAGTAAAGTGCATTTTTTTTGTCACTGTTCTGCTTCCGCACTCTAAGCAGTGAAAGTGTGCTCTTTATAACGGATCCAGTTGTGGAACTTTAGCTTAACTTACAGTCTCAGTAGCTTGGCAGACAGTGAAGAGATCTAAATGACATCTTGCAGATCATAGAAAGCTTTAAAGTGGTTGTAAAGGTAAAAGTTTTTTTTACCTTAATGCATTCTCTGCATTAAAGTATAACCCCTTCCCGCCGAGCGTACGCAGATGTGCGTACTCGGCTTCCGGGGGGTATACCGGGATGATGCCCGCACCTGCAGGCATCATCCCAGTACCGTTTTGTTCAGCTGGCGATTGGCTATCCAGGCATAACAACCGATGCGGCTAAAAGCCGCTCGGCTGTTATGCCGGAGGAGCGGGAGGGGACGTTCCCCCTCCCGCCGCTGTTACCGGTGCTCCCGCTCGATCGGGAGCACCGATTCAAATTCTGCTGCCTTCGGCTGCTGGGCAGGGACTGGAATGAAGCCGTAATCGGCTTCGTTCCAGTCTCCTCATCGTAAACACGGAAGCGACGTCATGACGTCACTTCCCGTTTACTCGGCTGCCAATGGCGCCGGTTTAAAAAAAATATCCGGTATTCAGAATCGCAGTTTTCGGCGATCTGAATACATTGAAGTGTAAAGGAGGGGTGGGGGGTCTTTTAGACCCCCGATCCCTCCATAAAGAGTACCTGTCACCACCTATTACTGTCACAAGGGATGTTTACACCGACCGACACAGCTCCTCTCTTAGCCATTGGGACCTCCCCAAGCAGTGCCAAACGAGGGGTGGGAAAACAGCATAGAAACTTCATCCACCATGGCAATTGGGAACTAGTGAAAACTTTACCCACAAAAAACAATAGTGCGTGGAAAAAAACACCACAAAAACCAGGGTACCCTCAACAGGAGTGACTACCTATAACCGCATCAAAAACTGCGGATTGCAATGCAACAGTGCATTAACTTAACGGTACTGTGTTTTTATCAAAAAAACAGGAAAAAAGACAAAATATATATTTCATATCAATTGCATCTATACAGCCGCCTGCAAAACTTTTAGGCCAAAACAGGCATCAGCCGATGCACTGACGTCTACTTTGTAGAACTTGGTAAACGTGTGAACAGACGACCAGGTCCCCGCTTTACACACCTGAGCGACAGACGCTTGGTGTCGGAAGGCCCAAGACGTTCCGATTGCCCTCATGGATTGGGCCGTGACCGGAAAGGGGGACACCTGCCCCTTCAAGGCGTAGGCTTGTACTACAATCTGTCTGATCCACCTAGAAATGGTGGCCGACGAGACCACCATGCCTATCTTTGGACCAGCCACTGAAACAAACAGTGAGTCTGACTTCCGAAAGGTAGACAGACAAGTACACCTTCAGAGCCCTAACCACGTCCAGAGCGTGAAGGGCCACCTCCTTAGGGTGCTTCGGCTTAGGACACAGAGATGGTAATACAATGTCCTCATTGATATGAAAAGCCGAGACCACTTTCGGTAAAAAAAGACAGTTGCGGACGCAACACCACCTTATCCTTGTGGATAACCAGATAAGGCGACTTGCAGGACAAGGCTGTCAATTCCGAAACCCTCCTGGCTGATGTGATGGCCACTGGGAAGACCACTTTCTGGGAAAGAGTCAACAGGGGAATCTCCCTCATATTTTCAAACGGCGGTTTTTGAAGCACCGACAACACCAGGTTCAAATCCCAAGGGGGCAACGGTGGACGCACTGGAGGACGCACCGGAGGGACTACATGTCGTACCCCCTGAACGAAGGTACTCACTAAGGAGTGAGAAGCCAGGGGTCGCTAAAAAAAAAAGATAGCCAAGGCTGAAATTTGCCCCTTAATGGTGCTTAACGCCAATTTCTGGTCTACTCCTTGCTGAAGAAACAGCAGGATCCTGGATATAGAAAAGGAGCGCAGATGCCATCCTTTCTCCTCACACATGGAGATGAAGGGCTTCCAGGTACGATAGTATATCTTCCGAGAAGAAGCTGTTCGTGCTCTCAATATAGCTATGCCATAAAAGCCAGTGATGGTAAAGCTGGATGGAGAATCGGACCTTGAGACAGAAGGTCCTCTCGCAACGGCAGTCGCCAGGGAAAGTCTGCCATCAGACGCACCAGGTCTGTGTACCAAGGATGCTGAGGCCAATCTGGGGCAACCAGTATCACTGGTATCCCCCCGGCTATCCACTCTGCGAAGCAGGCATGGCAACAGTTTCAGTGGAGGAAAGGCGTAGATCAGCTGGTACTGATCCCATGGAGCCACCAGCTTGTCTGACGCGTTTGCCCATGGATCCCTTGTCCTGGACACGAATCTTGGCACCTTCCGATTGAGACGGGAGGCCAGAAGATCCACGTCTGGTGTGCCCCACTTGAGGCACAGTAACCTGTATATATCCGGATGCAATGCCCATTCTCCTGGGTCCAACATCTGTCGACTCAGTCCACCTGCCAGTTCTCCACTCCCGGGATGTAAATGGCCAACAGGGCCGGTACGTTTTGCTCTGCCCAACGAAGTATGTGAGCGACCTCCCGTGCAGTGGCTGAGCTTCTTGTTCCCCCTTGGCGATTGATGTATGCCACAGCTGTGGCGTTGTCTGACTGGATCCTGATCGGACGCCCTTGCAGTCTCATCGACCATGTGGAGAGGCACAGCCTGATCTCTCTCAATTCGAGCAGATTGATCGGCAACTTGGATTCTTCCGTCGACCAGAGACCCTGAGCCAACTGAACCCCCATCAGTCCACCCTAGCCAGATAGACTGGCGTCCGTTGTGATCACTGTCCATTTCAGAGGAAGGAACGATTTCCCGGACTGAATCACCGGGGACCTCAACCACCAGATCAGCGAGTCTCTGACTGACTGGCTCATCTGGATCTGTCGTTCCAGGGACAACTGAGATTTGTCCCATTTTGTCAAAATGACGCCAAAACCAGAGCCAATACCTTGGTAAAGACTCAGGGGGCTGATGCCAGACCAAAAGGAAGAGCAAAACTGGTAGTGGGCTTCCTCGACTGCAGAAATGGTTGATGTCGAAGGCATATGGGTATGTGCAGGTACGCGTCCTGGATGTCTAAGGACGCCAGGGAGTCCCCTTGATGGAATGCAGTGACTACTGAGTGAACTGATTCCATTCTGAACCTCTGCACTTTTACAAAGTGATTGAGGGCTTTTAGGTCCAAGATTGGACATACCCCTTTCTTCTTGGGAACCACAAACAGATTTGAGTAGAATCCCTGGAAGCATTCCGATTCTGGAACTGGTGCAACCACCTTGTGATTCAGCAGGTCCCTTACTGCCCCCCAAGAGGGTCTCCCGGTGAGGGATACGGGTATGCTGGAGGGGAAGAAACTGTTTGGTGGCCAAGAGAGAAACTCTATCTTGTAGCCTGTTGAAATCAGATCGCAGACCCATTGGTCGGATAACCGAGAGGACCACCGGGCTGCAAACTCACGAAGGCGACCCCCCCACCCGATACATAGGTGGGGGCAAACCTTCATGCGGTAGCACTTTTCTTCGCAGGCTTGGTAGGCTTGCAGTTCCAGGGACGTTTTTGACCACCCGTGGTCGTCCTGTTGGGCTGGGGACGTTTTGTTGAAGCCCTGGGCGGACGAAAAAGCCGCTTGTGAGCGGAAAAAGAGGGCCCTTGCCTACGGCATGGCTCCTTCGCCATCCTGGCCTATGGGAGTAGGGTACTCTTACCACCGGTGGCATTTTTAATAATGTAATCCAAGGAGGCTCCAAAGAGCCGGTCGCCAAGGAAGGGAAGATCCGTCAGGGCTTTTTTGGATGCCTGGTCAGCAGACCAGCATTTTAGCCAAATCAGGTGCCTCAGCACCACAGCTGACACTGAAGCCCTGAATAACAGAGGAAGAGTATCCAGGGCCGCGTCACAGACGTATACTTAAGGCCTTGCACTAGTTGGTCTGCTAGTTCCACGAGAACAGGAGAAGCCTGTTGCTCCCCCAATTCGCGGTGCAAACATTTTGCCCACTCAGTGTCTGCGACACAAGTGCGGATACCGGTATTGGTCGCACGGCTAACCCCACAACCGTAAACAAGAAACGAGCCACTAGACATGTGCATTCGTTTTCGTCCGAATGCATTTTCGTCCGAATTTCAGCTATTTTCGTTTTCGTTTTGACAAACGATAACAAAAGCACAAAATCCGAAAAACGAAAGATCCGACATAAATAAATGCTTTATTTTCGTTTTCATTGTTACAACAGTTCGATATAGAATAGGAGATTCGACATGACTCTGACAACAATCTGTGTCTATAGAACCTGTGTTCGAATGTGCTTAACCTTACCTCTATTAGTCCAAGATTATATAGAGAAAATATTCGACAGAGAGAAAAGATTCTGCAAGATACTGTCCTAAAAAGTGTTTGGGGACCCGGGTCCTGCCCCAGGGGACATGGATCAATGCAAAAAAAAGTTTTAAAAACGGCCGTTTTTTCGGGAGCAGTGATTTTAATAATGATTAAAGTCAAACAATAAAAGTGTAATATTCCTTTAAATTTCGTAGGGGGGGGGTTGTCTATAGTATGCCTGTGAAGGGGCGCATGTTTCCCGTGCTTAGAATTGTCCCTGCACAAAGTGTCATTTATGCAGGAAAAAAAGTCCTTTAAAATCACTCGCAGCTATTATGAATTGTCGGCTCCCGTAATACAGAGAACACTCATTGAAAGTCATTGATAAAAAAATAAATAAATAAATAAAAAAAAAAAACGTGGGGGTCCCCCAAATTCAATTACCAGGCCCTTCAGGTCTGGTATGGATATTAAGGGGAACCCTGCCTCAAATTTAAGAAAAAAATTGACGTGGGGTTCCCCCTAAATATCCATAACCAGACCCTTCAGGTCTGGTATGGATATTAAGGGGAACCCCGCGTCAAATTTAAAAAAAAATTGACGTGGGGTTCCCCCTAAAAATCCATACCAGACCCTTTATCCGAGCACGTAACCTGGCAGGCCGCAGGAAAAGAGGGGGGGACGAGAGAGCGGCCCCCCTCCCTCCTGAACCGTACCAGGCCACATGCCCTCAACATTGGGAGGATGCTTTGGGGGTCTGTGACCCCTCAAAGCACCTTGTCCCCATGTTGATGAAGACAAGGGCCTCATCCCCACAACCCTGGCCGGTGGTTGTGGAGGTCTGCGGGCGGGGGGCCCCCAGATCCCGGCCCCCCCCTGTTTGAAATGGTAAGGGGGTACAAAAGTACCCCTACCATTTCACAAAGAAAGTGTAAAAAATGGTTAAATAAAACAAACACACTTTTGAAAAATTCCTTTATTAAAAATAAAAAAATAAAAAAAAGATTCCAGCGGCGGTAATCCACTCTTGCTATCCAGCGACGGACAGTCATCTCTCCAGCGATGTCTCATCTCATCCAGCGCAGCGAATCTATCCTTCTGTCTCCGTGTAGGAGACACTGCAGGCATTCCGGCGGCTGACGTTTCTTATATACGGAGGGCGGGGCCACCCGTCACCTGACCCTGCCCCCCTCTGACGCAAGGGGAAACCCGGGGTTCCCTGTGACGTATGGGTGACCCCGCACCCCTCTGATGTAACACAGGCAGGTTTCCGTTACATCAGAGGGGGGCGGGGTCACCTATACGTCACCTATATGTCACAGTGACAGTCCCACCCTCCTTGCTGTCGCTGGCTGAGGGGCTCTTTCCCGTTGGACTCACCCTGAGGAGTTCTGCGCTGTCCCACAAGCAATGTCTGTAGTCCCTGTGGGGTCCCAGGTGCAGAGGAAACAAAAGCTGTGTTGGTGGCAGCTGCTGTAATTAGCGACAAACCACTCTGAAATGTGCTCAGGCTTCAATAAAATGGCCGCCCAGCATCCAGTACAAAGACATAAAACACAGGGAAAATGGCTGTGAGAGCACATGCTGCTGCTAGAGAACACTGAAAAAAACGTGTTCAGTTTTCCAGAAAATGGCCGCCATTGTCTTGAATAGGAGATCACTAGGAAAATGGCCGCTGAAGCCCAGGAAAGCATGCTGCCCTCGCCCACACCTAAAATGGCCATCAGCAGCTCCATGAGGTACAGCAAGAAAAACAATGGCAGTGAACACAGTGCCGTACAAGACACCAGCAAAACCTCACAGGCACCTTCCAGGGGCATAAAGCACAAGATCCAGGACACCGCTAGGCAGCACAGCCCCCCAACCCAGGTGAGAAACCTCCAGAGAGCCCCTGTATAGGCACACACACACACACTGCTCAGCAGCCACATGCAGCATCCCCCCAGGGAGGGAAGATAGGGACAGGGGAGAGAAGAGAGGAAGGTGAGGGACCCCCGAATTGACCTTCCAGGGAATGCCCAGCTGCTCAGCCCCACCGAGGCAGGGAGAGCTGTACTTACCAGTCCTGAAGAGCTGGGAGACATTCCATTACAGACCCACTCACTGATCAGTACAGGGTGGCTGCTGGCCTCGGCACACTGTGATGCAGACATCAGTAGCCCAGTCATATGTGTGCCCTGGAGCATAAAAGCTCATGACCACCTCTGGATCAACAGCTGGCTGTTGATAGTAGATCACAGGATCATTCATCTTGCAAAAAAAGCCAAGTTTCTGCATAAAAAAAGCACGGAACGATGGGCCCGCAGGGTTCCTAGGTCCTTTTTCGACACAGCACCCGCCCCTCCTTTTTATCTTGTGTTATACTGCTTGTTGACGTACTGAGGTCTGTCTGGCAGACTGGAGGGTTGTAGCCCAAGGGACCGCCCCCTGGGCGGAACTAAGAGTTCTGGGTGTTGTGTTACAACTAATGCCTAGTATGCCCTAGTAATAGGGCATAACAACCCAATGGCTAAGAGAGGAGCTGTGTCGGTCTGTGAATATAAGAGAAAAACCTGTGCATAGCACCCCCCCAATACTTACCTGAGCCCAATCTTGATCCAGCAATGTGTCTGTTCTCTCTCCTCACTGGACGTGGAGGTACCTGCAGGAGCCATTGCTGCTGTCAAACTCAGCCTGAGAAGAGAAAGTAGAGGGGGTGGAGCTGAGCAGAGCAGAGCATGACTCACGATTAAGCAAACAGCTTACAAAGGGAGCACTCAAAGGGGGGTGGGGGGGTTTATGGAGCACTAGTGGGGGACCCCAGAAGAGGATCTAGGCTGCTCTGTGCAAAAGCATTGCACACAGCAGGTAGGAATGACGTTTGTTATTTTTTATTTTTTTTTAAATTTACAATCGCTTTAACCACATGTCGACCGAGCAAGATGGCTACAGCGTGGGCCGGATTATTCTGGGTGGACGTCCTCATAGAATCTTGCTCCCGTGCTCCCCTGGGAACATCACGGATCACCGTAAACGGCTGCTGATAGCGGCCGTTTACCGCGTGATCGCTCCGTCAAATGATGTCATGACGCCGGTTCCTCCCTCCTCTCTCTGTACTGATCGGTACAGTGAGGGGGGAGAGGTGGCAGTAGCGCTGTGGGCTGGATGTGTAGTGCCCAAAGCGCTGCTCAGTGACAATACTCTGCAACACTGTGTAATACTCTGCAATAAATTTTTAACAGAAACAAAGAAAAAAATGTTTCCTGACACCTTCATGGCAGCACACACTGGGTTGTGACTCCGCCCCCACAACCTGACAGGATTGGATTAACTATAAATTTGAAGGGGAGACACCCTGCTGCATTCTCTTTTTTATCCTCACCTGACAGGTTGGACGGACGGAGTTTTCCTGTTACAGATGAATAAGCCTCTACCGCATTCACCCCAGCAGACCCATTGGTCGGATAACCGAGAGGACCACCGGGCTGCAAACTCACGAAGGCGACCCCCCCACCCGAAACATAGGTGGGGGCAAACCTTCATGCGGTAGCACTTTTCTTCGCAGGCTTGGTAGGCTTGCAGTTCCAGGGACGTTTTTGACCACCCGTGGTCGTCCTGTTGGGCTGGGGACGTTTTGTTGAAGCCCTGGGCGGACGAAAAATCTGCTTGTGAGCGGAAAAAGAGGGCCCTTGCCTACGGCATGGCTCCTTCGCCATCCTGGCCTATGGGAGTAGGGTACTCTTACCACCGGTGGCATTTTTAATAATGTAATCCAAGGAGGCTCCAAAGAGCCGGTCGCCAAGGAAGGGAAGATCCGTCAGGGCTTTTTTGGATGCCTGGTCAGCAGACCAGCATTTTAGCCAAATCAGGTGCCTCAGCACCACAGCTGACACTGAAGCCCTGAATAACAGAGGAAGAGTATCTAGGGCCGCGTCACAGATGTATACTTAAGGCCTTGCACTAGTTGGTCTGCTAGTTCCACGAGAACAGGAGAAGCCTGTTGCTCCCCCAATTCGCGGTGCAAACATTTTGCCCACTCAGTGTCTGCGACACAAGTGCGGATACCGGTATTGGTCGCACGGCTAACCCCACAACCGTAAACAAGAAACGAGCCACTAGACATGTGCATTCGTTTTCGTCCGAATGCATTTTCGTCCGAATTTCAGCTATTTTCGTTTTCGTTTTGACAAACGATAACAAAAGCACAAAATCCGAAAAACGAAAGATCCGACATAAATAAATGCTTTATTTTCGTTTTCATTGTTACAACAGTTCGATATAGAATAGGAGATTCGACATGACTCTGACAACAATCTGTGTCTATAGAACCTCTGTTCGAATGTGCTTAACCTTACCTCTATTAGTCCAAGATTATATAGAGAAAATATTCGACAGAGAAAAAAGATTTGACAGAGAGAAAAGATTCTGCAAGATACTGTCCTAAAAAGTGTTTGGGGACCCGGGTCCTGCCCCAGGGGACATGGATCAATGCAAAAAAAAGTTTTAAAAACGGCCGTTTTTTCGGGAGCAGTGATTTTAATAATGATTAAAGTGAAACAATAAAAGTGTAATATTCCTTTAAATTTCGTAGGGGGGGGGGGTTGTCTATAGTATGCCTGTGAAGGGGCGCATGTTTCCCGTGCTTAGAATTGTCCCTGCACAAAGTGTCATTTATGCAGGAAAAAAAGTCCTTTAAAATCACTCGCAGCTATTATGAATTGTCGGCTCCCGTAATACAGAGAACACTCATTGAAAGTCATTGATAAAAAAATAAATAAATAAATAAATAAAAAAACGTGGGGGTCCCCCAAATTCAATTACCAGGCCCTTCAGGTCTGGTATGGATATTAAGGGGAACCCTGCCTCAAATTTAAGAAAAAATTTGACGTGGGGTTCCCCCTAAATATCCATAACCAGACCCTTCAGGTCTGGTATGGATATTAAGGGGAACCCCGCGTCAAATTTAAAAAAAAATTGACGTGGGGTTCCCCCTAAAAATCCATACCAGACCCTTTATCCGAGCACGCAACCTGGCAGGCCGCAGGAAAAGCGGGGGGGACGAGAGAGCGGCCCCCCCTCCCTCCTGAACCGTACCAGGCCACATGCCCTCAACATTGGGAGGATGCTTTGGGGGTCTGTGACCCCTCAAAGCACCTTGTCCCCATGTTGATGAAGACAAGGGCCTCATCCCCACAACCCTGGCCGGTGGTTGTGGAGGTCTGCGGGCGGGGGGCTTATCAGAATCTGGAAGCCCCCTTTAACAAGGGGACCCCCAGATCCCGGCCCCCCCCTGTTTGAAATGGTAAGGGGGTACAAAAGTACCCCTACCATTTCACAAAGAAAGTGTAAAAAATGGTTAAATAAAACAAACACACTTTTGAAAAATTCCTTTATTAAAAATAAAAAAATAAAAAAAAGATTCCAGCGGCGGTAATCCACTCTTGCTATCCAGCGACGGACGGTCATCTCTCCAGCGATGTCTCATCTCATCCAGCGCAGCGAATCCATCCTTCTGTCTCCGTGTAGGAGACACTGCAGGCATTCCGGCGGCTGACGTTTCTTATATACGGAGGGCGGGGCCACCCGTCACCTGACCCCGCCCCCCTCTGACGCAAGGGGAAACCCGGGGTTCCCTGTGACGTATGGGTGACCCCGCACCCCTCTGATGTAACACAGGCAGGTTTCCGTTACATCAGAGGGGGGCGGGGTCACCTATACGTCACCTATATGTCACAGTGACAGTCCCACCCTCCTTGCTGTCGCTGGCTGAGGGGCTCTTTCCCGTTGGACTCACCCTGAGGAGTTCTGCGCTGTCCCACAAGCAATGTCTGTAGTCCATGTGGGGTCCCAGGTGCAGAGGAAACAAAAGCTGTGTTGGTGGCAGCTGCTGTAATTAGCGACAAACCACTCTGAAATGTGCTCAGGCTTCAATAAAATGGCCGCCCAGCATCCAGTACAAAGACATAAAACACAGGGAAAATGGCTGTGAGAGCACATGCTGCTGCTAGAGAACACTGAAAAAAACGTGTTCAGTTTTCCAGAAAATGGCCGCCATTGTCTTGAATAGGAGATCACTAGGAAAATGGCCGCTGAAGCCCAGGAAAGCATGCTGCCCTCGCCCACACCTAAAATGGCCATCAGCAGCTCCATGAGGTACAGCAAGAAAAACGATGGCAGTGAACACAGTGCCGTACAAGACACCAGCAAAACCTCACAGGCACCTTCCAGGGGCATAAAGCACAAGATCCAGGACACCGCTAGGCAGCACAGCCCCCCAACCCAGGTGAGAAACCTCCAGAGAGCCCCTGTATAGGCACACACACACACTGCTCAGCAGCCACATGCAGCATCCCCCCAGGGAGGGAAGATAGGGACAGGGGAGAGAAGAGAGGAAGGTAAGGGACCCCCGAATTGACCTTCCAGGGAATGCCCAGCTGCTCAGCCCCACCGAGGCAGGGAGAGCTGTACTTACCAGTCCTGAAGAGCTGGGAGACATTCCATTACAGACCCACTCACTGATCAGTACAGGGTGGCTGCTGGCCTCGGCACACTGTGATGCAGACATCAGTAGCCCAGTCATATGTGTGCCCTGGAGCATAAAAGCTCACGACCACCTCTGGAGCTGTCCGACCCAGCGAGGAGCTCTGGTCTGCACATGCTCGATGGCCGGACTGGGGAGACTACAAGGATAAGGGTATCCAGCCTGTCACCCAGCTGGCTGTTGATAGTAGATCACAGGATCATTCATCTTGCAAAAAAAGCCAAGTTTCTGCATAAAAAAAGCACGGAACGATGGGCCCGCAGGGTTCCTAGGTCCTTTTTCGACACAGCACCCGCCCCTCCTTTTTATCTTGTGTTATACTGCTTGTTGACGTACTGAGGTCTGTCTGGCAGACTGGAGGGTTGTAGCCCAAGGGACCGCCCCCTGGGCGGAACTAAGAGTTCTGGGTGTTGTGTTACAACTAATGCCTAGTATGCCCTAGTAATAGGGCATAACAACCCAATGGCTAAGAGAGGAGCTGTGTCGGTCTGTGAATATAAGAGAAAAACCTGTGCATAGCACCCCCCCAATACTTACCTGAGCCCAATCTTGATCCAGCAATGTGTCTGTTCTCTCTCCTCACTGGACGTGGAGGTACCTGCAGGAGCCATTGCTGCTGTCAAACTCAGCCTGAGAAGAGAAAGTAGAGGGGGTGGAGCTGAGCAGAGCAGAGCATGACTCACGATTAAGCAAACAGCTTACAAAGGGAGCACTCAAAGGGGGGTGGGGGGGTTTATGGAGCACTAGTGGGGGACCCCAGAAGAGGATCTAGGCTGCTCTGTGCAAAAGCATTGCACACAGCAGGTAGGAATGACGTTTGTTATTTTATTTTTTTTAAAATTTACAATCGCTTTAACCACATGTCGACCGGGCAAGATGGCTACAGCGTGGGCCGGATTATTCTGGGTGGACGTCCTCATAGAATCTTGCTCCCGTGCTCCCCTGGGAACATCACGGATCACCGTAAACGGCTGCTGATAGCGGCCGTTTACCACGTGATCGCTCCGTCAAATGATGTTATGACGCCGGTTCCTCCCTCCTCTCTCTGTACTGATCGGTACAGTGAGGGGGGAGAGGTGGCAGTAGCGCTGTGGGCTGGATGTGTAGTGCCCAAAGCGCTGCTCAGTGACAATACTCTGCAACACTGTGTAATACTCTGCAATAAATTTTTAACAGAAACAAAGAAAAAAATGTTTCCTGACACCTTCATGGCAGCACACACTGGGTTGTGACTCCGCCCCCACAACCTGACAGGATTGGATTAACTATAAATTTGAAGGGGAGACACCCTGCTGCATTCTCTTTTTTATCCTCACCTGACAGGTTGGACGGACGGAGTTTTCCTGTTACAGATGAATAAGCCTCTACCGCATTCACCCCAGCAGGTTCAAGCCTCTCCTGTTTGGAAGTCCCTCCTGTACAGTCTCTAAAGGAGCTTCTATGGAGGGAACCCCCGCTCTGGTGGTCTCAAGGGGCTACTGGATTTCTGGCATTACCAAAGCTTTAAAGAAGCTTTTTTACCTTTGCAGTGGACTCCCCTTCTTCCTTTGCCTATTAATTCCTCTTATTTAAATAATATCCATCTTTTATTCCTATAGTAAGTGGTGGTTTATATTCCCTTTTTTTCTCTACCTTTGGGATTGCTGTCTCTTGTAGTCCCCTGTCATGGCCGCCGTTTGTTTCTCCTTCAGTGGTGTTTTCTCTATGCTGTAATTCCAGCCTAGATGGCGCCGTTCGGCCACTCTGAGCACGTGCAGTGCTAGTGTTTTTTTTTTTTCCCCCTATGTTTTCAATGTGTGTTCCCTTATCCAAAATGGCGTCGGAACACTTGGGACGCTTCTGTGCATGCGCAGAGCGTCAATTAGCTGCCACAATGGCGCTATTTTCAAATACAGAGCTGTATTTCTCTGTGATTCTGCTGTGCAATCTGCAAAACTTAAGGAAGGTTGCTGCCTCTGCATGTAGATCACTCTGCAGTCTCCAGGTAAGTCCCTGTGGGACTCCTATATATATTATTATTATTGTTATTATATTGTTTCTTGCAGATAAACTTTGTTAATAAATAATATATATATTTATATTTATAAGTGAATTGTGTGTGTGTGTATGTGTATGTATATATGTGTGTGTGTATATATATATATATGTATATATGTACACATTATTTCTCTCTATATCTCAGACTGTCCTTCACCCCTTTTTTTCTATGGAGTCCACTGCCCACGCAGACCACCATCAGCAAGTTAGGTAAGAGGCTTTACCGGGCAAGGTAAGTATTGAAGGGGAGAAAAAAAGAGTGCCAGACGTTAAATGCTGCATTTTTTTGGCAGCCCGTCTAGATCAAGAGGCGCAAGTTCCAGCCATGGGAGAAGGTCTAGCCATACGTCTAGCAGGATGTCCCGCAGGAGCCGCTCAAGATCTCCTTCATGGCACTGAAGACACAGCCACTCACAACATAGCTACTCACGCCACAGTCGATCAAGTCGCAGGAGATCTCCTTCCTCACAATGTCAAAGCCGCCACACCCAACCTGCAGCAAACGCTTGCTGGGTATGTGGCGCTCCGGCACTGCCAGATAACTAACAGATAATAAAGCCTGTCGCAGACGCAAGAATTGCTACAGACCTCATAAGAGAATCAGTGCGGGAGTCCATACTGGAAACAACAACACCAGCATTAGATAGAGCTGCTCCCAGTACATCTTCAGCAGACCCCCATCTCACTCAGGCATCACAATCTTCCTCTGAAGATGAGGGTCAGGAGATGTCAGTGGGCTTTGATTTTTCCCTGGTGGAACCCTTTGCAAAGGGCGTTAAAGAAGCATTCGGCTGGCAAGATGATGCGGCGGAACCTCAGAAAATACGGAAATATTTTCCAAACCTAAAAAGAGATCCGTTATCCTTCCCATTTATAGTGGAGCTGGAGGATCTCATTAAAGACTAGTGGGAGAGGTCTGACAAAAGATCTAGTCTTACAAACAGATTAGCCAAGATGTACCCTTTAAAAGAGTCAAAAGTGAAGCCTTTAATTAATGCTCCCATCATCGATTCCTCATTAATGTGCCTCACCCGCCACGTCACACTACCAATCGAGGATGCTGTTTCCTTTTGGGATGTGCTCGACCGAAAGATGGACCTAGAATTGAAGAAGGCATATTCCATGGCTGGGGGAGCCTGTAGACCAGCAATTACCACAGCAGCAGTGGCCACAGCCATCTCAGGATCTAAAACAGAAAAAGACCTACAGGATGGCATTGAAATAGGAAAGATTATTTCCTCTCTGCAAGAAGTCAAGCTAGCAGAGGCATCAGTAGATATTATAAGATCTTCAGCCAAGGCTATGCTGGCCTCCGTAACAGCTCAAACCGTGGATGGCCGATACAGCATCAAAAATAAATTGGTGCAGAATTCCATATGATGGCGCAAATCTCTTCGGTGCCAAGTTAGACTCTGCCATATCCAAGGTAACAGGAGGGAAGTCAGGCCTAATCCCCTCCGACAGGAGACCCAAGACACAGAAGGGACCTGTTTACAGACGTAATCTTCCGGACAAATATAGAGAGTCCAGGTCCTACTCTCCTGGTAGGGAATTTACAAGGGACTGGAAAAACACAAAACCTTCTTTTCTAAGGATACAGAAATCTAAGGCCACCCCGGCAGGGGAACAGAAGAAACTTCACCAAGATCTGGTCAGACCATATAAAGGATTTATGGACATTGTCCACAATCCGATTCGGACACAGGTGGAAATTAAAAAACAGACTCCCACCAAATCATTTCCAGGCAACCAGAGTACCATCCTCAGTACCCCAAAGGATTCTGCTAGTAAAGTACGTAGCAGAATTGAAACAAAAGGGAGCGATCCTGGAGGTCCCATCATGCCAAAAGGGAAGAGGGTTCTACTCTTCCTTGTTTCTGCTAAAAGACGGGATTTGCGTCCTGTATTAGACCTCAAGATGCTCAACAAGGATATCAAAGTGGAGGCTTTCAAAATGGAAAACTTTCAATCCATACTTCTAGCAATAAATCTGGGCGATTGGATGCTTTCAATAGATTTATCGGACGCTTATCTGCATATACCAATTCATCCGGCCTTTCAAAAGTTTCTCCGGTTAGCCATAAACCAACATCATTTCCAATTCCAGTGCCTCCCATTCGGCATCTCTTCGGCACCCAGGACATTTACAAAAGTATTGTTACCGTTGGTGGCTTTCCTCAGAGAAAAGGGATTACGCGTCCACCATTATCTGGACGACATCCTACTTTTAGCAAAGGATCAAGAGACGTTGATTCATCACCGAGAGATCCTCCTTACAACCCTCCAGAAGTGGGTGGATAATCAATTGGGAAAAGAGCTGTCTGCGACCCACACAAAATATGATATTTTTAGGGGCAGATCTAAACACCAAAACAAACAAGATACAGCTCCCACAAGAGAAGATCCGGCCTCTGATACAGAAAATGCAGAAGCTGCTATCAAGGAATCACTTACCAGCCAGAGCCTGTCTGAGTGTACTAGGGTCCATGTCCGCAACCATACCCATGGTGCGATGGGCACAGTGACACATGAGAACCTTACAGAACTCATTCCTCAGGCAGTCGGATGGAGTCTCAATGCGTCAGCCCATCTTCATCTCCAGATCGGTGAAGCAATCGATATGGTGGTGGACGCGCCCGAGCAATCTCAGGAAATACAAACCGATAGTCCCTCCAGACCCGGAAGTAGTCACTTCGGATGCCTGCCAGAGCGGTTGGGGGGCCCACTATCAAGACCAGGCAGCCCAGGGCCAGTGGCATATTCAGGCTCAAGGTTTGGTCTCGAACATTTTAGTGCTCAGGGAAGCCGTTTATGCCTTAAGGGCATTTGCACCATTTCTGACGGACAAGAATGTGCTCATTCGAATGGACAACCAAGTAGCAGTGTCTTATGTTCAGAAGCAAGGGGGTACCAGGAGTGCCACCTTGATGGAAGAAGTTCGGCCCATCTTGGAATGGGCTCAGATACATCTAACAAGTTTAAAAGCAGTGTATGTCCCAGCGGCACAGAACATACTACCCGACTGCCTGAGTCGAGAAACGCTATCCAACAACGAGTGGTGGTTGAACCCTCGGACTTTCCCCTCCTTACAGAAATCTGGGGAATGCCGGAAGTAGATTTAGCAGCCACTCCGACGAATACCAAGTGCCACAGATTCCTGTCAAGAGGTTCATTCCCATCGGTGGAGGGAGTGGACTGTCTAGTTCATCCATGGAACTTCAAGTTGGGGTATATATTCCCTCCAACTCCGTTAATTGTGAGGTTCCTATCTAGGCTTAGGAGATCCTCGGTGACGGTATTTACGATTATTCCACTGTGGCCAAGGAGGCCGTGGTTCACGACTCTTACAGCTCAGCCTTCAACCTCCAGTTCCTCTCCCAATAACTCCGGATCTTCTGTCTCAAGGTCAATTTTTACATCCTGCATCAGAGAAATTGCACCTGGTGGCCTGGAGATTGAGAGGGCTAGACTAAGAGCGCAAGGCTGTTCTCATGAAGTCAACCCTGATGCAAGCCAGGAAAGCCACTACCAATACCATCTATTCAAAGGTTTGGGGAAGATTCTGCTTCATGGCACAACAGAAAGGATGGAATTCCCTTTCTCCGCAACCCTCTCAGGTCCTGGAATTCCTCCAGTCGTGGGTCAACAAGGGTCTAAGCTTAAGTACCCTAAAGGTTCAGGTATCAGATCTGTCAGCCAAAACAGATACTAAGTGGGCATTCCACCCATTGGTAATCCAATTTACAGAGCCTATCTAAACATTAAACCCCCCAGGAGGCCAATCTTTCCATTATGGGATCTTTCAATAGTTCTCCATGCTTTCGCTTCTCCTCCGTTTGTTCCATTTGAAACTAATCTCTTTATGGGACTTGACTTTAAAACTGTCTTTTCTCATTGTGATTACATCAGCTAGGAGAGTGTTGGAGATCCAAGCATTAAGTTAGTTCTCTTTCCTGACAAAGTAGTCCTCAGACCTTCCGATTCCGAACACTTCATACCCAAAGTGGCAACTTCCTTCCATTACAACCATCATCCTTCCATCCTTCACGGACGATCAGGGTAATCCTCATCCACTAGATGTCAAAACAACCATCATGAACTACTTAACTGCTACCACCTCTTTTAGGAAAACGAACTCTCTTTTGATCATTCCCCATGGAACCAGGCGTGGGCAAGCCGCCTCCTCATGCACTATTGCATCCTGGTTAGTCAGAACCATTAAAAAAAGCTTACTCCACCCAGCATATGGCGATTCTTGAAGACATCAGGGCTCATTCAACTAGGGCAGTGGCTACTTCTTGGGCAGCGTATTGCAGGGTCTCACCAGAGACAATATGCAGGGCAGCAACGTGGTCCTCCAGGAATACCTTTATTTCCCACTACAAGGTGGATTCTGCTCATTTATCCATGGCCGACTTCGGCAGATCCGTCTTTAGAGCCAATTCTTCAGCATTATAAGGAATAAATATTATTTTACTTGCACCCACCCAACTGGCGAGTTATTTCCCAGTGTGTGCTGCCATGAAGGTGTCAGGAAAATGGAAAATTGTATACTCACCTTTCCGTAATTTTCCTTTCCTGACGCATCTTCATGGCAGCACACAGTTGCCCTCCCTGTTTCTTTTGTGATGATATTTACAGAGAATGCAGCAGGGTGTCTCCCCTTCAAATTTATAGTTAATCCAATCCTGTCAGGTTGTGGGGGCGGAGTCACAACCCAGTGTGTGCTGCCATGAAGATGCGTCAGGAAAGGAAAATTACGGAAAGGTGAGTATACAATTTTCCATTTTTTACCAAATTTTCTGTCTTTTTTGATTTATAGCGCAAAAAATAAAAAAAATACAGCGGTGATGAAATACCACCAAAATAAAGCTCTATTTGTGTGAAAAAAGGACAAACATTTCATTTGGGTACAGTGTTGTATGAGTAATTGTCATTCAAAGTGTGAGAACTGAAAATTGGTCTGGTTAGGAAGGGGGTTTAAGTGCCCAGTGGTCAAGTGGTTAAAGGATAGGATCACCTTTTCGGGAACGCGTTACATGTTCTACTCTTTTTAAGGTGGAATATGGAACATGTACTTGCTCCTGCAGGAGTTTACACTGACAGTCTGCAGGAGCCCTGCATGGCACCAGCGATCTGCTGATCACTGGTGCAATGCTTTCCAGGCTCTAAAAAAAAAAAAAAAAAAAAAAAAAAAAAAAAAGTAAATGCACATTATTTTACCTGCAATAAACATTAATTTATTATTTAAAAGGTGAAGTTATCCTTTAATCCAAAAACTTGCAGATCATAGCAGATGAACATCAGACAAAAAAAAAATCATAGTGTGTCTAGCTCCAGCAGGATACAGTACCTTAGGGTGAATGGCGGCTAAAGCATGAAGAGTCTGTAGTTAGAGGAGTAACTACACAGAGCATCCCCTAGTTAAGGAGTGAGGTAGCGACAAAATATTAGAGGCAGACAATGTTCAGTGGGGAAATTATTTGATCCTCTGCAGATTTTGTACGTTTGACTCCTTTATAAACAAATGAAGGTTTCATAATTTTTATCATTAATAGTATATATTTTAAATGATAGAGACAGAATGTCAACCAAAAAGCCAGAAAAAACAAAATACAAATGTTTTATAAATTGAGTTGCAGTTAAGTGAGTAAAATAAGTATTTGATCCCCAAGCAAAACATGACTTAGTACTAGGTGGAGAAACCCTTGTTAGCAAGCAGAGGTAAAAGGTTTCTTGTAGCTGGTTACCAGGTTTGCACACATCTCAGGAGGGATTTTGGTCCACTCTTCTATACAGATCCTTAAGGTTTCTTGGCTGTCACTTGGCAAGTTTCAGCAACCTCTATAAATTTTCTATAGGATTAGGGTCTGGAGACTGGCTAGGTCACACCATGACCTTAATGTGCTTCTTCTTGAGCCACTCCTTTATTGCCTTGGTGATATGTTTTGGGTCATTGTCATACTGGAAGACCCATCTTCAGTGTTCTGGCTGAGGGAAGAATAATAAAAGAAAAAAAGAAACAATGGCGCTCAGTCAGTCGATGCGAATCGCATGATTATTTAAACTGAATATATTGAATAAGATATAATAAATCTCAGTAATAGGTCTTCATAAGACAACTGTCCAGCAAAATATTTTTTTTAAATCACATACAAGGTGCTCACAGGTATACAATCAGTCCAAAATGCTGGGTCTTGATGGATGGACAAGGGATAATGTATGCACATCCACAGAAGGCTGCTTTTCTGTGGAGTGAAGCCAGCTCAAGTCATATAAAGAAAAAAAAAAAAACAAATAGAAAAGCGCCACTCAGTAAAAGGTGCTTTAATCCATAATAAAACATATCTGTCACTTACATCTGACATGCAGAAAGTTGGGCACACACAAAGATAACTTTCACTTGAGAAAGGAGCGTGCTGGCTCTGTACGAGTCCCATGCATGCTCAGAAACACGTTGTGTTCCCCTTGTATCTCTGATGTCACACGCCGTCACCTCGAGCCACTCTGAAGTCCACCAGATGCGAGACCCAGCTGGGCTCTCCCCCAGCATCCCGCAGTCATATTCACGGGCTCTATTGGCACTCCTGGATACGCCGATGACTACAGTATTTACTCCTGTGTGTGCCCAACTTTCTGCATGTCAGATGTAAGTGACAGATATATGCTTTATTATGGATTAAAGCACCTTTTACTCAGTGCCGCTTTTCTATTTGTTTTTGGCTGAGGGAAGGTTCTCATCCAAGATTTTACAATATATGGCCCGTCCATTGGCACCTCAATGTGGCAAAGTTGGCTTGTACCTTTAGCAGAGAAACAGCCCCAAAGCATAATGTTTCCACCTCCGTGCTTGACGGTAGGGATGGTGTTCTTAGGGTCATAGTCAGTATTTTTCTTCCTCCTAACATGGTGAGTCGAGTTAAGGCCAAAGAGCTCAATTTTGGTCTCATCTGACCACAGTCTAGAGCCTAGAGGCGATTCAGTTCGCATTGTGCGCTATATAAGTATTTCATTCATTCATTCATTCATTCACAGTACTTTCTCCAAATCCTTCTTCGAATCATTTAGATGTTCATTGGCAAACTTCAGATGGGCCTGTACATGTGCCTTCTTGAGGAGGGGGACCTTGCAGGCGCTGCAGGATTAAAATCCATGATGGCGTATTGTGTTACCAATGGTTTGTTTGGCGACTGTGGTTCCAACTGCCTTGAGATCATTTACAAGCTCCTACTGTGTAGTTCTTGGCTGATCCCCAACTTTTCTCATGGTCATCCTTACCCCATGAGGCAAAATCTTGCCTGAAGCTCCAGATGAAGGGCGATTGATAGTTATTTTGTATTTCTTTAATTTGCCAATAATTATTCCAACAGTTATCTCCTTCTCACCAAGCTTCTTGCTGATAGTCTTGTAGCCCAACGTTTCTCAACTCCAGTCCTCAAGGTGCCCCAACAGGTCATATTTTCAGGATTTCCCTGGTAATTACTAAGGCAGTGAAACTGATCAAAGCACTAATGGAAAGCCTGAAAACATGACCTGTTGTGGTGCCTTGAGGACTGGAGTTGAGAAACACTGTTGTACCCCATTCCAGCCTTGTGCGGGTCTACAATCTTATCATTGACGTCCTTTGACAGGTCATTGGTCATGCACATGATGGTTTGAATGGAAGAAAGAGATTGTGTGGACAGGTGCCTTTTATACACATAATGCATTGTTGTTAGGAGCATCTTTTTAAATGGACAGGACTAATCACAGGACTAATCTGTGTACCACATACTATAGTCAGTCTGTGGGAGTCAGAATTATTATTGGTTGGTAGGTTATCAACAGGAATTTTGCCCGATATTCTGTCTCTATAATTTAAAATACACCTATGATAACATATCATTTCTTTGTAAGTGAGCAAACTTACAAAAGCTGAAGAGGATCAAATTCTTCTTTTCACCACTGTACACGATTACCATGGAGTTGTCCAACTGTATGTAGATCAGTTGAACCTCCAGTAGGATGCAGTCCACTTCACCAACAAGCTGCCCAGCCTAACAGGTTGGTGTCTGTCATGATGATCTTTCAAAACACATAAAGGAAGCATTTCAAAATTCATGAGGCATCAAGCCAAGACCAATCTAGTCTCCATTGCCAATAAAATCAGCCCGTCTAGGGACTGGGCCAACCTGTCTCACAGTGCCAGAATATTGTATAGAGTGAAACTGGACAAGCAGGACCCCTGGAAGGGGCCATCATCAAATCAAAAACTAACATGCAAAATTGGAACGTCAGACTACTACAGAACTGTACTGGATATTGTAATATTATTCTTATATTGAATGAGTAAAATCATTGACATTTTATATATCTTTGAATGTAAAGTCGATCTTTTCCTTTTATGTTTGAAAGGCAAAGATTGTTTAACCATGTTCTCACTCCAAAATGAGCTCTCTCAGCTGATGGGTAGAGTGTTCTTATCTAATAAAGTTTCTATACCATATAGGTATACCACGGAGGTGTTACCATCAAATATAGATTACGGCTTGTTTACCTAATAAAGACTTTGTAACATGTCTGTTGGTCATGCTTTTATATAAAATGAACACTGAAGACAAAACATTAGTGAGCAATTGCAATCTGAAGCTCCTCATTCACAATGTCGTTCCACATGCTAAAGAATAAATCAAGCCATCTGATGTCATCCTGAGCCAAGCTAAATTAACAAAGAAGTATTGAGCCAACTTTGATGCTAACAGACTGGAGGGCTTAAATGAGCAGAGAATCAATTTTCACTTGTGCAGGAAATATTCTGGCCTGCACTGTGTCCAGGACTAGACCCACATACTCCAAATGAGGAGGTTCCAATGACAATTCCTAAAAGGTTCAGGATCTATCCAAACCACTGTAGTGTATGGAAGTCCAAGCTTGACACTATGGCCCCCAACAGGAGTTCATCCAAATATCAATGGGGATTACATTAGAGCAAAGCAGGTCTAGTACTTGGGTCAGTGCAGAAGAGAGGCTGAAGGACATGGTCAGAAACTGGTAACATAAGGGTCCCACAGCAAAGCCTAGGAAACACTGAACCGAGAAAGTCTCCCTGATGAAGAAAGGTGATGAAGGATCTGGTGGATTCTATACAGAATTTCTGAGCTTGAACAAAGACATTTGGGACTTCACACAAGAATGGGCATTGAATGAATGGACTGCAAAAGCATCAGAACATGGAAAAAATGCAAGCAATAGGTTTTCAGAAGACGATGCAGCAAACCACATGGTACTGCGATTTGCGTTTGGGGTGCCATTAACAAATTATTGGCAAGCGCAGCACATTCAATTGTGGCACTGGAAACGCACATGGAACATGCCTTTCCCACACAATGTTTTTGTGTGAGTGGGCCTTTGGTGCTTTTAGAACAAAGATAGGGCAGGATGCCCCTTAGGGTTTGGGAATGGTGTACAGGTTGGAACCCCTGAAAACATTTAACAGGAACTTGGGAAAAGATATCCTGATCCAGAAGACATGAGAGGGCTGAATGAAAATTTGCTAATCTATGAAACGACACAGGAAGGTTGCAATGTTGGAGGTGAGAAATTGAAAGGGGGGAGGGGGCAAGGTTGCAAAACCATTTAGTGTAAAGCTTGTAGCCATGGAAGACCACATCTCATGCCCAGGTGTCTGATCACCAGTAGTATTCTTAATAATGGCATCCAGAGTAGACTTAGTCCCTTGAAGGCAATGCAGATCAGGCACAGGTTCTGCAGTCTAGCACTTCAAAGTGTCCTTCGCTTATATATGGACAGAATACCTATATGCAGGAGATAAACTCCTCTCTGATCAGGTACATGGCTAATAAGAACTTGTGGGGAGCAAACATCTTGTCAGGGTGTTTTCAATCTCCATAAAAGAGAACTTGGAAAAGTAGTTGCGCTGGGAAGGGGGCTCTAAAGGACCCAAGATTGGGAATAGCACTTCTAGAATGAACAGACGGATATTCTAGTTTGCGTGGTTGGCGCTGATGAAGGATATTAGAGGTCAGTCTTTGATTGAATCCCTAATGGACAGATGAGATGTTCCTTGTGGAAATTATGTAAGAAGTATGTATTTGCGGTATGCGGACCATACTGCCACAGCTCCCAGAAATGATGCCCCAGTACCATATTTTGAACACATAGCTGATTTGTAAGTAATACAAGTCCCCCTTATCGTTTCCCCTTCCCCCTCCTTTTGGATAAATGCTAGAACATAATGGAATTCATGTATTTTACTGCAGATATACACCATGTGTTTGCTCTTGAAGTGGAGAGAATCCACAAAACGCATCAGCCTTTTTGGATGCAGTGTTGATTTACGCATTTGTTTAATAAGACCATATATATGAATTTTTCACAACCATGACATTATAATGGGATACAAAATTATATTATGTATTATACCATAAAACAGACATGAATAAATATGACAATATACATTAACTATTTTACCAAGTCACAGCCGGTTGCTTCATTAAAAGACCCACTCCTCTTTTTCTCAGACAGGGATGGAGGCATAGGACCTCATCAGGTCCTTGCTTCATTTAAAGTCCCAAAAACCCTGAATACATTATGTAATTTAACCAAGTAACGATGTTTTGAGGATCTTATACTATGCCAGTGCACTCTGTTTCATTTAAGTTTTTCAAAGTGGTGCATATTCAATCATGTAAAAACTGGAGTGACTCAGCAACAGTCTCAGCTCACGATGGCTCAGAAGGCACCACAGATATATCAAATACAGATTCTGCATGAGAAAGGGGGAAGGGCATGCTTGTGACCTCTGTGGTCAGAGTCAGCAAATAATTGGGTCACCTGGTCCATATGTTAAATGATAGTCAGTTGTGGTGTTTGATTAACGCAACAACGTTAAGGGAGACTAGGAGTAGAGGGAAAAAAAAAAAAAAAAAAAAAGGATCTTAGATGTCGGCCAAGGCCTGCTGCAAACAGCACAAAAAAAAAAAAAAAAATTGTAGAGTGTGACCTGGGGCCCCTGGTACAATGGTGCCACAAGAATCACTGGAATGCTGTCTTGATCCTGCAGAGCAGTATTGGAAGGAGTTTTACTGGAGAAAAACCTTAGATCAGGCAAAACGAATCCCACAGGATTGGCAGAATGTCTACTGCAAAGGCGCGAGGATCTCTGGACCTGGCAGCAAACTTGCTCAGTTTGTTGTTGAACTAGGATGCTAACAAGGCACATCCAGAGTCCCCCACTTGTGACGAACGTTCTGAGGAAAAAAAAAAAAAAAACCCTCCAGGTGAAGGGACTACTCTCCTTGATCCAAAACGCTGACAGCCTGCCAATTTGCTACATTGGTACTGTAGTCAGGGCAGCTCTGTCCAGGTCAGAATACTTTCCAGTGGCTTGACTTAACAGAATAATGTGTTGCATCAGCTGTGCAGCATCTGGAAGTGTGTATAGAGGCTGTATAGAATAATGGGGCATGTATTTTTTTTTCACTTCTATTTTAGTATCAGGCGTGATTAGGCTAGTTTTTTTTCTTTTTGGATGTCCCCTGGTCCAAGGATTTGTATTTGATATTTTCTGGGACTGGCTGGAAGCATGTCCGACACATACTTCTGGCTCTCGCAGAGCAATAGTAGACATGTTACAATGACAATGTGTGAGACTGCCATTTAAAGCAGAGCTCCACCCAAAAATAGGAAGCTCTGCTTCCTCCAGTACCATATTTGGCACCCTGTGTGGGGAGCAGGTATCTCAGAAGTTCAGCCCTCACCACAGCTGGCCCATTGAGAAAGCACAATAGGAAACCTGCTGTGAAGCCACTTTAAGGGCTCATGTGGATCAGCTCTCCAACTACTGAGGGAGCAACGCGTCTAGGAGGGAGGAGCCAAGCCCATGACATCACACTGCTTCCTTGCCAATACAGGGTGGTGAGCTGGTTATTGACAGTTTAGCTATTTGGTCATTTGTTTAGTGTAAGTATTTTGTTGTTAATCAGAGAAAAGCCTAATCTTGGATCACAGAGGAAAAAAAAAAAATTTGAAAAAGGGGGCGAGGGAGGAAAAAGAGCCAGGTCAAATGCATGTTGAGCTTTAGTGCAAGTCTGCCGGGTAAAGCCAAAAGTAGGGTGGTTTCTCTATATCTGGAGGAGGGAATATGGGATACCATATAAGCTTTTCCAAGGGAACAGGTACAGTCTTGTTCAAGAGA
The DNA here is from genome assembly GCF_037356315.1 of Lithobates pipiens. Taxonomy (NCBI): domain Eukaryota; kingdom Metazoa; phylum Chordata; class Amphibia; order Anura; family Ranidae; genus Lithobates; species Lithobates pipiens. The sequence continues at coordinate 429,412,984 of NW_027507758.1, forward strand.
AGTCCATTGTCCAGAACTCTAGTCAGGTGACTAGCTATATGGTATAAACAAACATCTGGAAGTGCCATTCCATCTTGGTCTACACAGTATTGAGTGTTTTAAACTGGCAGGTATGAAGGATCACAAAAAAGGCATTTAGAAGTAATTGATGCGATTTGAGAATAGCTGGGGTATGTGACTAGGTATCATCTGGAAGAGATACAATATACGGTGTAAGACATTTTGTTTTATGACGTTGCAATTACCCATCCAAGAAAAGTCTGTCTGGATCCAGTTAGGGAAAAAATAAAAAAAAAGTTGGGAACGATCTCTAGGAAGTTGAATTTCAAAACATGTGATGTGGGACTGAGACCATTAAAATAGGAAAGTTGTTTATAGGCGAGTCATGGTATGTTGAGCGTGTAAATTTAGGGTCATGGATTTTTGATAGTTAATGTGTAGATTAGACAATTCTCAATATGAAGAGAATATTAGGATTGAGTTTGGAAGGATAGTCTCAGAGTTGCTAAGAAAGAAGTGTAGGTCATCAGCATATGCTGAGACTTTATGGACACAAGACCCTACTTTATTTCCCATCATGTTAGGATTAGCTCAGACAGTACAGATGAAAGGTTCCAGATTATTATTACCAGGAAAAGCAGATAAAGCTGAGGTGTTCCACTGAAGTTGGCAAAGGGTGGGGAGACAATACACCGCGGGCCTCAACTTGTGCAGAGTAGAAAATGCAAAGACCACACTTTTTAATACAGGGTGCTTTTATTAGAAAGAAGTTTTTTTCTACAAAAAAAAAAAAGTATATACAAAAAGGTATACACATGCATCAATTTTTATGAATTAAAAAAGAAAATGAAATAAAATTAGAAAAAAAAAAAAAAAAAACACTTTTGCATGGCATTAAAATTTAAGGAAACCACTTAGATTATTATTAAACTGAGTGATTAACATGGAACAAGAGTACAGATTAGAAATTCTGACAGTCAAGCGACCAACACTAGACAGCAGAGACAGCCAAGGTATTTCTCTTGGTTTCCAGCAAAGTTCACTCACTTATATCCAAGCAGCACTGCAAAAGCTACTGTCAGCTGGAACATAGGTACTGATCATCCTTGGCAATATGTACTATGCTATTAAATAAGACAGCCCAGGAAAACAAAAATACAATAATGAGGAAAATGGACACTGACAGAAAAACACATGCTTTTATGGGAGACATATTTACATTGACTAGCAGTTAAATGTGTAAGCCTCTTAGAGCAGCTCAATTAAGGTAACATTTTCTCTAGATTCTTTACTTTTCCAAGAACGAAAAGTCCGGGCTTAAACACTTTATTACTGAAAAAATATATATATTTTTTTTAAAAGTGATACGGATCCCTCTCGTGTATTTTCCACATGTGGTAGGATACCATATTGTAAAGATAGCAGCAATAGTAAAGGAAAAAAAAACAACAAAAAAACAAAAAACAAAAACAAAAAAAAAAAAAAAAACACAACAAAATAAACCCCTTGAATTAGGGAAGAAGGCACCGATACACGTATAGTCAGTTTGTGCTTTTTTGGGATTCCATATCTGACAAAATCTGAAAACTGCATCTTCATCTTTATAGTGGTTGCCCCTTCCCCTCCTTATGCTCTTCTTCCTCAGTGGGCAGCAGCTAGTTCAGCAAGACCTTTCAACGAAATGACTTTCGGATTTGTAGCCACACTTTTTGTTGTGTTATGAGTCTTATAAATACCAATCAGTCTGTCAGCAATCTCAAACATGTTGTTCCGCAATGATATAATGATGAACTGGGCATTTTTAGTCTGTTCCTAAAATAAAGGGGGGGAACACACATGAGAAAATGCCATCAAATGCATAACAAGCAAGCACTCTTGCTGGAGTACAAAAGGATAAAGAACAGTAAAAAACATTTATTGCTTCTATTGGCAGAGTTTAGATTGCAAGACACAAGACTACCCAAAATATTCTGTGGTCCTTCTCTGCTTTTACAGCGTTGGGGGTATATCATGGTCATGCAAAATCTGTCCCCACCTTACCAGAACCAATCTTGGTGTGTCAGATGCTTTGAGGGCAGAGGAGAGATCTAGAGTCTAACGCTCGATTCACATCTATGCACGTTGCTTTTGTGCGTTTCTGCAGTGCTTGCCGCGTTTTTGGAAATGCGTTTTTACCGCGTTGAGGTTTTTTTGTGTGGTTGCTTAGCAACCAGCTATATACAGTGTAAAAACAAAAGAAAAAGCAAAACGCAAATCGTGCCAAAAACGCAGTACTTGCGTTTTGAATGCATGAAAAAAAGTCCCCGACCCTTTCCAAAAACGCAGAGGCACAAAAATGCATTGATGTGAACATGTTCCATAGGAACCCATATTAAAAAATGTCCCTGCATTTCTGCAAAATGCATCAAAAAACACATTCGTGTGAATCAAGCCTAATAGACCCCAACTTTAACCACTTAAAGACCAAGCCTCTCTCAGACTCTGTGTTTACAAGTTAAAAACAAGTTTTTTGCTAGAAAGTTACTTAGAACTAGGGCTGAAACAACTAATCGATTAATCGAAAACTAATCGGTTATGAAATTAATTCGATTACTGTTTTCATAATCGATTAATCGGGCAGTAACATAATGGGGTATGTACATTAAAAAAAAACTGTTCACTGTTCTACAGTAAAAAAATGAAACCCTTACAGTAGTGATTATCTGTTTTTTTTTTACTACTATAAAGGGCTAATTTTATTTTTTTAAACCCATTATGTTACTAAACGTCTTAGACCTGGATCGCATCTGTGTTGGTTTTTTGCAGAAATGCACTACAGTTCATTTACATGGTTTCCTATGGGACACAATCACATCTGAAAGGGTAAGGGACTTTTAACGCAAAATGGTGCTTTATTGGTTCAATATACTTCAATGGAGAAGCTGCAAAAAAGCATGTAATGAGTTTTTGCAGCAATTTCTGTTTTTTAATCTTCCCCAAAAAAAAAATGCAAATTGCAGTAAAATCATGTGCGCAAAAATCAAAACGCACCGCAGAAACAGATCAAAAGCAAACTGCATAGGTATGTACTGAGCCTTATGCTGGCCACACAGATTAATTTTTTAGATGAGAATATTCACACGAAAAATCTTTGTACATTCGCTGAATGAAAGAATTTTGTTCGAAATTTTCACTTGGTTTTTAACATTCTGTTTTTAAAATGAATGTAATTTCTGAACGAAAATGTCAATTTGACCCACTTTTTTTCTTTTTTAACCACTTGCTTACTGGGCACTTAAACCCCCCTCAGTCCCAGACCAATTTTCAGCTTTCAGCGCTGATGCACTTTGAGTGACAATTACGCGGTCATACAACACTGTACCCAAATGAAATTTTTATCATTTTTTTCCCACAAATAGAGCTTTCTTTTGGTGGTATTTAGTTACAGCTCGGAGTTTTATTTTTTGCTAAACAAACAAAAAAAGATGCAAAAAAAAAAAAAAATCATGTTTTAATAGTTTGTTATAAAATTTTGCAAACGGGTCATTTTTCTCCTTCATTGAAGTGCGCTGATTAGGCAGCACTGATGGGCTGCATTGGTGGGCACTGATGGGCTGCATTGGTGGGCACTGATGGGCTGCATTGGTGGGCACTGATAGGCATAGTTAAGGCGGCACTAATAGGCACAGATAAGGCGGCACCGATGGGCACAGATAAGGCGGCACTGATGGGCAAAGATGGGCACAGATAAGATGGCACGGATAAGTGGCACGGATGGGCACTGATAGGTACCACAGATAGATGGGACTGATGGGCACTGATAGGTGGCTCTGATAGGTGGCACTGCTGGGCACTGATGGGCGGCACTGCTGGGCGGCACTGCTGGGCACTGATGGGCGGCACTGGGGTGCAGCACCTTTGAGGCAGATTATGGGTGGCACTGTGGGTGGCACTGTGGGCACTGCTGGGTGGCACTGTGGGCACTATGGGCACTGCTGGGTGGCACTGACAGGGGGGCACTTACTTTATTTCAGGATGGCACTGCGGGTGGCAGGTGGGCACTGGCAGGGGGCAGGTGTCCGCTTGAATTGCTGGCCGTGATCGGGACTGATGTCCCGAACACGGCCGCCGGCGATCGGCTTTTTTTTTTCTCCTCGCGCTGAACTAGCCGATTACCGGCTCCGTTTTATCACATGATCAGCTGTCATTGGCTGACAGCTGATCACGTGATAAGGGGTCGGGATCTACATCAATAGACGTAGTCCCGGCAATCTAGGTCCGCGCTAATGCCGTCATTCGGCAATAGCGCGGATCCCAAGTGGTTAAGGGTATTAACCGATTAATCGAAACAATCGGCCAACTTATCGATCATGAAAATAATCCTTGGCTGCAGCCCTATTTGGAATCCCCAAACATACTTTTTTTCCCCAACACCCTAGAGAATAAAATGGGGGTCATTGCAATACTTTGTCACACTGTATTTGCGCAGCGGTCTTACAAGCGCACTTTTTTTTTAAATGCACTTTTTTGAATAAAAAAAAAATAAGACATCAGTAACGTTAGCTTTTTTTTTTATATTGTGAAAGATATTGTTACACCGAGTAAATTGATGCCCAGCATGTCATGCTTCAAAATTGCGACCACTCGTGGAATGGCGTCAAACTTTTACCCTTAAAAATCTCCATAGGCGATGTTTAAAAAAATTCTACAGGTTGCACGTTTTGATTTACGGAGGAGGTCTAGGGCTAGAATTATTGCTCTTGCTCCGTTTGCGGTGATACCTCACATGTGGTTTGCCCACCGTTTTCATATGCTACTCATGTATACCATCACTTCCGCACACAAGCTCGTCAGGACAGGGCTCAAAAAAAAAAAAAAAAAAAAAAAGGATTTTTGTACTCACCGTAAAATCCTTTTCTCTGAAGTTCATTGACTGATACAGCAGCTCATCTTGACCTTAGGGTTATATCGCCCCTTTAGGAGGACTAGGCAGAAAGTGTTAAAAACAGCAACACTTGCACAGTACCACCCAGGGGCGGTCCTACTGGCCATAACCCCTCACACTGCATCCAGCAGCTTAGTTCGTCAAGAGCAGTACAAACATAAATAGGAGGGGTGGGTGCTGTGTCCATCAATGAACTTCAGAGAAGGATTTTACGGTGCATACAAAAATCCCATTTTCTCCATCGTTCATTGATGGACACAGCAGCTCTTCTTGACCTTAGGGACGTCCCCAAGCAGTGTCAAAGAAACGAGGGATGGAAACAGCAAATAACAATAACTCCAACTATAACAACCAGAGCTCCTCAACGGAGGAGTTGCAACCTTAATCAGTTGCCTGCAAAACCTTGCGGCCGAAGCAAGCATCCGAAGATGCGCTCACATCAGCCTTGTAAAAATGTTTGAAAGCGTGAATGGATGACCAGGTCACCGCCTTACACACCTGGGGAACGGACGCTTGATGTCGGAAAGCCCAAGAGGCATCAAATGCCCTGGTAAAATGCGCCGTGACAGGAAAGGGAGGCGCCCGTCCCCTTATGGCATAAGCCTGAACTACAATCTGTCTGATCCACCAAGAGATGGTGGCAGATGAAACCACCAGTCCCTTCTTCGGACCAGCCACCGATACAAACAGCAGGTCCGACCTCCGAAAAGGAGCCGTAGCAGACCGATACACCCGCAGAGTCCAGACTACGTCTAAGGAATGCAGAGCCACCTCTTTGGGGATGTGACGGCAGAGGACATAAGGACGGAAGCACAACGTCCTCATTTAGATGCAAGGCCGAAACAACCTTTGGAAGAAACAAAGGCTGCGGACACAGCACTGTCTTATGCTTGTGGAGGATCAAGTAGGGAGACTTGCAAGACTAGGCTGCCAACTCAGAAACCCTCCTGGCAGATGTAATGGCCACTAGAAAGACTAATGTTTTCAAACAGCGGTTTCTGAAACACCGAGAGCACCAGATTCAAATCCCAAACATACTCGCCAATGAATGAGTCGCCAAGAGACGCTGAAAAAAAAAAAAAAAGACAGCCAAAGCTGATATATGCCCCTTAATGGTGCTTAAGGCAAATATCTGATCTACTCCTCGCTGCAAAAACAGCAGGATCCTGGAAACTGAATATGTACATGGACGCCACCCCATCTCCTCACACATGGAGATGTAGGCCTTACACGTACGGTGATAAATCTTCAGAGAAGATGACTTCCGTGCCCTCAGCATAGTATTACCGAATCCGACAGACCTCGGTCCCTTAGCCCCTGGCTTTCAACAGCCATGCCGTTAAAACCAGTGACAGTAAAGCAGGATGAAGTATTGGATCTTGTGACAGAAGGTCCTCTCACATCGGCAGTCTCCAAGGAACATCCGCCACCATTCACACTATGTCGGCGTACAACGGACACCGAGGCCAATCTGGGGCAATCAGAATTATCGGAATCCCCTCGGCCTCCACTCTGCAAAGCAGAAGTGGTAGAAGTTTGAGTGGGGGAAAAGCTTAAATCAGTCGATAATGGCCCCATGGAGCCACCAACGCGTCTGCCCAGGGATACTTTGACCTGGCCACCAACCTCTGTGCCTACCGATTGAGTTGAGAAGCCAGGAGATCCATATCTAGCGTGCCTCACCTTAGGCAAAGGAGCTGAAATACATCTGGATGTAGCGACCATTCCCCTTGGTCCAGCATCTGACGACTTAGGTAGTCCACTTGCCAGTTTTCTATGCCCGGAATGTACACAGCCGACAGCAGAATGTGAGCGACTTACAGTGCTGCAGCCAAGCTCCTTGTCGGTTGACATACACCACCGCCTTGGCATTGTCCGACTGGATCCTGACCGGACGCCCCTGCAGCCTCTGTGACCATGTGGAGAGGCACCGCCTGATCGCCCGAAGTTCCAGCACTTCGATCGGCAGGAAGGATTCTTCCTGGGTCCACCGACCTTGGGCTGACTGTATGCCCCAAACTCCACCCCCCCCCAACCAGTCAGGCTGGCATCCATTGTGATCACCATCCAATGAAGAGGAAGGAATGACTTCCTGGACCAAAGAGCCGGTGACCTCAGCCACCAGAGCAAGGAGTCCGTGACTAGCTGGCTCACTCAAATTTGACAATCCAGGGACAACAGAGATATGTCCCATCTTGACAGGATCTCCTTTTGCAAGACTCGAGTGTGGAATTGAGCATACAGTAGTGCCTCGAAAGTAGCTACCATGAGACCCAGGACTTGCATGCAAAAAGCGCACCATCGACCACCTGCGAGATACCAACAACTTCATCGCAGCTTGAAGAGTCCTGCATGGGTCCTTGAAAGCAGGTGGTGCAGGGGAACCAGTTGCAATAACAGGGATGTCTGGAGAAGAAGTGCCAGCTTGTGACACCATGCTGACCCACACTCACCTGTCACCACTTAGGGACCTAAGGAAATTCACACAAAAAGACCACCCTCCTAGTTGCCACAGACTGAATGAGATCTGGGGTCAAAAAGTAGAAGACGACGAAGAAGCAGAAGAAGGTGGTGCACCCATGTCTCCCCCCCTGCTCACGCGCACAAAGGCAAATGCAAGCATCGGTCGTATGTAAACAGCAATTGCACCATGCATGTGAGGTATCACTGAATGTCAGATCGAGGGCAGTAATTCAAGGAATAGACCTCTCTGTAAATTTAAAGTGGTAACCTGTAAAGGCTTTTAAAAATGAATGTAGTTTGTTGCTGCTGCACGGTTGTGCACAATTTTAAAGCATGCCGTGTTTGGCATCTACATTTCTTAAGATTGATTCTATTCCTAGAATGAAGATCGCTGATGGGCAAAGTACATTGTTTTCTGCCCAAGATAGGCTATGATTCAACTTTCTCTGGGCTGCACAACTTCTTGTGCCCCCTTGGTGATTAATATAGGCCATTGCTGTGGCAGTCGGATGGAATCCTGGCAGGACAATACCGTAAACTGAAGGTTCAGGCCCTCAGAACCAAGTGCTCAGCCTGAATTTCTAAAATAATGGGCAAGGTCATTTCTGATCTGGGCCACTTCCGTGGTAACAGAAGGATTTTCCCCTTTGCAGCTTTTTGGATATTAACCATAAACTGAGGCTTCGGTGTGTACCCAGCCTACAGTACCTGGTATTTCCAGGTGGTCCATCCAGGTGCTAATCAGGCCCGGCCCTACTTAGTCTCCAAGATCAGATGAGATTGGGCACTATCAGGGTGATGTGGCCGTAGGCTTGGGAGTCTAGAGCTTGAACCCTTTGTTCCAAGCCGATAGGATAACGTTTTGCAGTCTCGATGGAAACTGAGCATAAGAACGGCCTTGAATGAAGCCACCATCTTTCCCAACAACCTCATGCAAAGTTGAATAGAAGAATTCATATTGCTTCGACCACCTAAATTGGTTCCTTTATGGCGCCGATCTTTTCCTGGGGCAAGAATACCATTTTCTGGGTGTACCTATGATCAGACCCAAGTATCTTAGCCTTTTTCATGGTTTTAAAGAAGATTTCTCCTAGGCTGAGAAACCGACCTAGATATTCCAGGTAGTTAAATGTGGCAACCATACTTTGGTCTAAGTGGGCTACCGACTGGACTACCAAGAACAGATTATCCAGGTAAACCATAATAGTTAATACCTTGGGCCCTTAATCTGGCTAGAAGAGGGGCCAGAACCCGTGTCAACACTCAAGTTGAAATAGCTAAACAGGAAATGAGAGCTACACACTGAAAATTAAGATTTCCCCCCTTGAAAAGTAGATATTACTAGTGAGCGAGGAAATGGGCATAAAGGAGGTATGCATCTTTGGCGTTGATTGACGCCAGAAGTTCTCCTTGTAGGATGGAGATAACTGATTGGATTGACTGCAATGCGAGAAAAAATAAATAAAATAAAAATAAAACAGTGGTTATATTCAGGAATTGAATTTCGATTTTTGAGATCCAGAATGTCCATTTGGATTTAAAGCGGAGGTCCACCCTAAAATGGACCTCCGCTCATCGGAATCCCCCCCCCCCTCCGGCGCCACAATCGGCACCTTTCAGGGGGGAGGGGGGTGCAGTTACCTGGATAATCCAGGTAACTGCACCCACTTCCGGGCTAGCTCTCTGCGGAACGGGGCGTACGTTATGCCCCCGTTCCGCAAGCGCCCGCCCCCTTCAGCAAGTGCCCCGCTGCCTGCTGGGAAACACACAGCTCCCAGAGGCAGCGGGGACCGTCCGGATTGCGCCGCGCGGCTCGCGCATGCGCAGTAGGGAACCGGGAAATGAAGCCGAAAGGCTCCATTTCCTGATTCCCATACCCAAGATGGCGGCGGGACCCGGCAGCCGAGCGAGCGATCGGCTTCGGGTGCCGACATCGCGGGCGCGCTGGACAGGTAAGTGTCACTATTTAAAAGTCAGCAGCTGCAGTATTTGTAGCTGCTGGCTTTTAAAAAAAAAACAAAAAAAAAAAACGCGGAGTCCCGGTGGACTCCCGCTTTAACCAAAAACCCCAACCTCTGCTCTTACATGGGGGGCCACCATGATCACTTTTTGCCAAAAGATGGACCAATGCTTGAGAGAAAGACTTTTCCTCTGTATCATTAGGAACGTTTGATCTGAGAAAACGAGGAGACAGGAACTCTTGGAACTACAGTTTGTACCTTGGAGCCTTTTGAGGAAGTCCCCCATTTGTCTTGACACTCTTCCTGCCAGATCGTTGAGAACTGCAGAAGCCTCCTTATGAGGAGGGGACACCTCCTCATAAGGAGGCTTCAGCATCTTGTAGGTTTCCTCTCCCAAGACTTCTTTTGTCCCTGGGGTCAACCCTGAGGATTACCTTTTGAACCTGGCGGTGGAAGCCGTCGTGACTGCCTGGAGGCCGATGCCCCTGGCACATAAAAAAAAAAGAGCTTTAAAAACGAAAATAAATTTAGTCCTTTTCTTAAATGGCATAAGGGGTACTTTTTCCACTAGAGTTTCTTTGGGAGCATTATCCAAAACATCCCCAAATAGCTGTTTCACCGCAAAAGGAAGACTAGCCAGGAGCTTCTGCATGGTACTTAGCAAAGGGTGCAAGGCCTGAAGGACAGAATCTCTCAAAGCAACTATTGCAAACATAAAGCTTCCAGATCCTGGCCCTGCTGAGCAGGATAATCTTGAACACCTGTTTAAACTGGTCTCTCAATGATCAATCAATTACTGTCAGCGCAAAAAAAAGTGTTTTTTTTTAAAAATAGGAATTCCAACTTTTTATCCAGTGGATCCCTACGCATTTGAGCATTGTCTGCCAGACAAGTCAAACTCTTATTCACAGAGGATATAACAGCGTTAATTGCTGGTAAACCCTACTTAGTGAATTTACTCCAGCATATGATAGTGTTAAAACTTTTTAGGAGGGAAATTAATAATTATCTGGGCGATCCTCTCAGAGACAAAAAAGCTTTTCCAGCAATGAACAGGATGCTTTAGCGAACCCAAACACTCAGTTAAGGGTACAGAAACGTGGTGCAGACCATTCAGCAAGAAACTGCACCATCAATCCTAAGATTAAAACAGCCGATTCTCTTGCATTTGACACCTCAGAAGAAGAGCCATCAGCCTCACTACAGTCCCTTGAGGGAATTGGTCTTCTCCCACCCATAGTTCCTCAGTTTAAGGGTCCTGGGCAATGGAAGAGAACCTGTCGCATTTTGACCCATACTGGGATGTGATTAAAGTCGTTAAACCTTTTTTTTTAAACCTATCATAGCTGAGGAAAAATTATTTTTAGTAAAATAAACAGGGGCTGCAGTGTTGAAAGTTGCAAACATTTCATGGCCCTGATGCTCACTCCACCACTTGACCAGCCACCCTCTCTCAGGGGAGGATGCCATTTGTAGAAAAGAGTAGGCTTTCCAGAGCTTGAGGGAGATCCTTTTAGCTCTTTTTTGGGGGTGTTTCAGTGCCCCCTTCTGACCTTAACCCGATGCACAAAGCAGGAGGTATTACCAGAAGAAAATCGCATCCACTGATGGAGCAATAGTTCAGCTACTGCTATTAATGCTCATCCTGATGCAAATAGTAAATGTGTTAAATAGGAAATGCCTGTGTCACCAAAACATTTTTCATGCTCCTCTTATGTCTCTGACAATTTTGCAGCCAGCACAAATGGAGTTGATTTATTTATTTATTTTAAAAACACTCAACGTTGGAGGAAGCCAATGTCATGCTAAGCCCCACCCCCACCATGCGCCTCCGATCCGACGGGATCGGCTTGTGAGGGAGGGATGGCGTGGAGGAGACCTGGAAGCCGCCAAGTAGGGGCGGTGAAAGAAAAAGGTCATTGCCGATTGTTTTCAGTTCTTCAGTATACTCAGCCTCATGGAGAGAGAGAGTTCAGCCCAGGCGGGGGTGTCTGGAGGAAGCAAAACCCCCCAAACTTACAGGCAGTCTGCCTGCTACCCGGAATCTGAGCAAAGCATGAGAAGGTAACGTGCTCCATACAGCCCCCAGTGGTGACACTTATGAAATGCCTCCTTTAAGGTAAATGCTGGCATGCCTAAGAAAATGTAAAAATTCCTTAGAAAACGCCACTTACCTTTCCCGCCCCAGGGTTTTCTGTGGCAAAACGAACAGACCCAATCTGCACCCTTCACGGTGGGCTCCGTTAAACCTTCAGGAACCAGGGCTGAAACGATTAATCGATAATGAAAATCGTTGTCAACGATTTTCATTATCGATTAGTTGGTCCGCACCATGTGATCCGCGGAGCGGGCCGCGGCCTTAGGAAAGACTGCGGCTTCGGGCTAGATGCGGAGCTGGCGGCCATCTTGGTACACCCGGCGGCGGCGAGCTGTGTGCTGACGTCAGCGCGGCGTTCAGCCTGTCAGCCCAAGTGAATGAATTCTAGAGGAGTCACGGAGTTCTTCTGTCCCCGCACATCCCCCGTGGCTGGACTACCGGTCAGTTCTCCCTGCTGTCTGTCAGTGTTGTTGTACAGTGCAGGATGAGTTCCTCAGTCCTCACATTGCTGGGGTCTGTGTATGGGGGGAGGGGGATTACTCCAACATTAACCCTTTCCATACAGCCTGCCTTGTCAAGTAGCAGATTGAATAAAGTTCAGCCCTCAGAGACTTCACATCTTCCCTCCAACTTTCCTAAAAAGTCCTGACTTCTTCTGTCCCCGCACATCCCCCGTCCTCTTCCTCTGCCCCCGTCCTCTTCCTCTGCCCCCGCACATCCCCCGTCCTCTTCCTCTGTCCCCGCACATCCCCCGTCCTCTTCCTCTGTCCCCGCACATCCCCCGTCCTCTTCCTCTGCCCCCGCACATCCCCCGTCCTCTTCCTCTGCCCCCGCACATCCCCCGTCCTCTTCCTCTGCCCCCGCACATCCCCCGTCCTCTTCCTCTGCCCCCGCACATCCCCCGTCCTCTTCCTCTGCCCCCGCACATCCCCCGTCCTCTTCCTCTGTCCTCCGGACTGAGACTCCGCCCCGGCACACCGAGGAGGAGCCGCTGTCACCATGAAGGGGTGAGAAAACCCGAGACACCGGAGGGGGGGGGGGGGGGGAGCACTGAGAGGAGGTGGGGCAGTGACACCATGTGAGAGGGGAGGAATGTGCGTGCATATATATATGTGTGTGTGTGTGTGTGTGTGTGTGTGTGTGTGTGTGTATATATATATATATATATATATATTTATTTCTCCCCCCCTTTTTTTTATCCGATTAATCGAAAAAATAATCGGCCGATTAATCGATTATGAAAATAATCGTTAGTTGCAGCCCTACCAGGGACCCACAAGCCTGGACCTGTAATAGCACCCCGCCAGTAAAACTTTAAGGCCTTAATTCCAAAAGTACTGGATCCCAGGGTTCAGCTCTCTGAAAAAAGAGAAGCGTTTACAAGCAAAGACCTTGTTTCTTTGGACACAAGGCCCAGGTACCATTCAATTTGGCCTAAAAGACACTTTGAATGGATCCGGCTTTATCACTAGCTCCAGCAAGGATTGCTCCAGTGGAGCTCAATTTAGAATTTAGTTTGGGTACAGCATTCCATGACCACACAATTACCAGTTAAAGCAGCACAGTGCCAAATTGTAAAAAGTGCTCTGGTCTTTAAGGGGGACAAATGCTTTTGGTCCTTAAATGGTTAAAAAGTGCACACTATGTTAAAAATCTTTCTTCATCTGTCAGCAGCACAGAACAGAGGGTGGAGAGACTCCAGTTAGAGTGTATGAGATCTGATTTGGGGAAAGGCACATACACCTTCACACTGCAGAAGAACTGTGTTGTGAGCAGACCAGCTCCACTCTGAGCTCAGGTTTCTTCTGTTAAGGGGGACCGGGGCACTAGCAGATCCAGAGTGGGTTAAGACCACCGTTTCAACAAAATCCCTCTAAAAAAGGAAAAAAAAAAAACTAGTAAGGGTTTACGGAGTATCCAAAACCCATCAGGGTGCTTCCAAGCTCCATAGAGGAATTGATCTAATGGGAAGGCCTTTGAAGCTGTAAGAACTCTGAAGAGCCTATAAACTGGAGACTACAGGGCTAATCCTCTTGATGCAGGGAAGTACATCATGCATAAAGGTGAATGGTCTCTCAACTCTGGGCGACAGTAGAAGACGGATTCTTCAAAAGATACCCTTTAGGGAGAAACCGAGATGACCCTGAATCCGTCAAACTGTCACTGTGACCAAGGGCCAACTGCTTTGAAGGCTGCCGAGGAAGGCTCAGGAGCACACATAAGGCCTCTATGATCTGGACTGGTGAGGAACTGGGTGAAAGTGGTAAAGTCTGGTGCGACTGTAGTTGAGCCCCTACTCAACGGCCTCACCTGATGGAACTCATGAGGACTCTGATGAGGTAGACTAATTACGAGTAGCAGGATTTCAGATAACAAACTTTAGTGCCTGTAAAAGGCACAAAACAAACTTCATCAAAACCATTAGGAGACAGCAATATAGAGATATCTGTGGCAGTGGGACCCTCTGCTCTGTCCACATACAGAGATGTTCAGAACATGGGGTTGTAAAGCACTCAAACACTCTAATCTCAGTGTGCAAGGACCAAGTACTCGCAAAACCCAGACAGTTGGCAGCAATCAAAGCCACTGTGGAGTGAGCAAGTTGTAGCTCCTACACACCCATTTTCCCTTAAAGCCACTGTGGAGAGGCAGCAGGAACAGACCAAAGATTGGAGTTTCGTGTGCCTCTTTGCAACGCAGAAGCAACAGCAGGGAAATACCTCCTTGACGCTGAATAGCAGAAAAGAGCAAGGACTCCCAATGGATGGCAGTAACGCTCAGTCAATAAGAATTCAGGGGTTTAAAATCTAAATATATTCTCCATCCAAAATACAGAATGCAATTATCAATCAACTGATAAAAGGACTACTACCAATGGCATCTGTTGTGTCTAAAGCAGGGATCTTCAAACTACAGCCCTCCAGCTGTTGCCAAACTGCAAGTCCCATGAGGCATTGGAAAATTCTGACATTCACAGACATGACTATGCATGATTGGAATTGTAGTTCCTGAACAACTGGAGGGCCATAGTTTGAGGACCCCTGGTCTAAAGGAACAAATCATACATAATAAAACCACTATATGTTTAATACATCAAACAGCTACTTACATAAATATAGAATGCCACAATGGAGACATTTTTGAAGTCTAGAGCTGCATCAATCTCATCCATGAAGTACAGAGGAGTTGGCTTGTAATGATGAAGAGCGAACACCAGAGCTAAAGAACTTAGCGTCTTCTCTCCTCCTGACAAATTAAAGATCTTCTTCCAACTTTTTTTTGGTGGTCTCACACTACAGTAAAATATTAAGACAGACTCAGATCAAGATATTTAAAATAAGAGCTAAAAAAAAAAAAAAAAAAAACACACAATCCTATTTACCTTCATTATAAACTTACAAAGACATTAAATGGTACAATGAAAATAATCCATTGATTGAGCAGAAGTAAAACCTACCTAAACACGATGCCTTCTGAAAACGGATCCAAGCTGTCTACCAATTCAAGCTCTGCATCTCCCCCTAGGGTCAGCATCTGGTAATTTTCTTTTAGCTTGTTTGTTATAACATTGAATCCAGCCATGAACTCATTAAGTCTCTGCTTGCGGAGATCTTCATATGCTCGTCTGAATCGATCTCTTTCATTGGTAATTTCATCAAGTTCTGCAACTCTTTGTAAGTATAGCTCTTCCTATTCACCAATAAAGGGAAAAAATCAACCTATGCTTTCAAAATAGAAAAATATTGTGAACTACTACATTTACATACAATACAACAAAGCAAAGAATGAATAGGATTTTCAAAAAAAAAAAAAAAAAAATGTGGCCTGCCATTAACACCAAAATGAATACCGATTCCAATAATCTCCGGAGCTCTTCGCAACAGCTGTTTACGAAATTAGGGAGCGTGGGACAATTTTACATCAAGGAAAAGGCAGCAAGAGAAGCATGAAGCGGACAAAACTTGTAGCGCCATTAGAGGATCTTGATGCTAAAATCCAAAAAATGTAAGGGGGTAGCCCACCAGCATTCCATCTATAATACATATATCTTTGAATGGAGTGACCCATCTAAAAGTTTTAATGTATTATTTCAGTTTTTTTTTTTACACATGTTAGACAGGTACTTTTAAAGGCACATTAACAGCATAGTTTTTGCAATCTTAAAGGAAGGTAAATAAACATTTTTTTATATATAAATGCATGTTTTAAAGCCTAGAGGATATTTGCCATACAGAGGATTCTATATGTCACACTTTCTGATAAAGTTTTAATTCCTTTCACACTATGCTGTTCTAGTAACACTGTAAAGGTCGATCAGTCTTCAACTTTTAGGCTGTGTAAAATAGTCACCCAATTGCGACATTTACTGTGGTAAAACATAAAATTACAATACCTGCTTGGAAAGCTATAATAAACCCATAATGCTGGCCATGTCTCAAACCATTGGTGCAAGTGGTTTGGGGGGGGTCCTTACCTGTAAAACTATTTTTTTGAAGTAGAGAACACAGGCAAAGCCTTTCACTCTACCCCAACTCGGAGTTCCAAATTTTGTAGCTAGCAATGCCTCATCTAAATTGTGCTGTGAAGGACACAGGCAGAATATTCATAGACGCTGGTATGCCCCTAAGAAATGAATGAGAGGGGTGTGCAACAACTAAGCAAATAGAACTGCGTCGACAAGCCCAACAGCAACAATCAAAAAGACCCAACTTTTGAGTGGCGGTGCAAGAACCGTGTGGCCAAAGGTTGCATTCGCAGGGGAATGGACAATCAACTGTTGGTGGACCAGATGGCAAGGAAGTTCCTTGAAAAAGGCATACATACGAGGTGCTTTTTCCAGGCAGCTTCAGCTATACAGGCATTTAGCCACAAGATTCTACATATGTGAACAGAGATTAGAGCCATTTTGAGCACCTTTAAGAAAAAAATCTTTGACAGAAAATATTTATTTGGTATAGTGAGCAGTTTAAGACAGAGAGCAGGTTCAACTAAAAGGATAGACCACTTGTCAACACTTTTTCCACTGGATAGAGTTTGGCAAAGATTCTAGGAGCAGCAAAACTTAAATTTGGAGATATCCAGTCGCCATAGACTAAACATTCTATATGTTTATGAACAGAGCGTTTTGAAGGATTTTGCAGATCTCTTTGTAGCCAACAGGGCATGGTGGGACAGAGGAGAACCAAGCTGAGTATCGAGGTTCGGATGGTAGTATCAAGCCTTTCCAAATCCACAACATGTTATATGAAGCTCCTTCTGCAATATAGCGGTATTTTGGGGAAGTAAAATCTTCCAGTTTCCTCCAATACTGCTTTAATGTCCTAATTTTTCCCTTCTGTGTGCCTCATCTAGGGAAGGCATATCGGGACCCCATTCAGGTAGAGAAATGGGCGTAGAAGAGGTGTAGCACTTGAGCTGTGGGCAAAAATGGCTGTATTAAGGCTGTTATTTATCCGAGAAATTGCGACAGATGCAAAAAATTATGTTTTTGTTGAATAGACCTATTGCCTGTCTGAGAGCTAGATTCAGATGCAGATATCGGTGTTCGAGCCGATTCCTGCTCCAGTGCAAGGGGCGCCAAGTCATTCTGAGATTGAATGTCGTATCAATCGCATGAGCCCTCAGAAGAGCAAATGTTCGCCTGCGATTTTTGCGATGGTTTCCTTTTGCCTAGTTTTGGCGATGGCTACGTGTGAATGTTAAACCCTGTGGGGTGCGGAACATAGGGTATTGGGCCCAGAAAGAGAATGCAGCAACCAGCGTGTACACTGTCCTGTAGCAAATCCTTGTGACAGAAGGGCAGCAGGAAGTATCTGGGTACCACATAAAGGCTCTAGGTGAAACGCAGTAAAATGAGCAACCTGTGATGTGATTTAACACCTTGTCATCCACCTGAAACTAAGCTACGAGTGGTTGAGTTTTAGTGTCAAATTTGAAAAGGTTACATTGTAGTCATTACAATTCAATTACTGCTCCAGTCTTACTTTAACTGTCAGAACCATGACACTCTTCTGAGCTGAACAAGTAGAGCCCTGTGTTTTGGGCATATTTAGAGCAACCCATGTTGCTTTTGAGGGTGAAGGGCAGTGCCTATCAAGAACAACTGGGTGTTAAGAGATTCTAGCTGTTGATAGTAGAATCCTTAAGGGTGTGTATATATATATATATATATATATATATATATATATATATATATATATATATATATATATATATATATATATATATATATATACATATATATATAAAATCCAACGGTTCTGCTCTCCGGAGCATCCTGTCCTTTTTTCTAATTTGGCACGTCTATGCAGGGCTTTGACTACACAAGAACATCATTCATTCACAGTAACCTGTGGATGAAAAAAAGATAAACGTCCCATCACTGCAGCAAGGAGGGAGAAAAATAAATAAATGTGGTGACATTCATTGCTACTTCCTTCAGTCCTGTGACTGAGGGTCTGTATCTCAGTACAGACCTGGGGCTGGAAGAGTAGTCTGCAGGAGCCAGAGGATTAAATTCATGATCCACCGAGGCTGGTTTTGATGAAACGCTTTGCACATCTAAGGTAATGGCAGGAGACTCAAAACCCATCTCAGAGAGACCAAGGGGATCCTGAATCCGAGTCAAATAGTCAATTAGTGAAACAGATTCTGCAAGGTAAGGAGCAAGAGTACACTTACAACTTCTGCAGACCTGCAAAGAATGGGATGAATGTGACCAGTCTCGTGTGACTGCAGTAGAGGCCCCTGATGATAAAGCAGGGGACTCAGTGATGTAGACCATATAACTATAGGGGAGCAGGAATACAGATGTCCATTCTCTCAGAAGATACAGAGTAAATGTTCCCAGAATCATTAACAGTGCAAGCTGAGGTTACTCACTGCAGTGGGACCATCCCCTCTGTGTTTAGGTGAAGACATGTTACAATTTGGCTCAGGGCATGAGGTGAGGCCTCAGGTAATAACAAAACCCAGACAAGAGGTAGCCAATGAGGGTCGGAAGGCCTAAGTAGGCCAAAGTCACTGGGCAAGTTCCACATAGCTCTTTGGAAAGCAGAAGGGAGATGCTTCCTCGGAACTGAATGATCAGAAAGAGCGCGTAGCATGAAACACTCCATCTATGAGAGGTTGGCATGCAGTCACCTCAGCATTAACCTTATTTCGCTGGAATTTGGGGATAAGGCACTCCTAAGCTAGGCTGAGGAAAGCCGACGCAGATAGCGGTCATATAGAGACCAGCTTAAGCAGAAGAGAAAAAAAAAAAAAAAGCTGGCAAAAAAGGGTCCGATTTTTCGCAGCAAAGCTGAAAAAAATAAAAATAAAAAAATAAAAAAAAGAAGACACCATCCTCCAAAAACACTAGCAACAAACACTGAGGAATGGTAGGGTGGGGTTGCCTGTCAGTGTGCCCTGTCTCATGTAGGTGGCTGTAACAGGATAGTATAACTTCCTATGTCCCTCAATGGATGATAAAATAGGGTTGTCTGAAGTTCATTGACGGACACAGCTTTTAAATCTTGACCTTAGGGTTACATCGCCACCTTCAGAAGAGGACTAGGCAGAACATGTAAAAACAGCAAAACTGCACAGCACCACCCAGGGGGCGGTCCCACTGGCTATAACCGCCTCCCCCTGCAGCTCAGTTCATCAAAAAGCAGTACAACCAGAAATAGGAGGGGTGGGTGCTGTGTCCATCAATGAACTTCAGAGAAAAGGATTTTACGGGGAGTACAAAAATCCTATTTTCTCTTTCGTTCATTGACAGACACAGCTCCATTAAATCTTGACCTTAGGGACGTCCCCAAGCAGTGTTAAAAAAAATAATAAAAAAAACTGGGGTGGAAAAAGCAAAAAAACAAGAGGAGCTCCTCAAACAGAGGAGTTGCCACCTTAAAACTGCGGCCACGTATGCATCCAAAGATGCGTTCCCAACAACTTGTAACTCAATAAAAGTGTAAATTGCAACTTTACACAGCCGCCTGCAAAAACTTTGCGGCTAAAGCAAGCATCTGAAAATACGCTCACGTCAACCTTGTAAAATTTTGTGAAAGTGTGAACGGACGACCAAGTCGCCGCCTTACACACCTGGGAGACAGACCCATGGTGTCGGGAAGGCCAGGAGGTTCCAATTGTCCCGGTGGAACAAGCTGCGACAGGAAAGGGGGAGATCCGCCCTTTTAAGGCATAAGCCTGAACTACAATCTGTCTGTTCCACTGAGAGACGGTGGTCGATGAGACCAGGACTAAAACGGAGCTGCAGTAATAGCCAGTTATAGCCAGTGGGACCGCCCCTAGCAAAGAAAGCTCCAAGAAAATGGCAGCTGAACCTTCTAGGAAATGGCCGACAGTAATACACTGGTTAAGGCTACAGGAAAATGGCTGCAGCCTCTGGAAAATGGCCACAGTCCCGCCACCCCCCTAGCAAATGGCTGAACACCTTACTGTGACCAGAAAAAACAGGGAAAGAAGGAAAGGACCCTAACAGCCAGCTCAGCCCCCTGCCAAGGTCCAGAGGCCCCCGACCAGGCACGTACACAACACCGCATGCCAAATCACACAATGGCCCAGTATGGGGAGGAGGGAAAGAGGGACAGGGAGAGAAGAAAGGGAGCGTGAGAGACCCCCTAGTTGACCTCCCAGGGAATGCCCAGCTGATCCTGCTGAGACAGGTGGAGCTGTACTTACCCCTCCTGTTGGGACCGCTGGACGCATTCCACCACAGACCCATCACCCGAGCAGTACGGGGTGGCTGTCGGCCACGGCACACTGACCCGGACAGCAGTAGCCTGGTCATAAATGTGCCCCAGAGCATATAGCTCACCGGCCGCCCCCGGACCAGAAAGGGGCATGTCGCGACTGACCCAGCGTGTAGCTAGGGTCTGCTCGTGCTCGATGACCAGGCTGGGGAGACAAGGATTCTATATTATCCAGCTTGTGAGCCAGCCCGGCTGTTGATTGTAGATCACAGGATCAAAAAAGAAAAAAAGAAAAATTCCCAGGACTAAAACTGAGCTGCAGTAAGCAGGGTGAGGGGTTATAGCCAGTGGGACCGCCCCTGCGGTGCTATGCAGTTTTGCCGTTTTTACCTGTTCTGCCTCGTCCTCTCCTGAAGGTGGCGATATAACCCTAAGGTCAAGATTTAAAAGGAGCTGTGTCCATCAATGAACAAAAGAGAAACCAGTACACTCTTTTTTTGTCAACTAAAGTGGACCTTCCGCTCATTGGAACCCTCCCCCCCCTCCGGCGCCACAATTGGCACCTTTCAGGGGGGAGGGCGGTGCAGTTACCTGGATAATCCAGGTAACTGCACCCACTTCCGGGATAGCTCTCTGCGGAAAGGGGCGTAGATCTACGCCCCTTTCCGAAAGTCCCCCACTGCCTTCTGGGAAACACACAGATCCCAGAGGCAGCGGGTCCATCCTTATTGCGCAGCGCGATTCGCGCATGCGCAGTAGGGAACCGGGAAATGAAGCCGAAAGGCTCCACTTCCTGATTCCCATACCCAAGATGGCGGCGGCAGCACCCGGGAGACGATCGAGAGATCGGCTTCGGGTGCCGACATCGCGGGCGCGCTGGGCGGGTAAGTGTCATCATTTTAAAAGTCAGCAGCTGCTGTATTTGTAGCTGCTGGCTTTAAAAAAAAAAAAAAAAAAAAAAAAAAAACGGCGGACTCCCGCTTTAACTGAATGCAAGCTGTGGCATAAACAGGCAGGTACAGGTTCATAAGATTTTAGAAAAAGGCGATCTTGGAAGGGACAGCGTTGTAGGTAAATAATCCTGCAGCGGGAAAGCAGGTATGTACAAAAACAGGTAAAACCTAAATTTGGATGTAGTTAGGTAAGGAACTGCTGGGCATTCCTTTCTGTATACCCAGTGGGAAGATTTCCCCTTGCTTCCTGTGTGGTCACTACATGTAGGATAACAATTTTGGTCCACGAATATTAGCAATTTAAATGGTTATGAAAAACAAGCACATTATTAAAAAAAACCTACAACTAAAAATGCTGATTAATGCCTAATCTGACATTGCTTAAAAACTTACTTTCTGTTTGTATGCTGCAATAGCGCCAAGATTTGGCTTCAAATTTCGACTCTCAGCTTCCAACAGTGCGATTTTTTCTTCTATCTGTCGAGGGTTCTTTATCGCATCTAGCTCTTCTTGGGTCAGTGTGGAGAGGACCGCTTCAGGATTGTCTTCTATTTTATGAAGAGTAAGCTTGGATATCTAAAAGATTAAGGACATGAGATAAAGCAATGTGCAAACATTTAGGCCGAGTACACACTAGTATTTTTTTTTCTCATTCAACCCAGCAGGACTGAACGGAAAAAAAAAAAAAAACTGACAGCAAAGGAAGAGCTGCTGTACTAACCACCATCCAATGTTAGTACAGCGATCTCCTCTGTTCTATTACGTTCTGACAAGGGTGCCCCCCGCCAGAACAATCAGGTCTGCACTGTTAGCCATTGGCTGAGAACGCTGATCGGCAGACCTTTTTCGGTCATGCCCTTCGAATCCAGTACACATGACTCGAGTGCTGGCCGTTTTCTATTGAACCTGCTAATGCCCCCCCTGACATCCTTCCCGTGTGTACTAAGCTTTACACAATGCACAAAAAACAAACCTAAAAAGTCAACAAAAAATCTTACCTCTTTTTGCCAATGTTTTATTTTAGATTGGTGTTCGGCCATGCTGCTATCAATTTGCTCAATTTTAAGCCTGATGTTCAGGGAATCTTTTTGAAGGGCATGTTCTTGTTCCTGAATTGATTTAATTTCTTGTAGCAAACCTTTGTGCTTTTCTTGAATATCGGGAAGTGAACCCTAATCAACAGAAAACAAAAACATGCGTGTGTAGGTATATATAGTTTTACTGACAATGTTATTTTCAGCAGCATATGCAAAGAAGGAACTTAAGAAACGTTAAAAGCCCTCACTCCTGAAGATATTGGAGGAATAGGATTACATAAACAAAATACACATGTAAAGAAAAGAATTGTTGGCTAAAGGATCACAGGGCCTAAGAACAACAAATACAACTGATAATAATTTAAAAAAGCAACTACGCTGTTTAACAGATTGCCGCCCGTGCTGTAGCCATCTTCCAATGACGGAAGGACGTCCTACCCCGATCGTGCTAACCTACCTTCTGAGTCACAGATCGGGGTAAAGGGCCAATCACAGTAGCCCTTTACTATTTGATCACAGGATGCAAACACAAGCCCGTTATCAGCTTTTTTTTCTCCTTACGCTCACAGCGTAAGGCAAGGAGAGTGCCAGTAACTAGCTTGTGTTAGAGACATAATCAGTGCAGCCTACTGGTGCCCATTAGCGCCACCTCATCAGTGCTGCCAGTCAGCGGCACCCATGGGTGCCCCCCATGGACGCCGCCTGTCAGCGCACATTAGTGGAGAAAAATTACCTGTTTGAAAAATTTTATAACAAAATTATGAAATTTTTGGGGGTTTTGTTTAGCAAAAACAAACAGTTGTAATGAAATACCACCAAATGAAAGCTGTGTGTGTGTGTGTGTGTGTGTGTGTGTGTGTGTGTGTGTGTGTGTGTGTGTGTGTGTGTGTGTGTGTGTGTGTATGTGTGTGTGTGTGTGTGTGTGTGTGTATGTGTGTGTGTGTGTGTATGTCAAATGGGTACAGCGCGTTGCAGGACCCGCACAATTGTCATTCCAAGTGATAGCACTGAAAGCTGGAATTTAGCCTGGGCAGAAAGGGGGTAAAAGTACCTAGTAGGCAAGTGGCTGAATGTCAAATTCAAAAGCAACATATGAATTAACATCCCTTAAATTGCGAGTCCATCATTTACATTTCGAGAAGACAGTATAAAGGGGGTCTTAGAATATCTCACACGTTGTATCTAACACAGAATCATGTTGACATTTCTTAGTATGGGTGGCCTTGCTATCCTGTATCTTCGAGCAGTGTTTCTCAACCTTTTCTCAGTCAAGGCACCCTTTAAAATTTTGCGCACATTCAAGGCACCCCATTCTAAAATGTAATAAACTAAATTAGGTTTTTCATAATCCATATGCATTCACACACATAGGACACACTACGTTAGGGGCGATTTATCCTTCTAAAGCAAATACACGTTTGTACACTGGCACTGACTAGTATTCCAAGGTTTCTCTTCTTCCTAAGTTTCTCTCCCTCACTCAGCTAATGTGACCTCAGTGCTGACAAAGGAGGACAAACATGGCTATACATAGGCGTCCTGGTCATCAACTGATTGTTTCATTGGTTGTTAGGACAACTGCAGCTAGGAGGTGTTAATGGTGCTCAATGAAAACCTGTGGCTTTGTGTAACTAAAAAGGCAGGCTAGATCCACCCACTGGATTGTATACAAATTTGGGGCAATTTTTAGGCATTTTGCCAAGGCACTCTGGTTGAAATACTTATATAGTAAATAGCTTCCCTCTATGGCAATATGAATCCCTTATCTTGAGGGCACTAGCACCATATACACAATGAAAACAATCAACTCCATTGTGATTTTTGGAGTTTGAGCATGTGCTGCACTGGGGGATTTAAACCAAGTCATTGCTTAAGCCGCAGTTATAGATTAACACTAATCAATATACCTCTGCTTCTTTGCATTCATTCATAACTGCAGCTGCCTTTTCTTCCAGTTGTTTTAATTGTTCAGACAATTCTTCTATGGACTTGTCATTGTCAACAATCTCCTTTTCAGTGCGAACAGAAGACTCCTCTGCCTTCTTGAGGTTTCTACAAGGTGAAAAAAATCAGAACATTCTCTAAAAAGAAAAAAATCTTTAAGTAGCCCACCTTTATCTGTATATTTACAAAGCAAATAATGTAAATATTCGTGTCAACCCATAAAATCGTGTAAACCATGTACAAAGAATTTTCTGCTAAGTTATACTGTGTACTAAAAAAACAAAAAAAACAGGATTTTAGGAAGCTATTGTATTGTAATCTAAGCAGTACAAGGAAAACAACCACAAAAAGGATGGGTGCTGTGTCCCTCAACCCAGAGAAAGGGATTTTACGGTGAGTAGCAAAAATCCTGTTTTCTCTTGTGTTCATTGACAGACACAGCTATTCTTAATCTTGACCGTAGTGACATTCCAAAGAAGTGCCTCAAGGATAGGTGAGGAAAAGAAAAAAGAAAAAAAGAAAAGAAAAACCAAAAGCTATGGAAGCAAAAGTCCCATCAGGAAACACTAGACAGAAATAACTGAGCTTCCTGTAACAGAGGGTGGGGGTTTATACTAGCTAGGACTGCCAATAGGCAGTGCTGAGTTTTTTTATGCCTATTGTGCCAATTCTGTAGGTGGGTATAAACCCCACAGTCAAGATTAAGAAAAGCTATGTCCATCAATAAAGGCAAGATAACATTACAAATTGTAATGGTTTTAAATTTTTTGCACTGTTTTACAATATTTAACAGTGCTTTAAGTGCTACAAGGAAGTTGCAGTAACCTACAGCACTCAATTTTAATTTACTGTAACTAAATCTAGAAACAAATCATCCATTGTCTACATGCCAAACCTGTGCTTTGTCATGAACTACAGTGACATCTGCAGGCTACAATTAACAAAAATGTCAGTGACTATTGAAAACACTGAAGGCGATCTGAATGGAAGTTCACCCCACCCCAATTGCCACCAGCCTTCTTCTGGGACACTTCACAGGCCCCAGAAGGCTGCAGGACTAGTCACAAAACGCAACATGAGTTGCGCATGCACAGCGGGAACCTGGCTGTAAAGCAGCAAAGCGTGGAAATAACAAAAAGAAAAAGTTCAGGCAGATGTGCCTGATGTGCAGATTGGTAACCTCTGCCTGTGGGTCTGAAACACTCATTCGAGAACATGTGACCAAATGAAAAAAACATATGTAAATAAAATCACTGTGGCCAATAGTGGCACAATTTAATTTTTTATTATTTTATTACATAGGGGGAAGGATGGTTTGAAAAAGGGGTTGAGGTCGACCGATATGGGTTTTTCTCTGGGCGATGCCGATATTTAGAAATCATGGCGGCCGATAGCCGATATATGATGCCGATTTTTTTGGGCCGATATGTTAGGCCGATTTTTTATTTTTTTTTAATCCCCCTTGATCTCATAAAATTTAACACACCTTTCCCACTGGGGCATTTTTCAGGCGCTTTTGGGCTAAAAATAGCGCCTGTAAAGTGCCTGCAAAACGGCTCCCCTGCAGTCTGTGTGAAAGACAGAGTGCTTTCACACTGAGGCGATGCGCTGGCAGGATCTTAAAAAAAAAAGTCCTGCAAGCAGCACGTTTGGAGTGGTGTATACCGCTCCTCCACCACTCCTGCCCATTGATATGAATGGGCACCACTGCCGAAGCGCATGCAATGCGATTTGGCAGCGGTGCTTCACGGGCGCATTTAACCTCTTCCTCGGCCGCTAGCTGGGTTATATGTGCCCCACTAGCAGCCAAATAGCACCGCTAAAATGATGGTAAAAAGCCACTAAAACTTGCAGCATTTTACCATCAACGCCTGCCCGCTCCAGTGTGAAAGCAGCCTTCATAAGTGATACAGAAATTTTCTTACATTTAAACATTTATTAAACAAAACAAACCTCCAATCAGTTTACTTGTATGTACGATTTAGATTAAAAAAAAAAAAAAAAAAAAACTATATATTAAATAAAAACAGGTTAAAAAAAAAAAAAATGGGCTAACTTTACGGTTTTTTAATTAAATTTTTTTTTTAAATAGTGTATTTTTTTCCCAAAAAAATGCATTTGAAAGACCTCTGTGCAAATGCCGTGTGACATAAAATATTGCAACAACCGCTATTTTATTCCCTAGGATCTCTGCTAAAAAAATATATATAATTTTTGGGGGGTCTAAGTGATTTTCTGGCAGAAAATACAGGATTTTTACTTGTAAGCAACAAGTGTCAGAAAAGATTTAGTCTTTAAATGGTTAAACTGAGAACTCTACACACAGAGTAGTTCATTCATTCAAGTGTAAACATTGTATCTTTTTGCTCTTTTCTTGGCAGACTGCCCAGAGAGGAGGAAAGTCGTTTCTATGACAACTCAGGCAACTTACACTGACTTCTATTACAGAAGTCATTTCCAAGTCCCGCTGTTCTAAATCGGCCTTTTTATCAGCACAATCAGCCAATGCCGATTAATTAAAAAACGGCAAATATCGGCCGACCTCTATTGAGGTGTGTATCTAAATGAGAACATGATCTTCAAAATTAGAACAGACAAAACACTCCTATTCAAGTCCAAAACCTCCACCTGTTTTAAATACTATTTAAGATACTAAAGAGATGGTAGTGCACACCATGCAGACTACAAAGAATGTTCCCACTGAGTTCAGAATTATGTTGAAAGTGTGGTGATGTCAAAGGGGACATACATGTTTTTTGGGTCCTGTTAAACTGCACATTCTGCTGTGAAGAAAGGTGCATTGCCCATAAATTTAGAGACCATGAGCTTCCATCAGATCCTGCCTTCTTCCTGCTGCATCATAACTTCCCTAGCTCATCTTATCAATGCTCAATATTGACAGATGTAATCAACGCAGCACCAAGCTGTATACCAGACTCTTGGAAACAGTGGATACCCTCCACTGTCATGCAGCTAGATAAAAATAACATTTATGAGATGAAAGATCTACTAGTGACTGAAAAAGGCTTTTGTGAAAAATTATGGACATAGGTTTTATTGGGACGAGTGGTTATATACTTCTGAATACAAGAAGCTGTTGGGAGGCTTCATAAGGAGCATCTTTTTTGAGTAGCTTGCAATGTATTTCTTGACCTTATAGTGAGGAGAGAAGACCCCCCCCCACACACACACACACACACACACACACACACACATTTTATTGTAAACTTCCTTTACACCCCTTCTCTGGTATTAGTTTCTATGCCCTCTCTCATCATCCTAGTCTTCCTTCTCCCTTCTTTTCTATCTGGACCTCTCTACCCTCTTATCCAATAGACCAGTGGTAATCAACCCTGTCCTCAGGGCCCGCTAACAGGCCAGGTTTGCAAGATAACTGAAATACATCACAGGTGATATCATTTGCTGCTCAGTGATTGCAGTATTCTAGTCTGCATCTCCCCAAGGTAATACATAAAACCTGGCCTGTTAGTGGGCCCTGAGGACAGGGTTGATGACCACTGATCTAGACCCCCCACCCCTTACTTGCAATGGTTCAAGTATATTTAACTGAAGACACAATAGTACCGTGGTATCAGATAGATATTGTTAACTGGTTTCATTAGTTCTTTTCCATGTATTGTCTTGGCAATGGATCCCATATCTTCTGGATATCAAATGATTTGTATACCTTTTACACTGATGAACATTCATAAAGAATTGGTGAAAAAAAAAAAAAAAAAAAAAAAAAAAAAAGAAATAGATGTTGAGGGAGACAGACTGGTCTATACTAGATATCCAGTTTAAGGCAAATCAATTGACCAAAACAAAGCAGTCACAGAACATGTAGGGATGGAATCTGAGTTAAGCTGGGTACACACTATTAGTTTTTTTTCAGTCAACCCCACAAATCGGTCGAAAAAACAAAAAAACGTTCAGCTCCCGTCACAGCCGCTGTACTAACCATGCGAGTGTAATTCAGCAATTCTGCCCCCCCCCCCGAGCTGTTATGTTCTGACAGGGGGAGGCCCCCATGCCAGAACACTCCGATTAGTGCACTCTGCCATTGGCTGAGAGCGCTGATCGGGAGTGGGTTGGGTGCTGTTTTTCAAGCATGCACACGGGCCGAAAGTCAGCTTTTTTTTTTAACCGGCTGTTTTCCGACATTCGGCCCGTGTGTGCCCAGCTTTAATGTTCATGTAGCTGTAATAACGCAAAAAAAAAAAAAAATTATATCTTGTGTACTCATGTGGCCTTTTTACATACCTATCAGCCGTCTTGATGGACACTTGAGCTTTTGTTATGGAAGATGCACAATCATCAATCTCCTTGTTGATCTTATCAAGCTTGTCTTGTTGGGCTTTCAACTTGTGATTGTTAATGTCAACTATGAGATTATGAAGCCTTTTTACTTCTGCGTCAATTTTTCCAGCTTTTTCTGCAGCCTTTTCAAATTCTTTAATTAAAACAAAATGGAGCATTTGTAAACAAACAAACAAAAAAACGATTTTCTTTATGGTGATCTGACTAAAATGAACTCCAGTAGCACACAGGAAAAACCAACATAGCATCACTAAACCTCCTTGGTGGTAATCCCGAGTCTGGCTCAGGGTTAAATTGCAGTACCATTAGCAGTAACCCCGAGCCCCACTCAGGATTGCATTGTAGGATCCTGGTGCAGGTTACTTGCCCTGTCCCCAGGATCCTGCCATGTCCCCCCCACTGTGTCCTCTGCCCCTGTGCGTCGGGGTCTGTTCCCTGCAAGCGCCGTGACACACTGGGGCAGAGCCCAGCGGCAAATTCAAAAAGTACAAAATTCATAACACATACAGTACCATCTTAGAGATTACATTAGTGTATCAAATCATTTCACATCCCTTTTGTCCCTATTGCTTTGTCCAGTGCCCTGCATGCACTTTTATATTATATACTTTCTGAATAGTGGGGAAATAGATATTATTCGATTTTTATTTTTTATAGTTGTTATATTATAATTTATGATTTCGTGATTCAAACTTTCATACCCGGGAGGTCTACTAGACTCTTGTTTGGACAGATTTGTGTGTGTTATTCTTATGAATTACAGGCCTTCAATATAAAAATGCAAAATTTCCATGCAAAACAATTGTATCACGTTGAGACCCAAAAATCCAACATAATCATACTGCCAGGGTGGCTACAGAACTCATTCACATGTCTAAAATGCTGGGTTTAGAAGAATACAGCATATTTTGTACACATCTAAATGCAGCAATATAGGAAATCAGAGAGACCATACACATAGCTGAATCTTTAAACAAAAATGCACAAAAAAAACTATCCCAAATACCGCTGTACTTGGGATAGAAATTATATATACACCATCTCACAAAAGCGCGTACACCCTTCACATTTTTTTAATATTTTATTATATCTTTTCATGTGACAACACTGAAGAAATGATACTTTGCTGCAATGTAAAATAGTGAGTATACAGCTTAGTCATTTTTCCTCCCCGGTGTCATGTGACTCGTTAGTGTTATAAGGTCTTAGGTATGAATGGGGAGCAGGTGTGTTAAATTTGGTGTTATCGTGCTTACTTTCTCATACTGGTCAATGGAAGTTCAACATGGCACCTCATGGCAAAGAACGCTGAGGATCTGAAAAAAAGAATTGTTGCTCTACATAAAGATGGCTTAAACTAGGCTATAAGATTGCAAAGACCCTGAAACTGAGCTGCAGCACAGTGGTCAAGACTACACAACGGTATAACAGGACAGGTTTCACTCAAACAGGCCTCACCATGGTCAACCAAAA
Organism: Lithobates pipiens; assembly: GCF_037356315.1. Lineage (NCBI taxonomy): Eukaryota > Metazoa > Chordata > Amphibia > Anura > Ranidae > Lithobates > Lithobates pipiens. Next base: position 429,442,853 of record NW_027507758.1, read on the forward strand.
AAGTTGAGCGCACGTGCCCAGCGTCATATCCAAAGGTTAGATTTGAGAAATAGATGTAGGAGTGCTGCAATCATTGCTGCAGAGGTTGAAGGTTAGCCTGTCAGTGCTCAGACCATACGCCGCACACTGCATCAAATTGGTCTGCATGGCTGTCATTCCAGAAGGAAACCTCTTCTAAAGATGCACAAGAAAGCCTGCAGTTTACTGAAGACAAGCAGACTAAGGACATGGATTACTGGAAACATGTTCTGTGATCTGATGAGACCAAGATAAACTTATTATGTTCAGATGGTGTCGTGTGTGGCAGCAACCAGGTGAGGAGTACAAAGACGTGCGTCTTGCCTACAGTCAAGCATGGTGGTAGGAGTATCATGGCCTGGGGCTGGATGAATGCTGCTGGCACTGCAGAGCTACAGTTTGAGGGAACCATGAATGCCAACATATACTGTGACATACCGAAGCAGAGCATGATCTCCTCCCTTCTGAGACAAGAACGCAGGGCAGTATTCCAACATAACGACCCCAAACACAGCTCCAAGATGACCACTGCCTTGCTAAAGAAACTGAGGGTAAAGGTGATGGACTGGCCAAGCATGTCCCCTATTGAGCATCTGTGGGGCATCCTTAAAAACGGAAGGGAGGAGCCCAAAGTCTCTAACATCCACCAGCTCTATGTCATCTTCATGGAGGAGTAGGAGAGGACTCCAGTGGCAACCTGTGAAGCTCTGGGGAACTCCATACCCAAGAGGGTTAAGGCAGTTCTGGAAAATAATGGTGGCCACACAAAATATTGACACTTTGGGCCCAATTTGGAAATTTTCACTTAGGGGTGTACTCACTTTTATTGTCAGTGGTTTAAACATTAATGGCTGTGTGTTGAGTAATTTTGAGGGAACAGCAAATTTACACTATTATACAAGCTGTGCACTCACTACTTTACATTGTGAGGGATGTACTCACTTTTCACTTTTTTGAGATAGTGAGTGTGAGTTTGTGTGTGTTTACACACACACACACACACACACACACACACACACACACACACACACACACACACACACACTAGGGGTGCAACGGATCAAAAAAACTCACGGATCAGATCGTTCTTCGGATCAGAGTCACGGATTGGATCATTTTTCGGATCAGCAAATAATAATTGAATTTGCAAAAACCTGTGAAAATTCCACCACCATATAGTCCCCACTGTAATATCCACGTCATCTCCCCCAATGTAATATTGACTGAGCATGGCTGGGTATCGGCAGAGTGTTGGCAGGGTATCGGCAGAGTGTTGGCAGTGACTGCACTTGTCACAAAGCAGCGCTGTGGGCACTACAGATGCAGCCCACAGCGCTGCCATCCGATCTCTCCCCTCCATTGTACAGATCTGTTCACAGAGCAGAGAGAGGAGGGATCACATTGTAAACGGCACCGGGTGCACCAAGATGGTCGCCGCCCCGAAACTAGGCTCAGCATCCCCTTATTCTCCATCCCTCTCTTAACCACTACACATGCATACATTGATTTATTTCCCAGCAAAACAGTGCTGCTGCCTTGACTCCCAAGAGCATATTCACAAGCTGGGGTTGAATCAAAAAAGGAAATTTGGACACATTTCTGGCCGTCCGAGTCTGGATGTAGTCAGATGCCTTACACCAAATGTATGAAACCCATTACATTATGAAAGGTCAAAAAATTGGGTAGCACTGTGGCTAAGTGGTTAGCACTTCTGCCTAGCAGCACTACGGTCATCTGTTCCCTCAGTTTCCTCCCACACTACAAAGACATGCTGGTAGGTTATTTGGCTCCTTTATAAATTGACCTTAAAGCGGGAGTCCGCCGTTTTTTTTTTTTTTTTTAAAAAGCCAACAGCTACAAATACTGCAGCTGCTGACTTAAAATAATGACACTTACCTGCCCAGCGCGCCCACGATGTCGGCACCCGAAGCCGATCTCTCGATCGTCTCTCGGGTGCTGCCGCCATCTTGGGTATGGGAATAAGGAAGTGGAGCCTTTCGGCTTCATTTCCCGGTTCCCTACTGAGCATGCGCGAGTCGCACTGCACAATAAGGATGGTCCCCGCTGTCTCTGGGATCCGTGTGTTTCCCAGCAGGTAGCGGGGGGACTTTCGGAAAGGGGCGTACCTTCTGCAGAATCTACGCCGGAAGTGGGTGCAGATACCTGTACTGTACAGGTACCTGCACCCCCCTCCCCCCTGAAAGGTGACAATTGTGGCGCCGGAGGGGGGGGGGGGAGGGTTCCAATGAGCGGAAGGTCCACTTTAGGGTGGACCTCCGCTTTAATATGTATAAATACAAGTTAGGGACCTTAGACTGTAAGCTCTTTCAGGGCAGGGACTGAAGTGAATGTACAATATATAGAAATTGACAAAGTTTTAAAAGTATCCCTAATAAAATAAAAAATTATACTTCATTCATGTTTATGCCACAGTGACATGCAGTGTAATTAGTTGAGCTGCAAAAAATGTAAACTAAACAAAAAGAATGGGTGTATCAGAAATGAATCCTCCCTAATGGAACGGTCACTTGTAGATCACTCACCTTTTAGAGTGTGGTTACCGTAGCCAAAAATTGATAAGCAAAACATGACCTGGTATAGAGCACCAGGGAAACGGTTACAATGGTAACAAATGGATCATACTAGAGTATCTAAAAAATATATTTAGCAATAAGGCAAGAAATGGCAAAATGTAAATTTGTCAGCCATCAAATCATAAGTGACAATTAAGACAATTGACTAGTGACAATTAAGATATTGAAGTCTCAGTAGGAAAAGGCTGTGTGGCTCCAAGGAAGGGGAGTGGAAAGGGAATAGGGGGGAGCCAGCTGGTGTAAACTGAAATGGCAGGAGCTTGGATGGCTCAAGTGGAACTACTGGAGGAGGAGGAAAATTAAAGCGCAAGTATAGAACAGAGGAACCAAAAGATCCTGTAGTGCTGAGAGCCTAAGTACATTGGATGAAACTGCACAAATTGCATGAAGCTTATTGTTGGTAATTCAAATCCTTGTATTCAGATAGAATGTACTTATTAATTGTGCTTGACAACTGCAGGAAAAGTTTCTCTGGAAAACCAATGCACCTGTATCACTGCTGAGATGTTTACCATGATAAGCCAAAATACCATCAAAGTGATAACATAAATTGCCTCTGAGATTGATAAATTGCATGTTATGTGCGAGCGGATTGGGGCAGTGAGCTTCCTGTCATAGGCATTCAACAATTCATAGGTATTCAACACGCATGTGGGAGGTACATTACTGTTCCCATGCTGCCGATGTCAACTAAGGCAAGTCTCTGCTACCTGGCCCACATGTATTGTCACCAAAAGTCCATCAAGTAGGGAGGAACTGAGCCGCCAGCTCTGAGATGCCATGCAACTGTGCAGCATCTCCCGTCTCCTACACTCAACCAGCTGGCCAAACACAGAGGGGCTTGCATAGGTGGTGTCACGTGATTATCGTGACGTGCATAAAAATGTAGCACGTCTGCATTTTTACACACACACACACACACACACACACACGCACCATGGCCTCCAGCATTGTAGTGTAAACAAGGCACATATAAAACAATTGTTTTCTATATATCCTTGCACTGAGACCGTGTTGATCTTTACGGATCAGTGCTGCTAAATAGAGATTGTGTGAACAAGCTCTTCACAGTAAAAGTATAGTGCTCAGTAGATACATAAAAGATTCATAATACTGCTCATGTGACATTACTGTAAAACCCTAGTTGAAATGATGCAAGGGAGTATAGCATGGGTAACGTTTCTACTCATAGGTTTCCTGGCTTTTTCAATTTGCATTTTATGCATTAAAGCAGTGTTCTACCCAAAAAAAAAAAAAAAAAAAAAAAAAAAAAAAAAAAAAGTTTCCTTTAAATGACTTCTTTAAACCTATAAACATTTAGGGAGGAAAAAAAAAATGTTTATACTTAACCTAAACAACTTGTTGTTATGCGGTCAGAGACTGGGGACACGGTACAGGAGACGGTCAGAGACTGGGGACACGGTACAGGAGACGGTCAGAGACTGGGGACACGGTACAGGAGACGGTCAGAGACTGGGGACACGGTACAGGAGACGGTCAGAGACTGGGGACACGGTACAGGAGACGGTCAGAGACTGGGGACACGGTACAGGAGACGGTCAGAGACTGGGGACACGGTACAGGAGACGGTCAGAGACTGGGGACACGGTACAGGAGACGGTCAGAGACTGGGGACACGGTACAAGAGACGGTCAGAGACTGGGGACACGGTACAGGTAAGTATGTCAGCCCAGGGGGACATGGGGTTGTGGTTCAGTGCCAGGAGACATGAGTCCGTGCAAAATCAAGTTAGTGCCACAAGATATGGCAAAGTGGGTTAGAGCAGGTAGACACAGGTCAGAGCTGGAAGACATAGGCCAAGAGAAGAGTCGTGCTGGGAGATTTGGGGATGAGGGTCAGTGCTGAGAAATTAGGGCCAGCATTAGGAGACGAGGGCAGGGGTCACAGGTCAGTGCTGGGAGAGGCGGGGGTCACAGGTCAGTGCTGGGAGATGCGGGGGTCACAGGTCAGTGCTGGGAGATGCGGGGGTCACAGGTCAGTGCTGGGAGATGCGGGGGTCACAGGTCAGTGCTGGGAGATGCGGGGGTCACAGGTCAGCGCTGGGAGATGCGGGGGTCACAGGTCAGCGCTGGGAGATGCGGGGGTCACAGGTCAGCGCTGGGAGATGCGGGGGTCACAGGTCAGCGCTGGGAGATGCAGGGGGTCACAGGTCAGCGCTGGGAGATGCGGGGGGTCACAGGTCAGCACTAAGCACGGCTCACACCCCCCATGCCGCCTCCCACCGTCCTTTTCCCGAACACATCCAGCCTCCTCTGTTGCATCACATTGAAAGCGTCACTGACAGGAGCCCAGCCTGTATTACAAGTGATGCCCGGATGCCCCCCAGACCTGCAGAGACAAGCTGTAGAGGAGGAGCTGCAAGGACAGCATGCTACCTGATGACACCCAGCTCTGGGTGACCCGCTAGAGGGGATAGGAGGAACCGTAGCCATGTGACCGGGGTGAGAGCTGACGTTGTGGTACCATGTGACCTCCGGAGAGAGGGCAGGAATGACAAATGTGTGGTGGGGAGGGAGGATAAGACAAGGTGCACAGAGCTAACTGTGTGACATTTTCGGCGGAATTAATGGCAAGATTTCTCTTTCGGCAAATTGCCAAAAAGGCAATTTTAGGCGGCCGAAATTTTGGTGCATCCCTAGTTATACATATTATATATATATTCTTTGAAGAATCTGTTTAACACTGTATACTCTTATTTTAATTACATTAAAAATAATACTAGGATAAAAAAATAAAATAAAAAAAAAGTTATCACGAGAACTTTGCTTTAAGATAAAAAGCCTTCTGTTTGCAGCATCCCAATACTTACCTGAGCCCCATTTTGATCAGCGATGTGCACGAGTGCCTCAGCCGTCCGGGACTCTTCCTCCCAATTTTCAGGGACACAGCTCCCGCTGCTGTCAAAGTTGGATAGCAAATAAGAAGGGAAGGGGGGAGAGCAGGGCCGAACCACGGCTCCAGGGCTGAATGGACACACAGCTGCGGCTCAGGTGCCCCATAGCAAAGCTGCTTGCTGTGGGGGCACTCAAGGGGAGGTAGGGGCCAGGATCCCCGACAAGGAACCCAAGAAGAGGAGGATACATTTCTTATTTTTAAAGGGGGGGAAAGGAATTTAAGAGTTAAAAAAAAAATGATAACACAGATTTCTATACTACAGAATCACATACCCTTTTTACACATTTCCACATTTTTTTCCATCTGTTTTTGTTGATTCTTGTCAGGTGCAGTAGCAACAACATTGACCTCCAACTCCTTCACTTGAGCTTTGAGGTGTATTTCTTGTTCAGAAAGACTCTAAAAAAATAAAAGAAAAATCAATAACTTTTAGAAACATTCACATGCAAGAATTGAAAAATGAGACGTAGGAGGGCAATATATTAACCCTTTCATGACTAAGCCTATTTTTGGCATTTGGTGTTTACAAGTTAAAATCCATATTTTTTGTTAGAAAATTACTTGGAACCCCCAAACATTATATATATTTTTTTTTAGCAGAGACTCACACGGTATTTGCGCAGCGGTGTTTTAAACGCAACTTTTTGGGAAAAGGGACACTTTCATGAATTAAAAAAAAAAAAAACGTAAAATTAGCCCAATTTTTTTGCATAATGTGAAAGATAATGTTACGCCGAGTAAATAGATACCAAACATGTCACACTTTATAATCGCACGCACTTGTGGATTGACGACAAAGTACAGTACCTAAAAATCTCAATAGGCGACGCTTTAAAAATAAATTACGGTTACCAGGTTAGCGTTACAGAGGAGGTCTAGTGCTAGAATGATTGCTCTCGCTCTGACGATCGCGGCGATACCTCACATGTGTGATTTGAACACTGTTTACATACGCGGGCGCGACTTCCGTATGAGTTTTCTTTGCTTCGCGAGCTCGCGGGGATGGCGGACGCTTTAAACATTTTTTTTTATTTATTTTAAAATGACTAAATTGTTTAAAAAAATAAATAAAAAATTTGATCACTTTTATTGCTGTCACAAGGAATGTATACATCCCTTGTGACAGTAATAGGTGGTGACAGGTACTCTTTATGGAGGGATCGGGGGTCTAAAAGACCCCCCACCCCTCCTTTACACTTCAATGTATTCAGATCGCCGAAAACTGCGATTCTGAATACCGTATATTTTTTTTAAACCGGCGCCATTGGCAGCCGAGTAAACGGGAAGTGACGTCATGACGTCGCTTCCGTGTTTACTATGAGGAGACTGGAACGAAGCCGATTACAGCTTCATTCCAGTTCCTCCCCAGCGGCATCACACACGGAATCGGTGCTCCCGATCGAACGGGAGCACCGGTAACAGCGGCGGGAGGGGGGCGTCCCCTCCCGCTCCTCCGGCATAACAGCCGAGCGGCTTTTAGCCGCATCGGTTGTTATGGCTGGAAAGCCAATCGCCTGCTGAAAAAAATGGTACTGGGATGATGCCTGCAGGTGCGGGCATCATCCCGGTATAGCCCCCGGAAGCAGAGTACGCAGATGTGCGTACGCTCGGTGGGAAGGGGTTAAAGTCTGTATTACCAGATTACAGCTGAAATTACTTGGCCATTATTAGGGATGCATCCATATATTGGCCAGCGAAAATTCTCAGCGTTTGGCCGGTAGGGGGGGGGGGACACCATCTGTTGCAATTAGAGAGAGTGTCCCAACTCGCAATCCTGACCCGATAAAATGGAGGGAAGCCTTGTTTCTGTCAAAACAGTCAAAGGCTTTGGATCTCAGTGGTGCTGTACACTGGAGGAAGCTTGTGTCTGTGTCCATCATAATCCAGGAAAGAGTTGGGCCGCTTCCAAGATGTTGTGTGCATTCACAGAACGGCATCTGGGTGGGCCTGATTATGTGCCCCCCCAGCAACAACCCCTGAAAGAACCGAAATAAATGGCACAAAGTTCAAATCACAATGGTGCCCGATAAGCCACTCTTCTCTTGTGACTGGCAGAGAGTCAAACGAAAAGCCAACTAAACCTTAACTGTGAACAGAGGTTCCCTATGCCCCAAAGAGGGGGAGCAACATCATGTGGGACTCTTATGTCAGGGACAATTACTAGTGAGAAGGTTTTTATTGCAAAGCTACAGACTCTCAGGAGCTAGCCCAATCATTGCCAAATTTATGGTCAGGCATAACCATCCCAGGTGTCTTTATTCCCCTGCAATGGACGCCGGCTCTTGACCTGTATAGCACCTCTCAATGCAGTGCAATAGTGTGCCAAGGTGAGCACTTCCTGTAGGACCCAGCGCCAGTTAGCAACTTTAAAGGCTGTCGCTGCTCTTCTCTTTTGTGGGGTCTGGGTACAGTCGCTCTTGACATAGTCAAGCCAAGAGAGCCAGATAAATGATGCCAGGTTAAGCCCTTAAAGTGAGATTCCAGTCAAAACTTAAAATTTGCCCATGATTAGTAGGTTAAATATGGAAAAAGGACTACACAGGTGGGCCAAGGGTTGTGTTTAAAAATGGTTTAAGAGGTAATGGCCAGCTCTCTTTGTCCTGGAGCCCAGCCAGCATACAGAACCCGAAAGGAAGGACTTCTGGTATTGTATCAGCCCTGTTCTTTTGTTTCATAGGCTCTTTAGTATTCAGTTAGTGTTTTATGTTAGCATTTCTACTTTCTTGGTAAATAAACAAGACCTTTGCTTCTTGAGCATTGTGGTTATTTCTATTGCTAACATTGTTTTTATATCCTCACCATTATAATCAGAGCTTTGATAGACTAGATATTTATAGGAATAGTCATTAAAATACATATTTATAATAAATGGGGGAAATCCAAAACCAACTCAAAATTTATTTCACAAACACACACACTGCAATGTACGCACCAACACATGACACACGCTGCAATATATACACCAACACGACACACACTACAGGGAGGAATCCAATATATTATACTGCAGCCTTTGTGTTACACACTAAAAGGCTAAATCATGTAGAGTTCTTTGCTGGTCATGCATTAATCTTACACTGCAATGTTGGATCATGTGGAGCGCTCTGCTCGTCATGCGTTGCACTTACAATACAATGTTAGATCATGTAAATTTCTCTGCTTGACATGCGTTACACTCGCACTACAAGGTGGTATCATGTGGAGGTAATAAAAAGTGTTCATTTTAGACTGAGCAGAGACCCCAGTGTACTTCCAACTACACTGACAATTCCCCCTGCGCACAGAGCCCTTCTCCCGTGGTAGTCTTGATTCAAAGCCCTACAAAGTTATACTGCAAACGTGCACTGGACCTCCCAATCCTCCTGTGTGAATGGTTCTTTGTTTTTAGTTCTTAATTTTCTCATGAATGAAGATGCACAATGCATCCTTATTAACGAGAGAACACTGAGCAGGAACCTATGATCAGCTCCTCCCATCCTGCATACGTCCCCTGTATACACAGGAACAGGGTCACTTCCTTGAAGTGATGTCACTAGCCTTCAGTAACCGCAACCATTGGCTGCTCTTAAACTCAGAAGGGAGAGGGATTGAAGTCATGTAAAGGGCACTGGATACTGCAAAATATGGTAGAGAAAAAAAAAAAAAAAAAAAGGATTTCTTTTAATTTCGAGGCAGAAGGCTGATTTGGCCTACATTAATTAGTGCAGGAGAGAATTGAAGTATTAGGCTTTACTTCCACTTTACAGCAGCAGAATGCTGTTTAATAATGAAAGCAAAGTAACTCCTGGTGCTCAGCTTAATCAGCCTACTCAACAGAGTGAGTCTCTGCAGACAGGACAAAAGTGAAGGCAATGCCATGGCTCTAGACCTGAAAACAGTATAAAAACCTTTACTAATACTTAAGTGCCACAAGCAGAACCCAGCACTTGAAGGTCATATTCCAGGCTAGCCTTGCAACACAGTCCAGTGGAGTCCAGGTACAGCACTCCAAAGTCAGGCTTATAAAAGGTTCATCAGGCACCCTACCTTCTAGAGAACAGCTCAAGCAGTGGTGTAATGAGGAATCTTCATTGAAGTCAATGGGGGAATAAATCCAAGAATAAATTGGAGAAAAAAAAAAAAAAAAAACTAGCAAAAATTGGTCAGACTTTCTTTACAGAGCTAAACAAATTAAGTCCATCCTTCTAGGACTCTAGCAAAAAATAGAGGCAGGTTTAGCTTACTGTTTTTGCCCATTTCTAATACTCCGCATTGACATTTATACAGCGATCAGGGCAAAAAATAGCTAATTACTGTATGTCACTGGCAGGGAAGGGGTTAAATACTAGGGAGCGATCAAGGGGTTAAGCATGTTCCCTCAGCTAGTTCTAACTATAAGGGGGATGGGCTACCACTGACATGACAGATTGACGTTTCTGATGACAGGGAACAGTAGATCTCTGTCATGTTACTAGGCAGAACAGGTAAATGCTTTGTTTACATAGGCAGTTGCCTAGATAGGTCAGTTTGCGCAGGCATGCCATTCTGCCAGTGTATATCAGCGTGAGCCGGTCGGCAAGTGGTTAATATGGTGTGAGAACAGTAGCACAACAGCAAATGCTATTGTTTCTCGCTCGTTGCCATTTTGGCATGCTGCAGAATTTGTAGTAGCATATCCTAACCCTAGAGACCTTTAACATGTTCTTTATCCAGTCAAAAATTAAGGCACTGGGAAAAAAAGTGCCTGGACTCCAGGGATGCAAAAACATGATGGCATGGTTATGATGTAAATATGCAGTAAGTCTTTCCCACGGCAAGGAATTTTCCCAGATATTTGAGCCCACAGCTTAGGGTTGCTTATCATGCCACTAGCCTTTAAATGAAAGTGTTTGCAATCTCAGCATTTCATATTCTGGATATGTGCCTGCTGTACTATGTATTGTATGAAAAACAAACCTATGCTCATTGTATTGCTTCCTTTGTCCTTCCCCCCCCTCTTTACCTGAAGATTTGCTGTGAATTTTTCAAAAGTGTTTTTCATCTCCCGAGTGGACTTTCGCAGTTTAGAGACTTCTTCTTCAAGCTGAACTTTACGTTCTTGAATTACTGCAGCTTTCTCAGAGTCAGACCTAAGTTTGAACTCCATCTCTTGTAACTATAATATACCAGCAAAAAGAGAGCGTTTAAGAAATATAAATGTTCAATGGAAACAATAAAAACCCCACTACACTAAAAACAAGATTTCTAACCTGTTCTTCGGAAACTTCAACTACAACAGAGTTTCCCATCCTGCCTTTCATCACCTTTCCTCCACCACCAGTCATTGTACCTAGAAATAGTAGAAGGTTACAAAAATGCTACAAATGAAAAGAAAAATATGAACTACTGCCACAGTAGATTAAGCAGCTTGTGTCAAAATAAAACAAGGATTTTGACCCACTTCTAGGATTTGTTTACACTTGCGGAAGTCTCTGAAAGGCAATCAACGGAGGAACGCTTTTTAGAGAGCATACTGCTGCCTCCCGAATGCCTGTCTTTTTTTAAGCCAAACTGGAAATTTTAATGGGAACACCACACCTAGCATATGGCTTGTGGTTCCGGCGCAATCTCATTCATTTGAATAGGTCGAGTTCAGTGGCGTTGAACATCGCGTTCAACATCACTGAGCACAACCTATTCAAATGAATGGGATCATTTTAGCTGTGGCCGCAAAGTATCGCAGCAAGTGTACGTCATCTAGTCACAATGTTACTTTAAAAACAGAACTTTACCTAAAAAGTTCAACCTCTCCATTTCCAGATTTGGAAGCTTTTTTTCCCAGGGAGTGGTTAGTTTGGACATGTACCTGCTCCCACTAGGCAGTCTGAATGCAAAAGTTCAGTCCCTCCTCCCTGCCCACAACCTCCGGTGTCACGCCACATGTCATGTCACAGAAGGCTGAGAGTTCATTCAGAAAGTGACTTGCACATACACAGTGGGAAGCCGGCTTTGAGCCAGTAGGATATCACAACTGGCTTCCCACACTCAAGATGGCGGCACCAGGCAACCAAAGAATCAGCCCTGGTGATGACTGGATCCCTAGGCTGGAGAGTACCTGTTTATTAAAAGTCAGCTGCTACAGTATTTGTACCTGCTGACTTACAGACAAAGCTGGAATTAGTCTTTAAAGTGTTGCTAAACTCAGGAGCCTGCATTCACTATATCTGGTCTCACACAGTACATGGAAAAGCAATTATTTTTGTAAATATAAACTCCTAAATACCTTTTCTCATCAGCAGCCAGAGTAGTCTTGTGACTTCTATCAGTAAACATTAAAGCACTGGTTAAAGCTTGTAGGAGGAGTTTTCATTCTCCTCCAATTGTCCTATGAGGCTGTAGGACTCCTGGCCCCACTGTCTGGACAGTGCCAATTGGCCCTGTGCTGGTCACATGCACTCTCCCAAGAAAAAAAAAAACCCACTAGCAATTCGCAAACTGTGCATGTGCACATGCGCCCAAGGCTCTGTTCTATAAGGAAATGGTTTGGGGACTGTGGAAGGGGAGGCTCAGAGAAGACAGGATCAAACAACCTTTTTACACAATGCAGAGGATTTACCCCTTAGACCTCTTTCACACCAGGGCGTTTTGCAGGCGCTATAGCGTTCAAAATGGCGCCTACAATCCGCCATAAAAAAGCTGCACCATTGTCTGTAGTGTGAAAGCCCGAGGGCTTTCACACTACAGCGGTGCGCTGGCAGGACATCAGGAAAAGTCCTGCCAGCAGCTTCTTTGGATCGGTGTGTTTACCGCTCCTCCCCATTGAAATCAATGGGGCAGCACTGTAATACTGCTGGAAAAACGCCGCTATTGCGGCGTATTGCTGGCGGTTTTAACCCTTTCTCGGCCACTAGCGGGGGTAAAAGCTTCCCGCTAGCGGGCGATATGTGCCACAAATCTGGCGGTAAAACACTGTTTTACTGCCGACGCTATGGGCGGTGTGGTGTGAAAGGGGTCTTAAGTTCCACAGTGAGTATAACAAGCATGCTTTACTGAATATACACACCGATTTTACTGTTGTGACTTTAGTAACACTTTAAAGTGGTCGTTAAGCCACTGTACTACAAACATCTCAACCCCCCTGCTAGCTATCCTTATATATCCTAGTGCCTGTGCCGAGAGGGGGGGAAAATAAATAAATAAAAAAAAGAAAAATCAGATTATACCTTACATTAGAATGTCTCCCAGCACTCACGTGACTTCTCGCCTCTCTCCTCCGACAGCTATAGCAGGCAGGGCCGAGCACTCCCGCTGACGTCAGCCGGGGAGGAGGTGATGACGAGATGAAAGAGTGCCGGGGGACACTTGGTTATAAGGTATAATCAGCATTTTTTTTGCAGCAGCAGCACTGGCACTAGGATAGATAATGTTAGCCAACAGAGGTGATGTGAGGTTTGATGTACAGTTATAGCAGCAGGAAGTGAAGGGGCGGGGAGCATAGTGGCACAGACTAGCTGACAGACAGGGAGAGCACAGAGGAGAGAGGACAAAGGAGAGCAGAAAGGAGAGCTGCGGATGACAGAGGCACGTAAATGGACCACGGTGTCAGGGCTCAGCAGCAATGATATACCATGGGGGGTGGTCACAAACGCTTTAAGCTGGGCAGCAAGGGGACAGTGAAATCGCGTCTCAACCGCCTATATTTACAACTCCCCGAGGGCATGTGTAAATGAACCCTTAAATCTTTTCTATACCCAAGTATAAAAATGTTACATACGGCACTACTTGTCCTTCTTAAAGATTTTTTTTATTTTCGCCTCGTCATCCTGCCAGTAACATCTCCTGACAACGCTCACTCACTGTACTGTATATCTATCTATGGAGGAGCAGCATTTATACTCTGTTATAAGACTAGAGAAAACTTTCCCCTTTCACGATCTATATAACATAGGATTGAAGTGTACTATAGTGGACATAGAAAGCAGAAAACAACGATAACTGATAAAAGTACAACACAGAAAGCACAAGATCACACTAGAATTCTATCAGGGTAAACAAGTATTTGTACACAACAAAAGCTTTCAAAATGGTATATTTACTGGGTCAAAATTTATTTTTCAGTGTTCAGGTTTACATTACACTTAGTCCAACCAACCAAGTCCAACCTCTCAATGTTTCTTTGCTACAAATTTCAGAAATCACACCCAGCAGGGGCGATTCATTATAAAGCAAGTTACCGAGAGGCACACATTTAGTGCAAATCGGGCAGTTTCGTAAAGGATTTTGGACCGCTGGATATGGTGAAAATTCATGGTCACATCCCCATGCCAGTGTCCCATTTTAGTCTCTTGGGATACACGAGGACATGTGGGTGCAGGTCACCAAACACACACAGGCTGCACCTGTGCATTCCAGTCCCGGTAACAGACAGCCCAGCATGGAGCCAATTGTTCCATGTGAACAGGGCCTAAGGGTGTAATACCTATTCTCTCTGCCAGGCTCCCACCTCTGTTCGACTGGACCACAAAACATCTCTAAAAAAGGTGGCCATGCACGATTCAGCTTTTTTGTTCAATCGGCTGTAGGAAAAAAACAAAAAACACCCCCATCTCCCCCCCCCCCCCCCAAATTTGAGGTGGAAGTAGGAATCTTTCCTGCTGAACTATTGTATTCTGACAGTATACAGATTTGTTACTATCAAAATACATAGATATGTGATGCAGCCTATTGTTGGTGGCGCTGATCGAGCAGATTTTAGCCGAAATGGCAGTTGAAGAGAAGTAGGTAGAGTGGCCTCACAGATTGAAACTCCTTAGTCCCTGCTGAACAGGCTTCATTTCAATCCACCTATGAACAACTTTAGACGTTCTGGTCAGTAGTTGCAGCCCTGCACTGTATGCGAGGACAGTGAGGGCCTGCCCACAACCAAGCCCCATGCAGTGTGATAGGAAAGCATTAGTGGTCCTGTCTGGGGAGATCTACCTGCTCTCCAGGTCATCATTGTCATGGGAAAAAAAGAAAAGAAAATAATTGCATACACATCTGTGCATGAAGCTACACAGGTGTCTTTCAAATTGTACACAAAGTCGCACTGACACAACTTTGAAATTGTGCGATTTCACAGCTGCAGTCTGTTGTGTCTTCGGGACAGAGAATGAAAAGAATTTCCCAAAAAGAACAGTCAGCTGACAGAACTATAAACTCTTCAGCACTCCACAAAACTGAATAATTTTTTTTCCTGGAGTTAGCATTGAAGACTTGAATATGCGACATTACTAATCGTGCAATTTAAATTACGTTTTTATGGGTTTACGCAATAGCAGGAATCAAGCTAAAAGTGAATCAGGAGATTTGTACACACACACACACACACACACACCATGAAGCCCTTACCAGACTGCTCTATAATTTGCCCTTGCAGAGTCACCACCCTCCATCTTTTGTCTTTCTGAAAGGCAACTTTAGTTGCTTGATCTAAATTATCCGCAACAAGTGTATCTCTCAAGGCAAAGTAGAAGGCTGGTCTTATGTGCGCATCCTTAACTTTCACCATATCAAACAAACGGGGGATGTTTTCCGGGGTTGATATCTTATTCATTCCTTTCTCCCACGTATTCATCTGTAAAGAAAATTAAAACGTACATGATATAACTGTGAACCAAATACTCCACATGATTTACATTTTTTTTTTTTTTTTAAGAAAAGTACCTTGTCTAAACCAATAAATGTTGCAACTCCGACATTCTGTCTTTTCAAAAAGTTAACGCACTCCTGTGCTGTGTCAATAGTATCCACCACAATATGATCCAAAGCTCCACATGACGAGGAAATTGCAACATCGTATTTTTCATCAATAGCTCCGAGGTCCCCCTGATAGCAGAAACAATAGTTAGCCATCAATGGTACACATTTGATTTACAAGTAGGTTAAAAAGATAAAATAAATTAAAAACATTTTTTTAGGTGCTGCGCTACCAATATCAAAACGTGTCAGACCTCAAACATTTCCTGAAGGAAGTAGAGCGCACGTATGTCAATGTGATATCCACCTGTAGTTACCATCTCCAACCTTTGATTTACTGTTAAGGCTCTAGAAACACCAATTGAAGGATCACCTTCCAATATGTAGGGATTTTTAAGGCACCATAAAAAAACAGCAAAATTAAAGTGGTTGTAAAGTTAATTTTTTTTTTTTTTTTAAACAAACATGTTATACTCATCTCCACTGTGCAGCTCATTTTGCACAGAGTGGCCCCGAACCTGGTCTTCTGGGGTCCCTCGGCGGCTGTCTCAGCTACTCCCCGCAAGTACTACTCACGTTCATGCGAGCTCCCTCGCATGGCGAGAAGCACTTGCGGGCGCGCTCCTGTGATACAGCCGGAAGCTATAGCCACTCACTGTATCACTCAGCCCCGCCCCCAGGGCTCGCAGAGTCTTTGGATGTGATTGAAAGCAGCGTGAGCCAATGGCTACGCTGCTGTTAATCCATCCACTCTAGCCAATCAGTGGGCAGGCTGAGTGGCAAAGAGGATGTCGGAGGCGAGCGCGGGACTTTCGAGGGGTCAGGTAAGTAAAACAGGGGGGCTGGCAGTGTCAGATGTTTTTTCAACTTAATGTATAGAATGCATTAAGGTGAAAAAATATTTAC
Organism: Lithobates pipiens; assembly: GCF_037356315.1. NCBI lineage: Eukaryota > Metazoa > Chordata > Amphibia > Anura > Ranidae > Lithobates > Lithobates pipiens. The sequence goes on from NW_027507758.1 coordinate 429,458,983, forward strand.
CTTTACAACCCCTTTAAGTAAACTAAAATATTTATTGTAAATCGTTAAAATACATGACTGACTAAAGAGTTAGGGAACATGGAAATTTTGTAAAATATGATATTACACCAAACATTACAGGATCTGATAAATCAAATGTTAAAATAAGTACAGATGGGTGAATGCTAATAAATCCTGCTTTTAATAGCCGCTGACACAGTTGGCAGTCCTCAGCTGCTTCATCAAGGGCACCGGGGGAATATCACATCAATTATAGAGAACGACCACTAGATTCTGAGAAGATGTCACACAAAAAGAGTTTAAGGCCATCACCCCCAAAAGAATGGCGGGGGAGGGCAAGTTGGACACTGGACCACACAAAGGAGGGAACCAAGGCCATCATCAGCCACCCAAGCACCATAGTCAGTGTGGCAGAAAATCCAGCATGGCTCAGGAGCAAGTAGCGGCATCCTCTTCCCCTCTAAACACCATAAGGCAGTCTGAGGAACACCCAAATGCAGTACAAGAAAATAAAAAACAAAAAAGGGCAATAAAATGCCATTTACAGAGCCTTTCAACCAACTGGCATTTGCGGAGGCAGATATAACTGACCCTATAGAATGTACAGAAAGCATATTCAGAAAATTAGGTTGCTGCTCTACAGATTTAAAGTGGTAATAAACATTTTACATAAATCCCCAGAAAAATTACCATCCTCAGGTGATAATATTAAAGCAAAATCAACCCACAAAAGCTGTACTTCTTTAGCTGCAGCTCAAATTTCTCAGCTTTCAGGGAGGCAGAGGATAGGGATCTAATATTACACACCCCACAGCAGAGAGCTCACTGTAGTCGGAGACCTGAGCTGAGGGTATGGACACCCCCCCCCCCCCCCCACGCTGAGCTGTCAGCCGCTGGGCTTCTCTGTGTAGGCGGGTCCAGGAGACAAAGGACAACAGAAGCCCCATAATAACTATGGGTGACGTCACTTCCCCTTTCATTTGACAGCCGTTGTCATCCGTGTCCTCTGCAGAGCTTCCGGCGCTGGAGATTGGGTGGGAGTGGCTCAGATCAGCTTCCAAAAAGGTATGCATACTCACCTTTTCTTTACTGGGATAGAGAGGTTGGCGTTAGATCCCTGGTGTCTATAGATGCAGGGATTTTACATTTTGCATGGACTTGCACTTTAATTTGACAGGGAGAAGTTTAAAATTCCTAAAAAAAATAAAAAAAATTAATTTTTTTTAAAAATTTAACTCACCTCTAAATGCCTGTTGCTACGGGGTCCCTTGTCGTCTACCTCCTTCACTGCCTGGGCAGGTGACATCACGGCACGGGAAGGGCTCAACTCTGCCCCCTCCCTGTCAGTCATCTAGGACACGTGACAGGTCCCAGATGACTGCGCGGCCAGTGAAGGCACGATGCGCCGCACGGGCATGTGCAGTGGGTGCCCACAGTTGCAATGCCGGCGCCACCGAGCAGAGGGGGGCTGAGCGAGGGACAGGTAAGTGTCCAATTATTAAAAATCAGCAGCTGCTCTATTTGTAGCTGCCGACTTAATAAAAAAAAAAATGAAGGGGGAACACTCCTCTTTAAAACTCCCCCCTCCTAATACCTATGCTAACTAGCATGTGGAAGAAAGATCTATATACTAAACTATTTTCAGGCTGCTCTGGTCACGTGACCCCATGTCATGCAGTGCCGGCTGCAGGGGGGATAAGAGCGCTCAAAGTGGTTGTAAAGGCAGAAGGTTTTTTTATCTTCATGAATTCTATGCATTTGGATAAAAAGCCTTTTGTGTGCAGCAGTCCCCCTCAGCCCCTCTCTATCCAGCGATGTTGTAGGATTGTCTCAGTTGCCCAGGACTCCCCTCCTTATTCGCTGAGACAGCAGCATGGTGCCATTGACTTCTGCTGCTGTCAAAGTCACCCAGTCAATGAGAAGAGAAATGGGGGTGAGGGCGGGCCGAAAGCTCTGTGTCTGAAGAAATACACGGAGCTGCAGCTCAGCTTGGGTGCCCCCATAGCAAGCTGCTTGCTGTGGGAGCACTCATCAGGAGGGAGGGGCCAGGAGAGCAGAAGAGGAGAATCCAGGTTGCCCTGTGGAAATCCACTACACAGGGCAGGTATGACTGTTTTTAATGTTAAAAATAATAAACAAGAGACTTTACAATTTAACAATGGCCCAAATTCCTGAGCGATGACATCATGCATGGGCATACTACAGTGCCTTGAAACAGTATTAATACCAGTGTTAAATTGACATTTTCCACATTTTGTAATGTTACATCCAAAAACAAATGTATTTTTTTTTTTTTGTGATAGACCAACATTAAGGGGACAATAATTGTGAAGTGGAAGGAAAATGATAAAATGATTTACAATCTTTATTTACAAATAGATATCTGAAAAGTGTGGTGTGCATTTGTATTCAGCCCCCTTTACTCGGATACCCCTAACCAAAATATAGTGTAACCAATTGCCTTTAGCCACCTAACCGAACCAAGTCTGTTACTTAGTAAATCGAGTCCACCTGTTTGTAATTTAATCTCAGTATAAATACAGCTGTTCTATGAAGCCCTTAGGAGGTTTGTTAAAGCAGAGTTCTGCCCAAAATAATAAATAAAAGAATAAGTCAGCAGGTATAAGTACTGCAGCTGCTGACTTTTAATAATCGGACACTTACCCTGTCCTGGAGTCCAGCTTTGCGGGGGAACTTAGCCCAGGCCATCTCCCATCCCTTTCTGCGGCACCGGCATTGTCACTGCGGGCGCCTGGCTGTGGCTTCACAGCCGGACACGCACTGCACAAGCCGCGACTGGCTGGGCAATAATCTAGGACCTGTGATGTATCCCAGATGATTGCAGAGAGGGAGGAAGGAGAGGTGAACTTCCTTCTGGCACCGCGGTGCCCCGAGAGGAAGTGGGATTTATGGGATTTTTTATTATTCATATTTTTTTTTTTTTATTGGTAATGGTGGCGATCTGCAATTTTTGTGACTACTATAGTATAGAATAGTAACAGTGACTGCAACATTATGGCGGACACATCAGACACTTTTGACGCTATTTTGGGACCATTGTCATTTATATGCTATAAAAATGCACTGATTACTGTGTAAATGACACTGGCACGGAAGGGGTTAAACACTAGAGGGCGATCAAGGGGTTAAGTGTGTCCTATGGAATGATCCTAACTGTGTGTGTGTGTTTTTGTGTGTGCGTGTGTTTTTGTGTGTGTGTGGTGGATTGTCTCACTAGAACATGACAGAGATCACTGCCCTGTCACATGACAGGGAACAGTAGATCTGTCATGTGGCTAGGCAGAACAGCGAGATGCCGTTTACATAGGTATCTCCCCGTCCTGCTGCTCCGTGACATGATCGTGGGCCACCGGCGGACATAGAGTCTGCGGGACCTGTAGGCATGGTCGCGGAGTACACGGCGGGCGCGCCCACAATGCCGCCATTTAAAGAGATGTACCTGTACACCCATTTGCCCAGCCATGCCATTGTGCTGATGCATATCCCCATGCACTGGTCGGCATGTGGTTAAGTGCATCATAGAAGGCGGGCCTGCGAGCAGAGTACACAGGAGATCCGGCTCTGTCTAATCCGGCAGTTGCATCCACTTGCATGTAATCTCTCAAGCAGCAATCACATGCAAATGATCACTACGTGAGCTAGTACTCACTAGTAGACTGCGGCATAAAGAAGGCAAGTAAAATGACAGATTTGGGTATTAATGTTTTTTGTTTTTTTAAAGCGGAGGAGAGGATACCGTCTGACAGGTATGCTGTTCCCACTTCCGGGAGAGAAGGCCACGGCCTGTGACATCACCGCGGGGCTCCCTCCTCCTCTTCCTGTCGCCGGGCCAGTAGGAGAGAGGAGCGGTGCCCCGCGCATGTGTAGTATGGTTCCCAGTATGAAGCCGCAAGGGTACACTGCCGGGTACCCCTACCCGCAATGGCAGCATCTGACAGCTGATGGAAACATCAGCTGCGGTGCCGACATCGCTGGACTCCAGGACAGATAAGTGTCCTATTGTTAAAAGCCAGCAGCTGAAATATGGCTTTTAATTTTATTTTTTATTTTTAGGTGGAACACCGCTTTAAGTATCTAATATCGAACTAGATTTGGTTCTCTTGCGATTTAATAAATTTTTACTGTTGCTGGAAAATGTGGCAGTTGCAACATCAACAATTCTATTTATCAACTCTACTTAAGGCTAGACTCCAAAACCTAAGCATTTCAGCATGGCATGTATCATCAACATAATAGACAATACAATTGTAATGTGATGCAATATTTGCCATCAATGCCTTCTCCAACAAAATTATCGGGGGGGGGGGGGGGGGGAGGAGAGGCATCCAATAAAGAAGAGACTATGAAAGAAGAGAAGAGACTAAGGAGGCTATGCTTGCAAGTTTGTTATATAAGAAAGGGACATCTCACACACAAAAAATATATACACATATGTAGCTGTCCAAGTATGCATTTGTCTAATACTTCCAGGTTTGGGTGTCTTAGACCAGATACACATTTTCTGCAGATTTTTGTCTTCAGATTTACTAAAACCATATGAGATCAAACCTTAACCCCTTCCGTCCGACCTATAGCAAAATGACACCTGGGTGGTGGTTCAGTTATCCTGACTGAGCGCCATATGACATCCAGCAGGATAGCTACCAGCACGCACCGATCGGTGTGAGTCTGACATACTGCTACACCGATCTCGGTAAAGAACAAAGAACCTCTGACAGAGGCCTTTATCATGTGATCAGTCATGTCCAATCACAGTGTAAACAGGAAGAGCCCTGTATTGGCTTTTCCTCTCTCGCATCTGACAGGGGAGGGCCTGCGCAGCGCGACCCCCCCCCCCCCCCCCGGATGCCCACCACACATGGACGACAGGGATATCACACAGTGCCCACAAAGGGTGCCAGTGCCCAATACTGCCTGCCAGATGTCTCAGTGATGCCCAGCAGTGCCCGTCAGCGAAAGAGAAAAGCGTATTTACAAAATTGTATAAAACAGGAAAAGAAAAACTTTTTTTTTCAAAATATTCATTTTTTTTTTTATATATTTGTTGCGCAAAAAAAATAAAAACCCCAGCAGTGACCAAATACCACCAAAATAAAGCTCTATTTGTGGGAACAAAACTGAGAAAAAAAATATTTGTTTGGGTACAATGTAGCATGACTGAGTAATTGTCATGCAAAGTTTGACAGCGCTAAAATTACACTGCAGATTCATAAGACAGCAAGGATAGGTTTTACACTTTTCTCAATGCCAAAGAGAAGAAAATAAAATGTTTTTTTTTTAAACCATTTATAACAACTTGCATTACAGCTTCCCATCAGAACATTCTTGAACTGAAAAATATACAAAACATACCAATCTGCCAAAGATCCCAGGAATTTTGCCTTGTTTCTTCTGCTGAATCAGAGCATCAAGAACCCTTCCCCTGCTGCAGTTTGCAGACAAGGAGCTTCTGGACTCTTCCACCTTCTGTCTGATCTCCCTGACCTCGTTCTTCACAGAGATTTCTTCTTGTGCAAGCACTTCCAACTCACTCTCTTTCTGTAAGAATAGTGTAACAAATTAGCCAACAAAAGTTGTATGAAACAGTGTAAAAGATCTACTAGAACCTAAGTGGGCAATTTTTTTTTTGGCACGCAATTTGTCCCCTTTTTGAATAACCTATTTTAGTTGGTCACAAAGATTTTCCACACCCAGACACAGAAAACAGCCAAAAGCGCATATCTTAAGGGTCTGTTCACACAGGGGCAACACAACTTTCAACACGACTTTTGGAGGCAACTTGGACACGACCTGAACACGACTTGGGGCGACTTACAACAGCTCGCTCGTCCCCCACCCCCTTTCCTGGCCGGCCGGGTAGCGTGCTCGGATAAGAGCCTGGTATGGATCTGGGGGGACCCCACGCCGTTTTTTTTTCAGCGCAGGGGGGGTTCCCCCCTTAAAATCCATACCAGACCTAAGGGCCTGCTATGCTCTCGGAGGGGGAACCCACGCCAAATTTTTTGAATAAATTTGCCGTGGATTTCCCTCTTGAGAGCTGATAATTCTGTCAGAGTCGCCTCCGCATAGACGGAGATCCGACTTGGAGGCGACCTCCATTGAAATCAATGGGTACCGGTCGCCTACAAGTCAGACTGAAGTAGTACAGGAACCTTTTCTGAAGTCGGAGCGTACTTCAGTAGTGTGCATTAAGACGGCTCTCATTCACTTACATTGATTTTTACATGTTGTCCGACCTGAGGAGACTAGGGGCGACCTGAAGTTGGACCTGAGTTGCCCCTGTGTGAACGGACCCTAACGCAAACACTTCCTCATCACCAAATTCAGAGGAGTTCAGGAAGTACAGAATACGGAGTATTATTGTCAGATCATGTAGACTGGTTACTAGGTTCTCAAAGAGGAGACAGATAATGTCTTTTGTTTTACAGGGACAGATGCGTGTCTTATATATTCAGGCTTGCAAAGACACACAATTCAATTTTTTGTTATGTTACCACCTTCAGGTGACTGGACATTGGGGGAAAAAAATAAATAAATAAAACAAGAAGTAAATCCCCCTCACAGGCATAGATACGGTTTTCCAAATAAAGCCATGAATAAAAGGAAGAAGGGAGGGGGATCTCTGTGTCCCGTGAGGTACTCCAAGAAAAGGATTTTACAGGAAAAAACAAAAATTCAATTTTCTTTTGCGTACATCCTTAGACACAAGGTATCCTTACATTCATTATGATAGCGATGTCCCAAAGCACTAAATATGAGGGAAAGGGCACCACAGCAATAAGCTGACAGGCTACAGGTTAAAATCTCACAGCCAGCTGTAAAACTTTCTGAACAAATGTGTCCTCAGAGTCTCAATCATCCACTTGGTAAAAGTATGATCTAAAGACTGGGTAGTAGCCTTACAAGCTTAACCGCTTCCCGACCAGCCACCGCAGTTGTACTGCGGCAGGTTGGCTCCCCTGGGCGAAACAACGTTGCCTTAAGGCGCTTCACCTTTTGATCACTAGGGAGGACACGCCCGCGGCTCGCCACTGGAGCCAATGCGAGTGCCCAGCGGGCGCAATCGCTCATGACAGAGTGAGAATTGGGATCTGTGTGTAAACAGAGATGCCGGTTCTCTTAGGGGAGAGGAGACAGATTGTGTGTTCATTCCAAGTATGAACACCGATCTCTCTCTCTCTCTCCTAGTCAGTCCCATCTCCCCCATAATTAGAAAACACACTAGGGTGTTAATCCCTTGATCGCCCCCTAGTGTTAACCCCTTCCCTGTCAGTGACATTTATTACAGTAATCAGCTGTATAATTGTTACCGATACCAAAAATGTGTCCGATGTGTCCGCTGCAATATCGCAGTCCCGATAAAAAAAAAAAAAAAAAAAAAAAAAAAAACGCTCACCCCCACCATTACTAGTAAAAAAATAAAAATGCCATGAATCTATCCCATATTTTGTAGACATTAAGTTTCGCGCAAACCAATCGATATATGCTTATTGCAATTTTTTTTTACCGAACATATGTAGAAGAAAACATATCGGTCTAAAATTGAAGAAAAAAAACATTTTTTTTTATATGGGGATATTTATTATAGCACAAAGTAAAAGTTGGTGTATTTTTCAAAAATGTCACTCTTGTTTATAGCGCAAAAAATAAATAAATAAAACAAAGCACAGGGGAGGCGCTTTTCAGGCACTATTTTTAGCCCAAAGGTACCTGAAAAGCCCCAGTGTGAAAGGGGTCTAAGGCATCAATATGTTTGTCCTAAGCATCCTTAAATACTCTGACCTCAAGTGCCCTTTTACCATAGGAAACGGCTAAACCCACTGCAGGCATAATCCATTTCTTAGCGAACTCACTTTCCATTGTTAAGCAGAACGTTTTGGTGGAATGAACACTATTTCAAGGTGAGCCCTGTCTTTAGTTGAACACAGACATGGAAATGGCAACTTTAAAATTAGCATAGACCACTTCTGTAAGAAATGCTGCAAAAGTAACCTCCCTAGCCACTTCTATGTTTGGCAGTTCCTTGGTATGCTCCTCCCTTGTTAACAAGGAGGGAGAAGAGGAAGCAGAACATTTCCACTTGCGACCAATATGGTCCAATCTGTTGTAACCCGGTAAAACCAGATGAGATTTCTTCTCAAACCAAGGGAATTGGAGAAAGGGTGCTCCAAAATTAGTGGAAAGACCAGACAAATGGAGAATCAAAGCCACATAGAGCTGACTAACCTGCAGAGGGTATAGCACAAGGGGAGCTGTGTCCAGGATCCCCCTACCTTATAAAGTAACATGGGAACCCTCTAACCCCTGCTGTCCCACAGTAAGGCAAAAAATGTTGTGTACTTAGCAGAAAGCACTGTCCAGACTGTAACCCAGCACTAACTGGTTAAAAAAAAGAAAAAAAAAAAAAAAAGAAACCAAGATGGCAACTGCCATTTGACTCAACTCCTCTTGTAATGTCCCTAGTGTTCACTATACAACAGGGAGCCCAAGTAGAGAGAACACTGCAACCCCCAGCCTTGATTCACAAAAAAAAAAAAAAAAAAAAAAAACAAGGAGGCCCCAGTGACTTTGAAGCCAGGAAGGATATGTAGACGACCCCCCCCCCCCCCCCAGCATAATAGGGCATTCACACGGACACTGTAGGTTCCACCCTTATGCTGGGGGGGGGGGGGGGGGGGACGACGACGACACAGGGGGGTTGTGTCCAAACCACACCCATCAAAGCAGGCTATTGCCACAAGGGTCTTCAAGGACATGACGCCACAGCTGAGGATCACTGCCCTGGACCACAAGGCACTATACCATTGCACAGGTCCCGTTAGGCAGGATATGGGATGACGCAATTTTCTTTCCTTCAACCATGGATTAAAAGATTCCCCCTTTAACACAGTGTTGATGGGGGATTCCCTCCAACTACACTACTGTATTCTGACAGCAGGAGGTTTCCCCACTATCAGTGATCGTATTAAAGTAAAGTCCTGCTGTCTCTGCCAATGGAAGCAGCAGCAGGACACGGGAGCACGCCTGCTGCACGCCTGCTAAGAGAAGGAGCCAGGTGTGCCACAGAGGGACCCCAGAAGAGGAGGATTGGACCACTCTGTGCAAAACCCCTAGGAGGCAAGTATGACATGTTTGTTATTTTTATTACTATTTTTTAAACAAGACTTTATAACCCCTTTAATGTTACAAGACAAAGCAATACAAAAACAAATATAATAAAATGCCTATTGTAAAGTTATAAACCAATTGTCATACAGAATTATCCATTTTGGGGAGAAGTACGGTACAAGGATGGTGGAGATTAAAATCAGAGTGCAAGACCAGCAAAAAAAAACAACATCTAACCACTATGGCTAAAAGCAGATATATAGCATCATTTGTCAATGCCCTACACCTATATAACATACCTTCTTAAGGTCCTCTTCTGCTTTTGGCAGTTTGGTTTCCAGTTCTTTGATAGCAGTTTTTCGTTCTTTTAATGTTGCTGATGCGGTGTTTAATGCTTCCTTTGCTTTGTTACACTGAGACAAGGCTGTATTATGTCGACTTAAATAAATGTCCAGTTCAGACTGGGCCACGTCCATCTTTGAGCGGGTTTCATTTACATTCTTGTTTAATTCCATCAGTTCTCTTTCTTTACCCTAAGGGTGATATACATATGGCATCCATAATTATGTATTCATCACTTTCTTTGAAACACAATTCCAACAATATCTACCAGAAAGTGAAAAAGCAGCAATTTCAAAATGTTGCTTTCTCATCTCCACAGCACTACTAAAATCATTGAAGCTCATCAAGGTGGCAAGAGAAGAAGACGACGAAGAAGACGAAGAAGAAGACGAAGAAGACGACGACGACGAAGACGAAGAAGAAGACGAAGAAGAAGAAGACGACGAAGACGAAGAAGACGACGACGACGAAGAAGACTAAGACTAAGACTAAGACGAAGACGAAGACGAATCAAAAGCAACATGATTAAATCATAATGTCCATTTCAAACATAATTCAATTTGGTCATGGTGAGTACCCTCAACAGGGTGCTCACATTTTACAGGTGCTTTAGTGCACCAATCTACAGAAAGCTAAAAACGCTGAGATTGTATGTCCTTCGCCTTGAGACAGATCAGCTGTCTCCTGCACCGTCCTGTCCCCTCCTCAACACGTGTCGATATAGGGATACGACGTATCCCCGTTGACCTCCAAGTTCAACCAAGATCTACCAACAATATCTGGTATTTGAGGCATTCTCAGATTACAGATTTTAAAGACAAATGTTAGGTTATCTTTCCTGCCTTCCCAGACACATATTATGGGGTTTCCCCACTTGTTAAAGATCACATCAAGAAACGAAGACTTCCATTCAAGCCATACTAGCTGAACTACAAAACCCTTTTCAACAAATTTTTTAAGAGAACTAGAAGGCTGGGGGACATACCCTTTTCCCTATTTTGCAAGAGGCATCTATTCAAAGATGAGCTTTGCTAGACTGCTCTACCGCTACAAATAATCCTACTTTTAAAACACAAGGACATTAAAAAACACTGAAGTAAGCCTTTGACAGGTTTAAGTAGAACACCAAACACCCCAAAATCTTGCTACAAATCACTCTCTCAAAAATGACTGACACCAAAAGTGTAGGGAGGAATGGGAATTCCAAATATTAGAGCATCCTGTAAGGCATGCCTCTTACACCATGCCCTTGACTGGCTAAAGAATGCTTCTCAATATTCCAATACTACCACAGGAGTACACTAGAATTATGCTCCTTACTAGCCATCCTCCACAACAGAATTCCCATGTTAACCTTTTCATCCTAAACCACCACTTATTTGCTACCCATATACTGCATCTCAAAATGCCTTCCCATAAAAAAGGGACACTCTTCAATTCCATCAGGTAGAAGACCATCAAAGCTTAATCCTTGTGGAAAGGGAAGTGAATCACAGGTAAAATAATTATTTTCAAATCTGCCATGTTTAGACCCCTAGCCTTCTTCATGCAATGTAGCAATCACCATAGCCACTTCCTCTACTATACACTCTACGAGCCAGAGAGACACACACGGAATCCCACCAATTGTTGGAGAAAACTAATATAGAGAAATGGGAAAGCATGGAAAGATCTTAAAGCGCTACATTAAGATTAGAAAATTTGTTATAAAAGAGATCTGGAGGGAAATCCAACGCAAAATAATGCAGAGAGCCAATTCCATCTTAGATTTTTTTTTTCCAGAAAATAAAAAGGTCTCCACAAAATACCTCCAAAATTGCCCCAAATATGGCCTAGCAGGGGCCACATTAAGACACACTGTCTGGGATTGCATCTAAGGATTTTGGAATAAAGCCGTTTAATGCTTAAAATACAGTCAATGAGTCAACTGGCCCAAAGACCCTTTAATTTGCCTATTTAGTTATTGGTTTCCTCCAAAACACGTTCACAGGGTGACGGCATTGCATACACAATTGCCTACTACCATCAAGGAGAGAAATAATTATAATGTCAAACTGGCTATCTGCCAAACTCTCTCCCTTTATCCAACATCTCTCAGCTATAAATGTAAAGGAAGAGCAAGGTTACGCAGAGACATACCTACATAAAAATTCTTCATAAGATGTTGATCATTAATCATTCAGGGAACAAGAAATAACATACATTAGAATAAGAAAAAAACATAACGTGGCACTACCCTTCCTATAACTGAGGATTGGTTGTGTGCAATCGGATTGAATTGTAACATAGTAGGCAAGGTTGGAAAAAAAACAAAAAAAAAAAAAAAAACACACACACCACACAAGTCCAACCTATATGTCAGTATTACATTGTATAACCCGGTATGTTGTAGTCGTTCAAGTGCTTATCCAATAATTTTTTTTAAACCATCGATGCTCCCCGCTGAAACCACCGCCTGTGAAAGGGAATTCTACATTCTTGCCGTTCTTACAGTAAAGAACCCTCTACGTAGTTTAAGGTTGAACTTCTTTTCTTCTAATTTTAATGAGTGGCCACATGTCTTGTTAAACTCCCTTCTGCGAAAAAGTTGTATCCCTATTGTGGGGTCACCAGTATGGTATCTGTATATTGAAATCATATCCCCTCCCTCTCAAGCGTCTCTTCTCCAGAGAGGATAAAATCAGTGCTCGTAACCTTTCTTCATAACCAATATCCTCCAGACCCTTTATTAGCTTTGTTGCCCTTCTCTGTATCGCTCCAGTTCCAGCACATCCTTCCTGAGGACTGGTGCCCAGAACCGGACAGAATACTCCAGGTGCGGTCAGATAAGAGAGTCTTGTAGAGTGGGAGAATTATGGCTTTTTCTCAGTGGTTCTCAACTCCTTTACTCAGGACCCACCAACAGGCCAGGTTTACAAGATAACGGAAATACATCACAGGTGATATAATTTGCTGCTTAGTGATTGCAGTATTCTAGTCTGCATCTCCCCAAGGTAATACTTAAAATCTGGCCTGTCAGTGGGTCCTGAGGATGGCAGTTGAGAACCACTGCTTTATCTCGAGTTAATCCCCTTTTTAATACATGCCAATATTCTGTTTGCTTTGTTTGCAGCAGCTTGGCATTGCATGCCATTGCTGAGCCTATCATCTACTAGGACCTCCAGGTCCTGGTCCATCCCAGATTCCCCAGAGGTTCTCCCCCTAGTGAGTAGATTGAATTCATATTTATTTTTCCTACATGAAACCTAATTTGCCATGTAGTTTCCCAGCCCATTAATTTGTTCAGATCTACTTGCAAGGTTTCCACATCCTGTAAATTATGTATAAGGAGCTAGTTGAACTATAGCCCTTTGCATGTACATATAAAGACAGTAACTGAGAAATGCATAAGACTTTTAGTCAGTCAATGTATGTATGTGCAACAATGAATAGATATATAATCCTGGGAGGTTAGAACCAAGTCAAATGAATCAGTCACTGGCTAACATGGGCTGGATTCGGGGCTGCCTTTTCTAGAGCTGGGACCCCAAAGCACTGTAACAGAAGGGATGGGAAAGAGGTACCAAGCTGTCAATATTGTAGCACGGTTTATTCAAAGTGACATAAAATTACACTTAGACATCTGGGGTGACAGGCATGTGTTAGCTCAACATGGGACAACCAAGGAAGAGTCCAGTCCCCTGGAGCCGATGGAAGCAACAGCCGATGCGGTGCAGGGAACTGGACGAACAAGCCGACAGCCACCACGAGGGGAGAGCTATCAGGAGCCATCAAACCCCAGGATTCTGTACCCAAGCAGAAGCCAGACCACGCCTCCATTAGCTTTTACATCCAGCGGCTTTAGGGTGGATTGGACTGTTCCTTGGTTGTCCCATGTTGAAGGAACACACGCCTTTGTACTCTAATTTTATGTTGCTTTGAATAAACTGCTACACTATTGGTGGCTTGGCACCTCTTTTCCTCCTTCTCTTCTGAATAATCATACAGTCCTTTTTGAAAAATGACTTGGTACTTTACAGAGGCCCTTGGAAACCCACAATCATCTGTTCCCCTTCAGCCTGAAATTTCTCATTTTATTAAAGGGACACCTCATATTACCACAAACAGCTAGAAAACCCTTCTAAAAGAATGCAGTGCGATCCTCTCTCTTGCACTAACCCCAACATTCACAATCTCTCTGCACCAGCTCTGGATGCAAAAATGACACGAGCCAACCCAAAATAAATTCTTTAACACTACACCCTCTCTTGCATTAATTTCTTGGATTACAATCAACTTGCTAAACCACTTCAATACTAAGCAATTTAAAACCCTTCCTGCCCAGGGCAATTTTCAGCACTATCGCACTTTGAATGACAATTGCGCAATGCTATACCCAAATCAAAATTTTTGCCATATTTTTAAAGACAGCTAGAGCTTTCATTTTTTTTTTTTAAATGAGACAATTTTTTACCCCCCTTCGTTTCAGATATAAAAACGTGTACGTTTCCTTCTTTACTGATGTGCACTGATGAGGCGGTACTAATATGCAGCCCCGGCAGGCAGCAGTGATGGGGCTGCATCGATTATGAGTGCAAATCCCCCTCCATCAGGAGAGCCGCTTATTGGCTCTCCTCACGCCCTGTCAGTTTGAATAGAGGAATGCAGATAACCTGCACTTCCTAGTTACGCTGTGATCAGCTATGATTGGACACGGCTGATCACACGGTAAAGGGACTACGTCATAGGCTCTTTCCCGTGATTGAAGATGCAGCGTGTTGGAACGGCACACCACACTACCAAATGAATGTGCAGCCGGCCCCTGGGAGGCATGCACCAACAGCTTGTTTTGAACAACAGTATATGACATCCAGTCAGAATGTTAGAGCCACCACCCGGCCATCATTTTTTCTATAGGCCGGCATGTGGTTATATATATTTTTTTTAAAGGGAACACATTAACCATTTCCTGTCCAGCCTCTGGCATAATGATGCTGGCGGGAACAGCTTGCCAATCCGGGTGGACGTTATTTGACGCCTTCCTGGATCACAGGGCCACACAGCAGCACAATCTGTCACGGGCTGTGTCCACCAGACACAGCTGATGACTGATCACTGTACCAGCCTGCTGCCGGTACCATGTGACCGCTGTAACCAATCACAGCAGGTCATATGACAGTTGAAAACAATGGATGGCTTCCTTTCAAGCCATCCATTGTATACAATTGTGTTGCTAGCTGTGATTGGTCAGTGTGATCACATGGTACAGATTGGGCCAATCACAGCCCATCTGTACCATGTAAATCAGCTTTGACCAACAGATAATCACAACAAAAAAAACTGAATAAATCAAATTTATTCAGTAAAATGCTTGCATATAGTGCTATTTGCAAACAATGTATATTTAAAAAAAACAAAAAAAAACAAACAAATCAGTGTCCCTGACCACACCCGTTATAGCAGGGATATGCAATTAGCGGACCTCCAGCTGTTTCAAAACTACAAGTCCCATCATGCCTCTGCCTCTGGGTGTCATACTTGTGGCTGTCAAGAGTCTTTCTATGCCTCATGGGAGTTGTAGTTCTGCAACGGCTGGAGGTCCACTAATTGCATATCCCTGCGTTATAGGATGATACTGTACTGCACTTGGAAAAAAAAATTTAAATGTCTTGATTTTCCAAAAACTTATGACAGAAAAATACAACTTCAAAATAAACTCGCCATGCCTCTTACTGAATACCTTGTCTACTTTCCAAAAAGGGGTTATTTGGGGGACATCTGTACTGTCCTGACATTTTTTGGACCTCAATAAATAAAGATAGGCCGCCAGTACATCAGGATTGATCAACTTTCAGCTACACATCATAGTTTGTAAAATATATCATTTTCCTACAGAATAAATAATATACACTGATTTGGGTTATTTTCACCAAATAAATGGAGCAGAATACATTGTGGCCTAAATTCATGAAGAATATGCTGCATATAAAACTAACAAAGAAAAACATGTTTTTTCCCCCAAAGTTTTCGGTTTTCTTTCATTTATATAGCAAAAAATATAACACACAGTGGTGATTGAAGACCAAAAGAAAACTATTTGTGTGAACAAAAACTATATATAAAAAAAAAAAATTTAGTTTGGTTACAGCTTTGCAAGACCGCACCATTCAAAGTGCAACAGAGTTGAAAGCTGAAAAGTGTCCCTGTATTGAAGTGCTTAACCATTTGCCGACCGGCTCACGCCAATATAGGTCGGCAAAGTGGCATGGGTGCGCAAAACAACGTAACGGTATGCCGCTGCGTCACCTGCCATGGGAGCATGGCGCAAATGCGATGTCCGCTGGCGGCCCGCAATCGTGGTACGGTACAGAGAGGCAGAATGGGGAGATGCCCATGTAAACAAGGCGTTTCCCTGTTCTGCCTAGCAACTTGACCGGGATCGACTGCTCCCAGTGATCTGTCATGTTCTGTCAGCCCATTCCCCCCTACAGTTAGAACATGCTGGGGGAACACAGTTAACCCCTTGATTCCCCCCCCAGTGTTTAACCCCTTTCACTGCGAGTGACATTTACACAGTAATCAGTGCATTTTTATAGCACTGATCGCTGTATAAATGCCAATGGTACTAAAATAGTGTCAAAAGTGTCAGATCTGTCTGCTGCAATGTCACAGTCACGATAAATTTAAAAAAAAAAATGCAGTGCCGTATCACAAAAAAAAAAAAAAAAAAAAAAAAAAAAAAAGGGCTTAGTCAGGAAGGGGGTAAATCCTTCCGGAGCTGAAGTAGTTAAAAAAAAAAAAAAAAAAAAAAAGACAAATTTTTACTCTTGGTGTGCTGTTCCAAAATTATCCCCCCCCTCACGTGGTTCAATTATTTCTCATCTCTAATCTAATCAGAAGTCAACTGAATTGGAGGGAGAAAAAAAAAAAAAAAAAAACACAAGCATTTCAGCAGCATCAGTCAAGATTTCTTTATGTGTTTGACAATTATTGCCATTTCCTCAAAAGGGACAGGACGGATTGGCTTGTAGCTTTGGAAAAACACAATAGTTAGCACAGACACAAGTATAAATGAGCTCCTCTCCCCCCGAGATTTGAAGTTACAGACCTCCTTTTCCTCCTGTAAGCCTTGAGTTTCTTTTTTAAGGCTGTCCATAACTTCTTTTAGTTTCTCTTCTTCCTTTTCCTTCTGCTTCTCAAATATTCCTTTCTTACTTGTAGCCTCTTCAATAATTTTATGACTGTTAGCAGGAACGCTTTTTAATTCTTCCACCTAAAAAAATAAACATAAAAAAAATAAAATGGAAAAAAAGGGGGGGGGGGGGGGTACATGATCTGCTTTTAATGACTTAAGTAAACAGGTTGGGCCAAGAACAAGCTACCTTTTCTTTGTCCTTTTGAAGTTGCTTTTGAAGCTTTTTTACTTTACTCTTTGCATGTTTGAGCTTTTCCCGAAAATCAACATCTTGTAAGTCCAACTGAGTAAATTTCTCCCTGCTTTCCTCAACAAATTTGTTGACTTTATTCATTTCCCTTAAAAAAAAAATAAAAAAAAAAAGGGGGTAAAGGATTGTAAACATATGATATCAAACAATTTCTTCACCTATCTGTAGATGAATATCTCCTCCTTTTGACAGATTTAGAGCACACCGTGTTGCCAGCTTGCAAATAAAGCAGGCATTAGCTGAATGTGGGATTAAACTCCCATCTCTGACTTTTACCTATAGGTAAGCCTATAATAAGGCTTACCCATTAGGTACTGTAAATATCTCACCGGGAGACCTGAGCCACCAGCCGGCTGGAAGGAAATCCAAACAAAGCTACAATAGACTGATCGGGTCTCCGATCTAGTAACCCAAAGGCAATGTCACAACGCAATATCTGGGTTACATGGCAGTCAACTGCGTCAGTTTAAAAAAAATCCACAGTATTCAAAAACACTTATCTTGGTGCTTTGAATACTTTTAAGTGTCACTAGAGGTCAACCAATATGGGTTTTTCTCTGGCAGATTTTTTTATTTATTTTCTCCTTCCACACCCCCCCCCCCTTCATCTCATAAAATCTAACAGACACCTTTCCCACTGGGGCATTTTTCAGGCGCTTTTGGGCTAAAAATAGCACCGGTAAAGTGCCTGCTAAACGGCTCCCCTGCAGTCTGTGTGAAAGTCCGAGTGCTTTCACACTGAGGCAATGCGCTGGCAGGATGTTAAAAAATAAATAAATATGATATGATATGATATGATATGATATATGAATGGGCACCACTGCCGAAGCGCATGCAATGTGATTTGGCAGCAGAGCTTCACAGGTGCATTTAACCTCTTTCTCGGCCGCTAGCTGGGTTATATGCTCCCCACTAGCAGCCAAATAGCACCGCTAAAATGATGGTAAAGCGCCGCTAAAACTAGCAGCGTTTTACCATCAACACCTGCCCGCTCCAGTGTGAAAGCAGCCTTAAGTGATACAGAAAATTTCTTACATTTAAACATTTGTTAAACAAAACAAACCTCCAATCAGTTTACTTCTATGTATAATTTAAATAAATAATAAAAAAAAAAAACTAAACAGGTAGTCAAAACTCTTGGACAAAAAAAAAAAAAAAAAAAAAAAAAAAAAATGGGCTGACGTTTAACCTTTATTTTTTATTTTTTTAAATCCGTGTATTTTTTTCCAAAAAAAGGTTTGAAAGACCTCTGCGCAAATACAGCGTGGCATAAAATATTGCAACAACTGCTATTTTATTCCCTAGGATCTCTGCTAAAAATATATATACAATTTTTGGGGGTGCTAAGTGATTTTCTGGTAGAAAATACAGGATGTTTACTTGTAAGCAACAAGTTACAGAAAAGATTTAGTCTTTAAATGGTTAAACTGAGAAGCCACACACTGAGTTGAGTTCATTCAGAAGTGTAAACATTGTATCTCTTTACTCTTTTCTTGGCAGACTGCCCAGAGAGGAGGAAAGTGCTTCACTGAAGACTCAGGCAACTTGCACTGACTTCTATTACAGAAGTCATTTGCAAGTCTCCCTGTAGTTCTAATTGGCCTTTTTATCAGCACGATATATCGGTCGACCTCTACCTGTCACTGCCTATTACGGTCGCAAGGGATGTTGACATTGCTTGTAACAGCAAGAAAAGTGATCAGAAATTTTTATTTTTTTTAAAAAGGGACAGCGCTTTTTTTTTCAAATGTAAATAGTGTTCAAACCACATATAAACTCACATATATCTAAACAGGTAACCGTTAAAAATAGGTTAAAAAAATTTGCTTATGGAGATTTTTAAATACCGTAGTTTTCCGCTATTCCACGAGTGTACACAATTTTAAAACTTCACATGTTGGGCATCTATTTAATGGACACAACATCTTTCACATTATACAAAAAAAATTGGACTAGATTTAAGTTTTTTTTTTTTAATGAAATGCATTTCTTCTAAAAGAATTGCATTTGAAAGGCCGCTGTGCAAATACAGTGCGACATAAAATGGTGCAACGACCACCATTTTATTCCGTCTCTGCTAAAAAAACTATATACAATATAAAAAAATATATATGAATAGCAACTAAACATTTTGGAAGATTAAAAACAAAGAGCCTTAAATAAAATTTACTTCTCCACATCTTTTAAAGCTTTGCTCTTTGCCTTCATTTCCTCAGCAAGGACACTGCTTTTTTCTGTGATCTCCTTGGTTTCTTCTTGGACCTTTTCTTTCTTTTGCTCTTCTTCCTGAATGCGCTTCTGCATTTCATGTCTTTAAAAAAAAAAAATAATTTAAAAAGAGGAGGGAGGAACGTAAACTACAATGGTTATTGGCGTTAAAGGTCAGAACATTAAGGCACAGATAACGCTTTTTTTCATATACTTTTTTTTTTTCACTAGGAACGGTCTATAGGTAACTAGTTAAGAGGATATAGCCATTTAATAACTCAGTGTAAACAGTAATGTGCAGTAACAGTTTTTTCACTTAAAATTGGTGGTTTTAATAAGCCCTAATGGATTACTTACATGTAATACTGGCAGACCTGATTCTTCATCTTAAAAGTTTCATTTTCCATGTTGAGAAATTCAACCGCCTTATTCTTTTCACCTTCTAATGCATCCTTTTCTTTCTCTACCAGTTTAACTCTGTTCAACTGGCAACAGGGAAGAAAATACTTCATTAATATCCATTTTACTAAATTCTTTATAAATAAAACATGGCATATACAATTAACACAAAATTTCATGGCAGCAGTCACATCAGAACATTCAAACACATTTTCAATTTCCAGTTGTGACCAATACATAGATCACAGCTAATATGATTACAGGGGGGGTACCAGAGATCGTCTAGATCAGCGGTTGCCAACCAGTTGTTCGTGGACCACTGATGGTCCATAAGAAAATGTTGGTGGTCCCTAGGAGTTCTGCCGCTAATCATCATTGTTTAAAATGTTGTTCTCAATGCACTCTGACAGTCAATGCCTTCAGTGTGCATGGATACCAGATGCCTCTGTAGTTCTGGCTCTTATAAACTCAGCGCTAGGTGCCTGGAGTAGTGCCGAGAGAGGTAGATGGAGGGGACTTTCAATAGCAGAGCTAGTCAGACTGTGGGAGGGAGCACAGAGCTTGAGCACATGGCTGGATAAGGAAGAGAGTTCCAATGATGAATTTGTTAACCCATTCCCGCCAAGTATACGCAGATGTGCATACTCTGCTTTTGAAGGTTATACCAGGATGATGCCCGCAGCTGCAGGCATCATCCCGGTACCGTTTAGCACAAAGCTGACAGTGAGTAAGCCAGGAGGCTATCTTTTTGGTTATACAGTGATGGTGGAACCCCCTGTGAAATTATATACACACACACACAGTACAGACCAAAAGTTTGGACACACCTTCTCATTCAAAGAGTTTTCTTTATTTTCATGACTATGAAAATTGTAGATTCACATTGAAGGCATCAAAACTATGAATTAACACATGTGGAATTATATACTGAACAAAAAAGTGTGAAACAACTGAAAATATTTCTTATATTCTAGGGTCTTCAAAGTAGCCATCTTTTGCTTTGATTACTGCTCCGCACACTCTTGGCATTCTGTTGATGAGCTTCAAGAGGTAGTCACCTGAAATGGTTTTCACTTCACAGGAGTGCCCTGTCAGGTTTAGTAAGTGGGATTTCAAGCCTTATAAATGGTGTTGGGACCATCAGTTGTGTTGTGCAGGAGGTGGATACAGCACACAGTTGATAGTCCTACCGAATAGACTGTTAGAATATGTATTATGGCAAGAAAAAAGCAGCTAAGTAAAGAAAAACGAGTGGCCATCATTACTTTAAGAAATGAAGGCCAGTCAGTCCGAACAATTGGGAAAACTTTGAAAGTGTCCCCAAGTGCAGTGGCAAAAACCATCAAGCGCTACAAAAACTGGCTCATATGAGGACCTCCCCAGGAAAGGAAGACCAAGAGTCACCTCTGCTGCGGACGATAAGTTCGTCCGAGTCACCAGCCTCAGAAATTGCAGGTTAACAGCAGCTCAGATTAGAGAACAGGTCAATGCCACACAGAGTTCTAGCAGCAGACACATCTCTAGAACAACTGTTAAGAGGAGACTGTGTGAATCAGGCCTTCATGGTAAAATAGCTGCTAGGAAACCACTGCTGAGGACAGGCAACAAGCAGAAGAGACTTGTTTGGGCTAAAGAACACAAGGAATGGACATTAGACCAGTGGAAATTTGTGCTTTGGTCTGATGAGTCCAAGTTTGAGATCTTTGGTTCCAACCACCGTGTCTTTGTGCGACGCAGAAGAGGTGAACGGATGGACTCTACGTGCCTGGTTCCCACCGTGAAGCATGGAGGAGGAGGTGTGATGGTGTGGGGGTGCTTTGCTGGTGACACTGTTGGGGATTTATTCAAAATTTAAGGCATATTGAACCAGCATGGCTACCACAGCATCTTGCAGCGGCATGCTATTCCATCCGGTTTGCGTTTAGTTGGACCATCATTTATTTTTCAACAGGCCAAT
Organism: Lithobates pipiens; assembly: GCF_037356315.1. Taxonomy (NCBI): domain Eukaryota; kingdom Metazoa; phylum Chordata; class Amphibia; order Anura; family Ranidae; genus Lithobates; species Lithobates pipiens. The sequence goes on from NW_027507758.1 coordinate 429,480,442, forward strand.
GACCCCAAACACACCTCCAAGCTGTGTAAGGGCTATTTGACCAAGAAGGAGAGTGATGGGGTTCACAGTCACCAGACCTGAACCCAATCGAGATGGTTTGGGGTGTGCTGGACCACAGAGTGAAGGCAAAAGGGCCAACAAGTGCTAAGCATCTCTCGGAACTCCTTCAAGACTGTTGGAAAGCCATTTCAGGTGACTACCTCTTGAAGCTCATCAACAGAATGCCAAGAGTGTGCGGAGCAGTAATCAAAGCAAAAGATGGCTACTTTGAAGACCCTAGAATATAAGACATTTTCAGTTGTTTCACACTTTTTTGTTCAGTATATAATTCCACATGTGTTAATTCATAGTTTTGATGCCTTCAGTGTGAATCTACAATTTTCATAGTCATGAAAATAAAGAAAACTTTGAATGAGAAGGTGTGTCCAAACTATATTATATATATATATATATATATATATATATATATATATATATATATATACACATATACACACACACACACATAATTATATATATTTTATTATATATACACATACATACATACACACACAAACACATACATACCTTTTCCCCTCTCTGCTGGTTTAATGCTTCAACTCTTCGACACAGAATTTCAATTGGTTGTTTTAACCTTTCTGACCCAATTATATCCTCTAAATATTCCAGCATTCCTTCATCGTGTTCAGTTTGCCCTTTTGGTTTCATCATTGCAATCTGTTCTACTTCACCCTATCGTGGAAAGGGGGAAAAAAAAAAAAGTGAGAAAGCTACAATAATGAAAAAAATAAATAAAATAAAATTCCCTAAAATATAATTTAAAAAAAAAAAAAAAAACCCTATTGAAATCTGCTAATAAGAACTGAAAAACATGTAGTCTATTTCATGCCCACCAAATAACATAGTAAATAGTAAAACGTGAACAGATTTTACCTGTTTATACACAATATTGACTTACATGGCACCTGCTTTTAATATTCCAAAGTAAAAACGTAAAAAGACCACACTTTTGCTGTTAAGGCATATCTAGCAAAAAATTATATATATTTATATTACACACCCATCCACAAACAGGCACGCTGCTTTTGACTCTTCACAGTTTTTAAACAGTTTTAAATCCTCACTTTATAGCAGAAGGGAGCTGCTCATTTCAAGCTTAAAGTGGTTTTAAAAGGCAGAAAGTTTTTTTTATCTAAATGCATTCTCACTTACCTGAGGTCCCTCTGTCCACGAGCATCTCAGCCATCTGAGATTCTCCCTCCCGATTGGCTGAGACAGCAGCTGCACCAGTGACTAGCTGACTTTGACAACAGTGGCAGTCAATCGGGAGAGAGGGGTGGGCAGAGCTGGGTCTGGGCTCTTTGAATGGACACAGGGAGCTGTGACTCAGCTCGGAGCACCCCCCCATACCAAGCCGCTTGCTGTGGGGGCACTGAACATGAGGGAGGGGCCAGGATCAGAGAAAAGAGACCGGAGAAGAAGAAGAGGATCTTGGCTGCTCTGTACAAATCCACTGCAACAGAGCAGGCAAGTATAACATGTTTGTTATTTTATAGGAAGAAATAAATCAAAAAACAAAGACTTTGCAATCACTTTAAAAGTGATGTTAAGTCTCATCTCTGCTTCCTGAAACAAAACATGGTGTCCTATGCAGAGTGGACTGTTTCAGAAAAACGTGCGATTGTGAACTTGTGCCCCAGTAAACAACCTTCTTGTGGATAGTAACAGCTCCCCATGTATTCTAGAATACACACTGATCTGCCTTAACATGAAGGCCACAGACAGGTAATGTGAACAACATTGTTTATCTTACGACTGTGGCACCTGAAAGTGGGTGGGGTATATGAGGCAGCAAGTGAACATTTTGTCCCTGAAGTTTAAGTAGAGAAAAAATAAATAAACAACAGGCAAGCTGTAAGGGCTTGCTTTACAGCTTGCCATAAAGGATTTGAGCTACTACGACAAGGGCTAAATTGTAATGGCTAAACGGCAGAGCAACTCCAAAACTGCAGTTCTTGTGGAGTGTTTCTAGTCTGCAGCGGTCAGGACTCATCAAAATTGGTCTTAAGCTGCGTACACACGGGCGGACTGTCTGGCCAACTTAGTCCATCAGACAATCCGACGGACAGTCCGTCATACTTTCGAATGAACGGACTTGACCACACACACCACTTTTTGAGCGGACTAATACGGCGTACTAAGTCCGCCATACTATCCGCCCTACTTTTGAAATGAACGGACTCGCCCACACACGCGGAGGAAAATCCGCTCATTTCGAGTATTGCCTGGGCTTTGAGCTTTCTAAGCTCGACTAGGTGAATGTTCATAATTGCCTATAAGAAGGCGCGGTGGCCCGGCAGAAGAACCGAAGAGGGGGACAAGACCCCCGAAGTCGGGAGAAGAGGCCGGCGGCGAGGAAGAAAGCCGGACTCCTCCGCTAGCAAAAGAGCTACAAGAAGATAGCGGAGGAGTCCGGCGAGAAGACCCCCGAAGACGGAAGACCCCCGGAGCTGTGCAATAAAGTATTTTATCTCGTGTGTTGTGTTTTTTTTTGTACTTTTATTTTACAGGTGAATGGGTAGGGGTACATTGTACCCCATACTCATTCACATAGGGTGGGGGGCCGGTATCCGGGGGCCCCCTTATTAAAGGGGGCTCCCGGATTCCGATAAGCCCCCCGCCCGCAGACCCCGACAACCAACCGCCAGGGTCTGGTGTGGACTTGGGGGGACCCCCACGCCGATTTTTTTCGGCGTTGGGGTTCCCCTTTAAGTCCATACCAGGCGGCGGGGCCAGCGACGTCTCCTTCGCGGGCCCCACCTACCTGGATACCCACTCGAAATGAGCGGACTTTTCTCCAGGCGGGAAAAGTCCGCTCATTTCAAAAGTACGGCGGACTGGCACACACACGGGCGGATTGTCCGCCGAAATGCAAGTCCGACGGACAGTATTACGGAAATTCCGAAATACTTAGGCCGCGTACACACGGGCGGACTGTCTGTCCAACTTAGTCCGCTGAAACGTGTTTCAGCGGACAATCCGCTCGTGTGTGGGCTTCAGCTGACTTTTTCAGCAGACAGTCTGGCGGACTAAGTCTTTCGGAATTTCCGTAATACAGTCCGTCCAAACTTGGTTTCAGCAGACAGTCCGCTCGTGAGTAGGCAAGTTGGACGGACTAAGTATGGCGCATGCTCAGAAAGGATTTACACGGCCGAAGGTTGCATTGCAGTGTATTGGACGTCGTATTTCTAGTCCCGTCGTACGTGTTGTACACGTCATCGCGCAAGCTTTCAGCGGACTGTCTGTTCATCGTGTGTGGTCAAGTCCGTTCATTCAAAAGTAGGACGGACTGTCTGTCGGATTGTCTGACGAACTTAGTTGGCCAGACAATCCGCCCGTGTGTACGCGGCCTTAGTCAGCCAGACTGCACGCTGAAAAAGTCTGCTGAAGCCCACACACGAGCGGACTGTCCGCTGAAATGTGTTTCGGCGGACTAAGTAGGCCAGACAGTCCGCCCGTGTGTACGCGGCTTAAGGAGGGAAAGCCGGTGAACTGGAGACAGGGAAATAGGTGGCCAAGGCTCATTGATGCACATAGCGAGGGGAAGCTGGCCAACGTAGTCGGATCCATCAGAAGAGCTACTGCAGCTCAGATTGCTGAAAAGGTTAATGCTGGTTCCATAAAACCAAAACTGCCTGCAGCTCAAGAGCCATTGAAGGACCCTACACCTGAAGATGGCATCAGATGAGCCCTGAACATTCACCTAGTCGAGCTTAGAAAGCTCAAAGCCCAGGCAATACTGGGAAATTACCCTTGCAATCCTGGGAAATCTGCTAGAGGCTGAAAAGATCAAGATGCACACACACAGAATAGTAGAGCACACAATGGTAAAAAATTTAACTTGAACTTATGAGACCATACGTTTGGGTGATGGTCTGCCTTTTTTTTTTATAAACTGCTTCAGCCCCGGAAGATTTTACCCCCTTCCTGACCAGAGCACTTTTTGCGATTCGGCCCTGTGTCACTTTAACTGACAATCGTGCGGTTGTGAGAGGTTGCACCCTAACAAAATTCATGTCCTTTTTCCTCCCACAAATAGAGCTTTCTTTTGGTGGTGTTTGATCACCTCTGCAGCTTTTATTTTTTCGCTATAAAGAGAAAAAAAGCATCAATTTTGAAAAATAAATATCCTCTAAAAATACGTAAAAAAAAACAGTTTAGGCCGATATGTATGGGGAAATCGCAATAAGCATATTGATTGGTTTGCACAAAAGTTAGTGTCTGCAAAAAATAGGGGATAGTTTTATGGCATTTTTATTATTACAATTTTTTTTCATTAGTAATGGTGGCGATCTGTGATTTTTATCGTGACTATGACATTATGGCAGACAACACTATTTGGGACCATTGTCATTTATACACCGATCAGTGCTATAAAAATGCACCGATTACTGTATAAATGACACTAGCAGGGAAGGGGTTAAACACGAGGGGACTATGAAGTGCATCCTAGGGAGTGATTCTAACTGTGGGGGGGAGGCTTCAACTCACATGACAGCGATCACTGCTCTCAATGACAGGGAGCAGTGAACTGCCATGTCACAAGGCAGAATGGTGAAATGCCTCGTTTACATAGGCACTTCCCTGTTCTGCAGCTCCGTAACACGATCGCTGGGAGACTGGCGGACAGAGTCTGCTGGTCCCACAGTCACAATGTACATGTTGGCGCGTGCGCCCGCTAGCCCCGCCAATTAAAGGAAACATACAGATACACCTATTTGCCCACTGCTGCTATTGTGCAGACGTATATCGGCGTGCAACGTTTGGGAAGAGGTTAAGCCGATCTCCAGTGGCGGAAGCTCTGCAGAGGATTCAACCGACAAACGCCTGTGAAATTAATGGGGAGTGACGTCACCCAGGTGCCGTTGTCAGATGTGTCCTTTGCACCCGCCTCCACAGCGAAGCCATGGCTGACAGCTCAGCGTGGGGTCGGGTTGGCTTCAGAAAAGGTAGGTATACGCATTTCTTCTTTACAGGGCTAGATAGTGGATGTCTGTAGATACAGCAATTTTAATGTTAGGGTGGACTTCTACTTTAAGACAGTAGATCCATGCAATCTGGAAGAGACGACAGTGCATCTGCTAGGAATCTTATCAAGTCGGAGTACCACATCCATCTGAGACAAACTGGGTCAATGAGAAATACCAGAAAACCTGTGATGCAAACAGAAGTTACAGGGAATAAAAGACCTAGCTTAGAATCTACTGACCTCAAAGCCATCAGAGCATCCAGTGATTTGGATGGATGGAAGATCCATGTACCTAAAGCCAAACCTGTCTCCAGTTTGTCGTAGAACATGGAGGCTAAGGAAGGTTTCCTCAGTGGTCCTGGAACACCTTCGGGTGTGTGCATCACTCTTGCAAGTTCTCATGCCAATGCCCAAAGGAAGTCTGCTTACCAATTGTGCACACATAGGTTGCACAAAGCAAGCCTGGCTGGATAAAAGTACTGCCCAGGACAGGATTTCCCTTTCCTGCTGTGGTGTGAACTTTTTGTTGGTCTGTGATGACCAATGTAAACTTCTGTGGCACTGTTACAGAGAATCTAAAACGAAAGCCCTTCCAGCAGAATGGTCCAAATACAGAGACAGGCATACAGCCTGAAGCTCCAGGATGTTGGTTGGGAGACCAGGCTCCTCTGAACATGAAGACCCCTGCACCAACAGGGTGCCCAGGAATCATCCCAAGCTCAACTGGTTGACATCTGTCACAAGGATTTTCCAGAAGATGGAAGGGAAGGCCTTCTGATTCCAGAGCAGGATTCCTAAATTAACAGGCTAGAGACAACCTGGTCTTTGCTACCAAAAGAATTGATCTGTTCAAGAAATTTTTTTTATTTGTCCCACATTAAAACGTTGCACTGTAGAGATCTGGATTAAAAATAAGCTAACTGGACTGCCCCAAAAAGGAGATTACTATCAGGCGGTAATCAGAGTATCTCTGAATGGGGATATCACGAGTGAGACATGGGACCACAACTGTCTTGGTAAATTCCCGAAGCGGAGAAGAAACCCCGAACAGCAGTGCAAAAACTGGTAGTGAAGGGATCCTGCAACCAGTGTTAAATTTCATCAATGTTTATCAGCGGCATTTTTACAGTGAAAAATCAAAAACAAACAAAAACAAAAAGTACAGCACATTTTCGCTGACAAAAATCAAACGAAAATATGAGGCAGTGACCTTTACTCTTATGAACCAACTTTTGGTTTTTAATGGCGCACCGTCTGCTTCCACAATCAAGAGTGTTCGACTGCACCGTGATGACGGCTAAAGACCAGAGAGAGCAGCACCGTGCATTACAGGCCAGCCAGGTCTCCCAAGTCCTGGAGAGACAGTCTGTCCCATTTCCAACTTACGAGATGACCAAGCCGCAACAGAAAGCAGACTGAGTGTAAAGTAACGGCTGTGTAGCACATTACAATTACAGCAGGCCTTAGGCCTCCCCTCAGACCACCTCCAGAGCACTCTGGGTGCACATTACAGGCCGAATCTGACCACTGGCAGTGGCATCCAGGGCAGTGTGGATTACAAGCCATCCCTCAGACCACCATCCAGCACTGTGCAGCATTATAGGCCTCCTCTGGCCACTGGCAGTGGCATCCAGGGCACTATGCATTACAGGCCATCCCTCAGACCTGTCTGAGACCACCGTCCAGAGCACTCTGCAGCCGTACAGGCCTCCTCAGACCACCATTCAGAGCTCTGCGCAGCATTACAGGCCTCTCCTCAGACTACAGTCTAGAGCACTCAGCGCTGTCCGCAGGATTACAGGCTTCCTTACTGTCCTCAGACCACCCAGAGCTGTGGTGTTAAGGACAACAAGACCCTTTGCAAACCATGTTACATGAAATTACAACAAACTTAAAGTGTTAAGTTAAGTTTGCGGACATTCTGGACTCATCCCGAAACTCGTAAAAAAATAAAAATAAAATATTTTAGTCGACTAAACGTACTGGAGATTTAGTCGCTTAAATATGACTAAAACAAATTGCAGAAGGAAAATAAATAAAAAAACCTAGACTAGACCTAAAATGCCATTTTAGTCCTAAGACTAAGATCCCTCTCACGCTAAGGCCGTTTTCAGGCATTTTTTGCTAAAAATAGCGCCTGTAAAGCACCTGAAAAATGGTCTCATGCCTCACCAGCGTGAAAGCGAGTGCTTTCCCACCGGGGAGGCATGAGACCGTTTTTCAGGTGCTATTTTTAGCAAAAAATGCCTGAAAACTGCCTTAGCGTGAGAGGGATCTTAGTAGTGCACTTGCGGGATAGAAAAAATAAAAAATAAAGTCCTCCAAGTAGCATCTTTGGGGCAGTCTAGAAGCTGCACGATTCTGGCTAAAACGAGAATCATTTTTTTTTGCTTAGACGATAGATCACGATTCCGTTGGCGTAAATCCTCTCTTTCACATTAAAAGAAGAAAAAAAAAAAGCTAGCCAACTTTTTTTTTTTAGGGGTGCACGAATGGGTTTTTTGGTGCCGATACCGAAAATGAAAAATACACTAGGCCGAAAACTGAAACAGCACCGATACTGAAAGTGACTTAAAAAAAAAAAAATAATAAAAAAAAAAAAAAAAATTTATCCAGGATATGGTCAAAAGAAAAAGAAAAAACTAGGGATGCACCGAAATTTCGGCCATTGAAACAGTTTGCCCAAAAATGGTCTTTTCGGCAATGTGCCGTAAAAACAAAAAAAAACCCATGGCCGAAAATGGGGCGGCGCCAGGACAGATCACCCGTCCAATACTAGGATGGGTGGTTTATCAAAGTTCCCCAGACAAGGAGGAGGGTCTGTAGGTGACGCTGTGATGTTCCCATCGCTGTAATAAAACAGACGGCGGCTCTCCTCTCTTCTACGATATAGGAAGCCCACCGTTCCGTCCAGGTGCTGCTCCATTTTCGGCCGTTTGTTTATTTATTTTTTTTCGGCAAATTGGCGAAAAGGCAATTTTTCGGCCGAAATTTCAGTGCATCCCTGGACTCTTTGTAGGAAAACAATGTACAGGTTAGAAAAAGAAAACCTACTAACCATGCTGCCACAGGACTGGTCCAGTAGGTACAGAAGAACCTAAGGGCTCCGTGGAAAACTGATAATTTGTGCACTGACATAAGGCGCATGGAAATGAGCCATCCTCAGTTTGTAGCTTGCCGATAATATTTCCTGAGACCATGCATGGAAAATGCAAGTTGTACAAAGCAACCGCAAAAGTTAAAAGAATGTTCCCCCACTCTGGAAAAGGGGTATGCACTATTTGTACAGGAAGGCTGGTCTATGGCCTCATCAGAGAGAATGTGCAGGCTGTACAGTCAGTACCTCAACCTCAGCATCTAGAATCAATCTCTCAAAGACCATATGGAACACTACAAGAATATTTCAGTACAGCACCTCAACCAAGGTGCCTAAACGCACACAAAAAAAAAAAAATAAAAAAATTGTGTGTGTGTGCGCGTTAGGCACCTTGGTTGAGGTGCTGTACTGAAATATTCTTGTAGTGTTTTGTTCCATATGGTCTTTGAGAGAAAAAAAAAAAAAAAATGATATATATATATATAATTTATTATTACACACACTGACAGAAGAACTATTTGACAGCAAACACTGGGAAGATTTTAGCAGATTGACACAACTGATATTAAAAGGTTACAAGCTTGTGCCCACGTGTAGTATAAATCGGGGGTCAACAGTGGAGGGATCCTCTAAAAGGAGATTTGAGCAGCTTGCATAATGCCATGTCTCCAAATTTTGTAAGGAAGTAACTTAATAAAAAAAGGAAAGGCTTTGTGACATGCTCAAGGACAAAAAGAAGGGCAAAGACAGAAAGCATAGCAAGAGCCGTCAATTCCACAAATTCACGGGTAGCGTTGACCACAGCAATAAAGCAAAATAAATAAATCTGGGTTGGGCCACTAGAACAAAATTGGTCTGAAATATTTTGTGAAGGGAGGGCATGGACGTCATATCTAATATTCGATTAGCAGACAGATCTTTATCAAACAAAGACCAATGTCTGCATTGCATTTAGCAGAGAAGGAAAAAAAAAACAAAAAAACAAAAAAAAAACACAACACCCTAGAAGTTGGTGGTTCAGACCATAATAAAACCACACTGAACAGAAAGCCAAGTGGAACCAAGTCCTGTGGTTCGCTTACATACATACAGCAACCCCATTTCTGTTTGACAGAGATAGAAATGAAGGCCAAACAAAATCTAAGCTAGGGGTTACAACTCAAAACTGAATCCCTCAATTGCCTATATGTACTGGCCTTGGCCAGCACAATTTGCTCAAAAAAAATAAACACTTGGTGGCCACAGAGAAACACTGGAAAGGAAGAACGGTTATGAAAACACGGCATCTGCGCAAGGATAGGTGCCAATGCTTAGGAACATATTTTCCCCCCCCCCAAAGCAGAGGCTCTAGAGAATAAATTGGTGGGTGTTGCGATGGCAAAAGTGCCCAAGTACAATCTGGATGTGGTCTGCTACTCAACCTGCATTAGTAGGCAATTCTGCAGCTTCTCCATCCAAAACAATAGCAATCTCATTGTTTAAATGCATGTGTTCGCTTCTAGTTTAGCACTGCATCAAAGCTCAGAAAAAAAAAAAAAAAAAAAAAGGAAAACATTTTAGCTCCCCACGGAATAGCCAGCTAGGTACAGCTGCTTCTGTAGCAAATAAACATACATACATACATAGCCTCAGACTTAGGGGAAACCTCAACTAATCATAAGCATGTTAGGTAGCCACAATGGTGAGTTGCAGAGACAGGGGCAGAAAAACCGCTTACAGCTTCAGCTCTGGACCATTAATGCTATAGGAACTCCCTAGACATGACCTGAGTAGAGTCCTGTTTGTACCAGTAGCTGTAGATGACTGGTGAAATTTCCAGAACTGCATGGCTATCACAGGGGGACCGCCAGTATTAACTTTGAAAAACCTGCACTGGTTGGCTGACTGGAGAGACTTGCACGATATTGTTATTTGGCATGAATTACCAGCAGCCGTTGATAAGTAGAAAAATCTCCCAAACAGAGAACTGCAGAAGTGAAGAAAACTTGCTTACTCTGAAGACAAAACAATTGGTTGCATGCCGTGCCGCTTGTGGGCAGGGTTATGCTGTGCTGTCTGTTTTTTGTTGCCAGTGTGGCAATGACAGTTAGGGCTGAAACAACTAAATCAATTAATCGGCCAGTAATATAATGGGGGGAAAAAATAAAAAGAAGCCCTTTATAGTACAAAAAGCAATTACTGTAAATATTACTTTCACAGTTCTACAGAAAAAAAAAAAAAAAAAACCACACACACACACACACACACACCTTACAGTAGTGATTTTTTTTGTACTATAAAAAAAAAAAAAAAAAAAAAAAAGACTAATTTTTTTTTTTTTAACCCCATGAATGTTACTATACGTCCTAAACCTGGTTCACATCTATAATTTTTTTTTCAGCCGCTGCATATTTGGAAAGCGTCAGGGGCTTTTTTTTTTTTTTTTTTTTTAAACGTAAAACAGTTTTAGTTCAATGGAGAAGCTGAAGAAACTATGCAATACACTTTTTGCAGGAATTTGCATTTTTTTAATCTGCCCAACAATAAATTAGCCAAAAAAAAAAAAAAAAATGTAAAAAATTCCAAAAATGCAAAAATCGCAGCAAAATCACATGCGCAAAAATCAAAAACGCACTGCATAGGTTTGACCCGAGCCTTATGCTGGCGACAAGGGTCGATTTTAAGATGAAAAATCTTTGTACATTCGCTGAAAGAATGTGGTTTGAAATTTTCATTTGTTTTTAAACTAAATGTAACTTCTGAACGAAAACCGCATACACTGTCTAAAAATTCCTTTGACCAAAAAGTTTTCTATTTCCAAATTTTCCTGTCACTGTGGCTGAAAATGAACATTGATTTGACCCCACTAACGATTAGAAAACCGAACAGTCTTAAAATTACATATTTTTTTGAAGGAAGACATTTTTTTTTTTTTTAATAAAAAAAAATTTGATCTCTGAGTCTTATGATATTTACCAGATTCACCCTTTAGTAGTATATACAGTATATCTCTACGGTCTGTTATTCTTAGAGTGGATTAGATATTGTGCTCCCTAACCATATTAGTTGGTTATTTATATTTACCACTGCATAGAGATATTAAAGTATAAAATTGCCTTTTTTTATTTTTTATTTTTTTAAACTTTACATATTAACTAGTATACCGCAAAAAGCGCAAGACTGGCTGTGCCCCTCAGACTGAACAGATGTTTGCCCAATGTTATTTATGACTGCATATACAATATGTGTTAAAAAAAACAAAAACACTTAACCCTGCAGATAGGGATGCTCCAATACCATTTTTTTTTTTGAAAATTGACTACAAGTACCGATACTTTTTGTTTAGTACTCGCCGATACCAACTACCGATACCTACCACAACTGATTTTATTTTATCTTCAGCTGTCAGCAATGGTACAAAGCATTGAAAAGTTATTTACATATGAAATAAAAAAAAATTATTTTCTTTAGTGCTTTTTAAATTTGAAAATATGTTAATATATAAGTGTAAAAATATTCACTAACAAAGCAAAAACAAAAAAAAAAAAAAGTTTTAATTGTTTATCGTTTATAAAATAGATGTGAACAAAAAGAAAAGAAAAAAAAAAGCAGGAAAATAATATTCAAAATTGGAGGAGAATAGGGAGTTAAGGCTGATTAGAGTAAATTAAGGGTTATTACGGGGTTAAACAGAGGAACATGTGTTCATCGCTGATCTGCAGATGAAGAAACAGAAATATACATAAAGAAACAATGTTTCTTTTTATTTTAGGGTTTCAGGGCTGAGCAATGTTGTTAATAAACATTGTGGCTTTTTTTTTTTTGACAGCTCCAATTACCGGACTTCTTTAACACTGGGGAGACCCACTGACAGCTCAAAGAGCAGCCTGAAAGTATCAGTTTCAGGCATCGGTGCATTTACACGAGTACCGATACTTGTGCAAGTACTTGGTATCGGAACCGATACTAGTTTTTCAGGCGACCAAGACACTGCTCACCAGTTGCCCAAAATGCAACCTCATGGCATGGTATCCATCATGACAGAGGGTACTGATCTTTAGCAAACGTATTTCCTCTCCACGTATATTATTCAATAAAAAATAAAATAAAAAATAAATAAATAAACACACAACACACAGCATAAGAAAAGAAAGGTAGTAGTTTCAATGAAATCTGCAGTAAAGAAAAATTTGAGGGGCCTCCTAAAAGTTTCTGCATTTAATATATATTTTTTTATATTTAAATGTGTGCAGAAATTTCACCTTCATCATCAGGTGTAACTAGGGAGAAGATAGTGGACAGTGGGGGGGAAAAAAATAAATAAAATAATTTCCCTTAAATAGCCTGAGCAAAAAAAAAAAAAATAAATAAAAAAAAAAAAAAAAAAAAAAGGAGGGAAGCTCCCCCACTTGGCCAACCTGGAAAGTACTAATGCCGCCCATGTCCATCCCTTTATGACTACACTGTACTCATCTTCTGATGGCTACTTCCAGCAGGATAATGCACCATGTCACAAAGCTCAAATCATCTCACCACTGGTTTCCTGAACATGACAATGAATTCATTGTTCTCCAATGACCTCCACTGTGTCACCAGATCTCAATCTAATTGAGCACCTTTGGGAAGTGGTGGAATGGAAGATTTGCATCATGGATTCTTTACTTCCAGGTTTCCTTACCAGGAATGGCGGCGTCTGGGGCGCCAACATTGCGGGCTCCCTGTCCATACATTAAAAGTCAGCAGCTGCACTATTTGTGGGGGGGAGGGCGGCACGCTCACTTAAAGCAGAGGCCCACCCTAAAGTGGAGCTTCCGCTCATTGGAACCCCCCCCCTCCGGCACCACAATTGGCACCTTTCAGGGGGGAGGGGGGGGGGGGTGCAGGTACCTGTACAGTACAGGTATCTGCACCCACTTCCGGCGTAGATTCTGCAGAAGCTACGTCCCTTTCCGAAGGTCCCCCACTGCCTGCTGGGAAACACACGGATCCCAGAGACAGTGGGGACCATCCTTATTGCGCAGCGCAACTCGCGCATGCGCAGTAGGGAACCGGGAAATGAAGCCGCAAGGCTCCATTTCCTGATTTCCCATACCCAAGATGGCGGCTGCAGCACCCGAGAGACGATCAAGAGATCGGCTTCGAGTGCCAACATCGCGGGCGTGCTGGGCGGGTAAGTGTCATTATTTTAAAAGTCAGCAGCTGCAGTATTTGTAGCTGCTGGCTTTAAAAAAACAAAAAAACAAAAAAAGGCGGACTCCCGCTTTAAACTTATGTTAAACAAAGAACTGCAGTCTGCTCACATAAATTGTAATAAAAACATATTTGCCATTCTGAAGCTTCTCTCCAACCACTTTGCATATTTTTTTTAAATATACAGTGATTCTGTACTTGCCAAATATGCTGCACAAAACTCCCTCCACCGAGTCTGGTTGCAACCATTTTAACTGGGCAGCTGAAGCTGCTGCCTGTTCACTTGCTGGATTTATACAGACACAGACTCACACCTCTAGCTCTGCAGCCCTCATTGGCCCTCTTATGAATCAAACAGGAAGTGGGCTGTATAAAAAAGGTATTAACTGGCAGGAAAAAAAAAAAAAAAAGTTTCACTATCCAAAGTTAAAACAGCAAGGGCAGAAGATTTAATAGATGGAAAGTTGAAAAAAAAAAAAAAAAAAAAAAGACTGAAGATCCGCTTTAAAATAGGAGTCAGCACACACCTGCCATCATTTACAGTGCCTACAGCAAAAGCCATTGTCTACAGAATGTTTCCAAAGCATCAGAGGGATCTTATTGTTAAAAAGCTATCAATCTGGAGAAGGGTACAAAAGAATCTCCAATGCATTAGATATACCATGGCACATAGTTAAGACAATATGGCACAACAGTAACATTACCAATAACTGGATGTGCCACCAAAATTGATGTAAAGATGAAAAGAAAACTGGTCAGGGAGGCTGCCAAGAGGCCTACAGCAACAATAAAGGAGCTGCAGGAATATCTGGCAAGTACTGGCTGTGTGGTACATGTGACAACAATCTCCCGTATTCTTCACGTTTGGGCTATGGGGTAGAGTGGCAAGACTAAAGTGTTTTCTTATGAAGAAAAACATCCAAGCCCGGCTAAATTTTGCAAAAACACATCTGAAGTCTCACAGAGGCATGTGGGATAATGTGTTATGGTCTGCTAACAAAGTTTGAACTTTTTGGCCATAATTCCAAAAGACAAGCTTGGTGCAATAACAAAACACTGCACATCACCAAAAGAACACCATACCCACAGTGAAGCATGGTGGTGGCAGAATCATGCTTCAGGGCCGTTTTCCTTCATCTGGAACAGGGGCCTTAGTCAAGGTAGAGGCATGATTATGAACAGTTCCAAATACCAGTCAATATTGGCATAAAACCTTCAGGCTTCTGCTAGAAAGCTAAACAAGAGAAACTTCATCTTTCAGCATGACAACGACCCAAAGCATACATCAAAACCAACAAAAAGTAATGACTTCACCAGAAGAATAAAGTTTAGGGTGATCTGAAGAGGGCCGTGCACAGGATTTGCCCTCACAATCTGACAGATTTGGAGAGTTTTTGAAGAGTGGGCAAATATTGCCAAGTCATGATGTGCCATGCTGATCGACTCATACCCAAAAAGACAGCGCTATAATAAAATCAAAACAGGTGCTACAAAGTATTAGTTTAAGTGTGCGCACACAAAAAATAAATATATATATATATATATATATATATATATATATATATATATATATATATATATATATATAGTTTTTTTTATTTCTCTCTACCTAAAATGATTTCAGTTTGTTGTTCAATTGAGTTGTACAGTTTATAGGTCACATAAAAAAAAAAAAAAAAAAAAAAGTGGAAAAAGACCTGAAATTAGTTGCCCATGTCTAAATCTGCATCACAGAAACCTGACATGTTAACAGGGGTGTATAGACTTTATAGCCACTGTAATATCTCAATCTATATTAGCGACAACCAGACAGAAATAAAATGGTCTCTCTAATCTTCAAAGTCTCTACAACAGGTTTCAAATGTATTTGAGGCGCCCGAGTTCCTGGGCAGCCAGTTTTTGGTCTGTGTGCCATGTACAATTGGCATCATCAAGAAAAATAGAATATAAAAAAAAACAAAAAACACAACACTATTTGCAATGTTTTGTCATGTGGGTACTTTGTAATAGATATTCAAATACAAAATTGGTGTTTAATACTCACTAGGCACTAAACAATGTTTGTGAAGTATAAAAAGGCAGATAGTTGGATTATTCCAGTGATAATGGTTTTAGTATATTTTTCAGGTATTATGCTGAAAACGTTTATGCCATTTCTTCCCCCCCCCACCAGCACTGCTACCCTACTATCCTGACAGGTGAGTCTGTAGAAAAGGTAGGTGCAACAAGCTCAGCTGTCACTTAGGAAGATATAATGTAGGCTTGAAATTATTCCAAAGCAATATCAAATTGAATAAAAATGTATACAATGACCAAGTTTTTGTTTTACAAGTTGTGTTTATTTTCAGTTCTTTTTAAAACCTGCATCACTAAAGTAGTGTTGCAAGCTAGATTTCTGGCATTAAAAAAATAAATAAATAAATAAATAAATAAAAAAATTGTAGGAATGAACATTTTTAAAAATTGAGCACCAGAGCAAAATGGTAAGACGTATGTTCTTGAAAACCTGCTTCCATGGCTAGGATTTCTAGTAACGACTACAAAGGCCATGATCACTGAGGATATACTACTTCAACAATATTGAACACAAAAAAAAAAAAAAAAAAAAAAGACACAGGCTAATAGGTTCAATTATAAAAAAAGGGCTTATTCACAAGTGCAAATTGTGTATTTTGTGCATTAAAGATTCTGTGTAAAAATATGTGCCCAAAATACTTGGGTTTATATGCGAACGAGTAAAATTTGCAGCTCTGCGCATTCAAAAATCCCACTTTTTTGTGCACGACTTAACGCAGTGCACATTTCTACGTAGACGCAGCTGCATGTATATGCTCAATTACTATAGTGCTACAATTCGATGTGTACAAAACCATTTTGTACACATCTAAGAGTTTTTTTCTGCCAGAGTGAATGAACCCCAATTGAACAATTTTCATACATTGCACTCCAAACTTTGGAAACCAGAGAACACAAATTTACTTTGCATGATTAGGGATCCATAATAGAAGGATCTACGTAAATATAGGTAAATATTTTTATTTATTTATTTTTTTAAACCAGACATGCACATCTGCTTTAAAAACAGGCAATTTAACCACTTCAGCACTTGAAGATTTAGCTGCTGAATGACCAGGCCATTTTTTGTGATACAGCACTGTCACTTTAACCACTTCCCATCCAGGCCAATTTTGACATTTCTCTCCTATGTGTAAAATGAATCTTCTTTTGTTAGAAAATTACATAGAACCCCCAAACATATAGGTGTTTTTTTTTTTTAGCAAAGACCCTAGAGAATACAATGGCAGTCGTTACAACTTTTTATCTCACACGGTATTTGTGCAGCAATTTATAGAACACTTTTTTTGGGAAAAAAACTGTTTCATACTTTAATAATAAAAAAATAAAAAAAAAACATTAAAGTTAGCCCAATTTTATTTGCATAATGTGAAAGATGAAGTTACGCAGAGTAAATAGATAACCAACATGTCATGCTTCAAAACTGCACACGCTCGTGGAATGGCACCAAACTTCAGTACTTAAAAATCCCCATAGGCGATGCTTTAAACATTTTTTACTGGTTATGCGTTTTGAGTTAGAGGAGGTCTAGGGCTAGAATAATTTCTCTCACTTTAACATTCGCGTTGATACCTCACATGTGTGGTTTAAAACACAGTTTTCATATGTGGGCTAGACTTGTGTATGCGGTTGCTTCTGCATGTGAGCACACGGGGACATGTGGGCTTTAAATTTACATTTTGTTTTTATTGTTAGACTTTTATTTATTTTATTTTTTTAGTTTGACACTTTGATCAAAAAAATAAATAAATAATTTTTTTTTTTTACTTTTATTCCTATTACAAGGAATGTAAACATCCCTTGTAATAGGAATATGGCATCATCTCACCTCTAGGCTGGAAGCCTGAAAAAAAATGATCTTGGATTCTCAGATGAGGCGGCACCATTCGTTTGAATGCAGAGGCCAGGCGTGACGCCATAACATTGCGCACAGCTTCCGAATGATCAGAAATCTCTATGACCACCATCTGGGGCCGGCGGATCCGTTCTCCGACTCACCGAGGGAAGCAGTGAGTCGGAAAAAGCACCAGAGGGCGGCGTCCCCTCCCGCCGCCCGTAAGAGCGATCAAGCGGCGGAACAGCCGCTATGATATATCCTATGGTGTAGGGAATCGCTGGCTCAAATCTGATGCCTGTAGCTGCAAGCATCATTGAGATATACCCCCCCAAAGTCAAGGATGTCTCTTGGGCGGGAAATGGTTAATCGTGTGGTCGTGCAGGGCTGCACCCAAACAAAACTGACGTCCTTCCCCCCCCCCCCCCCCCACAAATCAAGCTCTCTTTTGGTGGTATTTGATCATCTCTACTCTTTTTTTATTTTTTTTTAATAGTGCAAAAAATAAAAAACGCACACACAAAAAATCTATTTTGTACTTTTTGCTATAATAAATAACACCCCCCCCCTCCTTTAAAAAAAAAAAAAAAAAAAAAAAAAAAGCTAATTTCTCAGTTTAGGTCGATATGTATTCTACATTATTTTATTTTTTTAATTACCAAAAATAAGTAGTAGTGTCTACAAAATAGGGGATTTGTAGCATTTTTATTTTGTACTAGTAATGGTGGCGATCTGTGATTTTTTTTTTTAAATCGGGACTGCGACATTATTGCGGACACATCTTTCGACGATTAACAATTATACAGCAATCAGTCCTATAAAAAACGCACCGATTATGGTATAAATGTCACTGGCAGGGAAGGGGTTAACACTAGGGGGAGATCAAGGGGTTAACTATTACCTGTGTGTTCTAACTGTAGGGGGAGGGGACTGACTAGAGGATGACAGATCGTGGTTCCTAGCTATTAGGAACTCACAATCTGTTCTGTGAGGAGAGATGGAATGGGGATTTGTGCGTTTACACACACATCCCTGTTCTGCCTCTAGTGCACGTGACCATCGACCACGAGCATCGGCAACTCTGCAGGGCAGCGGGCACGCACCTGCTATCCTGTTTAAAGGGGCCAACGTATAGCTACGATGGCTCACGGGATCGTGCCAACCTGCAGCAGTATAATGATGGCGGATGGTCAGCAAGCAGTTAAACCACTTGACCAACGGAAGATTTGACCCCCTTCATGACCAGACCACTTTTTGCGATACAGTAGTGCGCTACTTTGACAATTGTGCGGTCATGCCACGAAGTACCCCCAAATACAATTTATGTCCCACAAATAGTGGGTTTCTTTTGGTGGTATTTGATCACCACTGCATTTATTTTTTGCACTATAAAACAAGACAAATTTTTTTTTTTTTTCTTAAAAGCCAAAAACGCCCCAATAAAGCGTATATTGATGGGTTTAAGCGAAAGCTATAGCACCTACAAACTATGGGATATCAAATATATAAAGGTGCATACAAACTAATTCTAAAATTTCAATTAACTAAGGTGTAGAATTTGGGCAATTTGAGCGCTGTGATGATACACTAGGTAAAGGGATTGTGGTTTGTGTATCTTTAGAAATATATAAACTATGGGATATATTTATGGAATTTTTTTTTTTTTTAATTTATACCAGTAATGGGGATCAGCAACTTATAGTAGCACTGTGATATTGCAGTGGACAATGGGACACTGACACTTTGTGGGAACAGGTGACAATAATACTGATCAGTGCTAAAAATATGCACTAACTGTATTAATGACACTGGCAAGAAATGGGTTACACATTTAGGGCGATCAAATGGTTAACTATGTGCCAAGCCAGTGTTCTGTATGTGCTACTTTTACTAGGGGAAGATATGGATTTCTAGTCCCTGATTTGCAGGAACACAGTACCCATTTCTTCACCGTGTGACTGGCGATTTGCCTTGTATACATTAGGCAGATGACCGTTTTGTGTTTACTTGCGATCAGCAGGTGTCGGAGCACACGGAGTGCCCGTCACCCGTCGTGAACAATCACAGAGGCGATACACACAACAGGCAAAAATGGAGAATCGCATACATGCACGTGATTCTGCACACAGCTGCTGCCCTGTGGCAGTAAGACTACTACAGGGTGGTCGGCAAGTGGTTATTGCAGGGCCAGCTGCATAATATCAACACAGAACCATAGCATTCATCAAAAATTGGGCATTTCTTCAGGTTGAGTTTTTTTGTGCGTTTTGTTGCAATCATTTCATGCCATACACTATCCAAACGTTGCAAGACTGCATTATATGTACAGTAATGCTTGGGGGAGGGAGATTGTTTGTTTCAGAAAAGAAGGTGAAGATACAACTGTAAAGCATCTCAGGGGCAGGTTACATTCGCCAACTGCAGAATCCAATTAGCTAATGAAGCCAAAAAATTGTCCAGTTTTGGGAAGATTTGGCAAACTTAGTTTCAATGTCAACAAATCGCTTACGACAGAAACAAATGGAAACATTAAGTCAAAATAAACCTCAATGGCATGAGGAATTTTATCAGTACAAACAATTCGTTAGCCAACAAAGCAGTTATAACCCAAAAGGTGGCCACACACATAATTGATATAATTCAATATGAATAGAGCATGTGGATGATACTAAAATGTTGAAATTGAATAAGAATCGTAAACCACAAACCCTACATTTGATTTAGTGAACTTGGGATAGATTTCAGTGCTGACAAGTCAATGGGCATTTAATAAATCGCTTCTGATTGATCAAATAAAAATTCACGTGCATCAGCAACCAATTGCATGACATATCTAGGTCCCTTTTTCAAAAGATGGTTTCAGATAGATCGTATTTTTAAATAGATACCGTATGTATTTAATAGATACAGTATGTGTTGCATTACATGATAGCTTATACTTATGATCAATTGTTTGTTGCAACCGCTCACATGTGACTCTAATTGCTTTGAGTAAGGCTACCTTTAAGATCTTATCAACTTTTCATAAAATATTTGCTAAATAAATAATAATATAATACCAGTCTCAACCCTAACAGACACACAATTGCTTCAATTCAACCTACTAAAGTAATGCATTTAGAGAAGAAAAAAAAAAAAAAAAAAAAAAAAAAAAAAAGGGGGGGGGGCACACCCTGGACTACCAAAGTTTATGAAAATCCCATGCAGACTTAAAAGCACTTCCCAATAAAGAATTGCTGATTCATTAATGAACGTTACTTCCACATCCTTTGTAAAATTTATGAAAGATAGATATATATATATATTTTTTTAATTAAACAGGTGACAAGAATTTAGAATTAAAAAGGTGCAGTGATCTAACTACCTCGACTCAATCTAAACAGAAAATGATTCAACCACTGCCTTCGTTTCAAAATTGAAATAGTTTTTAAATAGATCGACTCCTCAAAATCAATGCAGAGCGTTTTATAGATTTTTTTTTTTGGGTCAAAAAAAAAAAAAAAAAAAAAATATGTAAATTTTTTTATATATATATATATATATATATATATATATATATATATATATATATATATATATATATATATATATATATATATATATATATATTACACACACACACATACACATACATACATACACACACATATATATATACACACACACACACACTTTTATTGTCATTGTCCATCCTCTCTTAAGAGTTAATACACAATCACAATAGTAAATACATTTTCATATGAAATGCTGCGATCAAGGACAAAAAAAAAAAAAAAAAGAAGGGGGAAATGAAGGGACAGAAGTGAATGGAAAATTGAAGGTAAAGGCAAGGGCAGCTTAGCTAAACACTCAAGCCACTTCCTGAATCCCTTAGGTTAACCTCATTCATCTGTGAGAGATGTGCAACTTTCATTAAAGCATTACCACAAATGAAGATGTAAACACCGCAAAACACTTCAGTTATGTATTTTCACAATTTCAGCTGAAGAAAATGATAATATTTACTTAATGAAAAGGACTTGTTTAAAAAGAAAATGCACGTAAGAATTTAAATTTGAAGATGTACCATATAACAAGGCTTTACTGGCTTAATTTTTTGTTGAAAAACAATTCTCAAAACGAGTTTCTCAGTATTTAACCAAATCTTTTATTGAACTAGAGGGAAGGCAAAATACTGACATTTAATACAGTATAAAAAAAGGCAATGTTGATTTCTTAAAAAAACAATGCACTCTAACAATCTAAG
The DNA here is from genome assembly GCF_037356315.1 of Lithobates pipiens. NCBI lineage: Eukaryota > Metazoa > Chordata > Amphibia > Anura > Ranidae > Lithobates > Lithobates pipiens. Next base: position 429,501,893 of record NW_027507758.1, read on the forward strand.
GGCCTTTGAAATCTTGGTCCTAGCCAGCAATATAGAGTTAAAGTGGTAGCCTACAAAAAGCCTAACTCACCATCCTGGTAAGACAAACAAGCAATCTAGCCATTATATGGGAGGGCGCCCTCATGGGCTTACAGTCTGCAAGCATCACAGCGTTTTTTTTTTTTTTTTTAATACTAATGCATGTACAATGAACATAATGAATTAAACACAACACATCTTAACAAATATGATGACGCGGTGGAATATAAAACACTTACATTGAAAATTTATTGCGGATTAAAGAAACCGTGAAAGTTACACTCGTACAAAGACCTAAAGCCAGAATAGATTGACCCCTGTGTAATTAACACCACACATATGCATAAGTAATGGGGTCAAATTCAGCTAGCATGTACTGGCCAGAGTGCTGATAAAAACATCATTAGAAGGGTGGCTGGACAGAGGCCATATTTGGTAGCTGGGCGTTGGCTGATGAACCAAGCTAGAAAGCACCAAGAAAAGGAGGGGAGATGCAATCAATGACGCAAACATGCAAAAAAGGCTCGAGGAGTGTCGGTCAGGGGTGGAGTTTGGAATGGTGGTGTTACAATAACAGCCAATGGCAAGCTGCAGATGGGAGAATTATAAATAAAACACACACAATGTGTATAAATAAATGCACAATTATGTCTTTCCTCAAATACTAAATTTACATTATTTTTAAAAATGATAAAAGTACAAGAAAATGCTTTCAATAAGCCAGGGGGAAAAAGCTAAATCTACAACTACCAAACCAAAACTAAAAGGCTACTAAAAATAAAAACCTATCAAAACTATACTTGAATACGTTACAACTCATCAATAGCCTTAAAGTATTTGTACTGATAAACTGCCATTGTTCAGAAATTAACTGCTTGTGTACAGTAAAGAACAGGTAACTAGGTCCAGGAATCAAGAACTGGATCTGTGCCATATCCAAATATTCCTTTTGTTTACTCTAAAAATAATGAAACTTGTGCAGATGCAGGAGCTTCAAGTTTATATTAACTTTGTATTAAAAAGGTTTATGACAAAAAAAAAAAAAAAAAAAGGGAAACCCTTTAACAGGAACTAATATCTTGCCATCTATAGGCAGAAGATAGCTAAACATAACAATGACATTTCACACTGTAGTAACATGCACCAAAGGATTCATGTTAGTTGAGACCATCTAGTAAACAAGTTAGAAAAATGCTAAACTATACTACCGCATAATAGTATTGCTAGACAGTCACAATTTATTGTTACAATAAAGGATAAGGGGTACAGAGGAAGAAAAACATTTTTTGCAAGATTGGCTTACTATGCAAGTTAAACTAAAAAACGACTTAAAATCCACAATTGAACTGCAATAAGATTATCAGTGTCATGGTCTGTTAAAATGCAGAACACTGCATGAAAACTAGCCAGAAAGTCTACATGCATTTCACCCTGTACGTTCTGTAAACTTCAGCTGAGGTGTACTTCACAATTACTTGAACACCACGTTTCATCAATAAAATAAGCTTGCTTATATAGTATTTCACAAGAAAGAGAACACCACAGTTTTAAAAGTACCACAAAAATAAAAATAAAAAAACACCTGAAACAAAATATTTAATATAGAAAAAAAAATTATTTTTTTGATATGATAGAGATAGATATAGAGAAAAAAAAAAAAGAACTTTCCAGAGAGCAGACAAATGATTTCCGGCAACCAGGACAGTATACCAGCAAGAGAAAAAAAAACAAAAAAAAAAAAAAAAGGGAAAATCTGTCACGGTCAAAAAAAGTTCTTGTATCAATACAATTTTTTCCAAAACGTTACAAACTTTCCAAAACAGGAATCTACAATTGTATCAATTAAGTTTTTTTCCCCTTCCTTTAGTCTTTAGATAAAATTAGGTCTTTCAAGTGGCCACCTCAATTTACCATGAGAACACCATATTTAAAATATCGTTTAATTGTATCTCTTCTACACTAGACAAACTTTTTTTTAACTAGAATACACATGCTTGGTCCACCTGGCCCAAATAAATGTGCAGGATTTTTTTTTTTTTGAGGTCTAAAATCAGAACGGTGAGCTGCTTTATTTAAAAGGTATACGTAGTATACAATTATACATATTTATTAAACTCCATAAAAGAAAGCACATGCCCTTCATGAGGATCCTTCAAACAAAAACTGATGCAAGAAAGCTGTTTTTGAAGACATTTATATGGCAACTGATGCAAGTCATACCGCATGCCATAAAAAGGTTTGTACCATTAATGCAATATGAAATAAATTACACACATGCATGAGATTACTGTTCAACATACTACTTATCACAATATTGCCTAACTAAACACACCCACATATAACTGTAGAATTTGTAAAGCATCCACTGAGTGAGGTGTGGCAAAAATCCATATACAAGACATAAAGAGGTAGCCCTCTCAAGACAAAAGTACTACAACACACTGAACTATCATAGATGGCCTGGCATACAAAGAGTTAATAAGCAAGACCCAAAACTTCACTGTAGGCAGTATTTCTTGGCAGAACAATTTCACCCTTTTAACAGCACACTATTCGGCACTGGAAGGCTACAACAGCAAACGATTTTGGAAAAGCAAAAGACACTTCCCACAATTAAAGTGAAAACTCATGAATTGCCCATTACTGCTTCTATCTCTTCACAGCAATATATAAATGGCTGCATAACAGCTCAAACCAGTCTACAAACACACACTTAAAAGTACTAAACAAGCTTACTTCTCAAATACCTTCTACAAGAATACACAACTTGATGCAGCCATGAGTCAAGAAATCCAACTATATACTATTTATATCTAACACAAAAAATAAAGTATAAAGATTAATAATACAAAAACAGCATTTAAGTCCTTCTGGGCCAGTAGCACATGAAAATATCCAAAGAGGTGATGTTGTGTTCTGCCACACTAAAGCAGCACAATAATATTGGGGTTCTCTATCTTACCACCCAATATTTACGTGCTGCTAAAGCAGAGCAGGTCAAACTATTGTCCTTGGTTGTCATTTCACTAGAACAGTATTCAGTATTGAGACAGATTCCATAAAATACTGAAGCAGCAAATAATGATTAGTATCTTTAATAAACTATGCAAATCATGATGTGCTGCTACAGCTTTTAAGGGTTTCACATTTGGTTAGAAAAATATATTTAAAAAAAAATATATAAAACTCCCCCCCCCCCCCCCCTTTTTATATTTTGTAAAAAGTAGAAGAGACTGTAAAACTAGTGCAAAGTTTATGAACATGACCACAGAAAGGTAAGCTTACCTGCAAAATAAGGAACCTGTTATGATCCAAATCGATCCCATGACTTCTGAGCAACGCACCCACGTCCTTAAATGAGCTCTTTTTACCACTAATGTGATACACAGAAGAATTATCTTTGTAAGCAGTTCTGGCTACATAAAATTTGCTGTTAGGAATTACTTCAAAATCATCACCTTCCTGTTAAGGATAAAAATATATATCTATATTAATGAGAAGAAAGAAAGAAAGAAAGAAAGAAAGAAAGAAAGAAAGAAAGAAAGAAAGAAAGAAAGAAAGAAAGAAAGAAAGAAAGAAAGAAAGAAAGAAAGAAAGAAAGAAAGAAAGAAAGAAAGAAAGAAAGAAAGAAAGAAAGAAAGAAAGAAAGAAAGAAAGAAAGAAAGAAAGAAAGAAAGAAAGAAAGAAAGAAAGAAAGAAAGAAAGAAAGAAAGAAAGATGTACTGTATTAATTGCTTTGTTTTAATTTTAAATTACGTTTTTTTTTCCCCAATAAACTAAGACAAACATGTAACGTAATAAAATCAATAGAATACAAATAAAGTTGATATATAAAATATTTTTTTTTTTTTTTTTTAATATCAACTTTTTATTTGATTTCTTCAACAGAGCGCCAGCTTTTATTTGCAGGCCTTAGATAACAATGGAGAGAATATCAGCATGCAAACAGGAAACAAACAAAAAACGGGGAGGTAGGAGTAGATTTGTACAAAAATAGAATGTGCAAGTACACTAAATATGCAATAGTAGTCAAACGTATTTTAAAAAAATAAAAATAAAATGGGAATGTGTTAAACAGAAAAATAAAACAGTTAAACAGAGAAATACAACTTTATCTAGCACTCTGTTCAGACTTTCAGAATATATAATTTTTTTTTAAACTGAAAAAGAATGTTAAGAGAGTTAGTTACCTTATCTACGATTTTCTGAAAGTGAACTTCCACTGTACAACTTTGAACATCTTTATGCTGGTCAGAATTGTGGATCAACACGGACAGCTTTTTGGATCTTATTTTTTGTGCTCGATAGCCAAAAACAAAAAGCATTGAATCGATAACGTTGGACTTTCCACTGCCATTGGGTCCAATAATACATGAGAAACGCTAAACAAAAACAATGAAAACAAAAAAACTGCCACTTGATTACAGAAAAAAAAAAATATATATATATATATTATGACGACCAAGCAATTCACTTCACCAAGAGAGAGAAGAAAAAAAAACACAATCTAGTGTAAAAACAGCAGACTGTAACAAACTTGATTACATGAAGATCTTGGCATCATCATGAAAGCATTAGTGTGTACATGTAGGTTACATTAGAGTAATAATAATGGGCAATTAGGAAGGATGTAGGTGAGCATTGTAGACTACAATAAGAAGACAGGTCTTACCTTATGAAAAGGCCCCAGTATTTGTTCCCCAGCATAGGATTTGAAGTTCTGGTTTACAATATGGGTTATCATGAGACGAGGAGCTCCAGCTTCATTGGTCATTGCTGGAGGTGGGGGAGGAGGGATGCTACTCAAGATCTCCTCCAAACTTCGATTATCAACCGCCTCATTAGAAGCTTCTAAAAAAAGAGAAGAGGTATGACAGCAATGGTGCATGGCCCCTGTATGAATCAAGCACAGGTTGGCCCCCATTCCAGTGACACAGGCTGCTGTAGGGGTCCCGATTACCGCCCTTCCTCCCCCCCGGAGCCCCCACCCCTATTTCAAGAACTAAGGCAGCAATCGGGCTTTTTCCACCCTTTCCAGAGTCAGCCAGTTGCTCGCTGACCACAAGCTGACAGCGTGCATTAGCGATAAAGTTCGCTCGGCCGGCCCCATGCACTATACAGCAGTGTTAGTGGATCATCTTGCGTATGATCGGGCCGCCTCACCTGAAAGAACGCGCACACCGCGATCGGCACAAAGTTCTGTACATCGCCCTGCCAGGCACTGACGATCGGCCGGCTCTCTGCGCAAGCAAGGAGTTAATCGCCTGTCATCGTCCCCGTGGTCATGCTCTTTACACAAAGACGACCCCCTCCCCGCACAGAAAACTGCCAACTCCCCAAAGGTTGCAGAGGAGAGGGGTCCATCATGGAGGCATACAGAGAACTGGCACCCCGTTCCACCAGAACCCCCCCACCGGGAACTGCATCACACCGATTGACTTAGTCCATGTCCCATTCAAAGAGCCGATTCCTCCCCCTTATAGGAGTTCGCAGTGACAGTGCCATGCATACCCTGTGTAGGTGCATCCCCATCTGCTGCCACTTCTTCGGGAGCTGTCGGGGCTCCATCCCTCTCATCCAGCGACTTCTCGGTGGGCTCTCTGGCCACAGCTGTAGATGTTTTAGTCTTTTTGGGTGGCATAGTGATCTGTGTAGCCAAAACACAAGGCAAGTCATCAGAAGAGAGCCCCCCCCCCCCCCCCTATATGGTGGAGGGGAGGCTCATCGGTGCACACCTAGACAAATCAGGAAAAGGTCACCTTCCCTTTACAAAATAATACAATGAAATAAAAGATCTCCTTCACAATGGCTGGATTTTAGTGTTCCGAGCCATAAACACAGGAACGTTAGACTTGATACACCTATGCCTTTGCTCTGACATTGTGACACTTCTAATAATGACAGCCCAGGATGATTGTAAAGTTCTCACTTATTCTGGTGATCATTGTACACAGCTAGATGAGATCACACTCCACTGGATGAGTCCTACAACAACCAGACCACTATCCAGTTCAGCACATCAGAGACAGGTCTGCCCGATTGGCATCACACGCCTTATAACCATCAGCACACACAAGGCTCACCTCCTGGATAGGGATTCTTATGTCCTGTAAAGTGACAGTCAGGTGACATGCCAACGTCCCTCGTGAGAGCTTTGTGAATGAAGCATCGCCTATGACCAGAACGTTAGTGCATTGTCATGCAATAATCAGGGCGCCATAAACCCACCATAGTTCCCTCTAGCCACGAAACCCACCGATTAGTGTCACCCTGCCCATTATAGGAATGTCAGTGTGCAGGCGATCCGCCAATCACGATGTGCTATGAATAACCAGTTACATCTATAGAAATAGACCGCCAAACACACTGATTACTAATTACAATGTATTATATTAGTGTCCTGATGATCTATCGTTTATTCCATAATCAGGAGGTCCTATCATTTCTATACCTAATCCATGAGAAACACCGATCTATATGGCCCTGTGTGTTATAGGGTGTTGTTAATCAGGTGATCTGTCATTCATTCATTCAATAATAGGGATGTCCCAAGATGCAAAATGACAGAACCTCTCTTTAGAGTACTGTAGGAATACTAGCCTTCAGGTGATCTGACATTCATTATTCAGGAGGTTCTGTAATCGGTTACAGGATCTTTCAACCATGAATCAGTATCACACACTTTGTAATATAGAAAAATGTCTGACAGGTCATCTGTGCACCAATATTCATATAATACACACACAGTCACAGTGCGATATCGATCGTTGTGTGTCGGTCTACATATACATTGTAACTGATCATCCCAATACATGAATGGCAGATCACCTGAATGCTTGTATTCCTATACTTGGTGTGTGTCATGGCCTCTAAACAGAGCTCCTGTCATTATAGGACTTCAAGATTACCGAAAAAATGACAGATCAACACAGTACTAACATCCCTATAACATACAGATCGATGTGCCATGGTTTAGGAATACAAATAATAGGACATCCTAAACTGGGCCATACAGATCGGTGTGTGTCATGAGATAGAAATGAGAGGGCCTCTTGATTATTGAATAAACGATAGATCACCAGGACACTAATAGAACGCATAGTAATCGGTGTGTTACCGATTATTGAATGACTGACAGATCACCCGAGTACCAACATCCCTATAACACACAGGGCTATACAGATCGCTGTGCCATGGTCTAGGGATCGAAATAGGACATCATAAACTGTACATGGGTGGCACATCACCTAGACCAGGGATTATCAACCAGGATTTCACGGACCCCTAGGGTCCCTCCAGAGATGGGTTCCTTGAGCAATCAGTCATTTCTGCCTCTCACATAAATTCCCACTGACACCATTGATCCTTTTAGCCATCTATAGGGGGGTCTTCCCAATCACAAGTGGAAAGATCAGTCTTCTTCCCACTGATAAACACTAATGTTGCAGATATAGTCATTTTTAGCAGGGGTGTCCTGAAACCAGAAAATAATGGTTCCTCTGATTTGAAACGGCTGACCTAGACACAAAGTACATATATAATGATACATCGCAAAGGTAATCGGTGTGTTTGGTGGTCTCTTGATGTATTGTATGGGAGTATATATATATGATTATTACATGGAAGGCAGATTGCCTGGACACTGACATTTAATAATCCGGATGTCATACAACTGCAATATCTAGAGACCATGTCACACACCGATCAGTAAGTTCACAGTGTATGTATGGTATGAAAAGTAATGCTCAGCTAATCTGCCAATGTGTCAAATTAGGATGTCCAATAGTTACAATATATATATATATAGATCATGTCACAATGTGTATTTATCTATACGAGTGTCCAGGCGATCTATCATTTAATTTGGAGATCCTATAATTAGTTATATTATGTAGTTACAATATCTACACGATACACCGATTGGTGTCCAGGTGATCTGTCATTCAATAATGAGGATGTCCTATGATTGTTTACAATATCTACATCAGTACAAAAAAAAAAAAAAAGGAATATATATATATATATATATATATATAAAATATTTTTAGTGCGATACCGATCAGTGTGTGTTGTATATATTGTCACTAATTATATAGGACCCCCTGGTTTGAATGATCAGGTGACAGGTCACCTGGAGATCTATATTATACATACACACAGTGTGTAGATAGCTATCTAATATAAAACGATATATACGTATGTATATAGATATCCACACACTATATATATATATATATATATATATATATATATATATATATATATATATATATATATATATATATAGATAGATAGATAGATAGATAGATAGATAGATAGAGAGATCCAGGTGACATGTCACCCGATCATTCAAACCAGGAGGTCCTATATAATTAGTGTGTGATATATATATATATATATATATATATATACACACACACACACATACACACAATATGTGTGTGCGTCTGGATCTGTCATCCAATCAGGATGTCCTGTAATGACAATATCTATATAATGACGATCAGTATCGTCCTGTGTATTACAGGGATAGTGTCGTCCAGGTGATAGGTCATTGAATGAGGATGTATATCTACATCATACATCAGTATCACACCGATATATATATATATATATATATATATATACCCCCAAAGTGATGTGTCATTATGTCAAAGCTCCTATAGAATTAGTGACAATATCTCCATCACACACCACCGATGGGAATCGCCCCGTGTATTATGTTGATATCAATGTCCAGGTGATCTGTCATTCCATCAGGATGTCCGAGAATTAGTGACACTATGTATACGATGACGATCAGTATCGCCCCGTGTATGGATAGATCGGGCGCCCTGTGGTTGGGTGTTCTATAGTTAGAAAAGCTGAGTGTCACCCTGTGTGGGGAGAAGTGTGCCGACCAATGTGAAGATCGTGCCATGTATGCCAGTCTCCTCGGATGATGTGCGGTAGGTGACAGTCGGTGTCCCTGGGAGACCGATGACAGAAGAGTAGAGTGTGGCACTACAAGTCGCAGCACGAGCCGGTCGGTCCATGTGGGGCAGACATGACAGCTGGCTGTGCCTGTCATCCCGCTAAAAGTAATAAAAGGCTAAGTCCGGTCTAATTCACCTTTCCAGCGGCTCGGGGCGGACCGCCTGTATCCCGGGATGCCTGGTGAATTTTTTGCCGATTTTTCCGGTAGTGTGGGGCGGTCTGTGAACGTGTTTTCCCCGGTGTGGAGCGCCGTGCTCAGTCCCTGCCTGCTCTCCGCTCTGATACTCCACTCGAAAATGGCGCCCAAAATCCAAACTCAAAGCGAAGTTCGTTACAAACGCGCAGGGGATTGTGGGAGCCGCCAGTCAGATTTGAAAAAAAAAAATGGAGCCGTCTGCCATTTTCCCAGCGGCTCCGCACAGCAGCCCGTGACGCGGCTACAGGAGAGCCATTGGGCAGAACGGTGGGGGCACTGTATGGGCGCAGCACGCCACAACGCTCACTGTAATAACGGTCATTACAACAGGCAAAGATACAAATTGACGGTTACTGGACTACCAGGCGGTTTGAATGGGGCGGGGATTGGTTGCGGAGCAACAGATAGGGGCGTGTCGAAATGGAGAGGGCCTCGGTGGGACGGTCCCTTGATTAGCATTAGTTAGTTGAGGTGACTGGGCAACTGGTCACGTGCCTATCTCGTAGAGCCGCCATATTTCATTCAGGCAAAGCTCCAGGAAAACTTTAACGGTTACAATATATATATAAATAAATAACCGAATGTTCAAAGCTAACAAAGAACCAGCGAGACGAGGTCCGAAATCCTTAACGTGCTGAAGAAAATGCTGGAAAGCACGCGCATAAGTCTCATTCTAGGAGACCATTGCCAGTTTCTTGCCAGAAACAAAAATGGAGGGCACGGAACCCAGGCGTCAGAGAATGCGGTGGTTTCCAGTGTTTTACCTATCCACTGTACTCTTTTACGCGATTTCAATGTGGATGTTTTGGCTCTGGTACTAACGTTCTGTTACTAAGCTGTGGGACTTATACGCCTTTTCCTGAGTTTACTACTTGCCCAAGAGATTTGCCGGGTGAAATCTCGCGATACGTAACCATAGTGACGGAACGCGCTGACAGTGGTGTTGGTGAGGCAGAAAGGAAGGAGGCCCGGAGCTGTGTGATCGGGCGACAGGTAATGGAGCGGCCCTATATGGATTGTTTATATATAGAGAGACTCGTACTGACCCTCCATCCCAGCCAGTGAGTATGTACCTCCAGTATAGAGATCGTAGATAGACATCACTGAGCTGTGCTGTCCATAGACAGGCAGATGTGATCTAGAGGAGGACAACCCTTGGTAGAAGATGTGACTGTCCTCTGCTAACAAGCTACAATCCTTCCTCACCTACTGACACTTCCTCTGACTGCACTGAGCTGTGACCATGGGGTATGATGTGTGGCTGAGAACACATTTGATTACTATAGGCCTCCCAGCACACTGACAACTCTTAAGCCTCATACACACGGTACAATTGTTGGCCAACCGAGCATCTGATTTTTGTCTAAAGGGCATGTGCCAGGATCTTGTCTTGCATACTAACGGTACACAATTGTCGTGCCACAAACACGAGCGTAGTAACGTACTACAAGGAATTTTAGCTCTTGAGCGCCACCCTTTGTGTCCCTTCTGCTAATTTTGTGTTTGGTGAGCATTGATTCCGAGCATGCGTGTTTGTACTTTCGACTTATGTGACGGATTTGTGTACACACGATACAAAAATCTGAGGTCAAACTGTTGTCCACCAAAAACTCACTAGCCTGTCATCCAACATTTTTTGGCCCAAAATTGGACAACAATTGTCAAAAGGAGTGTACTAACGGTAAGATTTTGGGAGAACAGTCTGTCAAGAGACATCCCCTGCCAACAATCGTGCCGTGTGTACGAGGCTTTAGGTTGGAGTCACCACTTTGTGTTTCCTGCTTAACCGCTTTCCAGCTGTGAAATGGCGGCTGGGTGGCATGGCTCTTGTTCTGGGTGGACGTCATATGACGGCCCTCCAGAAAGATTGCTCTCGCACACCCGTAGAGGCATGAATCGTGGCGATCGGTGGTGTGTCAGTCTGACACACTGCTACAACGATCTCAGTAAAGAGCCTCTGGCGGAGGCTCTTTACCACGTGATCAGCCGTGTTCAATCACAACTGATTACAATGTAAACAGGAAGAGCCGTTGATCGGCTTTTCCTCACTTGCGTCTGACAGACGTGAGTAGAGGAGAGCCAATCCCCCCCCCACCCAAGACCACCAGGATGCCATCAGAGATGCCACTACACTGGACCACAAGGTATGCCACCCTAGACCATCAGGCAGCTGCCAATCAATGTCCATCCCCAATCCTGCCAGTGCCATCAGTGATGCCTAGCAATGCCATCTATCAGTGCCGCATATCAGTGCCGTCCTTCGACGTTCCTCTCCGGGAGTGGCAATCCCAATCCACCACTCTCTAGACATTGGTGGAACTTGGTCCGGGTAAATACTCCTCCATCTGACATCCGGCCATTCCTCCCCACGCCCACATACAGAAACTCATATGTCGCCGACACCACCACCATCAACACGATACTATGAAACCCTCTTATAGTTAAAATAATATGACCCTAAATGGGGTGGTGGGGGGTCGATGTGGACGTGCTTCCCATCGATAGCCCCTCCGTAGTTATGAAAATCCCACCACTGGGAAAATTGGGAAGCCACAGTCTGCCATTCCTGTGGTGTTGAAGGAAGCTGTGGAGTCAAACAAGAAAAATCAAATTAGTAGTTTTGCACATAAACATTGCAAGCAGATTGGACACAAAATTTTTTGCCCAACATCAGTAAAACATTTTATTGCAAAGAATATTTAAAGGCTAAAATATAAGTCCCAATTATGAGATTCCCCCCCCCTCTTAAGGGGGTGGTGGCGGGGTATGTTTTGAACAGGTAACCCTCTCCACTAAGTAATGGAGTAACAAAGTAATGTGTTACTTTGGCTAGCCCCTCCTTAATTGCACTATTGGCAGCCCACTGGACAGCTAAGCAGTGGCATAATAAAATAAAAAAATGGAAGCTCATTTTTAGATTCTGCAATTACCTGTCAAGATAATAGGAGAACAAAACTTTAAACAATACCATTTGAAAGTATTCAGGCAGGCCCTTGCACTACATGCTTTGGTGAATTCATCCATAAATATGACCACAAAAGAGGTAGTAGGTATAGTGTGTATGGGTTTGGCAAGGTAAGCAGATAGAGGATTGGTATCAGCTGACTTAGCGGTTGTGGGGGAAGGAGGGTTCCAAATGATTTTGGGCACCAAAAAAAAAAACCCTCTAACACTCTGCATGAATTTAAGGACAACAATAACATTTGTACACATTTTAGGGGGTATTTAGGGTAAATCACTACAATGGAGCTGACAATATACATTAAGTGACTAGGCTATAGGTGTATATGGGCCCAGGAGAGCATGCTGGGGAAGTTTGTGAAGGCAAATATGCATGAAGGACAAAAAAGAGCATTAAAAAAATCCAACATGTATGAGGATAAAGGAGACATTCACAGCATATTGCAATCATGGTAATTAGGGAATGATGAAATAAATACAATATATTAGCAAACATTAAATAAATATAATGTCATGTTAAAGGAGAAAATGTACCTTCATATAGTCCTTCTGCAGGACCTGAATATTGTTAGAACAGGTCTCTGGAATAATGATCCCCAGAGCCTGGGGGGAGATGCCTGTTGAGAACTTGAGGTCCTGCAGGCTTCTCCCAGTCTCCAAGTACCACAACGTGGTGATGAGCCTCTGCTTCAGAGTGATGGCTTGCCACATGCAGGTGTCCTGCCTGCTGATATAAGGGTTCAGCAAAGCCAACAGATGGTGAAAAATGGAGTCCGTCATACTAAGATAATTCCTGAAATCATCAGTATTATTCTCCCAGATCTCACGAAGCAAAGGCATGTGCGAGAATTGGTCATGCTGGAGCAACCAATTCTTTGTCCATGAACTGCTCCTCGCCCTGTTCATGGACTGGGCTTGTGTCAAAGCTAGAAGCCCAACACCAAGCCCCTGCAAAGCACGAACTCTACGACGAGCATGTACCCGCAACATGGCTTCAAAAGTTTTAGTGGCACTTTACCGTAGTTTTAGCGGCGCTATTCAGCCACTAGTGGGCACTTTTAACCCCCGCTAGCAGCCGAAAAAAAAGGGTGAAAAGCACTGCTGCCGAAGCGCTTTTCAGGCTCTTCGGCAGCACTGCCCATGCATTCCAATGGGCAGGGGTGGTGGAGGAGTGTCGTATACACCACTCCACCACTGCCCCAAAGATGCTGCTTGCAGGACTTTTTCTAATATCCTGCAAATGCACCACCCCAGTGTGAAAGCATTTGGGCTCTCACACTGGGGCTGAGGTATTTGCCAGGCGCTTTACAGGTGCTATTTTTAGCCCAAAAGCACCTGAAAAATGCCCCCGTGTGAAAGGGGTATTCAAGCTGCACGATTCTGGATAAAATTCGATTTTTTATTTTTTATTTTTTGCTTGGAATAAAGGTCATGATTCTCTCACGATTATCAGCGTAACATTGTGTTTCACATTATACAAACAAATTGGGCTAACTTTACGGTTTAGTTATTTTTATTTTTTTTTAAAACATAAAGTATAAAAGTGGAACTTCTGCTTTAAGCACTCCTCCATGCCACACTCCTTACATGCCACATTTAATGTAAATTTTCTTGGGGGGGGGGGGAGAGGGGGTGACTACTTTGGAGAGGGACTTCCTGTCCCACTTCCTCCTTTCACCTACGGGCTGCCTAGGCGACTCCTCCTCTCCCCCTACGCAGCCCCTCCCTCTCGGCAATCTTCTGGGACACGTGACAGGCCCTGGAAGATTGCCTGACCACTGGGAATGCGCCATGCGTGCACGGCCATGAATCCACAAGTTGTCACTGCTGGGTGCCCACAGTTCCAATGGATGCGCAGAGGAGAGGGAGAGGAGTGGGGCTGCGTGTGGCCGCACCGCTGGACCGTGGAACTGGTAAGTGTCTTTTTATTAAAAGTCAGCAGCTAAACTTTTTGTAGCTGCTGACTTTTGATTAAAAAAAAAAAAGCCTGCAACTCTGCTTTAAAGAGGAGGTCCAGCCCCTCCCCATAAAAAAATTAAAAGTCAATAGCTACAAATACTGCAGCTGCTGACTATTAATATATAGACACTTACCTGTCCAGGGAGCCTGGTTTCCATCTTCTCAAAAGAATAAGCCTCAGAATAAGAGGCCTTTTTTGTGGCTTTCAGAAAAAAGTCAATTTTAAGGCCAATAGGCAACAGGCAAAGAAGAAGTATTCTTTTAACAAAGACGAGCAAAAAGGGGGGGGGGCACTCTTTGCTCCTTCAGCCCCTACCAAAAATCCCCAGTGATGCCAGAGCGGTGGTAGGAGGGAGATTGGGCCATTTCATCAAGGAATGGGCAGAGATTTCCAGCAATCCTTTTATCTTCCAAATGATAGAGGTTACAGTTTGGAATTCAAAAGCCCCCACCCCAGAGGTTTTTTCTTACTCATCTGCCAAGGGACCAAGAGAGATGTCAGGCCATGGTGAATCTGATTGCGATGTGGGAAACAGAGGGTGCTATATCGCCCGCTCCAGGAGATCAAAAATTAAGAGGATTTTATTCTCACATCTTTGTAAGGAAGGAAGGCTTCCTGGTAAGGAAGGCTTCTGGTGGGTTTCGGATGGTCATCAATTTAAGCGTCCTGAACAGAGTCATAGTCTACAGACGATTCCGGATGGAAAACATTTATTCTGTAAGGAATCTGTTATTACCAGGAGTGTTAATGGTAACTCTGGATCTTTAGAATGCTTATCTTCATGTACCATCAAAAGTGCCTCAGATTTGCAGTTCTCATGGAGAACGGTCCAAGTCATTGGCAGTTCAGAGCCCTCCCTTTTGGTCTCTTGGCAGCACTAAGGATTTTCACGAAAATCTTGGCCTATTTTCGGATACAGAGGGTATCGATCGTTCCATATTTAGACTATTTTTTGGGCTTTGACCGAGAGAAAGAGCCTTGTTCAGGATCTACAATTGCTCTTGCGTACCTTTCAGAAATTGGGTTGAAGGTCAATCAGCGGAAGTCTTGCCTTGTTCCCTCCCAGAGCATGCCCTTTTTGGGTTACCTAATAGACACTGTTGCCCAAAGATTTTTCTTCTGGAATAAAAGATTTTAAAGATTCTTCTCTCCGTGCAGAACTTCAGGTTGCTTCCACAGGCCTCCCTTCGTCAGGTCATGCAGTTATTATGCTTAATGACTGCAGCCATTCCAGGGGTGCCATGGGCCCAATTGCATTCCAGGCCCCTTCAGGTGTTTCTTCTGCATCATTGGGATCACAGAAAAAGCTTTGAATCATCTCGTACAGCTTCCAAGAGAGGATTTTCTCAATCTGTCCTGGTGGGAGCAGCGGGAATATCTGCAGGGATGGAAGGACTGGGTACAGAATTCCCCAATGAAAATTACTACAGATGGCAGTCTGTGGAGCTGGGGAGTTCACTCAGGGGACTGACAGGCCCAGGGAGCCTGGCTGCCAGAGGAAGCATATGACTCATCGAATTTCAGAGAACTGTTAGCAGTGGGGAAGGCTTTAGTTGCTCTGAAGGAGAGGGTCAATTCAAAGGACCTGTTGATTTTTTCAGACAATCCTACGACCATGGCATACCTAAACAAGCAAGGGGGCACTTGCTCGGATACTCTTCTATTGTTAACCCAGCAGATTCTGTCCTGGGCAGAGAACAAGGTTTAAGGTTGAACTGGATGGACTTGTGTCTTTTTTCAACCTGACTAACTATGTAACTATATGTAACAAGGGCGGTGCACATCAGTGGGACAGCAAAAGTTCTGGCGGACTATCTGAGCAGAATAAACATCAGTGCCAGCAGTTGGGAACCGAATCAAGACACATTCCAGGAGATAGTGTTAAAGTAGGTTGTTCCCAGAGTGGACCTTTTTTGCATTCAGTCTCAACAAGAAACTACCTGTTTTTTTTGTTTTTGTTTTCTGGAGTCCTAGGGGACAGATGCGCTCTTCTTCCCAGGGATTTTATATCTAGCCTACGCCTTCCCTCCATTTCCTCTCTTACCGCTGGTAGTTCGGAAGATTGTTCAAGACCAATCAGTAATTATCCTGATTGCCCCTTGGTGGCCCAGGAGGAGTTTGTTCTCCTTGCTGAGAGCTCTCTCCATAGAACCCCCCTGGGGCCGTGCTCCATCCAAACTCTCAGACCTTCCATTTGACAGCCTGGAGGCTGAGCAGCGCATCCTACAGCTAAGGGGGTGTTTAGAGTGGGTTATTGAGACTATCCTGGACAGCCGTAAGTTAGTCACAAGAAAGATCTATGGGAAAGTTTGGAAAACTTTGGTTTCCTGGCAGAACAAGACAGGGATAGATTCTTTTTCTACTGCCTATGTTTTAGATTTTTTTACAGAGGGGAGTGAAGAAAGGGCTTTCTGTCAGAACCCTTAGGGTTCAGGTTGCTGCACTGTCTCTGCTGAAAAAAGACTACCTTTGGTCAGGAGGTTCCTTTCAGCCAAAACTAGGCATACAACCGGGGCTGTTAAACAGATTCCTCCCTGGGATATGTGGTTAGTATTAAATGCTCTCACTAGGGCTCCTTTTGAGCCATTGCATGAGGCCTGTTTGAAATCGATTTCCTTAAAGATTACCTTTCTTTTGGATATAAAGTCAGGGAGAAGGAGTTCTGATCTAGAGTCCCTTTCCTGAAAGGATCCTTTCCTGAGAATTTTAGAGGACAAGGTAGTGATTAGGCCCAATCCTTTGTACTTGCCTAAAGTTCCTTTCAGTTTTCACAGGTCCAAGGAGGTAGTGCTTCCAATTTATTGTTCCTCCCCCAATAATGCAGAAGAGGAAAGATTTTTTTTTTTAGACCTGAAAAGATGCCTTCTGCTTTATCTAGAAACATTTAGGAGATCCTCCCAACTCTTAGTGTTGTTCATTGGCCCCAAGAAGGAGCCCAAATCATCTAAAAGTCCCTTTTCCAGATGGATTAGAAAAGCAATTTGCAAAGCTTACAGAGCATCAGGTCACATCCCTCCTTCCAGAGTTAGAGCTCATTCAACGAGTTTTTTGGCCACATCATGGGCATAAAGAGCGGGAACATCTTGGGAAGAAATTTCTAAAGCTGCTGTCTGGTCCTCCTCTCATACATTCTTCAAGCATTAGATTTCAGATGCTCTCTAGCCAGGACCTCTCCTTTGGTAAGAAAATGCTTCAGGCTGTCATCCCTCCTTAAGGTATAGAATCTTGCTTCTCCTCTCAAGTAGCTATCCTGGAAGATGAGGGGGAAAACCCCGTTAGACTTACCGGTAACAGTATTTCCAGGAATCTTCCAGGACAGCGTCTATATTCCCAACCTATTGTGTATTCACTGGTCTCCTTTTGTTTACCTGGTGGGGGTGTTTTAGTGTGTTTCTGTTATTCCTCTGCCAAGTGCACTTTTGGTGGAGGTTTACTTGATCTTCTGAGGGTCAAGAGGAGAGAGGGCGGCCTTTTAAATTGTGTCTGATTTTGTGTTTCCTGTAGAGGGCGGAGCCATTCAGCTCTCAAGTAGCTGTCCTGGGAGATTCATGGAAATACCGTTACCATTACCGTAAGTCTAACGGGGGTTTTGTTTGCAGAGACATGAGTTCACATCAGTTTCCCTCAGTTTTCATGCACGCTTCAGTGAGCTTTTATGCACATTGACATTAGTTTTCATGTGTGTCAGTTATGTGCCCTGTTCATTCTACAGTGTTGCTATCGCAACAGTATTTTTCTGCACAGAAAACTGCATACATGCTGCAGATTCCTGCGCAGAAAAAATCTGCACCTGATACCAGTGTTGTGGTGTCAACAGGCCAGGCACATAGAGAACAATTGTTTTTTTGTGCCCTTGATGAACATGTGCAGAAAAACTGACATCTCTGCACATGGTGTGAATTAGGCCTTATAATGAACTGCTCTGTGCAACGATTTTACATAAACCGGTTCCTCACCTTCTCTTTGGCTGTCCCCTGCTGGTGCTATCCACGTGTTAATTTTGACAGCAAATTTTGATTTAGTCTTAGGACTAAAATGGCATTTTAGTTTTAGTCCTTTTATAGTCTTCTGCAAGTGTTTTAGTTTTAGTCTTATTTAGTCGACTAAAACTAATTTTAGTTGTCTAAAATCAAATAGGTGTAGTTTAAATTGTAATGCATTATTTAAGCATTTCTCTGCTATTTCCAAACTCATTATATGCTGATGCAGGAGTGGAAAATCGAATATGTTGTTGTTATTAATGGTTACGTTTGAACATGCACTAAAGACACAGATTTAGTCGCTGTATAACGTCTCTATTTAAGTAAAACCGATTCGTCAAGAATATTGCTGTTTTGACAAAGGCGTAACGTAAAAAAACACA
The DNA here is from genome assembly GCF_037356315.1 of Lithobates pipiens. Taxonomy (NCBI): domain Eukaryota; kingdom Metazoa; phylum Chordata; class Amphibia; order Anura; family Ranidae; genus Lithobates; species Lithobates pipiens. The sequence goes on from NW_027507758.1 coordinate 429,520,367, forward strand.
AAACCCCCCCAAAAAATAAGAACTCTTTGTGTGACTGTCATGCCAACAGTAAAACATCCTGAGACCATTCATATGTGCGGTTGGCTGCTTCTCAGCCAAGGGAGTGTTGGGATCACTCACAATTGTGTCTAAGAATACAGCCATGAATAAATGGTACAAAAACATCCTCAGGCTCTGAGAACAACTTCTAACCATCTAAGAACAGTTGTTGATGAACAACAATGCCTTTTCCAGCATGATGGAGCTCCTTGCCATAATGCAAAAGTTGTTCTAACTAAGTGGTTTGGGGAAGTGGGAACAAAAAATTAAAATTTTGGGTCCATGGCCAGGAAACTACCCAGACCTTAATACCTTTGAGAACTTGTGGTGAACTGCTGGTCATGGTCAATCCCATTTCAAGAGGCTGGTGAGTGAACCAAAAAAACCCCACAAATTCTGACAAGCTGCAAGCATTGATTATGCAAGAATGTGCAGTGCCACTGCCTGTGCCAGATCAGTCAGGATGTGGCACAGAAGTTGATTGACAACATTCAGTGGCAACATTCCATGGCAGGCCCAGGGCGAACTGTAGCAGAGGTCTTGAAAAAGAAGGGTCAACACTGCAAATATTGACCCTTTGCATAAACTTAATGTAATTGTCAATAAAAGCATTTGACACTTATGGAGTGCTATACCAGATACGTCTGACACAAAAAGATTTAAAAACACTGAAGCAGCACTGTCAGACATTGTCAAAATAATTAATTGGTGTTATTTTGGCCATAGCTGTACATGTATATGGCCAAGTACAGCATGCACATAGACAGCAGCACGCTGCAAGTCTGGCACAGGCACAGCATAATAAGGGTACTGATTATTTCTACAATAAGAATAAGTTTACTTTATTATTTAAACAGTTCTAATTCTCATATACATTCAAAGAAAAAGTCACAATGACAATAATAGAGGTAAATATCCCACTAAAAGACTACCAGGGCAGGACCCCGGCGTAAGGGAAGGCTCAAAGGCTGCCCCTTTTGACCATCCGTTTCTGATCTATTTTTCTTTTTCATTAGTGTGAGATTTACCTATATTGTCAAATTTGTCAATGCTAAGAGAGAGAGTACAAGACAAGTTGATAAAAAGTGGTGTTTGTTGTTATTGTTCCACATAATAATGGCATTTGTAGCCTGAGCCTCAGCCTCTGCTTTTTTCCTCTGAATTTAATTGACAATTAAAACTGTTGAGCTATTTTGAGTAGGGCTGTTATTGTTATTGTAATTTTCGTGTTCAATTAATCGTTTTTTTTTTAAATAGATTAATTATAACAATTTTGAATTTTGACCAAATATGGGTGAAAGACACCTACCTTGGACCTGACCCAACCTCTATTTTGAAACAATCTCTATAAATGAACAGAAAAAGGAAAAAAAAGTCAATTCATTATTGGCCAACACTATAATACAATATAATTCTAAATATACTCATTTGTTGTCATTTTCATTTTATTGTACTTACTTAATCAATATTGACCCAATTAATTTTTAAAATGTCTCCCCTTTCAATATATTTTTTTTTTATTATTATATTTTTTTATTTTATTTACCCCTTTGAGTGAGGGTGGGACTGGTGCACTCTGGTTTCCACTTCGGGGTTGCGATGTGCCTAGTTCGCTTCCCCTGCCCATCTCTTTGCTGACGGGGGTGGGACGTGACCTCGGCGCATCGGTGTCATGGCAACACGCCCTGCACGCAGCGTCATTTGACGCTGTATTGTAGGAGGTAGTGTTCTTTGTCATCATACGCCTCCGCGTCGGATGAGTGGGCATCCACCGCGATCGTCAGTTCGCGGAGGACGAGTCCCCTCATCCCTGCACGCTGTTCCGGCGTTTCATGACGCTGGCGTGAACACGCCCCGGATCCGGGGTATTTCAGTGGCGGGCTTTATTGCCGGCTCAATCCCTGCACTATCGCCGGCCGGGAATATCCAACTTGCACAACTCTCCGCAAACCCTAGGTAAATACATCTGTTACACTTTGGTTATTTACATGTGTCACACTTTGGTCAATCACACTTTTTAGCGATCACATTTACACTCTCATGGCACCAACATATATATTTTTTTATATATCCATAACGGTATTCTTAGCCTACACATATCTATTACTAAAAAATTTTCTTCATTAATTACTCCACATTTTTTATTTTTATCACTAGAATTGCAAGTTCACGTGGTATATTTGCACATTCCCGAGCGATGATGCAGTGTGGTGTTCTGGTGATTGTGTCGGCTGGTTTTCCCTGGTCCGGGGTTCACCCACTTGGGGGATGTTCTTTGCCTCAACCCCGGTTGAGACCATATGTAGCCCAGACCACCATTAAATTTCACCCTAGGAGTTTTGATCCTATCCATTGGCATTTAGTGAGTATTTTGGAAACTATATATCTCTTAGACCTACCCTCTACCTAAATAGATGATTCCCTTTGTTATTTAATTAAAATGTATTTATTTTATTTCTCTCTAGCCCATATCTATATGCATCTGACTCCTGAAGATTGGTACAAAACCATGAAACGCGTAGAGTTAATATCTTATGGATGCTTTAATTTTCTTATATAACCTTAAATTTATTGCTTTGTTGATTCTTTTTATATATATATATATATATATATATATATATATATATATATATATATATATATATATGGTTGTATTAACCACATCAATTGCCTTCTGTATTTTTATTGTTTGTATCACTATGTCCAATGATCAATTATATTAAATATTTTATACGAATATTAATTATAACACACATACAGATCCAACTACTTTTAGCCGATCTCCTTGCATTGCAACTCTACGTTAGTCAGTGGTAAATGTGGTATACACTATATACAATCACCCGACACTAGTTTGTTTCCACAATCCATGACTTAACTTCACAGTTCACACAAATACATTTTAAATTCAAACTGTAGCAATGACGTAAGGTTTTTTTTTTTTTTTTTTCACAGTAGCGTGACAATTCCCCCACCTCAGGTTTAACTAATCACTCTCACCTTATGGCATGGGCCCCTGTGCAAACAGGTAGTCATGCAAGCGGGTATCAAAAGGGTTAACACGGACCATAAACTTCTCTCACGTCTCCTTAGATCTCAGCAAGGACGCCAGGTCATGGGTAGAAAGAAAAGATCTAAGTGCTCACCGTTTAAGTATAAGATTTGATTTTTGTGTTCAAACACAAACTACTCACATAAAGATGATAAAAACACAGCATGTAAAGCTGACAATCATGTTAGTTCCGCAGGGCAGCAGCGGGTGATGTCATGCATAGCTCCTCCCCCGTAAGCGTTACGTTCAATCAGAACTTCAACGTCACCGGACTCTTCCCCCTTCCCTTCGTTAGCAGACGGAGATACTTGGGGAAGGAGGGAGGAGTCCAATGACGTCAGTGTCCGTGATGTCACCGGATCTCCATGGAACTCTTTTGATCGATCAAAAAAATTAATCGATTAATCAAGGAATTGATCTTTAATTTCCACAGCCCTAATTTTGAGTCTTCCTATTGCAATAAGCATAACCCACAAGTATTAAGTATGCTTCTTATGTTAGAAATACCTGAAGAGAATAATAAAACACTTATTTGTTTCGATTCATTTTAAGGAAAGCACTTTGTGCCAACATGACCCTTGCTCTATTCCGCCAGCCTCTAGAGAGGTCACCTGTAACACTAAAAACCCTCTCTGCAAAGGCTTGAGAAGCTGGCATACCCAGCAGGTCTAGTGCAAAAGGTTTTAGTTGGTGATAAAAAGTGTCAAAAAACAGCCAAAAATCTGTTAAGGCGTCCTCACTGATGGCAACTTGTGCAAAAGCTCTTCCTTATATTTTCTGATCTGCTGCTCTGTGCTGTTTGGGGAGATCCTCTGCCTGGGTCTTCTGCGGAATTTAGAAAGAAACCAAAAGACTGGCTGCTTAGATGTAGATGCTGGTGGCGGTGCTTCTTCCACTTCCTGCAATAGTTCTTCCACCACATAATTTTCTTCAGATAATTCCTCATGTTGTTGTGTGAGTGTGTGTGTATGTGTGGCAATGTGGATTTTCTTGCGGGATACTCCTTTGCCTTTTTAAGCAGTTCCTGAATATTCTCATCTGCCACATCAAGGGTTTCACAGACGATAGGGTTGACAAAACAAGCAGCTGCTGCAAGTGGAAAGAACATTTCATCAGTTGGATCTAAAGCCTCATACACACGGTCGGACTTTGTACAAACTTTTCCGTGGACTTTTGTACAAAGGGCGTGGTCCACAAGTTTGTATTGCATACACACGGTCGGACTTTTTGACAACAAACACGAACGTAGTGACGTCACAACGTACTGACGCCACTTCAAAAGAGGACGTTCAATGACTCCAGCGCCACCTTTGGTCAACTTCTGTATTGTTGTCTGATCTTTTGCATTGGTTCTGAGCATGCGTGTTTGTACCTTGTACAAAAGTCCGATGCTTTTGCATACACACAGTCGGAATTTGCTCCATCGGACTTTTGTTGCCAGAAAGTTTGTCCATTCGCACAGCCAACAAAAGTCCAATGAAAACAGAAAAAGTTTGTCCGATGGAGCATACACACAGTCGGATGTTGCTCCAAAACAGCTAATTTGCATGTTTGTTGTCAAAAAGTCTGACCATGTGTACGGGCCTTAAGAATAAAGCAAAACGCTGGTTCAAACTCCCTTTCCTCTTCTGTGCAATTGTAGCAAGGTCTTGGTAGCTAGTGTTCTGTTTAAAGTCCTCAAGATGGCTGAGCAGATCAAAGAGGCCAGGGACAGCCAGGGAAATGGACATGGTGTCACTCAGGAGGGTTTTAGTATGTTCTGCAAAAGGCAGCAGTAGGTCATGCAAAGATGTGAGCTTTTGACAGCGTTGCTTTCCTTGTTGCTCTTAGCTTCAGCTCTATCTGAGAAATTTTATTAGAAAATGTTTTTCATGACATGGCCTTGAAGCCCCAATAACATGATGTTAAAAAGAAATGTTATGACTGCTTCTTCTTTATTCTAATGCAGGTGAAGTAAATTTTCCACTCCTGAAGAATCCAGGATTCATCACTTGGTTTCACCTCAGCAAAATGAGACTCAAGACTTCTTTGTTAAAGGAACCAAAACATATCCTTTGCTTTGAATGATTTCAAACCAGTCCACCTTAATCCCTTCATGACTAGGGTCAAAATAACCCTTAACGTCCAAATCTAGGTTTGCAACTTTGCATAATTCCTTCCACTGACAACAAAAACTGGACACTATTTCTCCCCCTAATTCCAAAGATCGGGCAATGTTTACTCCCACTGGGCACAGACCGACTCCCCTAAAGTCTGTAGGACTGGCCCTTTCTTTTGAATGTTTGGAGACCCCTGACATAGTATATCCAGGTGGATTATACCTTGTTTTTTTCTTCAGGACAGATTGGGTTTTCATTTAGTGGGAAATGGTAATGGATATCTCCTGATTTTGTTTCATTATGAAAGGAGAACTCTCAAAATATATAAAAAAATAAATCATTTATTTTTTAAACTTTAGCCTTTTATTTTTATGCTATTGCCATGACCCACCACCAAAAACCCTAAACAATGAATTCTACTCCTGATGATCACAGCAATACAACGTATGCGTGTGATTTGTTCTTTGCACTGTAGTGCCATCCTCGTGAGGGCCTCTGGAAGATGACTGACTCCGAAGATTGCCCTGACCTTGCAAGCCTCCTGACACCTCTGACACCCTGGGTTCAGACATATTTCAAAGTGATAATGCAATTACACAGACACCAGAATGTAGCAAAGTAAACAAGTATTTTACTTAAGATTTCTGAAGCAGATAAGAAAAAGAATGACCTAGGCCACCCAGATGTTTTAGAACTACATTTCCCATGATGCTCAACTATACCACAGAGTGGCTGAGCATCGTGGGAAATGTAGTTCCAAAACATCTGGGGTGCCAAGGTTTGCCATCACTTACCTAGGCAGATATCTTTCATTGTTAAAAGCTTGCTCTTGGTAAATATGCAAAGGGTATGCAATATGAAGAAAATCACAAAAAGTCAAACTGTAGTAACCAGTAGGTCCTGAAAGAACCTATAAACACAGGTATAAAAGGGAAGAGAATGACTTTTTTTTTATGTCAGACTGCTCCCTTCAAATCCTGATGCCACGGGCCCAACAAGTTTGTGGCACAACTATAAAACAACGCGTTACAAAAAATGCAATAATTATTCTGCATAAAGTTCCCCTTTAATGTGTGCAGATATTTTGCAGTCCTTTTTAAGTAGGGAGAGAAGAGTGGAGGAGTCCTTGTTATGTAGCTATTCAGTGTCTTTAGCTCGCTCAACAAGGGCCCAGAAGGATTGCTGTGCAATGGCGACCAGCAACATAAAATAACATGTGCAAAGTGTTTCCTTTTTTAGGCTTAAATGTAAAGAGATGGGAGAAAGGTGTCTGCGTGCAGTGTCTTTGTGGGTTGTAAACCGTGTGAGCTTCTGCCCGCTCACCAATCCTGATGATACCAAGGCTCAAGGGAATAGGATGTCCCAGAACAGGCTCTTAAATAATCTGCAACCAGTGAAGATTGCCTGGCCGTGCACCTAGCGATGCTGGGATTCTGCTGTAACTTTACTGTATGAGAGTGACCCCCCCCCCAAGAGTCACCAGCTGGTGTTGCAGGATGTCCAGGCAAAGTTAGCCAGAAACTGGCCACAGTACCCATAGTAGGGAAAAGAAACAATAGTATGTAGTAGTAGTGTTTTTTTTTTTTTGTTTTCCCACCTAAACACACTGACCTTTTAATGCCGGCCATACACGGTTCGAATTTCGAAAGAATTTTCTTTCGAAAATCGTATCTAAGAATTTTCGTATGAATTTCGCACCATTAGTGGGCTGCAGAAACAGCCGATTTTCATGCGGAAATAAAATTTGAGGAATCGGACATGTTGGAAATTTTTTGAAAAACGAACGATTTTCTAATCAATGATGGGAGAATCGTGCGAGAAATGTAATAAGAAAGAAAATGTACGGAGAAAAAAGAAAATGTACAGAGAGAAAAGAAAATGTACGGAGAGAAAAGAAGATTCCCGCCCAAGAAAATTCTTTTCTGTAGCAACATGAGGTGAAATTGAAAGCTTGGTCGGCCGAATTTCGAAAATCAATGGTGGCATCATCGGATCAGAAAAAAACACATTTTCTGATTTTGAAAAGAAAATTTGTTTGAAATTCGACCGTGTATGGCCTGCATAAGTCTGGCACACACCAGTATTTTTTTTGTTTTGTTTAACCCAGTGGGCTGAATGATAAAAACTGAAAAGCTCAGGAGGTACCACTGTACTACTAACACTCCAATGTTAGTACAGCAATCTCCTCTGCTGAGTTATTGTGTACTGACAATGGAACCCCCAACCCCCCCCCCCTCCATTAGTGCTCTCAGCCAATGGCTTTTTTTGGTCACAAACCTTCTACAGAAGTCGGCCGCCTTCAACACAGGATGAAGAATGTCTCTATTAAACCAGCCGATGTTGTCTGATATTTGACCATTAACACTCATACTAAATATAATATATGTGGACAGCACAGTGGCAAAGTGGTTAGCACTTCCACCTGACAGCACTAAATAATCTGTTCGAATCCCAACCCCTGCAGTACCTGCCTGGAGTTTCCATGTTCTCCCTGTGCCTGCATTGGTTTCTTCCTACACTCAAAAGACATGCTGGAAGGTTAATTGGTTCCTATGGGCCATAGATGACACTAACTAAAGCTAACAATAACTGACACACTGCCACTAAATGAAAACGAAGGCCTCATGTGCATTGTATGCCCGTGACATTTTTTTTCTCTTACAGTTTAGCAGCAGTGAAATCACTGTAAAAAGCCATTCCTGCATCTTACCATGAATTCTGCCCATTAGAATGCTTTAATGTGGGAATGCGCCTAGCATTAATGTGCGTTGAGCATGAGTCAATGGCTGCGCTGCTATCAATCTATACAATCAGGACACTAGACACCAGCTAGAGATGGTGTACTTGTTCCCGGCCAGAGGATGATAGTGTTCAGGTAAGTAAAACTGGGAGAGCTGGGGGGCTGCAGCACTACAGAAGGTTTTCACCTTAATGCATAGAATGCATTAAGGTGAAAAAACATGAGGGTTTGCAACCCCTTTAAATCTTAAAACAAGCCTGTGTGTATTATACTTGTATCACCAGTGCTAAGACGAATATGCCACCTCTCAACCAGCTCTGCACCATCGGCCGTCAGTGCTCCTTGCATCTGTTACTCAGAATGCTGCTTCCTGTTTCCACGTTCGTCAGCCTCTCAGGTCCCTTCTAGTTTCGTCACACCTCGTGACTTCCTCGGGGAGATGCAAAACATACTGCACTCCTATGATCCATAGGAGAAGTACAGCCAAACGAGCTTTGGCTATACTTCTCCTTTAAGACATGTGTGGTTGTTGGATTTAGACACACATGCCATGTTCACGTGTATCCCCTTTTAGCCAACTATAAGCTAAGGGTTGTACACTCGCATGAGTAATTCAATTGCATGTAATCTGTCACTAGACCATTTATTTTAACAAAAATTTTCCCATGGGATTATTTGTGCATAAATTTTTGTACGCATGTTATTTACTTCTAAAAACCTCCCTTGTTTAGAAATCCGAAAACCCTGAGATTGCTGCTGAGCATCACCATCTTTGATGTATTGTCAGAGCTGTCACTCTACAATATTCCTCTTTGCTCCTCCCCTGCCAGCTACATAAAACATTATGTAGAGAGGTGAGGGACAGAGATGCTGGGCCAGCACATAGGGTAATTTACTTAACCACTTTAATACTGAGTTATAACTAAAAGAAGGCTACAGCGTGGCTTTCTGGTTCTGGGAGGGCATCCATGGGCGTCCATCAAAAATCCCGCCCCTATGCACCCACCGGGGTGCACTTTGGGCGTGCTCTGTGACTGCTGTGTCTTTTGGACACAGCTAATCACAGATCATGGTAAAGGGCCAATCACAGCAACCCTTTACCATGTGATTAGCTGTGCCCAATTACAGCTGATCACATGTAAACAGACTTGTTGGTTATTGGCATACTGTATCTGTGTGTGAGGAAAGTACAGCCGATGCCTGGCAAGGCTGTCAGTACTTTATTTACACTGATAATCAGGGCCACCTTATCAGTACCCATCAGTTCAGCCTCATTAGTGCCCCCTCATCAGTGCACATCAGTGAAAAAGGAAAATTACTTATTTTAATGTTATTCAATACCACCAAAAGATAGCTCTATCTGACTCACAAAATGATAAAAATGTCATATGGATACAGTGTTTCATGACTGCGCAATTGTCATTCAAAGTGCGACAGCGCTGAAAGCTGAAAATTGGCCTGGGCAGGAAGGGGGTGAAAGTGCCTGGTATGAAGTGGTTAAACACTTCCAGAAAAGGAGAGGCCTGTGACATTCAGGTAGATGGAGGTTATGCTGGGAAACAAAATTCTATAGCAAGTTCAAAGGTACATTGAAGTGAATAAAAAATAGTTAATGGAATAGAAAATACTGCAAGAAATCATTAAACATACTTTTTTTCATTTTTAAAGTTGTTGACAGGATAAATAATGGTTAACAGCAGCATACTAAGTATGAATATAAGGGAAACTTAAATTTTAGTTGTGCTCAAAACAAGTCTTTTAGTGTTGCAGCAAGGCAAGATTAATGCCTGGTACACACTTTAAGTTCTTTTTCATTCAACCCAGCGAGCTAACATCACAAGTAACATCACATAATTAGTACAGCAAACTCCCTGCTGAGTTTTTGTGTTCTGATGGGGGATTGTCGCTCACAGCTATTGGCTGCAAGCATTGATCGGCTGCTGTTTTTTCAGCATGCCCCTTCAACAGAAATTCAAAAATACAGAAACAAAAAACTGCGCCAACCCTACAATAAAGAATGTCAAAAAGTAATAACAAAATAAATAGGCATTAACCTTAAATGATTATGACAATGGAAAAACAGCTTAAGTGCATAAAGAACACAGCAATGTGTAAAGTAAAAAACATAAATAAAAGTCCATTCAAAAGAAGTTCCTATGTGGATCCAAATAAGCGTTTGTGACACCGCGGTGATTAGAAACGATCCAAAAGCTCAAAAAAGTGCCCGTCACCATACAATGAATGTGCTTACCAGAGAATAAGCAATTTGGGCATGTGTGTATAATCGATGAGTCCCATCAAAAGATATCCTCCTTTTTGGTGAGTCAAATCTCCATCTCCCAATAATGCCCTCCAGGTATTAATATGCTTCGTGGAGCTCAGTAATTCCCGAAAAAGAAAGGGGCTAACATGGCATGATATCGTTTGAACAATTTATTAAAGAAAAAGGTAGCACACTTACATGTGGATGAGTAAAATACAGCTTTGTATAAATAGTAAAAAAACCGTAGGTTGTCTGACTCAGGGATGTGGGTAGCTTCCACACTGACAACGTCAGGTATGACGAAACGCGTCTGGGAGGGCACGCAGTGACGCCACCACGCTGTTCGAGAGGAGGACGGGCTCTTGTTTTACCGGCCGGTTTTTTTACTATTTATACAAAGCTGTATTTTACTCATCCACATGTAAGTGTGCTACCTTTTTCTTTAATAAATTGTTCAAACGATATCATGCCATGTTAGCCCCTTTCTTTTTCGGGAATTACTGAGCTCCACGAAGCATATTAATACCTGGAGGGCATTATTGGGAGATGGAGATTTGACTCACCAAAAAGGAGGATATCTTTTGATGGGACTCATCGATTATACACACATGCCCAAATTGCTTATTCTCTGGTAAGCACATTCATTGTATGGTGACGGGCACTTTTTTGAGCTTTTGGATCGTTTCTAATCACCGCGGTGTCACAAACGCTTATTTGGATCCACATAGGAACTTCTTTTGAATGGACTTTTATTTATGTTTTTTACTTTACACATTGCTGTGTTCTTTATGCACTTAAGCTGTTTTTCCATTGTCATAATCATTTAAGGTTAATGCCTATTTATTTTGTTATTACTTTTTGACATTCTTTATTGTAGGGTTGGCGCAGTTTTTTGTTTCTGTATACTTGTTTGGTGTTGTATCACATCTATTGCTGCAGCCTGTTTCACATTTAGTACATTTGAGTTTGTTTTTTTCCCTAGCGCGGAATAATTTTTTCCATTTGCAGAAATTCAAAAATGATACTAATTGTTTATAGGGTAGGAGAAGCTACCCACATCCCTGAGTCAGACAACCTACGAAAGGAAGGTTTCCTCTAATGGGACTTTTAGGGGCAAGGACTCCTCAAAAAACAAACAGTTTTGAAAAGTAATAGATTTTATTAGGAAAATTAAACTAGTAGGAAAAAACGTGATGATAATCATCACGTTTTACCTACTTGTTTTTTAACTTTCCTAATAAAATCTATTACTTTTCAAAACAGTTTTGAGGAGCCCTTGCCCCTAAAAGTCCCATTAGAGGAAACCTTCTTTCATAGCTTGGCCCTTCAACAGAAGCCAATGCGTTCGACCGGCTTCTGTCGGACAGGCTGCTGTACACACGGGCCCGAATGTCGACCAGTTTCTATTGAATCGGCTCATATTCAGCCGGTGCGTACCAGGCCTAAGAGGATTGTGTTTGAGCATTATGCGTCCATGATTGAATTGCTTGTGTTTTATACTTTAAGGACAATAGTAGGTGTACTCTAGGGGAAAGGTGCGTAGCATCTTTAACTGGACACACATTCTACATGGTGGAAAATTATAACATTTTAGAAGTCCTAATTAAGCTTATAGTTGCAGAGCGCCAGCTCAGTTTTTTTTTTTCTGGCATTCTAGGATTAATTTACTAACCCTTCACATTTTATCAGTAGTAGCAAGTTATCAATAAGTCCTAAAACTATCCTTTTGTGTTTAAGGTGTAATAATATCTAACTTTTAGAACTATGTCCTGAGAACCTCCTTAGACTTTACAAAATGTCAGTATAAACCCTTTTACACACGGTCGGACATTCCGACAACAAAATCTGTTGGATTTTGTCTGACGGATTTTGTCCGAAACTGGTGTTGCATGCACACGCTCAGACAAAGTTGTCCGAAAATCTGATTGTTCGTAACGTGATGACGTTATTTCGTTACGACGGGACTACGTTCAGGCTAGTAGCCAATAGCTTTGGTCTAGGAATTTGATTTGAGCATGCGTGGCACTTTGTCCGATCGGAATTCTCTACAAACAATCGGACAAAGTCCGATCAGATCATGTTGTCGGAAAATTTTATAGCCCAGCTCCAAAACTTTGTCGGTTGGCTATTCCGACAGAAACAGTCCGATGGAGCCCACACACGGTCGGATTATCCGACAACACGGTCCGATCGCACATTTTCCGTCGGAATGTCCGACCGTGTGTACAAGGGCTTAAAGGTATAAGTGCAGTTTGATTCTTTTTCCTTTCATAGCAATTTGTGATAACTTATAATTTCCCAGTTGGCTTTTCTGCAGAGATTGTCCCTGTGTGGTTTGCCCATGACTGTGTGGCCTCTCTTTCAAATCTTTCCAGTACATCTGAATGCCACATACCATTGCTTTTATCAGGAGGCCCACCCACAGCCTGTCAACCTGGTGTAAAAGCTGAAGGATTTGGCTGTATGCTGTGTCTTACCTGACAAACTGGAGTAGTTGGCTCCCTTATCAACCTCCTGGATCCTACAAGAAACATAAATTTAGTTGTGTGATTGCAGCATACACTGGAAATTGTGAGCATTGTATAATCAAGATACTGCATTATGTAAGTTTGACATTTGAATGGATTTCGATGGGCGTCTTAACACCAGTCAATTATTAGCTGATTTAATCTAAAATGATTTATTCTGGCATATAATCCACCTGTATGTATAATATTTTAGGCATCATTAAATCCTGTATGTTTTTAAATTGTAAGGGGAAAGGCTGGCTACATTTTCCTCTCTATCAACAAGTTGGCTTTCTTAATTCCATTGTACATAAGGAACTGGTGAGCTGCGTGGGCTGGACCTCTGCTGATGAACTGTACTCCTGCAGTGATGACCATCAAATAATGAAGTGGAATTTGTTGAATGGCGAGACATCACTGGTAGTAAAACTCCCAGATGATACCTATCCTATTGACCTACACTGGTTTCCCAAGAATTTGGGTAACAAGAAACAAGGACAATCAGATGTGTTTGTGCTAACAAGTTCTGATGGTGAGTATGTTTGATCTGTACTCAACATGTTGCTTAGTTTCATAGGTGTCTTTTCTGGTAAACTGTTCATACACAGGATGATTATGAGACAAATCAAACATTTTCCAATAGTCACCACAATTTGAAGAGAAAACAACTTTGCCTAATAGTTGTTACCATCTTATTTTCTGAATAGGTTGTAATGGAAAATCTGCTCACGGGATGACCTCATTTGGGTGTGCAGTCATTGCAGACTGTTTCTACTGATCCCAGCACAATCTGGGATCTCTGAGAAGGTTCCAGATCTGTGTGTGTGTTTTTTTTGTTTGTTTTTTTTATTCTATTAACCACTTCAGCTCCGGACCAATAAACACCTTAAGGACCAGAGGTCTTTTTGCAATTTCGCACTGCGCTGCTTTAACTGGTAATTGCGCGGTCATGCAATATTGCACCCAAACGAAATTTGCGTCCTTTTCTTCCCACAAATAGAGCTTTCTTTTCATGGTATTTGATTGCCTCTGCGATTTTTTTTTTTTGCGATATAAATGGAAAAAGAGCGAAAATTTTGAAAAAAAAAGATATTTTCTTCTTTTTGTTATAAGAAAAATCGAATAAACTAAATTTTAGTCATACATTGAGGGCAAAATTTATTCAGCCACATGTCTTTAGTAAAAAAAATGTCAATAAGCGTATATTTTTTGGTTTGCGCAAAAGTTATAGCGTCTACAAACTAGAGTACATTTTCTGGAATTTACACAGCTTTTAATTTATGACTGCCGATCTCATTTCTTGAGGCGCTAAAATGGCAGGGCAGTACAAATCCCCCCCAAATGACCCCATTTTGGAAAGTAGACACCCCAAGGAAATTGCTGATGGGTATGTTGAGCCCATTGAATATTTATTTTTTTTGTCCTAAGGGATTGAATAATGACAAAAAAAAATAAAAAATTTTTTTTTACAAAAAGTTGTCACTAAATGATATATTGCTCACACATGCCATGGTTATATGTGGAATTGCACCCCAAAATATATTCCGCTACTTCTCCCGAGTATGGGGATACCACGTGTGTGGGACTTTTTGGGAGTCTAGTCGCACACGGCATCCCGAAAACCAATCACCACCTTCAGGATTTCTAAGGGTGCAAATTTTTGATTTAACTCCTCACTACCTATCACAGTTTCGAAGGCCATAAAATGCCAAAATAGCACAAAACCCCCCAAAATGACCCCATTTTGGAAAGTAGACACCCCAAGCTATTTACTGAGAGGCATGTTGAGTCCATGGAATATTTTATATTTTGCCACAAGTTGCGGGAATATTACAAACTTTTTTTTTTTTGCACCAAGTTGTCACTAAATGATATATTGCTCACACATGCTATGGGCATATGTGAAATGACACCCCAAAATACATTCTGCTGCTTCTCCCGAGTACGGGGATACCACATGTGTGGGACTTTTTGGGAGTCTAGTCGCGCACGGCACCCCGAAAACCAATCACCACCTTCAGGATTTCTAAGGGTGCAAATTTTTGATTTAACTCCTCACTACCTATCACAGTTTCGAAGGCCATAAAATGCCAAAATAGCACAAAACCCCCCCAAATGACCCCATTTTGGAAAGTAGACACCCCAAGCTATTTACTGAGAGGCATGTTGAGTCCATGGAATATTTTATATTTTGCCAAAAGTTGCGGGAATATTACAAACTTTTTTTTTTTTTTGCACAAAGTTGTCACTAAATGATATATTGCTCACACATGCTATGGGCAGAAGTCAAATTACACCCCAAAATAAATTCTGCTGCTTCTCCCGAGTACGGGGATACCACATGTGGGGGACTTTTTGGGAGCCTAGCCACGTACGGGACCCCGAAAACCAAGCACTGCCTTCCGGATTTGAATATAAAATGCTATAAAAAACAAACTAACCAGAGTCACCCGTAACACTTATACGGTGATCAGTGGTGAAAGGGTTAACTAGGGGCAATCAGGGGGTTCAAATTTTTATTAGGTAGTATATGGGGGTCCCTGGCGCTATATAAAAACCTGACGGGGAACCTAAATAACTAACTGGCTAACCAGCGTCACCAGTGACACTTATACTGTGATCGCTGGTGAAAGGGGGTGAAAGGGTTAACTAGCAGCAATCAGGGGGTTAAAACCATTATTGGGTAGTATATCGGGGTACCTAGCGCTATAAAAACCTGGCGGTGAACCTAAAAAAATAACTAGCTACCTAGCGACACTAGCGACACTGATGCAGCGTTCAGAAAAATTATCGCTTAGTGACACTGGCAAAAGGGGGTGAAAGGGTTAACTAGCGGAAATCAGGGGGTTAAAACCATTATTGGGTAGTATATCGGGGTACCTAGCGCTATAAAAACCTGGCGGTGAACCTAAAAAAATAACTAGCTACCTAGCGACTGTAGCGACACTAATGCAGCGATCAGAAAAACGATCGCTTAGTGACACTGGCAAAAGGGGGTGAAAGGGTTAACTAGCGGCAATCAGGGGGTTAAAACCATTATTGGGTAGTATATCGGGGTACCTAGCGATATAAAAACCTGGCGGTGAACCTAAAAAAATAACTAGCTACCTAGCGACACATGCAGCGATCAGAAAAATGATCGCTTAGTGACACTGGCAAAAGGGGGTGAAAGGGTTAACTAGCGGCAATCAGGGGGTTAAAACCATTATTGGGTAGTATATCGGGGTACCTAGCGCTATAAAAACCTGGCGGTGAACCTAAAAAAATAACTAGCTACCTAGCGACTGTAACGACACTAATGCAGCGATCAGAAAAACGATCGCTTAGTGACACTGGCAAAAGGGGGTGAAAGGGTTAACTAGCGGCAATCTGGGGGTTAAAACCATTATTGGGTAGTATATCGGGGTACCTAGCGATATAAAAACCTGGCGGTGAACCTAAAAAAATAACTAGCTACCTAGCGACACATGCAGCGATCAGAAAAATGATCGCTTAGTGACACTGGCAAAAGGGGGTGAAAGGGTTAACTCTAGGGGCAATCAGGGGGTTAAATCTTTATTGGGGGGTGATAGGGGGCTACCCTGGACCTAACACTAACTGTCCTGACAGTTTTTACTGTCACAACTGACACTGAATGCATTGATCAGTAAAGAAATGATCAATGCAATCAGTGACACTGTGACTGGGGGGGGGGGATCGGGGGGGGTTTGTGTGCCTGTGTGTACCTACATGTCAGTGTAGTGTTGGTGCACACTTACTTTTACTCTTCTCCTCGTAGTCCGGTCAAAAAGACCGCCCCGAGGAGAATGACATCACTTCCTCCTTCCTGTGTAAACAATACACAGGGGAGGAAGCTTCTCATTGGCCAGGAGCGATCCAGAGGGGGTGGCCGAAAACCAACGGCCATCCCCTCATCACGGAGCGCTCCTGGACCGAATCGGACCGCCGTAAACAGCGGGAGGGGGTCCGATCGGACCCCCCACCTGCTGGAAGGCAATCACGTAGATGTACGTGATTGTGCCTGCCTGTGCCATTGTGCTGACGTACAATGGCAATACGGCGGTCCTTAAGTGGTTAAACCATTCATGGGTGTAATTGGTGTTCTTTGCCTCAAGCAACAATTTATTATTATTATTATTATTATATTAATAAAGGATCTATATATCGCCAACAGTTTATGCAGCGCTTTACAATATAAAAGGGAGACAGTACAGTTACAATACAATAAAATATCAGAGGGCCCTGCTCATAAGATACAAAAGTAACTGGGGGATGAACTGATGGGAGTGACAAAAGATGAATTGGCAGCATGATAGGCTTCCCTAAAGAGATGAGTTTTCAGGGATCACCTAAAGGCAGCCAGAATAGGAGATAGCCAGACAGATTGAGGTAGGGAGTTCCAGAGGATGGGTGAGGCTCTGGAGAAGTCCTGGAGATGAGCATGGAAGGAAGAGACAAGGGAGCTAGAGAGCAGGAGGTCCTGAGAGGAGCAGACAGGACGTTTGGGTGCTCTTTTTGGACAAGATTGGTGTTGTAGCTCAGGGCAAAGTTGTGAATGGCATTGTATATTGTTGTTAGCCCAGCAAATTATATTCAAAATGCTATCGGAAGCCAGTGTAGGGCTTGGCGGAGAGGGGTGGCAGACAACGAGCGGTTGGCAAGGTAGAGGAATCTGGCAGCAGCATTCATGATAGACTGAAGAGGGGATAGCCTATGGAGAGGTAGGCCTAAGAGAAAGGAATTGTAATAGTCAAGGCAAGCAATAACAAAGGAGTGTATGAGTAGCTTAGTGGTTTCATTCGTTAAAAAGGGGCGAATATTAGACATTATAGGAGGTGAAGTTAAGGTTTTGACAACGATTGGATTTGGGGCTGAAAGGACAGGTCAGAGTCTAGGATTACACCTAATACTCTGGCTTGAGGGGAGGGATTGATGGTTGCATTATTGACCTTGATGGAAAAGTCAAAGAGCGGGGGAATATTATTAGCTTGGTTTTAGAGAGATTCCGTTTAACTACTTCAGCCCTGGAAGATTTTCCCCCAAATGACCAGGCCATTTTTTGAGATACGGCACTGCATCTTTTTGACTGACAATTGCGCGGTTGTGCGACGCTGTACCCAAACAAAATTGACGTCCTTTTTTGCCCACAAATAGAGCTTTCTTTTAGTGGTATTTGATCACCTCTGCGGTTTTTATTTTTTGCGCTATAAATAGAAAAAGAGCGAAAATTTTGAAAAAAACTAATATTGTTTACTTTATGCTATAATAAATACCCCAAAAAATGTCTTCATCAGTTTAGGCCAATATGTATTCTACATATTTTTGGTAAAAAAATTGTTATAAGTGTATATTGATTGGTTTGGCAAAAGCTAGGGGATCACAGTTTCCTGTGGGTATCCTTCCTTTAATTTACCTGCGGTGCCCTTTACACAACCTCATCTTGTGATTTGTGATATCACAGTTATTGGGTCTGAAATGCTAACCTATGACTCACAGATTGGAATAATTCTCGGACTCTTATGCCATTTCCCGTCTAGGATAGAATAGTCACGCCATAACCAACGACCACAAAATCACCAAGTGAAACAGTTACTTAAAGTAAAACGTCAGTTTTATGAAGAATAGATTTTTTTGCTGTTTCCACCCCTTGTTTATTGACACTGCTTGGGAACATCCCTAAGGTCAAGATTTAAAGTAGCTGTGTCTGTCAATGAACGAAAGAGAAAATAGGATTTTTGTACTCACCATAAAATCCTTTTCTCTGAAGTTCATTGATGGACACAGCACCCACCCCATCTATTTATGTTTGTACTGATTTTTGATGAACTGAGCTGCAGGAAGCAGAGTGAGGGGTTATAGCCAGTGGGACAGTTTTGCTGTTTTTACATGTTTTACATGTTCTGCCTAGTCCTCTCCTGAAGGTGGCGACATAACCCCAAGGTCAAGATTTAAAGGAGCTGTGTCTGTCAATGAACTTCAGAAAAAAGGATTTTACGGTGAGTACAAAAATCCTATTTTTTTATCTTAATGCATAGAATGCATTAAGATAAAAAAAAAACCTTCTGGTAGATTCATGTCAAATTTGTTAAATCCTAGACATCTCTCCAGTCAGCCACCAAGAACAGGTTTTCCCATTTCATACTGGTATTCTCGCTGTGATATCCTGACATGTAGGAAGTTTCACCACTTATCTACAGCTAATAGTTGATTCAGGTCGCATATTCTTTAATTTAATTATTATTATTATATGCCTAATTTTTCTCAGTTTTTCTCATGTTTTATGCTGCGTACACATGACCGTTTTTTCCCTCAGAATAAACTCTGACGCTCTTTCCAACAGAGTTAGTCTGAAACGGACTTGCCTACACACGATCACATCAAAGTCCTATCGTTTAGAATGCGATGACTCACGACAGGACTAGAAAAAGGAAGTTCAGTAGCCAATAGCTGCCTTTGCGTCATTTTTGGTCCGTCGGAATAGCATACAGACGAATGGTTTTCCTGAAAAGAATTGATTCCGTCGGAAAGATTTAAAACATGTTCTATTTTTAGGTCTGTCAGAATTTGAGAGAAAAAGTCAGATGAAGCCCACACACGATTGGAATATCTAATGGAATGATTCCATCTGACCTTTTCTCCGGAAAGTCAGACCGTGTGTACATGGCATTACAGTTTGATTAATTGCTAAAAGCTTGTTTTGACATTCATTATGTTCATCCATTAGTTTGCCACTTCTGGATTCCATGACTTGTTGTTCTTACTATACTGTACTCAGGTCTGCCATATTTATGAAGCTGCTAAATTGGAATTTGAGAGAGGACTGCAGGATTAGTAGTATGCTGTAACACCGGTGAACATACAGTAATTACCTGTAATACAGACTTGCAGACTTATTCCCCTGCCTGTTTGCCACATTTTGGCCTGTTTTTCAGAAATTTGTCAGAAGCCATTCCTCCATGTTTGTAGTTTGTAGATCACTGCTTTATAAATAACTAGAAAATGATATGCAGGGGTAAATCTATTCTTCATAAAACTGACGTTTTACTTTAAGTAACTGTTTCACTTGGTGATTTTGTGGTCGTTGGTTATGGCGTGACTATTCTATCCTAGACGGGAAATGGCATAAGAGTCCGAGAATTATTCCAATCTATGAGTCATAGGTTAGCATTTCAGACCCAATAACTGTGATATCACAAAGCACATGATGAGGTTGTGTAAAGGGCACCGCAGGTAAATTCCAGGAAGGATACGCACAGGAAACTGTGATTCCAGAAAGTAGATTTTTAAACAATTTTTCCTTCTATTAGCAAAGATATATATAATATTTTTTCTATCGTTCATTGATGCAGATGCAGCTTGATAGCAGTATTACCCTAGGTAACTTGCTATCTACAGGAGAAATAGACACTAGGCACATAAAAAATTGAGAACCAGCCCCCCTTTGAGTCTACAACCCCTTCCACAACATACCTGTTCACTCTGATGGTTTTTGTTCACTTGGAAGATTTTCTATCTACAACTACTGTTAGATTCAGGCCTGATACTATAATCATGGAGGTCTCTCCATTTATTCAAAGAACGCATGCTTTCTGAGGTTCTCTCTGTTACTGCTCTGAATTCTTGGAGGTTTTCCCAGTAAGCCAAGAAACACAGGTTTTCAATAAATTGGAACTAAACCGTTCTACCCATCACAGCCAAAGAAACTGCCATATTAGGCAGTTGCCACGGTGCTGCACATGTGATCGGTTATGACACTAGCTACTTGATGGCTTGACAGTTTGGTTAGGAGCCCAAGCAACTGTGACAGTTATCATTCACAACATGCTTACTTGTAACTTTTTTGGGAAACCGTTAAATCAATGGGTATAATTCTGTATCAGCCAGCAGTTGTGGTACCAAAACCTTTCTAATCAAGGCAGATTGTTCCACCCCTTCTTTTACTTCCTCTAAAACGGTGTCTAGGCTAAGTTTTCATAGGCACTAATAATCCTCCAAAGTATTTCTTCTGCAGAGATTGGAAAGACCCATTTGATGCTTCATAAGATTGATTTGTATGCACCATTAAGCCTCAGCTCTAAAATTAATTGTTGTGGCCAACAGCCACTCAGGTCACAGCTCTCCAATAGATAGGCAATTTAACTGGACACAATAATTATTCAAAATACCAGAACGCTGGCTGTTATTTATAAGGAAGTTGTAAGTTCAGTAAAACAATTTTAATAAGACCTGCAGATATGTAAAATACTCTTTGAAGATGTTGTACATTAATGCTCCCTTTCTTTTGACTTCTAGGAAAATTCCATTTAATTACTAAGGTTGGCAGAGTGGAGAAAAGTGTGGAGGCTCATTCTGGAGCAGTACTTGCTGCCCGCTGGAATTTTGATGGGACAGCACTGGTTACAGGTAAAATAATGTTGCTCTGTGATTTTTTATTAACCATTTTATTTTTTTTGCAATGATGTGTTAGACTATGTCCCTTACTAGTATCAGTCCTTTTGTCAAATCCATCACATTAGGGGCCTCATGCACACAGGACATTTTCTTTCCTCCCCTGGACACCTTTGCCTCAGGGGAGGAAGAAGCAGCTTAAACACACCTAAAGCTGCATTTTGCAAACACGTTTAGACATGTTTATGCACGTCAAGCATTTGGGCATTCAGTCATTCCATTGATCGGAATATTAAAGTGATTGTAAATGAGCACCTTGTAAAACAACCCATTCAGTTTAAATTAGAAATGAAAGGCAAACATTTTTGTATAGATATAATAAAAACATTATAAATACCTTTTTCCCTTTTTTATAAATTATCACATTTTCTCTGTTCTCAGCTGCATAAGAGCTGGGGTGGGAGAAGTACCAGCACACTGAGCTTCCCAGTGACAGACTGTGTGCAGTGGGGGCGTGTCAAATCAAGTCTGATCATTGGAGGATAGCAGGCAGAGTTCCCAGCACAGCTAGAGAGCTGACCACGATGTGTTCTGCTTAATGTGGTCAGTTTTTAATAGGGAATCTGAGGGACTGGCAGGAACACCAGGGAGTTCACATAAAGGAAGCAATTACAAAGAGAATAGGATACTTTCTCCTACAAGTACATGATGCAGCAGGCACATATAAGGAATATGAAGTGTTGGGATAACAAACGCTTTAATTTATTCTGGTAATTGTAATTGGAAACCTTTTTTCTTTCTGCTCCTCTCCTGAATTCATTGGTGGTGCAAATTTATTTTTTAACCTCTAAATGCTTCTGTTTTCTGTTATATGCCTGTAAACACCTATGTGTGCTTGGCCACATAGGCTAAAATAGAGGTGCATTTAGAGGCTGAGGCTGAAAAAAGGCAATGCCTGTAAAAGCCTCAGGGTTTTTTTTTTTTTATGCCCTGCTTGAAGCCTAATTGTTCATTGCCATGCTATCCTGCTGTCTATCTGTTATTAAAGTAACAGAATATTTGCCAGAAAAGCTGGTGGTGCTTACATTTTAAAGGTTTGTGTGTATATGTATGTATGTATGTATGTATGTATGTATAATATGTAAGATACAGTGGTAATTAATATCTTCAAAGGTGAAGTCCATATAGAGCTTGGGCAGGAAGAAGGGTAAGGTGGGGTACAGTAGAAATCCTGTGGCAGCAGCTGCATGTCAAGAGGGTAATATTGTCCAAATTTGACTTGACTAACGACGGTACATGTTGGCGGAAATGTGGCCATCATGGGAACCTACTGCACATCTTTTGGAACTGTCCCAAACTCAAGGGCTACTGGCACTCAGTATTCAAGCTGATCGCCGATGTCACCAAACAATCAGTCACAGAATCTCCCTACCTCGCCCTCCTGTCCTTAACTATTGAACAATTTCCTAACCCGACCAGAAACATCATAATACACATACTTCTAGCAGCACGCTTGAATATAGCACGGAAGTGGAAGGACATTGATCCACCTACCCTAACAGAAGTAATTCGCACTACCCACACACATTACATACATGAAACAGTACTCGCACTCAGACGAGGTCCCAAAACCCGACTTCTTTCTAACTGGCAACAATGGAAAGACTGGGTCAACTCCCCTAAGTTGACCCCACTATTTTACCCTTAATCTTTGAAACAAGTCCTAACGCAACCATAGGTGCAGGAGGGGATGGCTTTGCTCGAGCACAGCATAGATCCCTCAGGGGGTGCTCGGGTGGAACATCCTCTCTCTCCGAAGTAGTTGAAGAGTATAGCAGACGGTACTGACCCAGTCTTCATCATGACTAGTTTACCAGCTGGACCCTTGATTTTACTTATCACATTGAAATGTTGATTTCTCCACTGTGTGTGTCCACCGGTATCTATGCTTTTCTAATTTACATAGCGGACGACGCTTATCTCACCTTCCTAACGTCCTTCTATAGGCGGGAAAAGTTATTATTTTATTGTCTTTTATTTAGTTCGAAGCCTGTTCTTGTTCTTTTTTTTTTCTTTTTTTTTTCTATAATAGCAAGGCGTACAACCACATCCTCAGATGTCTACATACACTTTACCATTTCTAGAGCTATCTTAGCAAATGCCGCCTTTGTTAACTTGATGTACTTTCAGTTCTAATATTGTACGTTATCTAATGCTGTACATTCTATCCTGTTTATTCATTGTATAATGAAAACCTGAATAAAAATCTATTAAGGAAAAAAAAAAGAGGGTAATATTGCATTTTGGAACTGTAATATTCAATGCTCAGGTTTCCAGGACATAACTATTTTTATAAAAGGTGACAACTGAAAGGAGTCATCAGATTCATTGTTCTGAAGCAATTTGGAAAACTTAAAGTGATCCTATGCTTTGCCCATACAAGTTCACAAGTTAATGTTGACCTTACCAGCTGCACATACAATATGTTTTGCTCTTTGGCGTATCTGTTTGTCAACCAGAATTAAAGAGCTAGAGAACTGTCCAAGCTTTGGGTCATGACTTGCACAGGTTAAGGACTTTCTCTGTGCAACTAAGTGGCTGTTCTCCAAGCATCGGCGCTGTCCTGTGGGAAGCAGTTCAGTGAGTCACATGCTTTCCTATTCCTAAATATATTGGTAATTTTTCTTTACTACTGGCAGTTGAATGGATTGATGAGGGGACAAGGGTAAGTATGTTGTTCTGGTGGGGCCACTGTTGCTTTGCTATTTCGCTTTAAGGAAAAACCCTACTAATTGCTGTGGACATCATTTTTACTTTTCCATTTGGTTGATGACCTCTGTGAATGTGAGTGAGTTTTAAATACGACTTTTTGCTGTGACTAAGTATGATCTTATTTAAATAAAAATATCTCTGCGCTAGTCTGGTATGGAACTGCTGCAACTCAAATCTTGGAAGGGATAAAATAATATAAATGGCTAATGGTGCGCTGCTACTTTAAATAGTGAACTGTTGTGATAATGAACAAAATAAAGTGAATAAATAAGATATCTACCTACTTATTTGCATCATTAAGTTACTATCTTATTGTTCACACACATACTTTTTTTGAACACTTGGCTAAATATCCTGTTTATTCACTTTATTTTGTTCATTATCACATCAGTTCACTATTTAACCACTTCCCGACTGGTGCACGATTGGTGTTCAGGTACGTCCATTTGCAATTGCCGGCATGCCATCGCGTGCGCGCCACCAGCGGCGCGCGCACGTGTCGGTCGGGACCCACGTGAGTCCAGTCGCGGGGCCCGCGGACTTGATCGCCGCGGGTATACCCGCGATCGTCTCATGGGGAGGCTGAACGGGGAGATGCCGATTGTAAATAGCATCTCCCCGTTCTGCCTAGCAAAAAGTGACACTGATCTCTGCTCCCTGTGATCGGAGCAGAGATCAGTGTTCACTAACACACAGCCACGCCCCCCACAGTTAGTAACATGCCCCTAGGACACATTTAACCCCTACACTGCCACCCACTGGTTAACTCCTTCACTGCCAGCGTCATTTACACAGGAATCAGTGCATTTGTATAGCACTGATTGCTGTATAAATGACAATGGTCCCAAAAATGTCCACTATGTCCGCTATAATGTCGCAGTCACAATAAAAATCGCTGATCACCACCATTACTAGTAAAAAAAAAATTATTAATAAAAATGCCATAAAACTATCTCCTATTTTGTAAACGCTATAAATTTTGAGCAAACCAATCAATAATCGCTTATTTTTTTTTTTTTTTACCAAAAATATGTAGAATACGTATCGGTCTAAACTGAGGTAAAAAAATGTTTTTCTATATATTTTTGGGGGATATTTATTATAGCAAAAAGTAAAAAAAATTATATTTTTTTCAAAATTGTTGCTCTTTTTTTGTTTATAGCGCAAAAAATAAAAACCGCAGGGGTGATCAAATACCAGCAAAAGAAAGCTCTATTTGTGGGGAAAAAAGGACGTCAATTTTGTTTGGGAGCCACGTAGCATGACCGCGCAATTGTCAGTTAAAGCGACGCAGTACCGAATCGCAAAAAGTGGTCTGGTCTTAAGCCAGCAAAATGGTCCGGTCTGAAAATGGTTAAAGGAACGGCGCACCATTAGCCGTTTTTATGATCTTATTATTGCCTTTATTGAAAATCCACAAGTAGATGGTATTCAGGATTTTGGAGGAGGATATTCAACTGAAAATGAATTCAATATATTGAGTCCCTTTCTGAAGCCTATATATACAGTACATAAATAACATGCTTTTATTAAGAGGTGATAGCGGTTAATACTTTAGTAAACGAGAAGACTATTTCGCCACCCACAGCTTTTCTCAGGCTGTATGAAGCTCATGACTCATATCCCTTTTGAAACAAAACACAGACTAAATATGAAGTTTGTGGCACGTCTGCTATCTGTGTCTACTATATTTTGAACCCTTGTTTTTAGCATTTAATGTACACTAAAGGCAAACTTGCTTGCCCATTTAGTAGTATCCTATAGAATGTATTTTTTTTTTAAAACTATATCTGATATAGGGGACAGGCACTGCTGAGATGTGCATGAATTGTTTATAGAAAAGAGTGATCCAAGTGGTAACTTCCTCTAAACTGGGAGGATTGTCTGGGATGTAAATGAATGAATTCAGATGATCACCCTATATTTCTCTAGCCAGTAAGAGACACACTGGAAATATGTCATCTCTCATTGCCCGCACACATTTTTAGATCATCTCTAACCTCTCTTTTACCTTACACTCTCTTCAACTGAATATATTTTAGCTTTGATAGTCTGTTGGACCACTGCAATCTCTTACCTACTCCTAATGAGTTAACCACCAATTAGCACTAATTTGAATGGCAGACTTTTGAGGTTTGTGGTTTTTATGACTGTACCTTCACGTAAAAGAACAATTTTAAATGATCAAATGTGAATGGCCTTGGCTATTTTTAACTTCTTGTATGATGAGTTAGATCTAGAAATCAATTTAAAAATGTTCAGTCATTATTCAGCTACTGGAAAGCAGTGCAAATTTTCCTTTTGCACTGATTTTATCAAAATCCTTTAGTTTACTTTACTAAACAGTTTACCAGACTGTTAAAGCTTTCATTTACATAACAGATGTATCTAGAAAATCACTGAGATTTCAGCTGGCTATAGATTATTAGAATTTAGAACGGAAAGTCTTAGGAAAATGCATACAAAAATTCTCAGAATATTCAAACATTTTTAGAAAGATTTTGTTTTTAACATTTTAAATTTAGAATGAATGAACTTTACTGAATGACAAACCACATATTCTGTTATGCCGCATACACACGACCAGACTTTTTGACAGCAAAGATCCGACGGAACGAATCCGGAGGACAATTCGATCGTGTGTGGGCTCCATCGGACCTTTGCTGTCCAAAAATCTGATGGACTTTAGAAATAGAACATGTTTCAAATTTTTTCGCCGTAATTCCACCGGACCCAGTTCCTATTGAGAAATCCTCTCGTGTGTATGCTAGTCCGACAGACAAAAACCGACGCTAGGGCAGCTATTGGCTACTGGCTATGAACTTCCTTATTCTAGTCCGGTCATACGTCATCACGTTCGAATCCGTCGGACTTTGGTGTGATTGTGTGTGGCCAAGTCTGTTCATTCGGAAAGTCCGTCGGAACTCCGCCGAAAGTCCGTTGGAAAAACCGTGGGACCTAGTCCGTCGAAAAGTCGCTCGTGTGTACGCGGCATTAGAAATGTTTTCATTGAAGAAAATTTTTTCGTCATGCTCCTTTCAATTTTCTTGTCTTTACGGACAAAAACAAACTAATGATTAGTAAAGCAAACCAAACTTTCTTAGAATATTCTTTTCCTAAGAATTTTGATTCAAAATTCTACCCATCTATGGCCAGCTTATTCTGTAAACTTGCTGATCTTTGGAATTAAGATTTGGCAAGCCAAACTGAAGTAAGTAGAAGTTGTATAGGACATCCTTTAAACTAAAGCATCACCTACCTCAAAAAAATAACTGCAGTTTAATGTTTTTATCAATTCTGCACAGACATACAAAGGCCACTGTTGGGAGCAATTTTGCTTCTCAGAAGGCTTTTGAGTTGCAGGTGGAAAGATTTCTTCATGAATGCTTTCTTGTACTTGGTACACCAGTGAGCTCACAGCCATAGCAAATGCACCTGCTGTCTAGAAATGCCAGCTCCCTTTTTAGTAAGCCCTAACAGGCCACAAAAGTAATTTCTCTATCATTGTCTAGTTTAGCGAAGTTCATTCGATGCTTTCATATGCCAGTGGAAGTACAAAAAAGTGTCAACCACCCCAACCTATAACTAGCCTCTGCAGTAAGGTGCACATGTAACGGCAACGCACATCGCAAACAAAATATTTCCCAGCACACTTGCCAGCCTGCAAAACATCCAAATTGACCCTAACAGCTTACGTTAAAAACAAAGAGTTTTGTTTGCACAAATTTGCATATATATACATAAGCTGCAGTGCCCACATCAATGCTCTGTGCTGCTGTGTACTGCAGTCCTAACTCTATCATTTTCAGTGTCTCCTAAATAGGAGCACATATAGCAGTAGATGGATCAAGGGCAGATGTGCCTGGAAAAAGCCCACTTCAACTTAAAGACATTGGTACTCAGATGACGCCCAGTAAGACCACAATGGCAGCGAAGGCATCCAGTGCATCCCCGAACCCAATTCAACCAACTGTACAAAAAAACGTCAACCACCCCAACCTATAACTAGCCTTTGCAGTAAGGTGCACATGGAAGGGCAATGTACATCACAAACAAAAGATTTCCCAGCACACTTACTAGCCTGCAAAACAATCAAATTGATTCTGTCTAACAATTTACTTTAAAAACGGAGGGTTGCCAGGGGAAGGGACATTCAGATATAGGCTTGCAATGCGAAAATTTACACTGATTTCTTTTTGGCTGATTTGCTAACATTTCCCAAGGAACATCATCTAAAATCTCTTTACATTTAATTTGTACTCATTTTTATTTTCTTCTTCTGGCAGCACACTTCTGTTCTTAAAGTTAGCTTTAACAACAGATGTTAAATAATTTTGACAGCACCTATGTTATATGAAAGATGTATCACTATTCCAGGACTAAGCAAGAGATTAAACGGGCTCTGTGGGGGTTTAAAGTAACCTTAGACATTAGATAGCAATTCTGTGGACAACAAGCTAATGTCTGCCTGCAGACAAGGCCTTTCTGGGGAAATAAAGACTGGACAGGTTAGAAAGCTTTGGACCATTGTTCTTCTTCCCTCCATGAGCTGCCATTGGTATTGTCCACAGCACAGTTAGCTGTTCCTCTACAGTGTGTTTTAATTTGTTGAGACTTGGTGGCCAGCATAAAATCCTGAAGATATACATTACAGCTCCAAGCAACCTGTGTTTATAGCTAACTGACTTTCAGAGCATAAATGTCACCCTAAGAGGGAGAGAATAAAGATAAATAACAGGACAAACACACAGGGAGAACATGCTAATTTCATGCAGGTAGTGTCGTCGTTGGGATTTCAACCAACAAGTCTAGATTCTAGTGCTGCTAGGCAGAGGTGATATTTGGAGGTCATCTATGGAAACTGTGTATGAAGTAGATTTGCGATTAATCGCTAAAAAATCGTTATTGCGATTCAACCCCCCTCACAATCTTAATAGAACATTTCCCTGATTCGTGTTAAACAAGTGTAGAGCCAAGCAGAGCTGTCAAAAGAAAAACAAAAAAGCTCAGCTGGCAAATGTTTATCAACAGCGCTAAAGAGAAACAATGCATCTTTCGGTTCTTTTAGATCAAAGGAATTAACTTTCGTCTGTAAATGAGGTCAGTTTAACCACTTAAAGACTAAACGTTTTTTGACACTTGTTGCTTACAAGTTAATATCTGTATTTTTTACTATAAAATTACTTAGAACCCCCAAACATTATATATATTTTTTTTAAGCAGAGACCCTAGAGAATACAATTGTGGTCTTTGCAATTTGTTATGTTGCATTGTATTTGCGTAGCGGTCTTTCAAAAGCAGTTTTTTAGGAAAAAATATACTTCAATGAAGTAAAAAAAACGAAACAGTGAAGTTAGCCCCGTTTTATTTGTGTAATGCAAAAGATGTTATGCTGAGAATCGTGATCTTTATCCTAAGTAAAAAATAAATAAATGTTATTCTAATTTTATCCAGTATGAAGTAGTAAAGTTACCTACTGTAGATAAAGCAGTTGAGTACTTGCATTCATTTTGTGACCACCATTAGCTATTTAAGGCTAAACTCCAGGAGAATATATAAAGAAAAATAAAATAATGTAGCTCTGTATTCAATATTATTTAATTATTTTTTTTTTTAATGGAAATACCTGGATTTAACTAGGTTTTAAGCGCTTGAAGTCCCTGCGCAGCAAAGCAGAGACTAGGCGTGCAGGAATTGGCACCAAGTGCCAGTCAAATGTGCAGCAATACAAGTAACGTGCTGATAGCAGAAGAGAGCAGATTGACAGGGAGATGAGGTTGTCAGTCTCTGCTGCTGCTTTTTTCTTTCTTTTTGTTGAGTTATGGGGTGGGGAGGAGACCTGTAAGTGTCAATGATTTGCAGCACAGAAAAATCAGGTCTCCTCCCCTGTCAGACAGGGCTGTGCCATGTGGTAGATCTGTATAAATTTCAGTTGTATGCACAAAAATCCACTGGTAAAGTAAAAAAAGCTCACCCATATGTATTTTATCTGTGTATTTAGCTGTTCACTTGGATTTTGACTTTAAAGTATAGCTAAAGGGGTGGCACAGTGGTGTAGTGGGCGGCATAGTGCTGTAGTGAGTAGCACTCTCGCCTAGCAGTAAAAAGGGTTGCTAGTTTGAACCACAACACTGCCTGCGTGGGTTTCCTATGGGTACACCGGTCCTCCCACACTCCAAAGACATGCTGGTAGGTTAATTGGATCCTGTCTAAATTGTCCCTAGTATGTATGAATGTGAGTTAGGGACCTTAGATTGTAAGCTCCTTGAGGGCAGGGACTGATGTGAATGTACAATGTATATCTAAAGCGCTGGTTAAATTGATGGCGCTATATAAGTAATTGAAATGAAAAAAAAAGGCAGAGCTGCTTTTTTTTTTTTTTAAGTATAATAAAAAAGTTTTGCAAGTCCTGTCAGGTTTTTGCCATCTGTACCCCATTTGGGAGTTTTTTCTTTACTTTTTGCCCCATCAACACAACAGGAAGTGAGAGGAAGCATCTTTTAAAGTAAGGAAAATCCACTTTTATACCTTTTTTGTCAAGGCAACTCCTTTCCCTATTGATATCACCTATATTCTTATTCTATTGAAAACTGGGACACATATGCAAATCTAAAAAGTTTTACTTTGGAATATAGATTACCACCTGAGTACATTGCAAACAAAAATAAAAATAAATATTTAAAAAATAATTTTTGCTGAAAAGAGATCTGTTTTGGTTTGATGTTACACTGTGCTGCGCTGTGGTGTCTTTTTCCTGTACAAACTAAGCAACTAGATGCATATAAGTTAGTAACCGAGTCTCCTTGACCTTAGAGGTCATGTTTTCAGTCTTTTGGCCTACGAAGCTTTTGGCCTGTATTTTAGGAAATTCTCCATACTCATAAGATTACTAGCAACATGGGTTGGGCCTTTTCACATTTAACAAGATCTCTTTTGGTTACATGTATGTTCAGTAAATGTTATTTATTTGGCATTTTTGACATTCAATGTTCTCTATACATGCCCTAACATCTTCTTGTATGTTTTTTTCTTTTGCTTACTTTTTGTGAGACGCCACTACTGTTTTGTATTGCACTGCTTTGTTGGATGCTTTAGTTATATAAATAAATCATTTGAAAAAAAAGTTCATAACCAAAAGTTGTATACATTTCTGCAGTTGGAGAAGATGGACATGTAAAGATTTGGTCGCGAAGTGGAATGCTGAGATCTACATTGGCGCAGAATGGTAAATGGTCCAATTTCACATACATAGTTGTAGACAAACATGTAGACACTTGTGTTAAATAGGGCATAAAAAAATATTGTTTTCAAAATAGAATAGAAAACACAATTTGTCTGTCCTCTTTTCTTTTTTTTTTTTTTTTCCAAAGGTTTGTTTTATTACATGAAACTGTGTTCCCATTAGAAACTCCCCACATTTCTATGGAACTGGAGCAGCATAAAGCTTCATGTACACAGCCTACTTTGACTACCAGCCGTGGGAAAACACAAAATCACAATTTTGCTGTGTTTTGCGGCCGGCGGTCAAAACTTTCCTATCCTGAATGTGATTCTTCCGCATTCAGGAAAGGGAAGTTGAGGAAGGTTAAAGCTCTCCTAACTGCAGCAGCGCCTAAACTCTGATAAAACACTATGTGTACATGGACACATGGGGTTTTATGGAGTTGAGTTTAGGAGCTAGTGCAAAACAAATTGCCAAAAGCTCCTAAACTCAACACTAAGGCTTCATGTACACTTGAGCTACTTTGAGCAAGCGGCCATGGGAAAAAGCAAAATGTGGCGGAATCACGCTGAAATTTTGCACGTTTTGCAGGTGGCAGTCAAAGCGTTCCTATCCCGAACATGATTACGCCACATTCAGGAGAGGGAGGTTAGGGGAGGATGAACCTCCCCTAACTGCAGCTGCTATTAAACTATCCTAAAAGCATATGTGTACATGGACACATAGGCTTCAATAGAGTTGAGTTCAGGAGCTTTGGCAGAAAAACACCAAAAGTTCATAAACTCAAGTTTATTAGCTTCTAGTGTACAAGGAGCCTAAAGCTGCCTGCACAAACCTGCAGTAGCCTCTAATACCCTGACATTTTCCTGCCAGTTGTCAGACTGTTCTCATAGTAAGCGCTCCAACACTTCCAAGTAGTTTCTGATGTTGTTGTTATTTCCAGTCTCCAACACGTTTCTGTTGGCCTAACCATAGAAAAATAGAATCTTCCCATGGACCTCCAAAAGGGATAGCGGGAAAAGGGAATTTTAATGTGCCAAAACATAGATTAAAAAGAAATCGTAAAATTTAAATTTTTGTACTTCCACATTAAAATCAGCAAAACATTAAAACATGTATCGTCAGCTACAATCTGGTATAGAAATAAAAAAGAGGATAGGTGGGTAGGTGATTTTATGGATGATTTCTTTTTGATTTGTGCTTTTGGCATTCCCCTTTTCCACTATCCCTTTTGGGGATACATGGGAAGTTTTCTATTTTTCAATTTGATATTACAGAGGATAGTTCCATGTTATTATCATTACAAGACCCCCCTCACCTATTTTGTGATTTGGCCTAACTATAATGGACTGCAATGCTGGTCAATAGGAATGTGCAGGATGTGGAAAAAGACTTTGCCTGCCAGAATAGCTTGGATTCTGCCACAAAAGCAGAGTATTAGTTTCTGCCTCAGGTATGGATGCCTACAGTTTATACTTAATAGCATTTATTTTATTTTTTATTTTTTTTACAGCAGTATTTCCTTATGATTTGCAATGATGGTCCGTTTTTTAGAATTGCATAGATTGTGATTACATGCATAGTATAAATTTTCTTAATTATATAACACTTTTATAGGTTTACCAATATACTCCATTGCCTGGGGCCCAGATTCTGAGAAAGTTCTCTACCCACTTGGAAAACAGCTTATCATTAAGCCACTGCAGCCAAGTTCCAAGGTTTTACAGGTACCTGATTACATCAGTTTCTGAAATCCCTTACAGGAAGATAATAGACCCTAAACCAGTGATGGCGAACCTTGGCACTCCAGATGTTTTGGAAATACTTTTCCCATGGTACTCAAGTACACTGCAGAGTGCCATGAGCATTATGGTAAATGTAGTTCCAAAACATCTGTGATGTCAAGGCTCGTCATTACTGACCTAAACTATAGTAAATGTAACCATATTAATCCTTTCAGGACAAAATGACAAAAAAATATATGAATTGATTGTCTGAAAATTACATGTCTTGCCTAGCATGATGGTTGTCTCCAGTAATCACTGGTACCATATAATGAAGGATGGGCATATCTGACATTTTATTCCTATTTCCAGCTATCTCTCAAACTCCCCAGCACTGCACAGATAACTGAAAATTGGTAAAACCATAAAAAAAAAAGACGTAAATTTAAATATCAATATGCAAAAGTCCATTTCACTTCTTAGCTATTTGCCTGGAGTTCATAAATATATTTTTTTGTGCATTTTGATTTACTTTAAAAGTGTAATAACTTAAAAAATAACTAAGAAAAGAGCAAGTAAAACTGATATTTTTTACATTCCCATGTTGAGATGCACATCTCTGAAATTTTCCACTTGTGCTTCCATCGATGGAAAACATTCAGAATAGAGAATCCTATAAATGGTACACAAAATAGAGTGTAACTGTTCCAGGTTTTCTCAAACATATGTCTGCTGTGAACAATACATAGTTTTTTTTAGTTTTTTTTAAACATCCAGGTAAATCCTGCACGTGTGTGAATGTAACCTCTAGCATATATTACTTTTTTGTTGTCCTTTGAGAGCTGATAATAAAATAGAAAGGGGTCCTGTAGTTCAGGATTTTACGATGTCCTCATAAACCCTGTACATATGCAGTTTTAGAGATGTAAATGCCCCCCACATTTGTGTTTGTTCCCTTAGGTATCTCACAATTTGCTGGCTGGGTCAGTGGGGTCGATTTTTTTTTTTTTTTTTGTAAATGTCGTAAATAAACAGTTATACCATCCTAATTATTTGACATAAGGCAGTTAGTGATCCTTGAAGTAAGGCAGGCCTAAGATAATACATTTTCTTTCCTTCCAAGGGTGGAAGGAAAGAAACCTGCTCAATTCCCCCATCAACACAGTCAGTGCCTCCCACTGCGCTATTGTATTCTGCCAGCGGGAGGCGCAGGGAGCATTTCTGGTCAGCAGAATAAAATGGTTACTGTTAGTGGGTTCTAGCCAATGGCAGTAACCGTATGTAGAAAAGTCTGACTTGCTGGTTGTACACAAGTTAATTGATCGATCAATTTTGGTACAGTCAGCCTGCTCATACATGTCTCGAATCTCAGCCGGTCCCTGCTGAACCAGCCGAGATTAGAACCTGGTCACCTTCATCTTTGGTTAGCCTAAAATGCAAGGTCCACTTGCACTGTCTGAGCCTCCTTCCTTTCACAGATAACCTACTGTTAGTAGCTGTGAAATGTACCTTTAAAGATACTTGGTGTTTTGTACTTACCTTGCTCTCATCTTTTGCCTGTGGCATCTAGGGGAGGATGATATCACACTCCTTCCAGCTAGATCCAGGGTAATACAGAAAAGTTGAAGTCTTGTGAGAAGGTGCTTTTGCAATGGCCTGGAATGTCTTCACACGAGATGCTCTGCATTTCCCAGAAACCTTCTCACAGGAAAGAATTTTAAGGTACATTTTGCATCTACTAATACCAGGTCATTTATAAAAGAGGAGGGGGGCCTGGCAATCCAAACAGACCTTGCATTTTACTGCAATATCTGTTTTAAACTATGTTCTTCCTTGGACCTTCACACAGTTGGTTTCACATTTTACCTGCAGTTTTCTGTTAGCATTTTCTTTTCTGTGTTGCAGTGGAAAGCCCATGATGGTGTTATTTTAAAGGTTGACTGGAATCCTATCAATGACCTCATTTTATCAGCTGGGGAAGATTGTAAATATAAGGTAATGCACAATGTCAAATATCCGATTGCACAGATTGTTTAGCTTTCCTCAACATAAACTGAAAGCTAAATTAGGTCTTAACTAACTAAAGCCAAAAGCAAGTCTGCATTATTTAGATCTAGAGCTAAGATGTACTGACAACAGCACAGCATATGTGACAAATGAATAATGGGTGGGGCTGAATAGATCCAAGTGCCAGGCTGCTGTATTGAGGAGACGTCATGACAGAGGTATTCTGTGTCTTACTCTGTTGTATCATTTGCTTTGAAGATTTGTGCAATGCATGCATTAGGGTATGACCATTGGGTGAGTGAGTTTACAATTATCTGGCTGTCCCTTCAGTGTCTTTTGTTGTTTGGAAAATAATAATCATAGTTCCATGGATCAAAACAACTATTTTTGGATAAACGATGATTACCTTGTGCACCAAGATGTACTTAACTCTAGAGCCACACTATTGAAATTTACTACTGTGACAATGATCACAACAATCACCTTGCCACCTTGTTCCTTTGCTCAACTTTGCCTTCTATGAAAAGACTTCCACTCATAAAACTAGTTTCATAGTGTGACTTTGTAGGTACAGCAAAGTATAAAAGTCAGATTTACCTCTCAGAGGTAGCTGTTTGTCCAGCATTACCTTCCACTTAGGAAAAAAGCGAGAAGTGTCTGTGCTTTAGCCCCATGGAGATAGCAGACACTCTCACAATGGTCAAATAACAAACCGGAAAGAAAATTGCTTGATTCCCCCATCAACACAGTCAGTGTTAATAGGAGAATCCCTTCTGTGGATCCATTGTGTTTTTCCGGTGAGGGAAGCCATCCCTGCCGGGAGAATACAATGATTATTGCTAGTGGCTATATTAGCCGCTAGCAATAATCGCATATAAAATCTGACAGGCTAGTTGTACCCAAGTTGATCGATCGAGCCTGCCTGAACGCAATTCAGCCTGCCAGATCGCAATTCAGCCTGCCCACGCATGGTTCGAATCTTGGCTGGTTCCTCTTGAACCAGCCAAGATTCTAACTGTCTATGGCTGGCTTAAGTTTTCCCTCCAGCAGCTTGCAAAATGTTTCTGTTTTCAGCTCTTAGCTGAAACAGGTTTTGTGATGTTTCTAACCCCCACACTAAGCCTACATGTCTACTCTGAAAGGGAGAGAGTATATGTAAGTACAAGCTGTCCCCTAGTTACAAACATCCGACTTACAAATGGAGGGAGACAACAGAAAGTCTACCCCAAGAAAG
Source organism: Lithobates pipiens (assembly GCF_037356315.1). Taxonomy (NCBI): domain Eukaryota; kingdom Metazoa; phylum Chordata; class Amphibia; order Anura; family Ranidae; genus Lithobates; species Lithobates pipiens. The sequence goes on from NW_027507758.1 coordinate 429,556,414, forward strand.
GTAAATTCACTCCTGTAGGAGTTATTATGGGAAAAGGTCCTCCATGCTTTATCACCAAGGCTTGTTTCCACAACAACCCAAAATTTTCTAAATCCAATTGTCATTGGGACAGAAAGTGAAGTGAAATCTTCAGAACAGGGGCACAGACAGCAAAACAAATGTTACAGGGTTGTTAACTCTTCCCTATGCTATCCAAAAAGCTTAAAACATTTTTTTGGGCTGGAGCTACACTTAAAAAAATGTACGTGTTCAGACTCACAAACAGTTTCAACTTAAGAACAAACCTACAGACCCTATCTTGTTTGTAACCCGGGGACCGTCTGTAACAGGATGCACATCTATTCTTGCAATGTAAGGCTGTACTGTAGAGAATCAGCATACTTCAAATTATATTTTCTATCTGTTTCTCTTTAATCCGATTAAATATTTGTCCATAAAAAATACCTTTCAGGTTTGGGATAGTTATGGACGACTCTTGTACAGTTCACCTTCGCATGAGTACCCAATTACATCTGTTTCCTGGGCACCTGATGGAGATCTGTTTGCTGTGGGCTCCTTCCATACACTTCGACTGTGTGACAAAACTGGAGTAAGTAAGCCTTCTAAAAAATATGCTGGCCACCTAATGAAAAGGAGCCTGTGTCTATTTCCTTCAGGGATAGTGTACATTTACTGCAGGGTTGTGACCTATACTAGAATGCGAAGAATATCTATTTACTATCTTTTATTATATTATAAATAAAGATATGATTGTACATGCATATGTAGCGATACCCCCATAGGAGCTGCTTAAGTTAGTTCAGGCCTCTCAAGCCCAATAGCAGTCTCAGCCCCATCTGGCACACCTGGCAATAGTGTAAGTTATCATAACACACAGGTTATGACAAAACACATACATTTTCTGTAGAAGGATAACAGACCATAACAATACATATTCGAGTAATCATCATGGAGAGTAATAAATGAGATTTAAGAGCAATATAGCTCTCAGGCTGCTTTCAGGGGATTCCAAACACTAGAATGTCATCAAAAGCAGAGGCACACTTGTGGTAATGGTAAATAAAGCACAATTTGGCACTTCAAATTAGATTGGTTGCCTTTACTCAGATTGGCTGTATGAGTCCAGGCAGGAGGAGAGCAGAGGAATGACTCCCTTTGTGTCAGGCCTCTCTCTACTGTCCCCTAACACCACAGGCCCAACTTTACACACCTATTCAACTCAGGAAGTAATGGCTTGACTTTAATAAACTGTCGCACACACCCAATACATATGCAGAGCCCTGAATATGTGTGTGCGGATCCGTATGGCCCTAACAGCTTCAGTCCTTTTTGATGCAAAGATAAGCTTTGGTGTCCTCCGCTATCCTCTTTTGTTGGTGTACTTTAACTCCTGGGTAGCAATGCAAACAATATAAGTGGCCCAGATTATCAAGTGAAACAGGCAGTATTTTGTTCAAAAACGTGTGAGGACAATGATGTCTGTATACAGTGCCCCAGAAATGGATAGCCTTATCCTTTATTCCTGTAGTACTACAAGTGTCAGCAAGATGACTACCGGCAATTAGGTTTGTATACAGTTTTCAAATGACTCTTCCTGTAGTGCAGTGTCTCTGTTCCCTGCAGATGGGCAGAAATGCCCTGTCGACATATCCTGCGATCAGGGCCCAAACGAACGTCCTGGAATAGGCATGCTTTCATGGTGACCTGACCGGTCCCCTCACACTGGAACGGTTCACAGTTGGTGGAGATGTGCCTCAATATTCCCCTGGGACCCCCCCCCCCTCTCAGGCCGGACGTCCCAACTTGCGGTGGAGGCCTGAATCATGCAGGGAGATCATCTGAGAGACAGCATCACTCCTTCAGGTCAGGTCTCTTCCCTCCCTCAAGGCTGACTGAACTTAACTCAGAATACAAAATGGAGTCTTTTACTTTCCTGTCAGCAAAGCATCATGGGGTTTGTGTAATTCTTCCCGTATACTGGTCTTTGGGGCCGTTTTGTGTGGAAACTACATGTCCCAGAATCCATTGCTGCTCTCTCTGCAGTTCAGTGCAATCTCTTGCATTGGCTGTTGTAACTGTGCTCTTAATTGGTTTTCCTCTTCCGGCCAATAGGGGCACAAGAGAGGCCACTGAATACACAGCTCTGTGTGTGTCAGCTCATATTACATTAACTCAGTCAGTGAAAACCAAAAGAAGGAATTGGGTTGAAAAATCCCCCTTACAGCTGCTAACAGGCAGCTCTCCCTAACTCAAGCTGGAAAATCTGTGTACATTGTTCCGGCCAGCTTGGCAGGATTGCGGGTTATAGAGTGAGACACCCGCTACACATACAAAAGCAAATTATATTTTAAGTTGAGAACCAAGTGTCGGCATTCGTTTTGATTATTAGTATTAGTTGAATCTTGATCACAGCAGCTTATCATTTGTACAATCCATTGAGGGATACAACTTAATTATAATTAAACAACCTAGTGATATTTATGGATGTCGACAGAAAAAATGGACAGTGGGTACATAGAAAACTGAGCCGGAGATCCCTGGACTCCCCGGGAAATGCATCCAGTAACATTTTATTGCAGAGATTTAGCAGGCAGACATGGCTCTCAATTGCAACAGTCTTTTTCTGCAGCAAACACTAAGGGACCCAGTGAGTGACCCCAAACACTCCCATGGTTTTTGCACTCTGTCTGCAGTGACAGTGGTCACATAGCCATACCTCTTCAGATAGTTCATGAGTATTTTGGAGGAAGTAGGGTCGTTTTCTTGCTTTTAAGATTCATCTGTTTTTCACAGCATGCCTGGCGCTTAACAGAAGGGGGATTGCTCTACATCTGCAGTTGAGCCATTTATGGAGAACCTTTTTTCCACTTTATACATAGTTAAGCTTGAGGACTGTTCCTTCTGATAGTTTTTTAGATCCCAAAGCCATTTGCGTTGGGGTCTATTTTTGGCCATCGTACTTCATTCTCAGGTGTTCATTCCTCCTGATCTTTCAACTGAGTTATTTTTACTTTTATGCAGGGATTGATGACTCTGTTGGGGGAACATGTTTCTCCCTCTGATCTCAGAGGTTTAAATGGCTAATTGATCCATCCAATGTTGGTGAAGGTGGTTCTCCACCTTCACAAAAGTCATTGCACCAGTTCTGGTTCTTGTTTGTCCCAAAGGTATCCCAGTTTTTGAATGCTTGGAAATCTGTTGCTTTGCAAGAAGGCCTCCCTTGAATTCCATTGTATCAATCACAGTGTGTAACTCAGAGGACTGCTGATAGATCTTGAAAATTGAAGTCATCTCTGATTATTCATTCACATGGCTTGGAATACTTGGACTTTCACCTGGATACCCTTCAAGCCAAGGTGTTCCTGCCCCAAGAAAATTTGACGAATCTGCAGTCAGGCTTCAATCTCAACACCAAGGACATATCGGGGGTTGATTTACTAAAACTGGAGAGTGCTAAATCTGGTGCAGCTCTGCATAGAAACCAATCATTCCAGGTTGTTTTGTCAAAGCCTAATTGAACAAGCTGAAGTTATAAGCTGATTGGACACCATGTAGAGCTGCACCAGATTTTGCACTCTCCCGGTTCAGTTTTAGTAAATCAATCCCATCTGGTTTTTATCTGGACAAAATTATCTGGTTACATTATTGAACCAAGATGTTTCTGTCATGGTTACTTGTCATTGTTGGTTGGTGGGTTTTTTCTTTCTCTACATTTGAAGTTTGCTACGTTTTCTGCGGCAGAGAGTAGAGTTTATCCTGTCCTAGGCATAGTTTCATATTCCAGCAACCTTTGCAGTGCACATTCCCAGGGTAGAGAACTTGCAGGCAGATTTTCTCAGCAGACAATGTCTGGACCAGAGGGAATGGTCTCTTTATCTGAAGGTGTTTTGTAATATGAATGTGCAATGGAGAATGCCAGATGTGGGCTTCCTAGTGTCTCGATTCATGAAAAAGTTGGACAGGTTTGTGTTCAGGATGCATTTTCTATATTCATTTATTTATTAGAAGTATATTTACATACTATGGGTTCTGAATTGCACTGAGTGCCATTTTTATATGTTAGTTATAAATGTCCTTTAAAGATACTTTCAGAGCTGCTAGTGTGATAAGTTGAATATGTTTATTATCTCATAGCATGCATTAGGGTTTAATTTATCAGCCATTCTCATAGCTCTAGACTGGCCTCGGAGAGTGTTGTATGTCCACCTTGTTCATCTGTTAGCCGAAACTCAATGGTCTCTGCCAGATTGGTCAGATCTGTTGGTATTACAAGGCCCTATATTCCACCCTGCTGATCTTCTGTCACTGGCTTTGATGTCCAGGCTGTAATCCCAAGCTAACGGCTTATACATGTTCTTTAAGAAAAGTTTATCATAGCACATGGAAGACTTATTTTCACTGGTGAGAGTCTCAGGGGTTTCCCCTTGTGTCTTTCAGGTGGGCTGGGTTCTTTCTTTCCTGTAGTTGAGGGTAGAACAATACTTGGAACCATCAAAGGTCAGGTATCTGCACTTTCTGTTCCTTTCAACATTTTCTTGCTATTCATTCACTGCTTTTGTTTTGTTTATACAAGGGGTGCACTCACTGCTCCCCCTGTTAGACCTCCATTTAAACTGTGGCATTTAAATCTATAAAAGGTTGTTTTGAGACTAATAAACTCTTTTTCACCCAAAGTGGAATTAGCTTCTTACCCCAAGGGAATTTCTCTACATTGCCTGGATGTAGTGAGGGCTACTGGGGTTTACTGTAGACTTATTTTCCTTATTTGTCTTTCCAGAAAATTCCAAAAGAGGTTCTTTGCCTTACAGATCCAATGTCTCTGGATAAAGTGCCTCTTTTTCCTGTTAAAGCTCACTCCGCTAGGGCAGTGAATTTTTCTTGGACTTTTAATCACCATGTCTCAGTGTTTCAAATGTCTAAATCTGCAACCTGGTCTTCTCCACAAGGCTTTCTCTAAGTTTTTGAAGGCCAATGCATCTGCTTCATCAGATGCTTTTTTTGATTGAACGTTTCTGCAAGCTATTGCTGTAATTTTTGGTTTGTTCTGTTGGGATGGTTCTCCTGTTTTGTGTGCGCCCTTTCTTTTGTTTGGACTGCTTTTGGAGGTCCCTAGATTGCTAGAAGGGTAACCCCACTTTCAAGGGGGGGGGGGGGATAGCAAATAAAGAAAAAAAAATATAGTTCCTTTACCTGCAACACTAATCATTTTGGAATTGAACGTTATTAAAAAATTACCTTTCCTTTTCAATCTACAGCCAATTAAATTTTCTGAGACTACATTACAATATGGCTACCTGGAGTTTTCTGTACACAGAAAGTGTACTGTCCACTCCCCAGAAACATAATTTCCTGCTTGTGATTGGCTTGCCAATTTTCCTAGAAGTCTGCCTAAGATTTAAGTCCTATTTCAGGCATCCCTTGCAGCAAAAATGTCATTTGTGGAGAGTTACTCTCAATAGGAGCATGTCTAAAAGTATGCAGGCCCAACAGATTTCCTCATTAGTGCCCTGCAGCTCCACACTTGAGAGTTAATTATGAAACCACTCCCATTAGACCTACTCAGAACAGAGGCACAGAGAAACATACAGGGATTTCTTCAGAATAACGAAAGGTAGGAATCTGCAACAAAATTTGTTATAATCCTTGCAGTGTACATAGATCACACAGGAGGGAATGTTTTTCTTTTCTAACAAAAGTGAAGTGAAGCTTTAATTATCATTAAGCTGTATCCCTCAAAGGACGATTAAGAAAATAGGATTTTTCTACTGCCTGTTGACACATACACAAGCAGGTTATTATGTTTTAGGTAGTCCACAAACTCATGTACAGCAGGGAAGAACCTGCTATGACTTTGTAAGGTCAGTGAGAAGACTATTTTATTTTTATTTTTTTGTTTTTTGTATTGTTACTATGATGAGCAGGACCAGAGGCACCATGAAGGACATTTTGTTTTTTTAGTAAGTAAACTGCACCTATTCTTTGAATATATCATTTGGAGATTAGCCACTAGACGGAGCTCTGTATTCCAAAGCAGTGTCAGTGTAATAACAGTTTAGGTAAGAAATTGACCACGGAGAGTGCATCGTTTTCAGTGTGTGTTGAGATACTCTTTGGCTTACATTGTGAGGTGATGAAGTAAAGCAATACCCACGATGTAGCACTGCAAGGCAGGAAGCAGAGCTTACATATGTAGTGTGCAAATTTGACTGGCCAAAGTACACATCTAGATAAAATATTAACTGTATGAATGTATGTTGACATGATTTTGGCATAATTTTAGCGGGGTGCAGGGGTAAGAGTGATTTTTATAGTGACAATAGTTCATATTATATTTTAAAAGAATTCTCCACTTTGATCCTAACTCTGCTACAACATCTATTGTCATTTGTGAAGTCCTCCTGCCTTCTCTGTTGTGATCTATTACGGAACCTTTTCTACATGAGCTGATGTTAAGCACATAATTGGTAACTTTTTGGTATTTGACGCGGGTGACAAATACCCAATCCTGTAATTTTTCTATTTAATGTGCTTGGGTGGCCATCAAGCCAAATTGTTAGCTGCCATTTTTAACATTTAGATCTACTGTATTAGGAGACATATCCCTGTGTCATTCCCCACCCACTAGCACTGGCTTCCTGCTTCCCAGTTTCCTCTACATTGAGGAAGCTGCTTGTAAGTTTAGCCACAAGCTTACAATTTATTAGAATGGTCTGCAGGTCTCTGTCAATAAGGTTCCCTACAGAAGGTGGTCAGATCATACCTGCACTATTAGTCAACTTCTGAAGTCTGGGCAGCTTTAGAAACACATTCTGTAATATTAGAAAATGGAAAAAGAAGAGTGTGGTTGATTTACCAAAACTGGAGAGTGCAAAATCTGGTGCAGCTGTGCATGATAGCCAATCAGTTTCGAACTTCAGCTTGTTTAATTAAGCTTTGACAAAAACAACTTGGGAGCTGATTGTTTTTTATGCACAGCTGCACCAGATTTTGCACTCTCTAGTTTTAATAAATCAAGACCATAATGCGTAGAAAAAAAAAAACATTGGTGGAAACCTCTGTCTTTGTTATTAAAAAAAATAAATAAAAATAAAAACTCCATATAATAAAATTTTTATTTTTTTAGACCGTAATAAAAAAAAACAGTCAGAGAAAAATTATATGGGTGAAATATTTCATTGTATTTATACTATGTTTACTGCTAAAAAGTTATCTGAAGGTGTAGTAACACTTTTATGCAAGCATGAATTATAAAATAGCACTCTTTGCCTGAATGCCAATTCTACTGTCAGTGGAAGCCCCCCAGATGCCCTGAATGCCTGGGTATTTAAATGCAGAAGAGAGCATACAAACGGGCAGACAGAAATCCATGCTATGTGCTGACAGCATGAATTAGGCAAGTACAAAACTCTTTAAGTTTGTTTCGTTGTTTTATCAACTCCTCCTAATAGTCAAGTCTTCTGAAGTATATGTAAAATGCATTTTGGATTCACTAATAAATAGGTAAAAAAAGAAAAGCAAAAAAAAAAAAAAAAACCATAGACAAGTTAACTTTTGACTGTTTTCACCCCTTGCAGTAACTGCAAAAGTTCAACACAGTAAAGTCACAGATGATCAGAGCAACATATTTGACTTAAATTAACCTGGGAGGGATCAGTGTCACATTCAACCAGCTGTGGTTATTGAGCCACAATTTGGTTTGGTTTAATCTAAATGTCACATTTGTTAACCCAACTGAAATCAGAGAACAGTAATGAAGATGCAAAAAGCAAATCATAAAATATACTGTAAACCGGTAGCTATGTCATCACTATTATCAGTGTATAACTTGCTTAGTTTAGCTTATTATAGTTTTGATGTTACAAGGTTTTTAAAAACAGACATTTTTATATTACATTGAAAAGAAAGTATATTTGTTTTAAGTTACTTTTAATAGATTTGTTTAACCTTTACAAAAAAGTATTCTTTATGTGTGTGTATATATATATATATATATATATATATGTGTATATATAATATATATATATATATGTGTGTGTGTGTGTGTGTGTGTGTGTGTGTTTGTGTAATACATTCTTTTGAGCTATTGCATTAAAACTTTTATGTTACAAAAATATAGTTTATACAAGGAAAGTTCACAATGCTGTATTTCTGCGTGTAATGCAATACAATTTTCTAATCACAGGCCAGGGCAGGGAGGTGACCAAACTGTGTTCCATAAAGAAAAGTCAGGTCACCACCTGGCTGTGCTGTTTGACAATATAAATCTTTAAAACTAGTTTACATGTACATATTTTACTGGTGCATTTACCTGTTTGCCTAATTTGACTATTTCATACCCATATACTTTTTTGGGAATACTCTACAAGGCTTTTTTGAATTTGGCGGTTAGGTTTTGGCAGCACTTTCATTTTTTCTGCATGATTTGTGCACATTCATTGCATGTAAAAAAAAAAAAAAAAAAAGTTTATGGGTCTCGAGCATAATTCATTACCTTTAAGCCTGGTACCCAGGGCTGGACTGGGAAAGAAATTTGGCCCTGGACTTCATCCAGACCGGCCCACTTACATTTTGAGTGTCCCATCAACAGCCCTTACATCAGAGTGTCTCAACAGCACCCCCTTACATCAGAGTGTCTCATCAGCGCCCCCTTACATCAGAGTGTCTCATCGGCACCCCCATTCTTCAGAGTGTCCCCTGAGCAGCCCCCTTACATTAGAGTGTCCCATCAGCATCCCTTACATCAGAGTGTCTCATCAGCACCCCCTTACATCAGAGTGTCTCATCAGCACCCCCTTACATCAGAGTGTCTCATCAGCGCGCCCTTACATCAGAGTGTCCCATCAGCGCCCTTACATCAGAGTGTCCCATCAGCACCCCCTTACATCAGAGTGTCCCATCAGCGCCCCCTTACATCAGAGTGTCCCATCAGCGCCCCCTTACATCAGAGTGTCCCATCAGCGCCCCCTTACATCAGAGTGTCCCATCAGCGCCCCCTTACATCAGAGTGTCCCATCAGCGCCCCCTTACATCAGAGTGTCTCATCAGCGCCCCCTTACATCAGAGTGTCTCATCGGCACCCCCTTACTTCAGAGTGTCCCCTGAGCAGCCCCCTTACATTAGAGTGTCCCATCAGCACCCCCTTACATCAGAGTGTCTCATCAGCGCCCCCTTACATCAGAGTGTCTCATCAGCGCCCCCTTACATCAGAGTGTCCCATCAGCGCCCTTACATCAGAGTGTCCCATCAGCGCCCTTACATCAGAGTGTCCCATCAGCGCCCTTACATCAGAGTGTCCCATCAGCGCCCCCTTACATCAGAGTGTCCCATCAGCGCCCCCTTACATCAGAGTGTCCCATCAGCGCCCCCTTACATCAGAGTGTCCCATCAGCGCCCCCTTACATCAGAGTGTCCCATCAGCGCCCCCTTACATCAGAGTGTCCCATCAGCGCCCCCTTACATCAGAGTGTCCCATCAGTGCCCCCTTACATCAGAGTGTCTCATTAGCAGCCCCCTTACATTAGAGTGTCCCATCACCAGCCCCCTTGCAGCAGAGTGGCCCACTGAGCCATCGGCCCACCGGGAAACTCCCTGTAGTCCCAATGGCCAGTACATGCCTGCTGGTACCCACTAATGCCACGTATACACGATCGCACATTACGACAACAAAATCCATGTTTTTTTTCTGACGGATGTTGGCTCAAACTTGTCTTGCATACACACGGTCACACAAATGTTGTTGGAAATTCTGAACATCAAGAACATGGTGACATACGACAAGCCGAGGAAATTGAAGTTCAATAGCCAGTGTGGCTCTTCTGCTTGATTCCGAGCATGCATGGAATTTTGTGTGTCGGAATTGTGTGCACACAAACGGAAATTCCAACAACGGATTTTGTTGTCGGAAAATTTGAGATCCAGATCTCAAATTTTATTTGTCGCAAATTCCAATGGAAAATGTCCGATGGAGCCTACACACGGTCGGAATTTCTGACAACAAGCTCCCATTGAACATTTGTTATCAGAAATTTTGACCGTTTGTACACGGCATATGAACTGTTGACTCCAATCGGAGCTGCTGTACTAACGATCCAACACTAGTACAGCTATCTCCTCAGCTGAGCTGTTGTGTTGTGACAGGGGGACACCCTCTCAGCCAGAAAACCCCAATCGGGGCTCTCCACCATTGACTGAGAGAGCTGAACAGGAGCCAGTCGGTTGCTGGTTTTCCATCATACACGTGTGACAGAAGTTGGCCGAAATGCTAGCTTCTATCAACCTGGCTAGCATACACAGTGGCCGAATGTTGGCCGTTTTTTATTGAACCGGCCAATGTCTCCCGACATTCGACCCGTGTGTACGAGGCTTTACTTTTGGGTAATTGTCAAACATGCTGATTGGAAAGACTTGGCTGCTTCCTTCAGCTTTTATTTAGCGTGTCAAGCAAAAGAGATGGCAATAGATAGAGGGCAGCAAGTAATTTAGTAGTTAATATACAGTGCCTTGAAAAAGTATTCATACTCCTTGAAATTGTCTACATTTTGTCATGTTACAACCAAAAATGTAAATGTATTTTATTGGGATTTTATGTGATAGAGCAACACAAAGTGGCACCTAATTTTGAAGTGGAAGGAAATGATAAATGGTTTTCAAAATTTTTTTTACAAATACATTTGTGAAAAGTGTGGCATGCATTTGTATTCAGCCCCCCTGAGTCAATTCTTTGCAGAACGACCTTTCGCTGCAATTACAGCTGCAATTTTTTTGGGAGATATTGCTACCAGCTTTGCACATCTAGAGAGGGAAATGTTTGCAGATTCTTCTTTGCAAAATAGCTGAAGCTCTGTCAGGTTGGACGGAGAGCATCTGTGAACAGCAATTTTCAAGTCTTGCCACAGATTCTCAATTGGATTTAGGTCTGAACTTTCACTGGGCCATTCTAACACATGAATATGCTTTGATATAAACCATTCCATTTTTCATTGTAACGCTGGCTGTATGTTTAGGATTGTTGTCCTCCTGGAAGGTGAACCCCCACCCCAGTCTAAAATCTTTTGCAGACTCTTAACAGGTTTTCTTCTTAGATTTCCCTGTATTTGGCTCCATCCATCTTCCTATCATCTTTGACCAGCTTCCCTGTCCCTGTTGAAGAAAAGCATCCCCACATGATGCTCTCATCACCATGTTTCACAGTTGGGATGTGTTCAGGATAATGTGCAGTGTTAGTTTTCCGCTGCACATATTGTTTTGCTAGTTAGTTTAGTTGGTTTCATCTGACCAGAGCACCTTCTTATACATGTTTACTGTATTCCCCACATGGCTTCTCGCAAACTACAAATGGGACTTCTTATAGCTTTCTTTCAACAATTGCTTTCTTCTTGCAACTCTTCCATAAAGGCCAGATTTGTGGAGTGCACGGATAATAGTTGTCCTGTGGACAGATTGTGCCACCTGAGCTGTGGATCTCTGCAGCTCCTCCAGAGTTACCATGGGCCTCTTTAGTGCTTCTCTGATTAATGCTCTACTTGCCCAGCCTGTCAGTTTAGGTGGATGGCCATGTCTTTGCAGGTTTGCAGTTGCATACTCTTTCCATTTTCGGATGATGAGATCTTTAAAGCTTGGGTTATATTTTTTATAAGCTATGCCTGCTTTAAACTTCTCCACAACTTTATCCCTTATTGCTGACACCTCTGGTGTGTTCTTTGGCCTTCATGATGCTGTTTGTTCACAAAGGTTCTCTAACAAACCACTAAAGGCTTCACAGAACATCCTTTTTTAGATTTTAGTTAGAGGTATCAGAGTAAGGGGGGGGCTAAATAAAAATGCATGCCACACTTTTCAAATATTTATAAAAAAATATATATATATAATATCTAATTTTTTTATGATTTGCTGTTTGAGTCCTTCTTCTCCGATCCCCCCTTCTTTCACAGTCCCCAATCCATCTCCTGCTAGTACAGAGCCTTGGGGGCACTCTGCACATGCTCAGTTTGGTGTGTATTGCTAGAGAGTATTTTTTTCCTTGGGAGGGTGCATGTGATCGGCACAGGGCCAATCAGCACTGTCCAGACAGAGGGTCAGTGGTCATGCAGCCTCAAAGGACAGTCAGAGTAGAATGAAAACGCCTCCTATAAGCTTTAACCAGACACTCATAGAAGACATAAGCGTGCTATATATGGCTATGTTCTCTGTACTGTGGGAGACCAGATATCGTGAATGCAGTGTCCTGGTAACAAAAAAAAAGTTATAAATGTACATACCTGTTTGGCTACCTGACATCCGTGCTATGGCCAAATGACGACTACAGCGTGGATGTGAATTTCCGGGAGGCCGCCATATGATGGGCCCCCCCCCATCTACGCTCCCTACAGGGAACGCACGGAGCACGCTGTGGTCACCGAGAGTCAGGTGATCACAAATCTGAGTAAGGGGCCGGTCCCAGGCCCTTACCATGTGATCAGCTATTAACCAGTGACAGCTGATCACATGATTTAAACAAAAGCTTGGTGATTAGTTTTGTTTTTTTTCTCCTCACACTGACAGCGGAGGAAAAAAAAAAAGCCGATCATCGGGTTATCTTAAAGGGACATTGATCCCTAAGAGGAAGAGGCAATTATGCCTCATTTAAACCGACCAACAGTGCCCACAAGTGCCACCTATCGATGCCCACCAGCGGTGCCAATCAGTGCCACCTAGAAGTGCTGCCTATTGGTGTAATCAATCGGTGCCCATAACTGCCATCCATCAGTGCCACCTATCGGTGCCCATCAGTGCCGCCTCATCAGTGTACATCAATGACAGACAAAAATTACCCGTTATAAAATTTTAAAACAAAAAAATAAAACTTTTTAAAAAAAAACTTTGGTCTTTTTAATTAAAAAAAATAAAAATAAAAACCACAGAGGTGATCAAATACCACCAAAAGAAAGCTCTAGTTGGGGGGAAAAAATGATAAAAATTTCATTTGGGTACAGTGTTGTATGACCAGGCAATTGTCATTCAAAGTGCGACAGCACTGAAAGCTGAAAATTGGTCTAGATAGGAGGGGGGTTTAAGTGCCCAGTAAGCAAGTGGTTAAAGCAGTAGTAAACCACAGAGTGATTTTTTTTTCCCTCACCCGAAAGGTTATGTCATAATGACATCATGTAAAACTTACCTGAAAACAAAGCCCTTCAACGATGTACTGTCACCACTGGAGGCCGCTTACATCTTCACCCGATCTTCCATCCAGCTCCGTGGACTCCGGCTGTGGGACTGGCCGGAGCCACCATGATATCACTGCTCATGTGCTGGGGAGCTGCCGGTTACGGCACAGGACTCGGGCAGCCGCTCCTTCAGAGAACATGTGCCCAGTGACATCATCGGCTGCATATACAGTAAATATCTCCTAAGAGGTGAATGTTGAGGAGAAATTTACTGTACCTATAGGTAAAGCCTCATTATAGGCTTACCAATAGGTGAAAGTCAGAGATGGGAGTTTACTCCCACTTAAAGTATTACTTGGTTAATGGATCAGTTACAGGGCCAGCCTAAAAAATAAACTTTTTTTTTTTTTTTTTGGTAGATGCCAGGGCGAGGACATGAAGTATCACATTTGGCTGCGCATGGCTTTTAATATTAATTGTTCTTTCATTACCAATGTCATATTCATTTCTGTGTTTTTATAATGAAGCAACGTTTCTATTAAATAATGCACTTCCTTGGTTCATATCACTAAAAGAAGAGCCTTTTACTAATTAAATTTTTTGTTTTGCTGTCGTTAAAAATTAGAATTGTAAAAAAAAAAAAAGAATTACAATTTTTATTTCCCACGTTTATTATTTTCAGCAAAGACTTCTCATCTCTTATATTACTGGCACCCAGATGTATAACACTGGCTTTGAGTTCCATTTTCTATTTTAGCAGTAGCAATCAGTAGGATATATGCAAGTAATATTTTTGAAGCTGAGAATACATACAAGCTACATACTTAATGTGCCTGTAAATACAGGGCCTGGACGCTGGCTAAGCTGTCCGGATTTCACCTTTATTGAAGCAGCTTGCCACATGGCAGCTTGAGTGTGGAGCTCACAGCGTAGCAACCGTCAGGCTCACCTTTGTTAAGAAGCAGCTGGGGACTGAGCTGAAGAACAGTGAAGCAACAGATGACCTCAGCCACAGCGAGTTGTGGATACAATTAGGACTATCCCTGAGGATGTGACCTTGCCACATCTGTGTCACATCCCCAAATAGACACCAGATTTGTATGTTCACATAAGCTAGCACCATTGGCCATCGAGGCTCTCCCTTACGGGACACTTTTCTCTTGTTTGGACGAGCAAATGGAGCTTCTTTTTTTTTTTTTTTTTTCCTTTTTAAATTTACATAGACACGCTTCAGCATCAGTTTGCCAGAGTCCCTGGATATTGGTTGTAACCGCCACCTGATATCTGTTATTACTGAAAGAGACTTCTGTATGGAAACAAAATGTATGACAAGATTTATATATTTTTAATTTTAAAAGAATCCAGTCTGGTTTATGAGTGTGCTGCAGATTATCTTCATGACAAGGGACTGTAAAACTATTAATGGCTCCCAATTGTTCCAAGGTATAATATTTATAGTACAGTCTCATTTCTTTAGTACATCTTGCCTGATGCATTGTGGTTACATTGCTGAAGGCTGCCCAGAAAGTACACAAGACAAAAGTGGTTTTGTCTTCTAAATGATTTTTTCATTTCTAGTTTTTCAGCTCAGCAGTCAGTACAATTTGCTAAGAAAATGGATAGCCCGAAAGATGCTTATGTCTTTGCCAGTTTTGTCCTCGCCCTGACAGTCTGCGTGATTAATGTTGTTGCCAAGGGAAGGTGGTGCACTGCAAGTAGTATTCCACATAGCACATATTGTATCTCTTTTAGTAAGTGTTCTACTCCCTCTACTGGACACCTAGTCCAAATGAAGAGAATCACAGGTGGAAAGCGTTGTTTTCTGCTGAAACTTCAACTTGAGGGCAGATACTGTATACAAAACTGTAAGTATCTGCATCCTACATTCTTCATCAGTGTCTTTTTGAATCTGTGATACTTTTTTATTTGCATTTTCAGCTACCATGTTTTATCGATTAAAACTTTTTTATTTTATGAGGGTTATTTTCTTTTCTTTTTTTCTGTGATTTTTTATATAAATTTTATTTATTTTTTTGAAAAAGTGTAGAGTAGACACCGTATATTCCATAAATCTTTTTTATGTTGTCTACAAATTTTCATTGTTTTAAACCCAGGCCAGATTCTAAATCCTTCAGTAATTTTTATTTACAAAAAATAGCACAATCGGAAATTAAAAATGTATGTCCTTTTCACTTCTATCAGGATTGCCGCATGATTTTAGCTGGTTATGTTTGGGCGACCAGTTTAGAAATAGTCACTTTTATTCATTTGTTCATTTTCAATGTTTCTTTTTCTACCAATTTCCACTGTGGAAGGGATAACACTGAAGGACCGAACACTGACTTCATCTGCTGAGTGGAGTGTTGCACATGCTTCCTCAATGCTGTATGGTTGAAAGGAGAACAGGTGCGCATCTCCTCGTTGCTTCTCCTGCTTTGTAAAGAGCTACAGTGATTTTGATCACCTACAGTCATCCAATCCTTATCTGGTACAGTTATCTGGGTTTCATGGGTACTAGAGCCTTGCCTCATCCCCTGATCATTGCGTTGCCTCATTGCCATGCTGCACAACATATTTGATTCTAGACACAGAAGGGGGTTCTGCTGTATCAAATGACCCCAGCTTGCGCTCTACTAATGGTTCTGATGGTGTTTGTAACCTGTTGATGTGGTTGACATTTGCAGCCTGAAATCCTGTTGCCCTCTGCTCTTAGAGTCTATGCCACCTTTGTCGTTGGATGTAGCCAGTTTTTCTGACCTCTCGGTTGATGTTTTTTATAGTCATGCAAGACTTTAAAGAGATTTTTACTTTACAGTCCCGCAGTGGAGTGCCGGCTTTCATCTTACATTCTATGCATATAGCTAACAGGAATTTTAGCCGTAGGACCAATTCTCCTCACAAAACCTATGAACACCTTGGTAGAGCATGGTGAGTGGACTATGTAAGACTCCATGGCCCAAATCACCTGGTTTGCTAACTCTGACTACAAAGGCAATAAACATACTATAGTTTTTTTTGTCCGGCAGATTCTATATTTGATCTACCTCTAAGCCATCAGCCACTGAGACTCTTATTTGCGGATCAGTCCATTGCTTCTACCAATGCAATGTCCAGTCTTAGGTCTTTTAGAGGTTCCTAAGATTGCAAAGAGTTTTTTCAGTGCACCCACTGTCCCAAGTTTTCCATTATTGAGATTATAAACACAACACATGATATGCAATTCACATGTAAAGTTACAAAATATGCAATCCTTGGTACTGTTGAACAAAGTGTGTACTTGATTGGAAGGATTTGGAATAAAAACAGTGGAGGGTTAGACATCATATAAAATTTCACATATTTTTTTCTGCAGACTAATTATGCCTCATGCCGCATACACACGACCGGACTTTCCGGAAGACTAGGTCCGATGGAATCAGTCCGTCGGACAATCTGATCATGTGTGTACTAATCCGATCATTTTTTGTTTAAAAAAATCAGACAGACCTAGAAATAGAACATGTTTCAAATCTGTCTGACGGACTTCATTCCTATTGCGAAAACCGTTCGTCTGTATGCTGGTCCGACGGATCGAATACGACGCAAGGGAAGCTATTGGCTACTGGCTATTGAACTTTCTTTTTTTTTAGTCCCATCTTACATCATCATGTTGAAAACAAACGGACTTAGTGCGTTCGTGTGTGGCCAAGTACGTTCGTTCGAAAAGTATGTCGGAACTCCGCCGAAAGTCTGTCGGGAAAACCATGGGACCTAGTCTGCTGGAAAGTCCAATCGTGTGTACATCAGGGTTCCTCCAATTTTATCAGTATGGTATGCACTTAGTTCATCAGTACCAAGGCAATTAATTATTACTATGCAAATCAGTTTACAAAAGTCTCCTTTTTACAGTGCTTTACTTATTATATTGAAGAATTACTTTACATCATATGTTCTAGTGCTAGGTTTTAAATATTGCAAAATGTCCCATGATTTGTAATTTGGATTCCCTGTTTTTGCCTAATAGTTGTGTGTTTTCTACTCCTATAATTTATTACAAATATACATACATCTTTTTTTTATAAAGTGTATTTTATCTAAATCTCTCATGTACATGATTTTTTTCACATTTTTTTTTTTTTTCATTCTGTTAACCTAGTGGAATCATCCTAAGTTACAGATTGCAGTGTCTTCTCTTTCACTTCACAGTTGGTCCTTTTTTGCTTCTTCACTTCTACACCATCCATGTCCAGACCCCCAAGCCTGTCACCCAGTCTAACCATAAGGCCTGGGGCTCAAGGTCCACCAAATTCTAAGGCAAGCCTTCCCCAGCATGAGGGTGCATCCCCACCATATCAGATGCCTGAGTTCACAAGGTGGTCTCCAAGGAATGTATGCTAGAGTTTAGCACCCTGTTTTTCACCTCCAAACTTTGTGTTACAGCACAGATTGGCAGATAACCATTGAGCTCTTTCAGGTCCTATAGGGTTCATAGCTCCAGTTCCTGGGGCAGAACTTTTTCAGGGATTTTACTCCACCCTGTTCACTGTTCTCTCACCTAAAAGGGACACCTGGTCCATCTAGGATCTAAAGGCATCTGCCGCCCCACTCTTTACCAGGGATACTTTTATAGCGTCAGTGGACATCAAGGACATGTATTTACATTCCCTTATCTTTCTAGTGCATCAACATGTTCTACTCTTTGCTGTGGGATCCCCACTTTACCAGTTTTGTGGCTTTGCCCTTCGGCCGTTTGTATCCTGGGTGTTTACCAAGTTGCTGGCCTCAGTACACTGTCAGTGCACTCTCATGGCATCCCCACTTTGGGATATTAAGATGACCTCCTGTTGAGGTAAAAGTCAACACAGGTCTGTCAGAAAGCATAGCTTTGACTGTCCAGAATTACAATAGATTAGACAGGTCTTAAAAGTTTGGTATTTGTTGCTGAAATGGACTCATAATTCCAAGCATCTGGGTTTAGTCCAGGACAACAGTGTAAAGCAGAGCATTTCTTCCACAGGAGAAATCTCAAACTCTCCAATCTCAGATTTAAGCTCCCCAGTCCAGGAGTTGTCTTACTTGGCACTTGTACATGAGAGTGATAGTAGGTTTATTTTGAGGCAGTCCTAGTTGCCCGTTTTCATTACAAACCTCTCCAAAACAATATTCTGTCATTGTGTAACAAGTAAGTCCAGTCAAGACAGACCAATTCGATTGACACTGAGTTGTCCCTGGTTTGGTGGCTAAGAAGTCCAGGTCTGGACTCAGGAACTCCAACCTTCCCCTCTTTTAGAAGATTCTCACATTGGATGCCAGACTGTTGCGCTGAAGAGAAGTCCTGGGCTCCCTGACTGTGCAGGGAACTTGGTCATTGGAAAGTCTCATCTTCTGGCAGGCTTCCTCAGCTGGCAACATCTGGACATAGGAAAGTGGTCTCTACACCTGGAGGTGTTCCATGACTTGTGCCTCCTTTGAAACTTCTTTGATTGTCTTCTTAGCAGGATTGAGATAAAATTCAGATCGCAAGTTAACGATCCCTGATATAGATAATGTACCTATCTGAGTAATAAAACTAAATTTTTTGTGTAATATTTTTTATTATAAAAGTAAAAGCGGGCCACATAAAACAAGTGCAATATTTGACACTGTTTTTGATAAACTAATGCAATCAATATTTGGTTTGATGGATGTAGTAATAATTCTCAAGGTGTTCATCAAATATTTTGGTTCCAATTTTGCTCTTCGTGTGCTTCGGCCTTGAAAACTGATGACATGAATAAAGCGTAATTGTGAATGAATGAGTGAGTGGGATATTTTTCTTTGGGAAGATGAAACCTATAAACGTCCAATAAAGACACTGTCAAATTTTTCTTTGGCTGCATGCGTTTATGAAGTGTAAATGCATTTTCACCAAAAATGCTAAAAAAATATTTCTAAGTAAGTTTACGATTTTGTGTTGTGACGCATTCATAGTAGTCTTGGGGCACAGGTTGGACATCCCTGGGCTAGAACTACACAGGGAATTTTAGTAGCTCAGTCATACTGATAAAAAACAAATTATTAATAACTAGCAGTAGCAATTGATTGCTAAACCAGAGAACAAGGCTCCTTATGGCTAATTGATATAATAAAACAAAAGGGCCTCTGAAGACGTCCCTATTGGATGCAACATGTCAAGTGGGGTTGACCCATGACATCAGCATGCTACTGGGAGGAGTTTTGGCAAAGTCATCAGGTGAACTGAATGGCTGCAGTGATTGCAGTGGGACCAGAAGGTTGAGTGAATGCATAGGTGCCATTACATGTGGTATTACAAGTTCTATTAATTTGATTAATATTTTGAGGGCAATAAACTTTATTGTATACAGCGAACATTAGATAGTCCTCATATCTTTTTGAGGAATTAATGTATGTGGTGAAGGCAGGGAGATGTCTCCCTAAAAGGAGGATTTTGGCTAGCATTCCACAAGGACAGTGTTACAGAGGGCCTGGTTATAATCTCTATATAATGGCAAAAGTTTGACATACAAATCTTGACACTGAGTGCATATTTTGCATATGAGTGTGGTGGTGACACATTCGACTCTGAATGAAGAGCACTTTGCATGAAAATTTATGAATGCTTACATTTCTGTGGACACTCCAATGGACTTTTAAGAGCTTATAATCGCATATTATTGGAGCACATAAGTTTGTGACACTGGAGGAGTTCAAGTGTGTTTTTTTTAAGCAGAGCACTACACTTTTGTACTAATATAAATTAATCTTGAGATAGAGTAAATGCAATATACTTTTAGGTGTTAACTAGCTCTACAAACAGGTTATTAGTGGTGTTGGGTAGCTGCAGGAAGAATTTTATATATTATTAAGGCTCCCTAAGGAGTAACCTACACAAGTAGCATGTAGTAGCAATCCATTTCGTATGTACACACAATGCTCACATGGGATTGATCACAACAAGATGCTACTTCTGTTGATTACACCATAGAAAACCATTTGTTTAACCGTAAATTTGCTACACTAGGCCATTAGTCTCCAAACTTTCTAAACAAAGGGCCAGTTTACTGCCCTTCAGACTTCATGGGGGCCTGGCTGTGGCCAGTGGGAGTAGAAAATACCCCATCATTGGTTTTAGTGGAAGAGATAGTGCCTCATCATTGGTATTAGTGGGAGAAATAGTGGCCAATCGGTGATGCCAAAGGAAGCAATAACACCCCTTTGTTGGTGTCAATAGGAGGAACAGTGCCCTAAGAGCCGGATAAAGGCAAACAAAGGGCCGCATCTGGCCTGTGGACCATAGTTTGGAGACCACTGCTCTATGCCAATGAAGTGACTGTCAACAAGTGGTTAAATCTGTTAGTAGCAAGAGATAAAAATTGACTGTGTAATTTAGTCCTGCTTGGTTATTGGGTGAGTGCACATTCAACAGTATCAAAGCAATACATTATTAAAATATCAAAGCTAAATTTTTCTTACATTGCAGAAGCATGATATTATGGTAATTAATTGTGGAAGTTTAGTTTTGCCTTCAGTATCAATTACCGTTTTTAGATTTAATTTGAGGAGTAACACGAAACAACAATTTAGTGTTTGTGTTACCTTAAGCGGTGGAATGTTTGATGATGGCTTTCATTTCATTTTATAATGATTTAAATGGCAGTTAGATGTATGCCCATAATAAATATCAATATGTCCTCAAACTTAGAGTTGTTGCTAGGAAATGAAAGCTTAAGTCATGCTGTGTTCTAATTTTAATAAATCGGGGCAATAGAATATGGTTGTTCTGAGAAAACCGTTTGCTGTTGCTTGAACATAATTTGGTTTCAGGACTCTATGAACAATAACAAATTTGTTTCCAAATTTTTGTATGACCCCCTCAATATGCTTGAACTGTATTGCCTTGGTAGCTTGCTCCAGAAAGTAAGCTGCGGAAAGTAAATGCATAACAGCCAATCAAACGCCGCGTGTCCTTTTTTTCTGTTGATCACAAAATGGTAGTCGGCACCTGACATTTTGCTGTCTACAACACATTCCCTGCTGTTTTCATAATGATTATGAAGTGGTAAACCACACTGCATTAGGTGTGCATAACTATAATTTAGCTGTGAGCAATATGAGGTAATGGATTCCTCTTTCTGTTTTGTATATTTGTGGGAAGTTAAACAAGACATATT
The DNA here is from genome assembly GCF_037356315.1 of Lithobates pipiens. NCBI lineage: Eukaryota > Metazoa > Chordata > Amphibia > Anura > Ranidae > Lithobates > Lithobates pipiens. Next base: position 429,577,706 of record NW_027507758.1, read on the forward strand.
TGTTAGTATAAGTGACGATTAATTGTAATGTAATACTTTAAATGTGCTGCTTAAACTGCTTGTATTGTACACTGTGATTTAACTGCAAGAAAATTTGACTTGATAAGTAGCAAATGGCTGTGGTGAGGTGAAGGTTGAAGGAAGGTTAAGAGAGCTGGTTCTAAACAAAGAGACTTCTGAGTCAGCAATATCAACAGCCCCCTCCTTCCCCATCCCATGTCGCACCCCCCCCCCCCCCCCGCCCCTCAGGCAATTTTGTAATAGAGCTTGAGATTGTCTCTGTATAATTCCTAATTATTATGTCCACAGGCCAGGTATTTAAATCTGTTCTACGCTGCGAAGTCTCTTTAACTTTCAGCTATGAGTTGAGTTACCCAAATGTTAGTTTTTTATAAAGTATGGGACTACATCCTTCTTTCTTTTTTTTTTTAATGCTACAAGCTATCCTCCCCTAATTCACCCCTGTTTCCAGACCGGTGTGTGCGTAGTGTGAGGAGATAAATGACAATGTCTGACATGAGGGGCCCCAGCCAAGCCCTCTGGCAGAGTCATTAGTTTTCAACCATTAAATCATTATCTTCTTAGACAAGTCAAACGTGCTCTTGAGACTATAACCTTTTTTTCTGTGCCAGATTTGTTTTATGTTTAATGCTATCCCATCTACTCTTCATGTAACACCAAAACTTCCAAGAGATCTTTATTTTCCATGAAAGTGAGGCCTTGGAGCACAGTTTCTTTGTGCTCCACCTATTCAGTAGTTTTCTTTATTATGCTTTTTCTATTTAGTTGTGACTTTTATTCTAGACGCCGTATGATGACATGCTTTCAGTTTGCTGATAATTAGATCATTTGCAGATCATTATTCATTTTTACTACCATGTGGGCCTATTCACTCTTCCTTTTTGATGCAGCAAAACTCTTGCATTTTGCTGCATGAAAATGCATGCCAAGTAGATGCCCCATTCCTTCCTATGTGGGCCTGCTTCACATCTATTCACTGCATATTAGTGTGCAAGGCAATTGAACACTCTATGGGGCCATTCACACCTACACTTGTGTGTTATCATGCATGATGCCTTAAAGAGGAAGTAAACCCTGAGGGGTTTACTTCCTCTTTTGTTCCCTGCAAACCCTGCAAAGTAAAAGCATAATATGCTAGTATGCATCGCATGTGGCAACCTGCAAACGAAACCCATGCTGTCCCCTGCTGGTGGCCGCATGCATCTTCGTCCCTCTTCCTTCCATGGTTCTGTGACTGGCTGGAGCCGTGTGACGTCACGGCACTCGCTCGGGAAGAAACAGCACGCAGGGCCATTTCTTCACAGCGCACACGCCAATGACATAATCTGCGCACTACAAGATAAATATCTCCTAACGCCGTACGTTTAGCAGATATTTACAGTACCTATAGGTAAGCCTTATTCTAGGCTTACCTATAGGTACAAGTTCTAAAAAGGGGTTTACAACCACTTTAACATGGAATAATATAATCTCCGCTTTAGATTTATCAGCTCTTGTGTATAAGTAGTGCTGACCTTGGAAAACTTTTGAGAAGCTTCAATGTGTGGCCACAATTAAAAGATAGTCAGCACTTGATCTGCTTGTTTAGGTAATGGCCATTATGTTGGTAACAGCAGAATAATGGATATTTCTCTATATGATCAAGCTCATGGGAAACATTGATTGGCCTTGTTGGAAAAGGTTAAAACCTCCGACTATGATTTTATTGCAGGCTATGGTTTTCTGTCCCAGTAATGGCTGCAACCTCTTTTATGTCACAAAGACAGGAATAGAGAGAACATCTCTTCTGTCACAAGATAGTAATACAAATTTTAACTCTTTCCCACTTTATCCTGAAGTAAAAAAAAAAGAAAATCTCAATTGATTCCTGATGTGTGATATCGGTAAGAAAAAATAAAATTGGACCCTTCTCACCTAATTCACCCCTTCCTTTTTTACGTATTTTACCTTCATTTCTGTCTCCTTTTTTTTTTTTTTTACCTTTATCTCATTTGCTTGCCTTATATCTTCTTTATCTTTCTTCACATTGTCTATGAAATCATGATTTGAAAGCATGATTTGTAATAATTTTTTTCTTTTTCACAATACCCTTTACGTGTTGTATTTCATTGCTGGCTCTTACACTTCTCTCTATAAAAATGAGGCTAAATTTATCTAAAAAAAAAAAAAAAAAAATTATCTATCAGAATTCCACTAATTTCATATACATTTATTCTCTACCTAATACCTAAATCATATCCTAATTATGGAATATGGTTTTATTTCTGCTATACCTTTTTTGTTTTATAGGTTATTTCTAAGCAAAATCATCTATATTTGTTTTGTGAGTGCCATGGAATTGCATTCTCTTCAAAAAGTATGCTTATCTATACCTTTTTCATTGCCATATTATCAAGTGTGTAAAATTTCAAGAGCCTGTTGCTGCATTTTGGAAATTAGCGTGGATAGAGAAATCTTCTCTGACAGCTATTGTGTTCTGACAGCCATGGCTGTCAGAATACCCAAACATTAACTGTATCTGATTGGCTGCAGTTATTGTTCGGCTGAGAAATTTCTGCCTGGCTTCTTCAATCTTCACAATACCTAGCAACCAGAAAGAAAAAAACAGGAAAGAATACCTAGCAACCAGTTATGGTTGGTTAGAGTTGTGACATGTCAAAAGCTTGGCACTTTCACGGATTCAGAGCAAGCTGTCTTTGGGTAACACAGGGCTTCAGAGTGTGCGAAGGAGTACATGCAGCTGAGTGGTGCTGACAGCATTCAGCAGGAATCGGCTGAAATTTATCCTGTGTATGGTTAGCATTAGATTTAGCCAGGAAATGATTGTTTCCACTAAAAATAGTAAAAAAGCTTAAATGTAAGTGTGTGTGTGTGTGTGTGTGTGTGTGTGTGTGTGTGTGTGTGTGTGTGTGTGTGTGTGTGTGTGTGTGTGTGTGTGTGTGTGTGTGTGTGTAATAAATTATATGTATATAGTCTCTAAGTCAGTGGTAACCTACTTTTGCCAACTCTTGAATCACTTTGATGGTCCGCTGTTAATACTGTTGCGCTTGTGATCCTATAATAGAAAAATAAAAACAGATCTAATGTTTTTAAATTAGGCAATGCAATGCATCCCCATCATCCTTTTGAGATACACAGCTTTGATATTAATAAGTATCCTATGGTTATACTGCCATCTACAGGAGAATGGACACTAGGTATATTTGCAAAACTGAACTGAAGGCCAGCCCAACTTCACTCAGAGTCCTTAGCAGAGAGGATGTTCTCTCTGTGACGGTCCTGCAGTTGGCAGTAATAACCAGTCTGCATAAGTTATATATGCGATTCTGCATGAGGGTCAAGCTAGTTTATCTGGGGGTTCCTTGCTGAGTTTGGTGACCAGAGCTGTGGCACTTTTACCTGATCACGTTTCTGAAGACTCCATTTTCTACATGTAGCTAAGAAAGGTGGGCATTGTTTAGCCACATGAAGAACTGGTAACAACTCCTCATTATTGTGCAATAGTAAACCTGCCATTTCCTTAGGACGGGACTTGCTGAGGTCTAAAACAGACTTTCCATAGAGGGGTTTTATGGAAAGGTTTTAAAATGCTTGACCTATGGCTAAATGATGCTTCACCTAACGCACCTTTTTTTTTTTTTTTTTTTTTACTATTCAGGGCTTTATTGCACATTTTCCCCTTTCTGCTTGAAATATTTTCTTTGCGTACACACAGGTAGTTTGGAATTGATGATGTAGCACCCTCTAGTGTGCTACTAGTGTCAGAGTAGGTAAAATATATTCTGACTCATGTCTAAACCCTGTGAGTCTTTGAATCTGGGTCAGGATTACTAAAGTTCAAGGCAGCATGACTCACACAGGCAGCTCTCTGGGGCACCCCCCTGCTTCTGGAAAGCTGGAGAACATTCTGGAAGCTAGAGGGCGGCGGAGGCTAGTAGGGCTGTTCTGCATATTTGAGGGAGCTTGGCTCTTAAATAGAAGTGAGTCATGCTGGGAGAAGAATTGGGTGGAAGATGGAGCTGCAGTGCTTAGGAGGCTGTTGGTAAACCCCCCAATCTGGGGGGAGGGTGCTCTGCCTCAGGCCAGGGCCCAGATGCTGCCCTGGGAGGATCCTAACAACAGGAGAATCTTGGAGGTAGTCCTTCCTGAGAGGCAACGGGAGCACGGAGGACAGTGTGAGTACTACAGCATGTTGCAGGGGCTTACAAGGGGAGAGACTGCTACATGTAGCAGGTCTCTCTAGAAGATAGCGGTTTGCTTAAATCTTCCCTAACCTTGCCCTGGGTGATCTCCAGAGTCAGTTGGGTGGATTGGGGAAGAGAAGCAGCAGGTGGGCTAGCATTTCCTGCAGTGGTAGAGCCGGGACAAGTGTCTTCAGGGGAGTTGGAGGTACTCAAGGATGCAGTTCGCAACACATGGTGCTACTTTCTAAAGGGACAAAGTTCCTAGCCTACAAAGTGCTGTTGCTGATCTAACAGAGACTGTTAGCTGTACAGAGGAATCAAGTGGAGCTGAATATAGGGAGCAAGTTGTCCCTGGTTTTGACATGATCAAGTTGGACATCCCATAATTCATATCCCCATCCAAGTTATCTCCTAATAAAAACACAAAACAAAGCTCAAGGACTGTTTACTCTATGCCCAGATGAAAGTTGGAAATGTATGCCTGATTGTGCAGCAGTGAGGAATCCTGTCACCTGCAAATTCTAGGGGTTAATTCTACAATGAGATTTCATTATTTCTGAATTCTATGACGAAAGACATAAAATGTCTATTGTAAGTTGTAGAATATGATATTTTGGGGTATTCTAAGGCCCTCACTGTTTAATGTCCAGGGCATTCATGGAAGAGGTCAGTTTCTGGTCTACAATCCCAACAAGAAGCTGCAGAATACATTTGCATGTTAGCATAGTAGTGGTTCTCCATTAAACAGTTGTTCTATTTGGTTAACTTGCAATGCAGAACAGAGAAATCCCCGTAGGGGAAGAGTTAATATATGTCTGTCCCCAATTACTTCTGAGCATTGTGCCCTTTTCTCTGACAAGTTGGGGCAAGTTCAGAAGGACGTGTCGCTGTACCATGCATATGTAGCAGATCTCCAGATAAACACAAGAATTCATTTTTTTTTTTCATGCTATATTTTATTTTATTTGAAACAACTTTCCATAGGAACAAACAAACATGATGCAATTGCATACACACCACAAAATATAGCTTAACACAATTCAGTTTTGTTTTTTGGTAAGCACACAAAATCTTGAAAGTCATATTTCTTATATTATGGTTCTAGTGGTAGCAGACTCTTGTCCTGACTGTACAATCGTCTTAAGAATAACAATACAACAACAAAAAAGAAAAACAAGAAAATATAGGATAGTTTAGAGAGCCTCTATTCCCCGTCCACTAGCACAAGGCCATATTCCTTAGAACAGAAAAAAAGGGACCACTGTGTCCATTTTTTTTAAATTAAATTTCTCCTCTTTACCTTGGATAGTTGCAATACCTTTCTCCATGGCATTTATGTATGTCAGCTATTTTTGTGAGCCACACAAAAATGGATGGAAGATGGACGACCGTTGAATTTTAAGATTTACGCTTTGAAAAATCTGAAAGATCAAGAAGATATCTGGCCAGGTCAGATCCCAGATCGTGGTCAGTGAGCTGTCTTATGTCTCGCACTTTATACCAAAACTCCTCCAATTTCCGGAAGGATCAAAAAATGTGCAACATGGTACCCTCTGCCTCTCCACAATACCAACAGGTATTCATCCTTTCAGGATAGACTTTCTGCAGCAGGGATGGAACTTGATACCAACGTGTGAGGATCTTATAACTCGGCTCTTGATATTTACTAGTCACTGAAGAATAGAGGGCAAAGTACAGAATATGACCCCGCTGCTCTTCTGAGAATATGATGTCCAAATCTCTTTCCCATTTTTGGAGGAATAACACTTTATATGCCTCAACGGGCAGAGGGTGCTTTTACCAGGCATATATTTTCCAATGGTGTATTAGAACAGTTTGACCACCCCCCACGAAGGAGAGAGCTAAGAAACTGGGTAAGTTGCTGCATCCGCCACGGGTCCAATGGTGGATTAAACAACTGTATTTCAGCCCTAGTTATCACCTAAACTAAATTTACCTTGCCCAAAAGATTGTTTAAAATGGCTATCAGTGTGGCCTGGGGGATATGTTGGGTTCCCCAATACTGGGTAAAGCTGAGTAATCTCCCCTTCTGTCTTGGAAAAAAGATGACTTTGTTGCACTACTCTAAGAGTTGCCCCTATAAGGGGGTGTATAAGGGGGTGGGGCCATAAGGTTCCAAGTGATCTTGGCCGTAACCATGGCACACATTGAAGTAGAATCTCGGTACAAGATTGTTCAGTCATTACCTAGGCTTCATGTCTCCTGTGTCTACACCATGATAGTACCCTAGCGAGGTATACTGGCTGGTAATATCGAATCGGGTTCAGGAAGGCCATACATCCATGGGTTTTGGCCATGGCCGGATATAGGTGGGACAGGCATGGGTACTTTTTTGCCCAGACAAATCTGATAAAGATACTACGCACTGATTTAAAAAAAGACCCCGGGACGACTATTGATAGTGTCTGAAAGAGATACAATAACCTTGGCAAGATATTCATTTTAAGAATGGCGTTCCTACCCATCAATGTATAAGAGCCCTTGTTCCATCTCTCCAAATTGGAGGAAAGATCCCATAGTATTGGTGGAAAATAGATAAAAAATATTTTATCCAGTGAAGAAGTCAATTTGACCCCTAAGTATGTCAGGTGGGAGGATGCCCATGAAAAAAGAGAATGATGATTGGGCTTGCACACACACAGGGCCCAACGTAATATTAAACAATTCAGATTTTTGAATATTGATTCTAAAGTTCAAAAGTGTATTGTACCGATTTAAGCTCACTTAATAAATTTGACAATGTAGTGTACGGGGGTGTAATAAAAAAAACAATATGTCGTCCGCAAAGGCTGCAGTTTTATGGTCCAACTTGCCAACTGGAAAGCCCTAGATATCAGTGCTTCCTCGTACGCAAAAAATGGTTCTAGAGTTAATATAAAGATCAATGGGGATAAGGGACATCCTTGTCTAGTGCCGTTGGTCAAATTAAAATTATGGAGAAGTCACCTCATTGATTCTGAACAGCTGCAGATGGAACCGAGTATATAGCCTCTATTCATTTATTAAAAGCTTTTCCCACTCCAATATGAGTTAGCGTCTCCTTCAGAAATATCCAATCCACCCTGTCAAAAGCCTTCTCTGCATCAGAGGATAGTAAACACTCTGATGCTTCTTTTCATTTAGTCCATTATAATAAGTAATTATCAAACTATAGCCACTGTAATCCAGCCCAAATTGCATATTACTTCCTGTTTAAAGAAACTTTAAAAAACGTGTTTCCAGGGGTAAGGCAGCGCCATCTTAAGTATTGTTTTCTGAATCCACAGTAGAGTGTATTTTCGCCCTTACATTGAGCACTTCCTGTACTGTTAACCAAGCCTCCTTTTCAATCCAACGTTTCTATGGCAACCCTGCTTCCCTGCTCATAGCTGACTTGTTTTATTTCATAGTATTTACTTGTGCCGATTATCCAGTTTGCCTATGTCAGTCTTATCAGCTTCAGCTGAAAAGACTGCAGTAATGTTGTCTGATGCCCAGGTTTACACTCCATGTGATGTCACATGGTCACAAGGGGTGTAGTACAAAGCTCTGAGCGATTATGCAGTCTCGTGGGATTTCAGTGTTGTGCCGTAGGAAGTCCTAATAGTAGACAGACAATCGCACAGTGTGCCGTAAATCAGGGGAGATATGGGCATGCTCAGTGACGTCATTCCAAAGAACAAAAAGGATTACAACAATACTAAGCAATTAAGGAGATATCTACAAGCAGTGTTCATTAGGGTATTTTAGGCTGATTTACATGGGACAAAGTTGACGAGTTTACAACCACTTTAAGCAGCAAATATTCCTCAGCTGAAATAAGAGCATTCATTGATTCGGACGCATCGTCCGATATTGATGGTAAACCCGAAGAAGAGCGATATTCCCAAATTAACTGTTGCTTTTGTACCAGCTGATCAATAGATAGATTTGTCGATAGGTTATAAAGGGGCGAGTAATACTCCTGGAAAACCTATGCCACATCCTGGGATATAAAGCAGCTTTTCCCTCTGTCAGAATAAATATATGGGACATAATTTCTACAGGAAGTTTCCCTAATCAAGTGGGCCAGCAGTGTACCCGATTTATTCCCATTTGTTCATAGTATATGTTTCTGACCCTTCAGGTCCGTATATTAGTGTTGTGACTGGGCAGAGAAGCTAGTTTTTTTCGCTTAACCCTAAGATCTGCTGCTACAGAATGAGAGAGGGATTTTTTATGCTTGGATTCTAAGTTTAACTGGGTTTGAAAGACAGCTTGCCTACTTTTCTGCAGTTCTGTCGCCTTTTGAATCGGCAAACCTCGCATGACAAATTTATGCTTTTCCCGTAATGTCAATGGAGAAATGTCCTCTGTATCATTAAAGATTCTGGCCATAGCCAAAGAGAGGTCATTTCGTAATGGACCTTCCCGTACCAAGGATTCATTAAGTTTCCACGACAAGATTTAGTTTTGGACGGGCCCAAAGGCCTATAAAAGACGGGGCATGGTCCGACATGGTTTGTATGCCAATCAAGGTGCTCACTGTCTCTGGTAAGAAAGACTGGGTTACCATTACATAAGCAATTCGAGAGTAGCTGTCATGTGGTACTGAATAAAAAGTGTAGTCCTGTTCACTTGGATGCTGGACCCGCCAGACATCTACCAGATGCACAGATTGAAGGGCTTTTTTCACTTGTCTAAGATAAGAATAGGACAAATATGTGTGGAAGACCTGGAAGCGTTTAACAGTGGATCACGAGCTATGTTAAGATCTCTATCTAGAATCTGTCCCCCTTCCATAAAGCCTTGTAGGGCATTAAGAATTTCATATACACAACTCAGCTTTGCTTCGGTAGATAGATAGAGGCTAACGTAACTGCAACTGGCCAGATCTCCTTTAAGAAACAGATGGCGTCCTTCCTGGTCACTCCTCTGATCAACAAGAGACCATGGGACCGTCCCAGAAAGCATGATGCTCACCCCCCTCATCCTAGAATCAGGGGTGTGCTGTGGTATACATGTGGATAGCAATCGTTCTGAAATTTTGGTACCTTTCCTGATTGAAAATGTTTTTTTTGTATAAATACAACTTGTGCCCGCATACACCAGAGTTCACATAAGACTGTTGTGCGCTTCTCCGGAATATTCAACCCATTAACATTTAAAGATAGACAACATACATTAGTCATAGTAGGTCCCAAGATTTACACCCTATGCACTAGCAGAGAGGGAATAGAGAAAAAAAGAAAAGGGGAAAAAAAAACACAACAATTTACTAAAGTGCCTATTGAGCCTGCCCACCCCTGCGGTCACTTCCCAGATAGCATCTAGGAGGGGAGAGCACGGGGAGGCAAAAACCTATGTGGGGAAAATAGGAACGTGACCCCAGAGGAGGAGACACTCAGACCATATAGCAAGGCAACAGTACAGATCATCTGCACTAGCACCAGAAAGGCTGGAATATCGAAACATAATCAATTATGGCCATGCTATGGTTATGTACCTGACTTAATCCCTCTGATTATACAGAAGAATAAAAAGCTTTTTGCCACCATCTTGAGACATGTTCTCCATGAATTCACTGTAGCAAGCCCCGTAGAAATGCCCAAAAAAACGAAAAAAAAAAACAATCAATTAATTAACCCTCTATCCTGCCCCCTTCTAAAAAAAAAAATCATATTCATATATACACACACATACATATACACACACATTATATATATATATATATATATATATATATATATATATATATATACATACACACAAGAATTAAATGAATGAATAAATCCTGTCCACAAAGACAAGCCTTTATATTTGCTGACTATAAATGTGTTAAGTCAGTCGTAAGCAATTAGTAAGCAATTAGTAACCTATGGTATTTCTCATTTAAAAATGACATTTTACAGCTTTGTTTTTTGTGGATTTTCCACTGCTTTAAGCCTGCTTATTCAGATGTGTAAAGCATTGACAGCCAATATCTGTAAGCACTTTGGAAAACCATGTGTGAAAAGTTTGTGTCAACACTAGGAAGGCAACCATAGCATTGGATGATATATACTACAGCAAAGCTTAGGGGCCAAACCATTCCAGGCAACAAGATATTTAACTAAAGCCAGCTGCTTTTTTCTGCGAAACGGCCAACAACGCCAGTTTACAAAGGTAAGCCTCCAAGTCTTCATCCTTTATGACTTTTTTTTTTCTCTTGACACAAATGTAAACAGTGGCTGGGGAACAAGCAGCATAGGACTTCTAGAAGTGGAAGGGGGATCAGGGCGAGTGTGAATGAGTCACATGCCACCACAGTGATTACTACATGAAGAGAACCAGATACAGCTTTCTGGTGAAAGCACACTTTTTTTAAAGTACCTGATGTAATGTAGCTGATTCAGCAAATTGCTCCCTGAGGATTCATCAAAAACTATTCATGTCATTAAACCTTCCTCTCCATATGTCTGTCATTATTCAACTTAATTTAATTATAATGGTGCAAAGAAGGTAAACAAAAACAGAGGCTTTGGGTGAAACTTGACAGAGGAACACAAACTAACACGTGCGTGGGATAGATACTGTTGAATGAACCTTGTAGCTCCTGGCTTTTATTGTGCTATACCGGCTTAGATCTTGAACAGCTCAAACTGCATTCATATATTGTTCATACAGGCAGAAATGCTTTGACCAGTACAAACATTTATGATACAGCACTACTGTATTTTGAGAAGGTGAACTCAAACACTATAAAAGTTGTCTAGTTGCATAGTAGGGAATGTTCTTTTGCAACAAAAGAAAACGAAAGAAAACCTATTATTGCATTTGCAGCCTATGGCTTTCCTAAGGAGTATGCATTACATAATGTATGTGTATGACAAAAATTACATACCACTATAATCCGGTCAGGATACATAGAAAACAAATTGCCACTTTATAGAGACTATCTCTAGAATCCTGGTGCCCAACTTGCAGGCATTTGGCACCTATTAAATGGCCATAACTACATGGAAACTCACTATAAACTGACTATAAATTGGAGTCTCGGGGCAATTCAGTCTATGAATACATACTTCTGAAATTCTACCTCAATAAGATACTACTACAGAGAACAGTTTGGAATGTTTTTTGTCAATAATAAGCATTGGCCAAAAGCTCACTCATACAAAAAAAAATACTTTTATTATATTGCATGTGAAAAAAACAAAAAACTCCATCCTAGTGGTAGGCATATATAGTAGACATATACCACAGGCACTGTATTAAATGTAACCATGTTGCTCTGATCCCCAAAACAGATACAATACGGCTAGCAATATTCAATTGGAAGTCCCATAAAGATGAGTAAAAATATTCATATAGAAGTTCTAATATCACGGATATACAGTTGATAGAAAAAGTCTACACACCCCTGGTGTCTACACACCCCTGGCAAAATATCAGGTTTCTGTGATGTTAAAATATTATACAAAAATAAATAGTTTCAGAGCTTTTTCCACCTTTTTAAAGTGACCTATAAACTGTACAAGTCAATTGAAAAACAAAACTGAAATCTTTTAGGTAGCGGAAAGTAAAAATAAAATAATAATATGGTTGCATAAGCGTGCACACCCTTAACCACTTACCCACTGGGCATTTAAACCTCCTTCCTAACCAGACCAATTTTCAGCTTTCAGTGCTCTCACGTTTTGGATGACAATTAGTCGTGCAACACTGTACCTATATGACATTTTTGTCCTTTTGTTCACACAAATAGAGCTTTCTTTTGGTAGTATTTAATCACCGCTGGGTTTTTTATTTTTTTGTGCGATAAAAGACCGAAAATGCTGTATTTTTCTTAGTTTCTGTAAAAAAATGTTGCAACTTAGTAATTAGCAGGTTATTTCTCACACACAGCATATGCATAGCACAAATTACACCCCAAAACACATTCTACTACTCCTCCTGAGTATGGCGATACCACATGTGTGAGGCTTTTATACAGCCTGGCCATATACCGAGGCCCAACATGCAGGAAGTGCCATCAGGCGTTTTTGGAGCGTAAATTACACATATATTTTTTTGACTACCTTTTACACTTTTGAAGGCCCTGGAGCACCAGGACAATGGAAAATCCTCAAAAATTATCCCATTTTGCAAAGAAAACAACCCAATGTGTAATCTATGAGGCATAATGAGTGTTTTGAACATGTCATTTTTTTCTACAACTTTTTGGAAAATGTGTAAAGAAAATTTAAACGCATTTTTTTTATTTTTTTACACACCGTTGTCCATTTACACAATATTTCTAACGCATAGCACGTACATACCAAAAAGTACACCCCAAAATAGATTCTTCCACTCCTGAGTATGGTGATACCACATGTGTGAGACTTTTCCACAGCCTGGCCATATAGAGAGGCCCAACATGCAGGGAGCACCGTCAGGTGTTCTAGGGGCATAAGTTTCAAATTTAATTTGACTACCTATTACACTTTTGTGAGGCACTGTAGTGGCATGGATGAACATAAATGGGGAGGGATGAGCCATGGATGGGGGTGGCTGTGTATGGATGGGATGACTGAGCATGAATGAGTATGGCTGGGTGCGACTGAGTAGGGCTGGGTATGGATGGGTTGGCTGGGTACGGCCGAATATGACCGGGCATGGCTGAGTACGGCTGGGGGTGGATGTAACATGGATGGATGGATGGATGAGTATGCTGAGGATAGATGGATAAGTATGCTGAGTATGGATGGCTGAGCATGGATGGATGAGTATACTCAGTATGGAAGGCTGAGCATAGATGGATGAGTGCTGGAATGGGCACATATCAGCGCTGTGGGCAGTACAAATCAAGCCCACAACGCTGCTGCCACCGATCTCTCCCCTCTCTGCTCATACTGTACCGATCGGTACAGAGAGGAACCAGACGTGATGCCAGTTTGTTTACAAATAATCACTCTATCATTTGGCGGAGCGATCACCTGGTAAACGGCCGCCATCAGTGGCCATTTACCGGATATGCCCAGGGGGGCGCAGGAGCGGGATTCTGGGACGATGTCAATGTACGCCCTCCAAGAGTTATCGAGCCGCACTGTAGCTGTCATTCGGCTATGGCGCAGTTGGCAAGCGGTTAAACAAATACTTTGTTGAAGCACCTTTTGGTATTTTTACAGCACTCAGTCTTTTTGTTTATGAGTCTGGCACATCTTGACTCTGCAATATTTGCCCACTCTTCTTTGCAAAAAAAAACTCCAAATCTGTCAGCTTGGGAGGGCATCTCCTGTGCACAGCCCTCTTCAGATCAGCCCGCAGATTTTCAATTGGATTCAGGTCTGGGCTCTGGCTGAATCTTTAATCTTCTTCTGGTAAAGGCATTCCTTTGTTGATTTGGATGTATGCTTTGAGTCGTTGTCATGCTGAAGGATGAAGTTCCTTTTCATGTTCAGCTTTCTAGCAGAAGCCTGAAGGTTTTGTGCCAATATTGACTCATATTTGGAACTGTTCATAATTCCCTCTACTTTGACTAAGGCCCCTGTTCCATCAAAAGAAAAATAGCCCCAAAGCAGGATGCTGCTGCCACCATGCTTCACTGTGGGTATGGTGTTCTTTTGGTGATGTGCAGTGTTGTTTTTGCGCCTAACCTATCTTTTGGAATTATGGCCAAAAAGTTCAACCTTGGTTTCATCAGGCCATAACATATTTTCCCACATGCTTTTGGGAGACTTCAGATGCCCTTTTGCAAAATTTTGCCGGGCTTGGAGGTTTTTCTTGATAAGAAAAGGCTTCCATCTTGCCACTCTACCCCATAACCCAGAGTTATGAACAATACTGGAGATTGTTGTCACATATATTATACAGCTTACATCTTGGATATTCCTGCAGCTCCTTTAATGTTGCTGTAGGCCCCTTGGCAGACTCCCCTGACCAGTTTTCTGCTCGTCTTTTCATCAATTTTGGGCAGACATCCAATTCTTGGTAATATCACAATTGTACTATATTGTCTCCACTTGATGATGAATACTGTCTTCCCTGTGTTCCATGATATATCTAATGCCTTTGAAATTCTTTTGTACCCTTCTCCTGACTGATACCTTTTAACAATGAGATCCCTCTGATGCTTTTAAAGCTCTCTGCGGACCATAGCTTTTGCTGTAGGATGCAACTAAGAAAGTGTCAGGAAAGACCTACCAGAACAGCTGAACTTTATTTGGGGTTAATCAGAGGCCCTTTAACCACTTGCTTACTGGGCACTTAAACCCCACCCCCCCCCCCCCCCTGCCCAGACCAATTTTCAGCTTTCAGCGCTGAGGCACTTTGAATGACAATTGTGCAGTCATACAACACTGTACCCAAATTACGTTTTCATCATTTCTTTTTCCACAAATAGAGCTTTCTTTTGGTGCCATTTAATCACAGCTGGGGTTTTTATTTTTTGCTAAACAAACAAAAAAAGATGAAAAAATTTTGAAAAAAATCATGTTAGTTTGTTATAAAATTTTGCAAACAGGTAATTTTTCTGCTTCATTGATATGCGCTGATGAGGTGGCACTAATGGGCACAGTTAAGGCGGCACTGATGGGGACAGATAAGTCAGTACTGATGGGCACAGGTAAGGCGGCACTGATGGCCACTGATAAGATGGCACTGATGGGCTCTGATGGGTGGCACGGATGGGTGGCACTGATGGCAATGATAGGTACCACTGATAGATTGCACTGATGGGCACTGGTAGGTGACACTGATGGCCACTGATTGTGGGCACTGACAGGTGGCACTGTGGGCATTGGGTGACGCTGGTGGGCACTGTTGCCTACCGCGAGGTGGCACTTGTAGGGGGCACAGGTGGGCACTGAGAAGCTGGCAGCAGCTCGCAGTGATGGAGACTGATATCCCTCTCACTGCCGCTGGTGATCGGCTTTTTTTTTCCTCCTTGCACTGTCAGCGCTAGGAGAAACAATAGCCGATTACCGACTGTGTTGACATCACATGATGAGCTGTGATTGGCTGACAGCTGATCATGTGGTAAGGGGTCGGGATCTCAAGTGGTTTGTGGTCTGTACTGACTCCTATTTAACATGAGTTTGAATGTGATGGCTTATTCTGAACACAGTTACATCCTCGGGTATAAGAGGGTGTGCACACTTATGCAACCACATTATTTGAATTTTTTATTTCCCAAACCCCCCCCCCCCCCCCCCCCCAAAAAAAATAAATAAATAAAGATTTGAGCTGGTCTTCCAATTGAGTTGTACATTTTATAGGTCACATTAAAGGTAGAAAAAGTTCTGAAATGATTTATCTTTCTCAATTTTTTTTTACATCACAGAAACCTGACATTTTAACAGGGGTGTGTAGACTTTTTATATCCACTGTAGATGTAAGTTCATCCATTACGCTTTTTTTCATGGTAGTATAAAATCCATGTACGTAAAGCATAAATACAGGCAAAAGTTTTTTTTTTCTTTTCCAATAGAGTAATGGAGGGTTGTAATCCCTGTCAGTTATATTTTTGCTATCTGTGTCCCATTTGGTAGATTTAACTACTTCTGTCTGATAGCCAAAACTGGTAGTGTATGGAGATCCCTCCAAAAAGAGGAAATTCCAGGTTGTCACTGGGTTCACCAGAAGTAGTGTGCCCCCACAGGATTTTTGCTCTATTCCTGTTCTGGGGATAACCCAAAATTTGTGATGCTTTTTACTTTAAATCTCGGGGATAATCGTAAATACAGGACAAATAGTGAAGGTGAATCTCCCAAATGGAATCACAGACAGCAATGAAAACTGGAAAGGAAGGTGTTCTAATTGATCTCATCTCTATCCAAAATGCAAAAAATGTCTTTTAGTTTTAATTTACTTTCAATTATTTTATTTCAAGGAAATATGCATCGAGATACAACACCTCAGACAGTACAGCAGCTAGAATCCAGGCCTTTAGTTTTACTTTAACCAAAAAGATATGTTTGTACATATGTTGTGCAGTCTTTGGCTGGATACCAAAAATATGCATTTTTATAGAAAATTCAATATTGATATCCCTATGAGCAATAGTGGTGCAATAGTGGTGCAGAAGCCACATATGATCTCTATGGCACTTTCACTTTTCAAATTTGGATGCATTTCAGTATATCAAGCAGCGACAAACACCTACACTAATATTTATCAAATCATAATGTTCTCAGTGAGTGCGGATCAGGCATCATGAATGACACACATGTGCAAATGCAGTACTCTGGCTGGAGGCACTTGGCAAGAAGTTTGCTACCCAAGCCTACAAAAAATACATTTATTTCAGTGTGCAAATGTTGAACCCTGTATAGTCAGCATACATTAGGTGTTTCAAATTCAACATGTCTCGCCATAGGGTTAGAAAAATAGAAATAAAAAAATAACCGTCAGAAAAATAATAGCTAACTGGCTATATAACGGCTGTATATAGCAGTCACTTCTATCAGTGTGCAGCCAAGCACTGGTTAAAGTTTGTTAGATGAGTTTTCTTTCTGCTCTGACTGTCCTATGAGGCTGCATGACTCCCGACCCTCTGTCTGGACCGTGCTAATTGACCCTGTGCTGATCACATGCACCCTCCCAAAAGAAAAAAAACAACTTTCTATAAATACACAACAAACTGAGCATGTGCAGAGTGCCCCCAAGTGTCAGACTTTCACGTACCTGACCAATGAGTCCGATATAGCAGGGGAAGGTCTCCCTTACGTGTCTGGTTAGCGGCCCCTGGTAGTATGGACAGATGGCATGGGAGCACAGAGTGGTATGAGAGCCTGGTGGGTGGTAGCAGAAGGGACAACCCAGGATCCCAGTGCAAGTGGTTTGGTGATCACTAGACAGCTGGCCAGCCGGCCGGAACACAGGCAGCAGATGCAGAGCAGGCAGGTCGGATCACAGCAGGGTTGGCAGCCAGGTGGGCAGCACAGGACAGAGGAGCAGGCAGGTGCAGAGTCTGGGTCACAGGCAGGGTCGGCTACAGGCAGGCAGTGCAGTACAGAGGAGCAGGCAGGTTCAGAGTCAAGACAGGCTGGGCTCAGGTGCAGGCAGAAGACAGAGGATAATCCAATAGGCAAGCCGGGTAGTCAGGAGATAAGACATTCAGACAAGGTAACAGGAGCAAGGACACGGGGAGCTGTAGATCGCACAGCACCGAGCAAAGTGCACAGACAGTTCAAATAGGCTGATTGGCGCCAAACGCTGTGCGCGTGCACACCATGGCGCCCAGCACTGAATCCATTCTGGGAACCTCTCTGACACCAAGGCTCTGTACTATCAAGAGATGGATTGGGGACTGTGGAAGAAGGGGAGGATCAGAGAAGACAGGATCAAACAGCCTTTTTACACAATGCAGAATATTAACCCCTTATGTTCCACAGTGAGTATAACGAGCATGGTTTACTGCATATAGGTGTTAATTTTGGCAGAAAATTTCTATATAGTTTTAGTTTTAGTCTTAGGACTAAAATTACCTTTTAGTTTTAGTCCCATTTTAGTCGACTAAAATCTCCAGTATATTCTAGTCAAATTAAATAATTTTACTCAAATAAAATCTAAATCTCTGTTTAGTTAAATTGTAATGCATTATTTTTGTATTTATTTAGAATTTCCAAACTCATTATATACTCGTGGAGTAAAAAAAAATCTGATATCATGTTGTTATTTATGGTATTAAGGTTTGAACAAACTTGTAAATGCAGCTCCGTGAAAACCATAAGTTAGATCATGAGGGTAAACGTCCTTCCTTGCATTTTTCGTCCATTGTTCGTTGTTTAACGAAAACGGATTTGATTTTCGTCAGTTTTCATCAGTGGTGGAAAATGTGCTGTACTTTTTGGTTTCATTTTCATCACTGTAAAAATGCTGCTGAAATCTTTGATGAAAACTTTTTCGTTGACGAAATTAACACTGTTGCATATACAGACTGAATTTACTGTTGTAAACACTTTAACACTTTAACTGATATCATATGCAGACCTAAGCTCATCCCCTTTGACCTGCAGATAAATGATAAACAAGTAAATACAAAGTAGCATTATTACTTGGTATATGAACAAAGAGCGTTTACAAGCTGGGAATTGCCAGGGGCTTCAGTGAGGCAGAAAGACATACTACACACACCCTTTTTTTGGGCACGAGTAGCACACCAAATTTCCACAACTGGTCAAAATGTGTTCACTGGAAATTCACTGTGTTTTTTTAAAACAGAATCACAATACAAACCCCACTCTGCCTGGAAGAAAAAAAAAATTGTTTGGCGGGTAAATAACCATATGGCTACAGTCATCTGATTGTTTGCATATGGGCATGTAAATAGGCAGATTAGGCACCCCAGCATAAATCATTTCTGGAGTAACAACACCCTAATCACTAAAATATTTTGCACAGCAATAGCCACCCCCAGCCCCAAAATGTTGGGGTCTGTTGGATTCTGTAGTCCTCTTTGCTCCTGGGGATCTCAGCAAGATTAAGCAATGGCCATTTTAGTGTATAGGGGGCACCTTTAAAGTAGATCTATGCTCAGGTGTCAATCCTTCAGTTCTTCTGGCTTTGAGGGCTTTAGGCTGGGTTCACATATGTGCAAATTGGGTGCGGTATTCTACATAAATGTACGTGACTCAGCGCATAACCTCCGTGATCAGTCTGCTTCACAAAATATAAAGGTAATAAAATAAACAAATATTGCTATAACCATAAGTGACTCAAAAACATCACTTCAAACGTGTCCAGTAAATAAAGTGTATCAAATAAAGTACATCCAATAGTCCAGTATATAAAGTGCACTCCTGCTATTAGTAATACTAAAGTGCATCCAATAAAGTCCAGTGATGAAGTGAATTCATATAGTGCACTCCGCTAATAGCAGTGCTAATCAAAGTTATGTGCAAAATATAAAACTAATTAAAGTGCAAACAAGTTCAGTGCCAACTGGAAAATCCAAGGTTTGTATCCTTTCACACCCAATTCCAGTAGTGAGGGGTGCACTGTGAATCCAATAAAGTGCTCTCAGTGCCCTTACCTCATAGGTGTGGGAAAATCGCTCTAATAGATTACACCAATCTTGTCCCCACTTCCATATAAATAGGTCAATCAGTTCGGCAATAACAGTTAGGTATGGGAGATGAATATCAGCTTACACTCAATCATTGAATCTGCATGTAAAAATAAATGGGTCTCCAATAGTGCATTACCCAAATAGCATAAATTTTATTAATAAAAATGGCTGCTTACATGTAAGTAGCCGAAAACTGGCCAGACTCTCATTACACCGATGTTCCACTCCACTTCGTATGCTATTTCCAGTCAGCGGCATCCACTTCCGGTCCGTCGTAGCGACTTCCGGCGGTGTTTACTTCTGGTTTTTGTGCCCTACGCATTTCGTCACGCTGCGTACCTTGTGACTTCTTCAGGGACACTGCATCCAATTTGCATGACACAGGCAAGTGTGACCGGCTTTTAATGAAGACGGTTCACACATGTCCGTGGTGGCCGCAGTGCAAATTTCAAAAGTGTGAATTCAGGCAAAAATTGGACCTGAATCGCTCCTGAATCTGTAAACATGAACACACCGGACCACAGACTGGAAACCGCGACCGCACATGTATGAACCTGGCCTTAAGGTGGTGACGATTGGAGTTCAGATCTCTCCTTTTTGTAAAGATTCTGTGACCAAAATGCCCGGGAGTCTGGAACCACATTTTGAACTGAAAAGGCAAGTATTTTAAATGTTATATCACACTTTATTTAACCATCCTACCGAGACTGCTAAGTATAGGTCTTCTTAAAGACATTTTCTGTACTCACCTGAGCTCAAGGGGGCTGGATTTTCAACAGAGCTGTAAAAAGTTCATGGCAACAAACCATACTTTAAGAGCATTTGAGTAGTCACGTAAATCATGCTGTGGTCGCATTCTATTGTAAAGACACATGGAAAGCTGCCAATAAAATCAACCAGACAATATAAAACCTGCTGAAGAAGCTATTTCAGGCATGAACACAAACAAAATATTCTCAACCAAGGAGCTCAGTATTACAATGAATTTAACTGATGATCCTAGAGAATATCTCTACATTAATCATTCTCTCTGTTCATCTGTTACTTGGAGAAAGACTTAGCTCACACTTCATTTTCATTTCACTCAGTAAGTTGAGTAGGAACAGAAGATTTAATGCCAGCTGTAATCCCAATATATTTTTTATTGGGATAGATTTTATATTGTTTAAAATGCATATACTTCTAAAATGTGTTGTTACAAAAACATACTTTGGACACTGCAATATACTTATCAAATAGCCCCGAAGATTCATTTGTTCAAAAGAAGGCTTTTGTAAAATAATGTGTTTGTCATAGAGAACAGCTAATCTATGCAAAAATCAAACAAAAATTCAGTTCCCTGCTTTTTACAAACCACTGTAAATGTAAAATATTACGTATTTGTACTACTACTGTATAAAAGAAAAAACTTCTTAAAGTACTCCTGTCATGGGGAAAAAAAAGTTGAAGCTGCCATTGCTGGCCCAATCTGAAAATGCTAGTTGCCTGTCATATTGATCCCTGTCTTCAATGGATTTGGAGTCACTGACCTCTAAGAAGTATGCAGATTAGAAAAATAATTCTGGTTATAACAAAATGTTGGGCGAATTCGTATTATCACAATATTCTAAACTGTGTAGCACAAATGCAAGTGAATAGTGAAAAAGAAAAGCAACACCAAGGATGACTGTATACCTTATAAAAATCCCAATAAAATGTGAACAAAATAATAATGTCCAAAGTAAAAAAAGTAATAGGGTCCACGTCCACACTTTGGGAATCTTAAGAGCAAAAATGTCTATTGAGTGTAGTAGCACCTCCATCAGATGCCACAGATATGTGCATACCGGATGGAATGACCTTCTAATTAAAGAGAAGCCAAACAGGTATCAGTATTATAATTTCATAGGAATCCCCTCTTAGATGATCCACACATGGCTAGATATGATATATATATTCGTTGCCAATAGATGACATCAATGTCCATAATCACCCCTGCATCCGTGGAAATCTCAGACAAGCAATGCAAGTCTCCACTCTGTAGGTACCCAGCAACAACCCAAGTTTACAAAAGTCAGAAGTCATTATTTGCATACTTATTCTAGGTCAGTGACTCAAAACACTTAATCAAAAGCAATAGGGTAGCAGCCTGGCAACAAGCATTTTCAAAAGACTGTATTAGTAGCTGTTTAAAGCTAAACAAAGTGCAGTCCACCTCCTGAACTTATCTTTATTTACATCTAACAAGTTTATAAAGCTCCCGGAAAACTGCTATCGCTATGGTTCCTGTGGGCTCTAAAGCTGGACCTTCTCGTCTCAGCTCCTTTAGCAGCCGATTTACAGTCAGGTCCATAAATATTGGGACAACAACACAATTCTAATCTTTTTGGCTCTATATACCACCGCAATGCATTTGAAATGAAACAAATAAGATGTGCTTTATCTGCAGACTTTCAGCTTTAATTTGAGGGTATTTACATCCAAATCAGGTGAATGGTTTTTGGAATTACAACAGTTTGTACACGTGCCTCCCACTTTTTAAGGGACCAAAAGTAATGGGACAATTGGCTGCTCAGCTGTTCCATGGCCAGGTGTGTGTTATTCCCTCATTATCCCATTTACAAGGAGCAGATAAAAGGGCCAGAGATAATTTCAAGTGTGCTATTTGCATTTGGAATCTGTTGCTGTCAACTCTCAATATGAGATCCAAAGTGCTGTCACTATCAGTGAAGCAAGCCATTGTTGGGCTGAGAAAACAAAAAAAACATCAGAGAGATGGCAAAAATATCAGGGGCGGCCAAATCAACTGTTTGGAACATCCTTAAAAAGAAAAAAATGCACCGGTGAGCTCAGCAGACCTGGAAGACCACGGAAAACAACTGTGGTGGATGACCGAAGCATTCTTTCCCTAGTGAAGAAAACACCCTTCACAAAAGTTAGCCAGATCAAGAACACTCTCCAGGAGGTAGGTGTATGTGTGTCAAAGTCAACAATCATGAGCAGACTTCACCAGAGTGAATACAGAGGGTTCACCACAAGATGTAAACCATTGGTGAGCCTCAAAAAGGAGGGTCAGATTAGAGTTTGCCAAACAACATCTAAAAAAGCCTTCACAGTTCTGGAACAACATCCTATGGACAGATGAGACTAAGATCAACTTGTACCAGAGTGATGGGAAGAGAAGAGTATGGAAAGGAACTGCTCATGACCCAAAGCATACCACCTCATCATTGAAGCATAGTGGTGGTAGTGTCATGGTATGGGCATGTATGGCTGCCAATGGAACTGGTTCTCTTGTATTTATTGATGATGTAACTGCTAACAAGTCAATCACCTGACCTGAATCCGATTGAGCATGCATTTCACTTGCTGAAGACAAAACTGAAGGGAAAATGCCCCAAGAGCAAGCAGGAATTAAAGACCGTTGCAGTAGAGGCCTGGCAGAGCATCACCAGGGATGAAACCCAGCATCTGGGGATGTCTATGCATTCCAGACTTCAGGCTGTAATTGACTGCAAAGGATTTGCAACCCAGTATTAAAAAGTGAAAGTTTGATGGATGATTGTTAATCTGTCCCATTAATTTTGGTCCCTTAAAAAGTGTAAGGCACATATGTAAATCCCTATGTTGATCCCTGCTGAGTAGGTGGATAACAGGTCAGTCTTCGCTCACTCTGCTGGGACAGACCTGTCTGAGCCCCGCTGTCCTCTATTTCTCTATGGTAAAATCATATGTCACCTGGTGGGGTAAAACATGGTGTCATCCCCCCACCCCCCAGTCCCTAGGATCAGTAATGCATAATGGCCGACGGGCCCTCTCTTACCAGACCCAGCAAAACCGCAGCAGTGATCTCTCCGGCTGGATGTTCGCTCACCCTGTGTTGTGTAGCGCTCTCTCTGGTGGTGCTCTCCCTGGTGGTGCTGGGCAGCATGACGCTCTCTGGCTTGCTGGGCAGCGTGACGCTCTCTGGTGGTGCTAGGCAGTGTTGCGCTCTCTCTGGTGGTGCTGAGCAGCGTGTCGCTCTCTTTGGTGGTGCCGGGCAGCATGGCGCTCTCTAGTGCTGGGCAGCATGGTGCTTACTCTGGTGGGACTGGGCAGCGTGGCGCTCTCTGGTGGTGCTGGGCAGCATGGAGCTCTCTCTGGTGGTGCTGGGCAGTGTGGCGCTCTCTCTGGTGGTGCTGAGCAACCCAAAGCTCTCTGGTGGTGCTGGGCAGGGCGACGCTCTCTCTGGTGGTGCTGGGCAGCATCACGCTCTCTCTGGTGGTGCTGGGTAGCATGGCCCTCTCTGGTGGTGCTAGGCACCGCTTCACTGAGGGGGGGGGGTCGACAGCACCCGCCACTACAACTGCTTCCTGGATGGTGTCACCTGGGTGCATTCTGCCACGAACCATCACAACGATGCCACTGCCCTGGGTTTCCCCACATCCTCCCGTCTGTCCTCTCCTGGACACGGACAGACACCACCCCAGGGAGAAGTTGCAAAGTGTAAGGATGCCGAGTGGTTGCCAAAAAGAATGTCAGATTTTGATTCATCTGACTACAGAACAGTTTTCCAACTTGCAACAGACCATTTTAAATGAACTTTGGCCCAGAGAAGATGGCCACGTTTCTGGATTATCTTCAGATATGGCTTCTTCTTTGCATGCTAGAGCTCTACCTTACATTTTTAGATGGCATAGCAAGCTGTACTCATACAGTGATTTCTGGAAGTATTCCTGAGCCCATGCAGTAATATCCATCACAGAATCATGCCTATTTTTAATGCAGTGACTTCTGTGGGCCAGAAAATCACGTGCACCTAGTACTGCTTTTCGGCCGTGTCACTTGCACACAAAGATTTCTCCAGATTCTCATAATCTTCTGATGATATTGTGGATGATGATATATTTAATGTCTTTGCAATTTTACATTAAGGAACGTTATTCTGAAATTATCAATTGACATTTTTTAGACAGCTTTTCACAAATAGGGGAACCTCTGCCCATCTTTACTTCCGAGACACTCCAACTCTCTAAGATGCCCCTTTTTGTACCCAATCATGTTAGTGACCTCTTGCCAATTAAAACAATTAGCAATGGTTTTCTGTCTTTTCCTTGTTAGTACCACTTATTTGCCATATTTTTGTTACCCTGTCAGAACTTTTTTAATACGTGTTGCTGCGATCAGTTTCAAAATAACTTTATTTTCTTTCTTAAAATTGTAAATTTTCTTAGTTTTTGGAACTGGGGTTGTATTTGTCTGATATGTTTTTCTTTAGAAATGCATAATCTTTTCATGTGCTCATCATTATGTACATAACTTATTTATAATAAATGTAGACTAAACTAATTTTGAGGAGCATGGAATACTCTTATTTAACTGGGCTTGTTTTATCTAAATTATTTTTAATGCAGCTAACATTTCACATTGAAAGCATAAGGTAGTTATGCATGTACAGTCTGTACTTCCAACCAACTAAAATGCACATAAATCATTTGTTTCATAAAATTGAGGTTAAGCCTCATTTAATTTAGAGGACTGCAATATGATGAAATCACCATCACCATGCACTTTCCATTTGACCGTGGTCTGTCAAAATAAGTTAAATCTTCTACTAAATATTATTTTTTCCCTCAAAAACATGTTTTCTCAGTTTGAAGCTTGTCACACATATTCATACTGATCAGACTTCAGATCTTCTCAATCTTCTACCATCATACAAAGTGATATGCTCTGTACACATTGTCGGACTTTCCGATGGACAATGTGCGATCGGATCATGTTGTCGGAAAAAAAAACTTTGTGTGTGGGCTCCATCAGACTTTTTCCGTCGCAATTTCTGACACACAAAGTTTGAGAGCTGGATCTAAAATTTTCCGACAACAAAATCCGATCGTGTGTTGACAATTCCGACGGACAGAGTGTCATGCAGGCTCAGAATAAATTACGAGACAAAAGCTATTGGCTACTGGCCCGTTTTATAGTCCCGTCGTACATGTTCTACGTCACCGCGTTCAGAACGATCGGATTTTCCGACAACTTTGTGCAACCGTGTGTATGCAAGACAAGTTAGGGCAAAAATCTGTCGGAAAAAATCCGATGGATTTTGTCGTCGGAAAGTCCGACCGTGTGTACAGGACAATATTGTTTAATGTATTGTGCAAGAAGTGAAATAGATCAAGTATCAGGCTTTGTAGGTGTTAATTACTTGGGAGCGCTCATTATTGTATAGAGCGATTTTTTTTTTTTCATCCTTGATGAAAAATCTCTGTGGGAGAAAGCATCGATTGTCACATTTCTGTGTAGAAAAGGAGTGAGTATTTGGTAATGATGCACTGCATTTACTAATCCGCTGAATTGAGCAGACGCTCTGATGACAGGCAAACACTCTTCAGCATTAGACTCGCCATACATGTAGGTCAGAACAGTTGGAGTTTAAACATAGGTAGGCCAGTCAATAATTGGGTCATGTGTAATGGGCATTTATTCACCTCAGATGGATTTTGCATTTCCATAGATGTCTATGGGAATGCAAACCCACTTGAAGCAGGTCTGAAGGAGGTCGGCCGCAGGTCAGAAGGAGGTCAGCCGCAGGTCAACGCACCTGTCAGTACATTCTGAATGATCTCAGAAGCTTCTTAAAAGGATGTGAAACAGATACCATTGATGCAGGAAAATGAATTGCAATCCCGCTGTCCGTCTGTATGTAATTTACCTACTTTAGCTGTATATAGCAGGTTTCTGTGTCTGTGATGTCACTTCTTCTCCTGGCTGAATTGCTAAGTTATCTGACTTCCTGTTTCCTTCCTTTGCTGGTCCTGATACTACATGTCCCATGATTTTTTGAGCCTCTGTAGTTTTAGGGTGGGCTATGGGAGTCTCTTGTACCAGTTCTGGGAGTTAATGTGAATGGGTCAGAGGGTTACTGTGGGTGTTTCTGGGCCTTTGTGTGGGTGGTGATAGGTGTAAATGTGTCGTACCTCCTGTGTCAGTCCTGTCTTGCCGAAATCCAAAGCATAATGGCTTACTGCAAGACTACAGAGGAAGGGCTATGGGAGGTTATTATGTAGGTGTTTAATTCATATGTAAATGAATCGCTTCAGAGAGCAAGGGGTTTGGGGAGGGTGGGGAATCTCGCTGTTCACGCTGGTCGGCATATTAGACTGGGCAGGATTAAATTCTAATTGTGATCTATTCAGTCCTGCACAGCTACTTTTCAGAACAGGCTATGTAGGGGTTTCCTTTTTGAATAATGTTATCTGAGAGGTAGGACTTGGGATGTTTGGGCTTTCTGTAGGTGTGTCTGGGCGTGATTGAATGCCAATTAGAATGTATTCCATTTCACACACTATCACAGCTGTGAAGGAAGTTATACCATTTGCAGAGTCTGAAAGACTAGATAGATGTGTTACAGACTCCTGTTGCTTCAGGAAGTGGCTGTCGAAGGGACAGAGTCTATCAGCAGGATATTCAGAGTATCACATGATACAAAGCCACAACTAAACCCAGAATATCAGATGATCAACAGAGCAACATGGTACAGAGAGAGGTATGATCTATGCTGGGACTGATCATTCCATTCCATTCAGTTCTAGTGAAAAGAAAGTTGGAGTTCAGCTTTAAACTAATCGCACACGTTACAATCTCCTTTGGATATACCAATACCTATGTAGTGCAAGGACCTGCCTGATTGCATTCATCATAAAACGTAGATGTGGTAAATCTAAAGGAGATTTTATAGTGAAATTATGATGTGTATGGTGAGCCTAAGGGCTACCTGAAAACATTTCTGAACACAATTTTGGTGCGTTTGTAAATGGTTGTATACTAAACACATGAAAATCTCTCTAAGTTTCCAATGACCTTTTGGCAAAACTTGGGGGGGGGGGAATTTGGGGGGAAAAAAGCACTTGTGGAAGGAGACTTGTGACAATCAGCTCTAGCCTACTTCCCCAATTTAAACTGTGAAGCTTTTTGGAATGCTATCCTTGGTAGATATTTCTACTGCCCATTTCACTAAATGTGGGTCAAAAGTTGAAATAGGATGCAGACCTCCGCTGGAGATGATGTTCACACATTTACTTTCGTTTTCTCACTTGGAAAGCCCACAGCAGCCTACTTCAGGATAATTTTCCCTTACATTGTTATGCTTTACTTCATTATATTAATTGATTGCATTTTTAGGTAAACCCAGATATCAGACCATCATTTAATGAAGAAAATTGACCGCTGTGTTAACATCTGTATAGATAAAATAAAAATGTTTCCAGTTATCACCGACATATAACCTACACATGACCTAGCTGGGGTGAAGCTAAAATTCCATAGGCTGTGACACTTGTAGTGATAGTTGATTTGTAAAGGCAAATAGGCTGTTTAATTTGCCTAGGTGTTTGCACTTAGCTTAGTGAATGAGGTAAAGCTCTGCTAACTTCCATCATCCAGTCATTTGCAAGCAAAAATAATGTTTTTTACATTTCCTTGGACATACTTGGGTAATTTTCACCAAATTCCCTTGCACCAGCCAGCCATTTGGAATTTAGAATACAAGATTGTGTGACTTTTTACAATTATAGAGTAGATAATAATAAAACCCCTATCGTATTTTCTTTTTTTCCTTTTTTTTTGTGCTATAGGTAAATATAGCACGTGATGTGTTTTTTTATGATGTTCCTTCACCTCCTGTTCCAGATGTGCAACAGGAATTGAGAGAGAATCTCCCCAAAATTAAATTAATTCCATATTTAAACTGCTGCCACCCATACAGTTGTCCCCGCTGGAAAATTTCCTCCATCTTTCGCTCAGAGTATCACTAGTAAAATTTGACAGCGTAAATCTACTTATTGGGGTAACAAACGGCAATAAAAAAAAAAAAAAAAGGTGTTCTAACCCCTTAATGTCCAAACAGAGAGAAAAAATAATTTCAGCAGGGACTGGCCGAATTTTAGTCCATGTGTGGCTGTCCCTGTTTGGCAGAAGTCAATTGTTAGATCAACTTCTGTTGAATAGGAATGTTGGAATTTTTCTCTTGATTAACTGCAGCTGCTGATTGAGATAAATCCTTTCAACATTCTCTGTCAGTTGGCTGTAGCCGCTGATCAGTATATTCTGACAGCAGAGAGCCCCTCGGTCAGAATACAATATCCCAGTGGGGAGGATTCCTCCATCCATCTTGTTTGTGTGGATGGAGGAATCCATACGTTTTTTTCGTTCAGCTCATTGGCTGAAAATGGTCATCTGTGGCCAGCTACAGTATAACCTTTACAGTTATAAATGAAGGATCTGGATGACTTCTCTTGCTGTGCTTTTATAGTGTAATAACAGTCCATATTTCCATCACACATGTTCTTATGACCACCAGCTGGATACTGGAGCATACACAACACAATGTAAATATTTGCCACCACACCACGGATCTTCAGTTAAGTAAGTCCAAACATTTTTTATTGAAGAAAGATCACATCACAAACTGTGTAGTGCAATGTTTTAGAGCCATGCAGAACCCCTTCGTCAGGCTTGTGATAGGTGCATATAAAAAAAATTGGTATGTAACCCTGCACCTAATTCTAAATAAGAAAACAAGTCTCAAGAATGTGATTAAAAAACATGAAGAGGAAGCTTTTTATAATAATACGTGATAATATAAATGTGTATAAATCAATAAAAATATCGTTCAATACTATGCAAAAAAAAGAAATTTTTACAATAAAGTAAAGATAATTAAAATTAATGCATGTGATATAAATATTTGCTCATGACAATCTAGTGGCAATATAGCCTAATGAACCTAATGAAATTCCTTTTATATAAATGGTTCCAAACAAAAGTTAATTTAGTGAAAAAATTCTATGCAGATAGTACTCCAGAGAAATGGTATTCCTTAGAGTATTCCTTCACCAGACACTGTAAAAACACCCCACGTGCTATAGGTAAATATTCTGCTTACCAGAAGGATTTGACTCCTTTAATTAAAAAGAAAACAAAAGAAGCTTTGGTAGGATAATGCCTGCTAATATTCCTGTAACCTGGAGATATATGGAACTCTTCCTCCTCAGAGATTAAGTATGGGATATGTAAAAGAAATTATGGAAACCCATAGCATAATCCTATTTATTAAAATGTAGTAAAAAAAATAAATAGAAAAGGCGAGTGGCCGCTTACAGCAGTGCCTTAACCCAACAATGGGGCTGCTGGCTTGTCTGTGCTGGATGACGCCTCGCTTCCACCCCCATGGTTGGCGTGCGTTCCACCAACACAACCGTAAACAACCAGAGGGACCAGAAATAGGTGGAGTAACATGTCCAAGTACCACCTTGACGTTTTTGTGATTACGTCTTTGGGAATGGTCCAAAACTTTTGTTTAGGACCATTTATATAAAAGGAATTTCATTAGGCTATACTACCACTAGATTGTCATGAGCAAATATTTATATCACATGCATGAATTTTAATTATCTCTACTTTATTGTAAAAAAAACATTTTTTTTTTTTTGCATATTATTGAACGGTATTTTTATTGGTTTATACACATTTATATTATTATAGATAGGTGCATACAGTTGTGCAAAGCATTTAAATGAACATCCAACAGAAAGCAAGATACCCTTCCCACCACCTAGCTTCATATGGGCATCATGAGTCCCCCCAAAATTACATAAACAAATTGTCACAAAAGACAAATGCTGCTGATGCAGATCAGTAAATTTGCTGTGACTGAGGGACCGTGGAAATGAATCAGTAATACAGAATAGCACTTTTAACCTCTTTAGCCACTTTTATGGAGTATGCACACATTGATTGGGTGCACCTGCCAGATGTGATTGATCAGGAAAAATTGGACTTAATTGAAGGTGTGCTGGCAAATATTCATGTTAATAGAGGAATGCCTCCTTTTGTTTTTGGATTTGCAGTGTTTTATGAATACCGTCCAGTTTTTATAGGCAGACTGTATTCTTTAATAACAATGAGATGTCGGTGGACTCTGGTTTACATTTAGCAAAAAGACCCAGAGGAGTATAGCTGCCCCCCTCTTGATATCTGTATCCCTTTACAGTAGAGTTCAACAGGTTCTCCTATTTACAGATTTGCCTATCAATATTGACAGCTATTAGACATGGAATTTTTTTCCTTAGCAGTCTTATTTTCATATTGATAATGTCTGCATGCTATGATTTTCTGTGAAGTGATCACTTAATGCATACAATCATTTTTTATTAATTTTCTTTATCTTAATCTTCTGTACAGTAATTTTACAGCAGGAAATAGCGGGTGAGAGAATGGATCCCTTATCAGGCTGCACTTCTCAGTCACGCATTGTTTTCTGATAGTATCTGGGCGTAGGCTATGCCTCTTGTTTTGTACACATTTTACTAGTGTTTTATTTTTTTTATTTTTTTTAAATAGACAGAATTAGAACTAAAACTTTCCTTCCACCTTGCCAGAAATTCCTAACAAGCTACTCATTTCTAATCATTTAAAAGCACAGGGGATGCATAATAACAATCATACCATAGTTATTACTGTTATCCCACTGAATTTATTATGGACCAAGTGCAAAGCTCCTTTAATCCTCCCTATATTTTAAAGAAAATCCTCTACTAGGCACATGGGATGATAAGCCAAGCTTTACTGCTCTCAAAGAACAAGTGTAAGGCTCAATTTCCACTATTGCGACCCCCCAAAGTCATGCGATTTACAGTGCGACTTTGCAATTCGATTTTTAATGCAATTTCATGCGACTGATGAGAACCATGGGGGAACAAGTTGCACCAAAGTTGGAACGAAGTAGTACAAAAACCTTTTTTTGAGTCGCTGCGAATTGAGTCGCACCAATTAGAACGGGGACCATTGAAATACATGGATTTTGACTTGTCATGCAACTCCACATGTGTCAAGTAGCACAACAGTGCATTTGTAGTGGGAAATTCTCTTGTGTGACATAGTGCTTCCAATATTTTCCATCAAGAAACTGGTCACATACTTCTCTTTCTATATAGCAAGACCATAAAGAGACACATGGAAACTGCAGGGCAGATGGACCTAAACTAACAATTCAATGCAAATTAACTTCTAAGGACATATAAAGAAAGTGAATTATTCAGTAGACCTCCATGTGTTACTATCTGCAGCCATGAGTCTATCCACTCCCCAGGCATGAACTTTTCTAAAGTTATTTAAGAAGGGCAGGAATACTGATTTATCACCAACATAAGAAATATCACCGTGGACAGTGAACTGTGCTGGTTAACTCCTTATGATTGAAGGTAGAAATTGATCTTTTCTGTTTGCACTACCCACCCACCAATATGCAGGAAAAGTAAACTTTGGTTTGCACGTAAAGCTGTACCCTGCTGCACATGGAACCTTCATCTTTCATTTATAAAGATGTTCAGAAGGTGATTGCATGAATATATAGGTAAACAAAGAAAGAAATCTGTGTAAAAAAAGCTTTATAGTACTAAGGACAGGGCTCAAGTCCTGCGGGAACGCGTGGGAATGGAGTTCCTGTACTTTTTCCACAACAGGAACTCAGTTCCCCTTAGTGCCCATTCACACTACCGTGACTTGTCAGGCGACTTAGCCGCCTGACAAGTTGCGCTCCGTTCTGTACTATGGAACCGTTCTAATAGGAGCGACTCAAGTCGCTCCGACTTAGAAAAAGCTTCCTGTACTATTTTTGGGGTGACTTCAGGCGACTTGCATTGACTTCTATACAGAAGTCGTTTTGCAAGTCGCTGCTGAAGTCGTGTGCAGGTCACGCCTGTGAGTCGCGCTGCAAGTCGCGTCGCCCCTGTGTGAACCGGCACTTAGCAGCCGTGTCCTGCAAGACTTTGAAGTATGCGAGCTGTGTGGCAGGTGCTACACCAGCAGCTGCCGACACAGCTTGCAATAGTAAGTACCACACACCTGACCATTCAGGCATTGCCAGTAGGGGGCCCCATGACAGCTTCGGCTTTGATCTACCTGTCAATCACAGCTAGCTGCTAAGAGATTGTATTTAGTCAGACCTCTCATGATGCGCTCCTCCCCGCCAGCCGCTCCTGATCTGATTTTCTGTCTCCTCATCTCCCCCCCCCCATCTCCTGCATACTTGCTCTGTGTGTCCCGCTGAATCCCCCCCTCCTCTATCTTCAGTGCCATATGATGAGAAAACCCAGAGGAGTAGCACAGCTACTCTGCTCACAGGACATGCAGGGAGAGAGGTGAGCTGAGGGAGGAACATCAGTTTGAGGTGGTAAGCTGAGCACAATACCTGGCAAAGTTTAATGCCAGGAGGGACGTTTATGTGTAAATATGTGAAGGGTTGGAATAGCAGCGAGTGTGTGTTGGAGCCCTGCAGAGTTTTCAGCCCCCCAGGCTAACATACATCTCCTAAGCAGGAACACATCACTATCTCCCCAAGCATTCTGTCCAAATAATGTGCAGTTAGTTTATGACCTTTCCTTTTAACCCTGTGTTATCCAAACTCTGTTCAATGAAAAATGGGGAAACTCCCCACATAAACACTCTATATACAAAATAAAATTCCCCAATAAAGATCAGAACATGATGTTCACATTTGCATGGAAGCACAATTGAATGAATGCTGATTATTCAGAGAATTACCGTATTTATATTTATTGAGGATTTTTTTTTTTTTATATGTACTAACAGTTAAGCTTCATACACACAATACAAAAATTGGATGAAAAATACCACTTTTGAAGCACTCGTGCATATGAGCGTATCATTTTTTTTTTTTTGGTGGGCGAGTGGATCTTGGGTGGGAGTTCCCACACTTTTTTCCCCATGACTTGACCCCTGACTAAGGAACATCCTTCAGTCATTTCTACTGACATAGTTGTTTAGACCTCTCAATGTGAACATTTTGTTCACGTTTGTGCCCACCCTGGTTTAGGGTTCATTAATTGCCTGTGAGAACCATTCTGTATCTGGGTTCACCCACACCATTTAATTTATTAAAAGCCAATTAAATTAGGGAAGGGTTTAAACCCCTAAAATTTTATTTTGCCTGTGTCCTTCTAAGGAGATTTTCCTTTATATACTGGACTGGAAACCGCACAGGAAAAGACAGGAAGTATTCCCATGTAAATAGAATTCCTGTCTTAGAGAGCTGTCATTGAAACAGTTGTCCTGAATGGAGGGCTTTCCCTCACTTCTTGCTTTACAGCCCATTCACACCTGAACGTTTTGTAGCCCTACGCCTGAAGCTACAAAACGCTGGAGGGGAAAAAATCCATTATTCTCAATGGAGATGGTTCACATCTCCACTCCATGTCGCCTGAAGCCCTACGCCTGCAGCTCAAACAAGTTCCGGACCCTTTTTTGTCGCGCGAATTGGGCTGATTTGGGCGTTTTCATTCCCTTAGCAACTAATGGAAACGCTCGATTCGAGCGTTTAGCGCGACAACGAGCGTTTCTACGGGCGTTTTGACGCTGTATCTGCTCAAGAAAAAATAAGTAGATGAAAAATATTTTTCCTATTGGCTGAAAAAAAACGCCGAAGTTAAAAACGCTCGTTGTCGCGCGTTGTAGTGTGACAAAACGCTCGTTGTCGCGCGACAAAACGCCGGTAAAAACGTTCAAACACGCTACGCTCAGGTGTGAATGCAGCCTGAGTGACCACACTAAAAATTAGCATTTTCCATAAATTCTATTTTAGTGATAATGGAAGAAATGTGCATTTACATACACTTTGAGCTCAACCCCCCCCATCCTCCAATTAACATCCACCCTCCATGTATGCCCCCTACTACAATATTTTTTGCTTTTTTATTTTATACTATGTCCAGTGTCTTTAAGCCAGTCATGGAACATGCAGCATTCTCTAATTCATCCGGTGATGAGCAGTCCTGGATGATGTTGCTCTTTTTATTATTCTGTGAATGAAGAGTGCTGCTGTGATGGCCAATTATGGGGTAGCTCTATGATGTCCAACATCTTCTCCACGGCCTTCAACCTGGAAGACTGCAGACTTCTTGTGGCAAAAAAGTACAAAATGTATTATGGGAACAGCTTTGGATTAAAGGTTGAGCTTTTTTTTTTTTTTCCATCCATATGCGTTTAACCACTTGCATACTGGGCACTTAAACCCCCCTCCTGCCCAGACCAATTTTCAGCTTTCAGCGCTGATGCACTTTGAATGACAATTGCGTGGCCATACAACACTGTACCCAAATGAAATTTTTATCATTTTTTTCCCACAAATAGAGCTTTCTTTTGGTGGTATTTAATTACAGCTGGGAGTTTTATTTTTTGCTAAACAAACAAAAAAAGATGCAAAAAAAAAAAAAAAATCATGTTTAATAGTTTGTTATAAAATTTTGCAAACAGGTGATTTTTCTCCTTCATTGCAGTGTGCTGATGAGGCGGCACTGATAGGCTGCACTGGTGGGCACTGATAGGCTGCACTGGTGGGCACTGATAGGCTGCACTGGTGGGCACTAATAGGCTGCACTGGTGGGCACTGATAGGCATAGTTAAGGCGGCACTAATAGGCACAGATAAGGTGGCACCGATGGGCACAGATAAGATGGCACGGATGGGTGGCATGGATGGGTGGCACTAAGGGGCACTGATAGGTACCACTGATAGATGGGACTGATGGGCACTGATAGGTGGCACTGATAGGTGGCTCTGATAGGTGGCACTGCTGGGCACTGATGGGCGGCACTGATGGGCACTGGTAGATGACACTGATGGGCACGGATATGTGACACTGGGGTGCAGCACCGTTGTTGAGGCAGATTGTGGGCACTGATGGGTGGCACTGTGGGCACTGATGTGTGGCACTGTGGGCACTGCTGGGTGGCACTATGGGCACTGCTGGGTGGCACTATGGGCACTGATGGGTAGCACTGACGGGGGGCACTTATTTATTCCTGAGGTGGCACTGGCAGGGGACAGGTGGGCACTGGTAACATCAGTCCCGATCACGGGCGCCAGCGATCGGCTCTTTTTCTTTTTATCAGCGCGAGGAGGAAAAATAGCCGATTACCGGCTCCGTAGTATCACATGATCAGCTGTCATTGGCTGACAGCTGATCACGTGGTAAGGGGTCGGGATTGACCCCTTGCTCGGATCCGTGATCAGGCGAGTCTCAGACTCGCCGATCACAGAGCGTGCCACGCGCGCCCCTCAGGGGGCGCGCAGGCCGCTCGTGCACGGGACGACGTCAATAGGTCCCGGCAAAGGAGGTCCGCGCTGTAGCCGTCATTTGGCTACATATAGGTACATAATAATTATTACAAAGTTAGGGTGCCAATATAATAGGTACATTCCACTAGGGAGATGAGTGGAGGTAGGACTTCCAGCTTTCAAATACCTAGTGGTGCAATACGGAAACCCAAAGATTAAAAAAACTCAACAAATACAGTAATGAAAACAGCGACTGAGGTCAACCGGTGTATGTATAATATGGGCAATAGGGCCAGGCCAAGATTCAAGGGGGCTAAATGAGAACCCCGCTATGCAATATTAACTACTTAACAACTGCCCCATAGCTGATTGACGGCTACAGGGTGGTTTCTTAACTCTGGGAGGCCGTCATATGACGTCCTCCCAGAATTCCGCTCTTGCGCGCCCCCTGGGGCACGCACTCGAGAGCATCCGTGACCGCCGGGTCCTGTGGATCAAATGATGGAGTGATCACTTGTAAACAAACCAGCGTCATGTTATGTTCCTCCCTCCCCTCTCTGTACCGATCGGTACAGTGGAGGGGGAAGAGATCGGTATCAGCAGCACTGTGGGCAGCATCTGCAGTGCCCACATCGCTGCTCACCAAAATTGAACCCCTCAATTCCCTGCCAATACACTGCAATACCTGCCAATACACTGCAATACCTGCCAATACTCTGCAATACCAGCCAATACTCTGCAATACCAGCCAATACTCTGCAAAACCCGCCAATACTCTGCCAATACCCGCCAATACTCTGCAGTACAATACCAGCCAATACTCTGCAATACCCTGCCAATACTCTGCCATAAATTGCCATACCCGGAGATACCCAGCCATAGACATCCCCCCCCCCTCCCGCCGCCCTCCGGTGCTTTTACCAACTCGCCAATATGATCAAAGCCAGAATCTTTTATTTATTTTTTATTTCAGGCTTCCCAGCCTAGAGGTGAGATGTAGGGTCTTATTGACCCCACATCTCACTGTAAAGAGGACCTGTCATGCCATATTCCTATTACAAGGGATGTTTACATTCCTTGTAATAGGAATAAAAGTGATCAAAAAATTAATTTTTGGGGAAAAAAATGTCAAACTAAAATAAATAAAGTAAAATGAACAATAAAATTAAAATTAAAATTTTAAAGCGCCCCTGTCCCCATGTGCTCGCATGCAGAAGCGAATGCATATTTAAGTCCCGCCTACATATGAAAACGGTATTCAAACCACACATGTGAGGTATCGCTGCGAACGTTAGAGCGAGAGCAATAATTTTGGCCCTAGACCTCCTCTGTAACTCAAAACATGTAACCAGTAAAAAAAAATTTAAGTGTCGCCTATAGGGGATTTTTAAGTAGCGACGTTTGGCGCCATTCCATGAGTGTGTGCAATTTTGAAGAGTGACATGTTAGGTATCTATTTACTCGGCGTAACTTCATCTTTCACATTATGCAAAAATTGGGCTAACTTTACTGTGTTTTATTTTTTTTTAAGCACAAAACTGGGTTTTTTTTCCAAAAAAAAAGCATTAGAAAAATTGCTGCGCAAATACCGTGTGAGATAAAAAGTTGCAACGACCACCATTGTATTCTCCAGGGTGTTTGCTAAAAAAACATATATAATGTTTTGGGGTTCTATGTAATTTTCTAGCAAATAAATGATGATTTTTACATGTAGGAGAGAAATGTCAGAATTGTCCTGGGTGCTCCAGAACGCCTGATGGCGCTCCCTGCATGTTGGGCCTCTGTATGTGGCCACACTGTGTAAAAGTCTCACACATGTGGTATCGCCATACTCGGGAGTAATAGCAGGATGTGTTTTGGGGTGTAATTTGTGGTATGCATATGCTGTGTGTGAGAAATAAACTGATAATATGACAATTTTGGGAAAAAAATTTAAAAATAATCTTGATATTGCAAAGAATTTATGGGAAAAAATGACAACTTCAAAAAACTCATCATGCCTCTTACTAAATACCTTGGAATGTCTTCTTTCCAAAAAGGGGTAATTTGGGGGGTATTTGTACTTTTCTGGCATGTTAGGGTCTCAAGAATTGAAATAGGCCATCAGTACTTCAGGTGTGATCAATTTTCAGATATTGGCACCATAGCTTGTGGACTCTATAACTTTCACAAAGACCAAATAATATCCACCAATTTGTACTTATTTTTACCAAAGATATGTAGTGGTATAAATTTT
Organism: Lithobates pipiens; assembly: GCF_037356315.1. NCBI lineage: Eukaryota > Metazoa > Chordata > Amphibia > Anura > Ranidae > Lithobates > Lithobates pipiens. The sequence continues at coordinate 429,615,252 of NW_027507758.1, forward strand.
GGCCAAAATTTATGAAGAAAAATGACTAATCTGCTAAATTTTATAGCAGAAACAAAGAATAGTTCATTTTTTTACAGAATTTTCGGTCTTTTTTCTTTTATAGCACAAAAAATAAAAAACCCAGCAGTGATTAAATACCACCAAAAGAAAGCTCTATTTGTGTGAAAAAAAAGGACAAAAATTTCATATAGGTCCAGTGTTGCATGACTGAGTAATTGCCATTCAAAATGTGAGAGCACCGAAAGCTGAAAATTGGTCTGGTTATTAAGGGTGTTTAAGTGCCCAGTGGTAAAGTGGTTAAGCCTGCCCGGGGGTACAATATGTGGCACAAATGAAATTAAGTTCCCCAGGAAAACCAAGAGGCCATGGTTTGGCCCAACATGTAGGCCACATAAGTTTTCAAGTTTGCTGAAAAAACATACACTTAAGTTGAACTTATTCACTCAAAGGAATACGGTAGATAAGTCAATGTCTCTCAAATAAAGCTAATACCAAAAATGTATTACATTGATAATCTGCAATTTTATCAAATGGCTAAAGACAAATCAAATGAGAGATTCAATCACAAACTGTTTGTAAGAATAGGTGTTATAGCAAACTATATTAATATAGCAAAGCCCATATAGTTAGTATATATGAGTATAATTGGTTGGTTTCTTTTTTGTTGACCTTAGAACCTTTAGAGCCACAATAAGACGCCTTTATGTCATATGTAAGAACAGCTTGTGTCTTATTTTTGTAAGGAATATTATGGAACCATAAAACAAAAGAATAGTTTAAAACCAGAGAGAAGTGGTGGAGATTTTGCCAAAACAAAACATTGTGTTCATTTTCCAATCTTTGGTAGATAGCAACATTCATGTTAGGGCAACATCTTTGATTCCTCCCATAATTTTTTAATTTTTATACCTCATTTAATTGTCACAGAACAGTAGAATATTTTTTTGGTATGGAGTCTATTTATGATTAGTTTGTATACTGGTAATTTTACTTTATTTGTGTGTCTGTGTGATAGAGGTAGGATCATTCCCTTTAGTGCCTGAGACTTACTGTATACCAATGCTGGTTTCTAGTGGATTAGAACCCAGAGTTTTTTTGATGCTATATAAACAAGATAAATACACTTGTCCATCATCAGAGCCATGCCTGTGGTTTCTTACAAATGTTTTCATTACATTTAGATAAGTGGTAAATTTGCATTGCATTTTCTTTATTACCTTCAGACATACTGGTATTACGGGCCAGATTCACTTCAGTTACTATTTCCCCATCCACATTAATTAAGCGTGCATGTATAGAACATTATCTGATTTCTTTTAGGGTAGTATCTCAATAAAATAAATGGACTAGCAGTAATTCATGTGAGTCCTTCAGTTACACTTGTCTGCCCTCATTATATTTATATGTCAGCAGTTGACAAGTCTCCTAAGAGCTTGATAGTTGTGGACTCATGTGCACTGCAAAAGAAATTATAGTTCTAAATATGGCAAATGCATTAAATATTCTTTGCTTAACACGCACAATTATGTATCCAGCACTTTCTATCTGGACATATTTTGTTTATAGAGGGTGTGTTTTTTTTTTCATTGTAGTTATTGGATAAAGTTCCTTTTCAGGCTTTGATTAATGAGTGTTTTAATTAGCTTTGCATTTCAGCTCCATTTGGTAAGCTTGGCTCATCTTTCTTCAGATCAATCTTAATAGGCCTGCATATATTGCTAATGTCTCTAGCAGACTTGAACCTCTTGCTGTGTCTTTTCCTATTCATATTCATTGAAGCAACCCTGACCTCTGCCACTGCCTTCTCTGTTGTCTGATATCCAGCTGTTTCAGGTGTGCACAGTCTCGAGCAGACTACACTACATTAATGTTCTTCCTCACTCACTTTCTGTCTCGTTGTAAACGCTCTTATAAACGACTTGATATTTCACTCACTGTTGCAAAAATGAAGTCTTTGCATACCAATTGGTTTGGGTGTTGTCAGTGAATAATTAATTCAAGCATATGGAATCAACACAAAATCTGTACTCATTATTGTTGTAGAGCTCTTCAGTGTAAATTGCACAATAAAGGTTTCCCTTTTAAAGTGATTGTTTTTTCTTTTTAGGTAAAAATAACAAACATGTCCTACTTACCTGCCCGGTGCAGTAGATTTGGTGCTCCTGGCCCCTCCCTTCTGTTAAGTGCCCCCCACAGCAAGCAACCTGCTATGGGGCCGCTGAGCTGAGTCACTGCTTCTGCATTCAGACACGGGGCCATGACCAGGCCTGCCCCCTTTCTCTTCTCATTGGCTTACTGACTTTGACAGCAGTGGGAGCCAAAGGCGCACGCTGCTGTCTCAGCCAATGAGGAGGGGTGTCCCAGGCAGCCAAGACATTCCTACAACATCGCTGGATTTAGAGGGGGCTCAGGTAAGTATTAGGTGGGCTGAAGGAGGCTGCTGCACAGAGAAGGCTTTTTATCTTAATGCATAATATGCATTAAGATAAAAAAAAACTTCTGTCTTTACAAGCACTTTAAGATTAAAATGTATTCTCACATTGTTTATCATTTCGGATACAGCTTTCATTGTTTATGGTGCTGTATAGCAATGTTTCTCAATTCCAGTCCTCAACCCCCCCAACAGGTCGTGTTTTCAGGTTTTTCATTATTTTGCATAGGTGATTTGATCAATTTCCCTGCCTTAGTAATTCCCCCAGCTGTTTTATGTGAGCGAAATTCTGAAAGCATGACCTGTTTGGGGATACTTGAGGACTGGAGTTGAGAAACATTGTTGTAATATTTTTCTGTATCTACTTGTCTCTCACTTCGTGTTGTGTTTCTGGGACAAGAAATAAAGGGATATCTCCCCAACTAAATACAGACATTGAAAATAAAAAAAATGGAGGGGGATTAGCTCTTTCTTGCTGCATCCAAAACAAAAACAAATTTTGCCATTACATACATTGCAATGCAAGGTATACCCCTAACACTGGGGGTTAAATAACCCAATTTATTTCATAATGCTATGCCCACATGACATGGCTACCAAGGACATATGATAGTATGATATGCCTTGTCCCTGGAACATGAGAGAACAAGAGACCAATAAATATGGGGACTGTATCAATGAGTAGACATATGTAAAAATTAAATATAGTAATTTATTAAAGAATAATGTTGAGAACATCATCAAAATCAACAATAACCCCAATTTTAGATGAACATACCCACCCCCTAAACATGGGTAAGAAGCCTCCAAAATGTAAACAGTGGTGAATCTGTAACATAAGGACAAACATCACCAAACACTGGTAGGGAAAATATGGCGCTATATCTGTAGATGGACTACACTAGATGGAATGAACTGTGCTCAGCATGTTTCGTGTTGACAAATAATGCTTCGTCAGGCGCGTGAGGGGTTAATTAAGGTCTAAAACCAGAAAACATGTGTGAATCAGGTAGAGCGAGGGACAAAGCCAATGGTATGCATGACCCCCCATAGGCAGATTTGGAGATACACGGGAGAGGTTGTAGGGGGCTATAAAAGTATGATGGTAGCTTGACTAGGGATCTATATAGTGTTGCATTCACAGCTTGAGTTCTCTAGAGTAAGTGCATCTTACTTAAGCAAATCTATCACTATATCAAGCCTTTATCCAGCATGCGGTGTCAACTCTTGTTTGTGGCGCTTCAAGACATATAGTCAGCCAGAGCCTTCCCAATGGACATCCCTGTCCTAAGCATGTGTGGCTCTGCCTGCTCCTCCTCTGTTAACTGCCAGACAGACCACTGAGAATGATCAGCCGGTCTAATCAGATCAAATAGAATTATGGGTTTTTCTAAAGAGAGCATAGCAGTAGTTGTTTGCTTTCAAATTATCTTTCCCTAACTAAAGCTGTTCATACACTAAATAGTTTTCTAAATCACTAATTGGTGTATATAGAAACTACATCTGCAAATCATATATTCAACAAGTCCATATCGAATAAATTCATAATCTAGCATAAAGTGTCCATGTGTTTTCAAAGTGGCCAGTTCTAAAAAAATGTAAAGTGCTCCTAAAATATATAATATATATATATATATATATATATATATATATATATATATATATATATATATATATATATATATATATATACACACACACACATACAGTTGTGTTCATAAGTTTACATACCCTGGCAGAATGTATGATTTTTTGCCCATTTTTCAGAGGATATGAATGATAACACAAAAACATTTCTTTCACTCATGGTTAGTGTTTGACTGAAGCCATCTATTTAATCAAGCTATCTATTTGTGTAGTTTCTGTTGCCATTATAATTTAACCACTACAATACAGGGCACTTTCACCCCCTTCCTTCCCAGCCCAATTTTCAGCTTTCATCGCTCTAGCGCTTTCAATGACAATTGCGTGGTCATGCTACACTGTACCCAAATAAAATTGTTATCATTTTGTTCGCACAAATAGAGCTTTATTTTGGTGTTATTCATTCACGACTCCGTTTTTTATTTTTTGCGATAAAAGCGCAAAAAAAGCGGAAATTTGGAAAAAAACTATATTTTATTTTTTCTATTTGAAAAGAAATCCAATAAAATCAAATTTTGTCATAAATTTAAGCCAAAATGTATTCTGCTACATGTTTTTGGTAAAAAAAAATCCGTTAAGTGTATAATAATTGGTTTGTGTGATCAGGGACATATGTACGCAAATGATCATGTACATATGTGTGCAGGTGATCACGTACATATGTGTGCAGATAATCATTGGGACATGTGATTTTAGTGGAACATATGTGGGGGACATGTTTATTATTAGGGACATGTGTTTTTATTATTTGGGGACATGTATGTTTTGGGGACATGTGTGTTTTGAGGACATATGTGGGGACTGTGTTTGTACTGTGTGGTGTGTTGTGTGTTGACACTAGACTGATGATCAGTGAGTAAAAAGCTGTAAAAAACAGCTCATACTCACTGATCATCAGCCGGCTGCAGCGTTCTGCTCTCCTCTCCTCAGCGATGACTTCCGTGTGAGGAGAGGAGAGCCGATTGCCTAGCAACCGGCTGTTTGTTTACATCACATGACGGCCGTGATTGGACACGGCCGTCATGTGATCAGGAGGGCCAATCACATAGCCCTCCTGCGGATCTGAGATGTGCCGTGTCCGGGTGACACGAGCACATCGGGATCGCGCCGCTGCGCGGGCACGCGCGCACGATCCCGCTACTTCTGTCCTATCAGGAGTAGACGGCTCCCACCCGGCCGTATATATGCATTGGCCGGGTGGGAAGTGGTTAAAGAGTAAACACATTTGATTGATAATAAATCAAAAACCCTAACCATGATTTAAAGAAAAGTCTTTGTGTTATCATTCATATTCTCTGAAAAATGGCCAAGAAATCATAAATTCTGCCAGGGTATATAAACTTATGAGCACAACTGTGTGTGTGTGTGTGTGTGTGTGTGTATATATATATATATATATATATATATATATATATATATATATATATATATATATATATATATATATATATATAATATTCATCTTGCCAGACAGGGGACATCTCAAGTTATAGAGATCAAATGGGCTAAAAATCTCCAGGATAGCTGACACTCTCACCGTCAAGCATCCGGGAAGCTCAGTGACCCCATCAGTAGGATGCAGCCATAGTGTCTCCACAGCAAAAGTACACTCCTCGATCCTTATTCCACACCCACGTATCCAGCAATCGTATGCATTAAGCACGGAAAATAAGCCACATAGCGTATTATTACAAACAAATTTTCATTCAATATAATCAGCTTCCAATCCCAAAGGAACCTAGTTGTGAGGAAATGCGCCGGGGAGAACTAGAGTGTGACGTTATATGTAAGCACATTTTATTTTAGATTTAATGAAAATTCCTTTGCAATATTATGCTATGTGGCCTCTCCTTATCTGTGCTTAATGCATATGGTTGCTGGATATAGCAACCATATGGGTGTGCAGTAAGGAGCAAGGTGTACTGTGGAGACACTATGGCTGCATCCTACTGACTTGGTCACTGAGCTACCCAGATGCTTGATGGTGAAAGCGTCAGCTATCCTGCAGATTTATAAAGCATTTAGTTTCTATAACTTGCGATCCCCCATGTCTGGTAAGAGGCCTTTTCTTTTTTTTTGAAGAGAACATTTGTATGAAAATTCTCAGTACATTGAACAGCTTCACAAATGTTGTTTGAAAGTACTTAAAAATTTTGTTTGCTTTTTTGCTTTTAACATTTAATTTTGGAATGAATTGACTTTACCGAATGAAAACCATATACACTGTTAGAAATTTGTTTGTGAAAGAATAATTTTCCAACCTACTCCTTCAAATTTTCTCATCACTTCAGTCAAAATTAGCTGTCAATTTGACCCCACTAATGATTACATACACGTTTTTTACCACTTGCCAACAGCCGGAGGCTCTATTATTCCCCTGCAATGTACCCATACCTCATAAAGGAACTTCTGCACGTGTGCCCTCTGCTGCTCGTGCAGTGGTTGGACACAGCACAAGTTTGTCAGCAGGCTCACAGCCAATGATTTTGTCTGTGAACCTGCTGATGGCTGCAGCCAACCACAGCACATAGATCACTATGTTTGTAAACACAGATCTGGCTGGTTCTTCTCCCTGATCTCACTTACTGTTCAGAGCTGAGATCAGGGAGAAAAGCCAGCCAGTCTGTGAGATAAATCAGCACACATACACCCCTTGATTGTCAGTCATCCTGATCGCCCCTGTCACCCAGCCAGTGTCATCAGTACAGTGACCGTGTACAGTATTATCACTGATCACTGTATTAGTGTCACTAGCAACGTCTGATAGTGTCAGTTAGAATCAGTTAGGCTGGCTTTACATTAACCACTTCAATACTGGCTACCCCCCCCCCCCCCCCATCCTGCCCGAGACAATTTTCAGCTTTCGGCTGTGTCACTTTTCCACGTTAAGGCAAATTACTTAAGAATATACATTTGTATGAGTACTCACTCTAAAGTTAGTGTGAGTAATGGTATTCATGTGCAGATATGAAGCCCAATGTCGAACTGAAAGAGCCACGTTAGACAAGCAATGCCATCACTGGTGACAACTCAAAAACAGAACATATACCCAGGGCTCAAAATTTGAAGTTCTGAGCTACTAGCCAGGCCTTAAAGAGTTACTCGCCACAAGTTGCCTCACCCAAACCCTAGACTGCCCCGCCCCTAAACACACCCTCTTAAATTATCTCTTGAAATGCCACTATTAAATGTTTCATGCAGAATTTGATTACAAAAATAAATGTTAACAACAACTTTTATCATTATTAACATTAAGCATATTTCATTGATCTGACTGTGATAAATAAAATAAGCATAACATATGATTGGCAACTATAGGCACTGTTTGGCAGGTTTGGGTAGTTTAGTGGCAGGTTTAGGGTGGTATAGTGGCAGGTTTGGCTAGTATAGGGTGGTATAGTGGCAGTTTTGGGTAGTATATGGTGATATAATGGCAGGTTTGGATAGTATAGAGCAGTATAGTGGAAGGTTATGGCTGTATGCCATGACAATGTGCTCATTCACTAACAGCATTGCTGGATATGAACACTACAGGGGCTGCTTTGGTCTCTCCTCCTCAGCTTGAGTGAATGAGTCTTTGGAAGAAGTTGAGGAGGCAGCCACACCCCTGGCCCCGCCCACCAACTGCTTCAAGAGATAATGAAGAAGCCTAACTTAATTGGATGAGAGGGGATTGTCATCCTGCCCCTATCTCCTCCAATGCGGCTCCACACTCACCCTCAGCTTTTGTCCACTCGCCTAATGCGAGCAGGCGAGTGGAAATTTTGAGGGCTGCCTTATGCTATGTAATTGATTCTTTGTTGGCAAGACTAGATAGATGTTGGTGCTTGCCACAGGTCTCCCATAGGGAGTGACTCCTTTAGGGGACATGGTTTTCTCATCTAGGGACCTTCTTTTACCAGTGACTCATCCATTGGACATGGCTCCAAGGCCTCTGTGAAGAACTATGTCTCCTGCTTGAGCTTATGGCTAAGAGTAACAGTATGTCCAGGCTGCAGTCAGCATTGGTTCAGGCAAGGTGGCCTTACAGTCTCACATTTTACTGAGAGCAAGAGAATACAAGTAAAAAATAAAAGTCATGCTTTTGAGGTTAGGTTGCACAATTCAAGTGGGAATACTCGCATTCTGCAATTTGCCACTGGTTTTTAAGTCTGTGGTATTATCTGACATTATTTTCTTACTGTGATGTATGAAAGCACTACGCCAAATACCATCAATAGCTAACACATTGGCAACCTGTGATTTTGATTGATGAGCATCCTTGAGCTGTAAAAATGTACCAGATTATTATGTATTACAGAGGTTGATTATAACAGAAAAATCTTTTTACATTTGCAGTGGTCATATGCTTTGGAAAAACCAAATACAGGCAGCATCTTCAGTATTGCTTGGTCAGTCGATGGAACCCAGGTTGCCGGAGCTTGCGGAAATGGCCATGTTATTTTTGCTCATGTCATTGAACAGCACTGGGAGTGGAGGAATTTTGAAGTAACGTTAACCAAGAGACGTGCAATGCAGGTTAGTTTTTTTCTGCTATATTTAAAAAGTTTCGTCCTTAAAACAGGTGTCTCTTCCTCTTTTTACATCATAGCAATAGTGAAGTCAGAATTTCGCCTACAACATTCATTCTCATTCTATGTAAACATAAAAATTAGTATCTAAAAAGAAAATCTTCTTTTGACTTTCTATTGTCACCTTTTGGGATGTGGTTTTTAGTGCCAGAAGTGTTGAATATTTTGGCTTTAATAGTTAATGTGCCCCATAGGGATTAAGTTTGGCATTCATTTAAAGAGTTAGATTGCAGTCTAAAGTTAGGGTGTAAGACTTAAAGGATAGAAACAGTTTTGTTGAAATGGATGGGCTTTTTTTTTAAACCAGATTAACTATGTAACTAACGTTTAGGGGATATGTTAATTTTAAGTTATAGGTTAAAATTATTTACAGTTGTGCTTATAAATTTACATACCCTGGCATTATTTATGACGTCTTGGCCACTTTTCAGAGAATATGAATGATAACGCAAAAACTTTTCTTTCACTCGTGGTTAGTGTTTGGCTGAAGCCATTTTTTCTATCAATCAACTGTGTTTACTCTTTTAAAATCATAATGGCAACAGAAGCTACCCAAATTACCCTTATCAAAAGTTTACATACCCCAGTTCTTAATACCTTGTATTGCCCCTTTAACATCAATGACAGTTGAAGTCTTTTGTGGTATTTTTGGATGAGGCTCTTTATCTTCGCAAATGGTAAAGCTGCCCATTCCTCTTAGCAAAAAGCCTCCAGTTCCTGTAATATCTTGGGCTGTCTTGCATGACCTGCACATTTGAGATCTCCCCAGAGTGGCTCAATGATATTGAGGTCAGGAGACCGAGATGGCGACTCCAGAACCTTCACTTTACTCTGCTGTAGCCAATGACTGGTTGACTTGGCCTTGTGTTTTGCGTCATTGTCATATTGGAATGTCCCATGCGTAGCTTCCTGGCTAATGAATGCAAATGTTCCTCCAGTATTTTTTGATAACATACTACATTCATCTTGTCATCAATTTTGACCAAATTTCCTGTACCTTTGTAGCTCACACATCCCCCAAAACATCAGTGATCCTCCTCCGTGTTTCACAGTAGGAATGGTGTACCTTTCATCATAGGCCTTGTTGACTCCTCTCCAAATGTCGCGTTTATGGTCGTGGCCAAAAAGCTAAATTTTGGTCTCATCACTCCAAATGACTTTGTGCCAGAAGGTTTGAGGCTTGTCTCTGTGCTGTTTGGCGTATTGTATGTGGGATACTTTGTGGCATTTGCATAGTAATGTTTTTCTTCTGGCAACTCGACCATACAGCCCATCTTTCTTCAAGTGCCTCCTTATTGTGCATCTTGAAACAGCCACACCACATGTTTTCAGAGAGTCCTGTATTTCACCTGAAGTTATTTGTGGGTTTTTCTTTGCATCCCAAACAATTTTCCTGGCAGCTGTGGCTGACATTTTAGTTGGTCTACCTGACCGTGGTTTGGTTTCAACAGAAATCCTCATTTCTTTATCGTACATCACGGTACACAGAGCCACAGTAATTACTGTATGGGTTATATAGGCACCTTTAGGTGATGGACACTGGCACACCCTAGACAGGAAGTTTAGCTCCCTATATAACCCCTCCCCTTACTGAGAGTGCCAGTTTTTTCGCAAGTGTCTTAGGTGTTGGTCACAAGTAAAGATGTGCTGGGCTGAGCTCCACTGGAATATTCCTTTTCTGGGGCAAGCTATGCAACCAGATCCATTCAAAGTGTCTTTTCCAGGCCAAATTGAATGGTACCCAGGCCTTGTGTCAGAAGAAACAAGGTTTTGCCTGTAACGCTTCTCTTTTTAGAGAGCTGGAACCTGGGATCCAGTGCTTGGTTTCTCCTTTAAGTAAATTTTGTCATGCCTAAAGTCGGGAGCTGTCAAGAGCACGTACCTGTTCCATGCTTGTCAGTCACTCTCGGTGTCAGTACAAGCTGCACGCTTCCTCCAGTCCCAAGCCTCAAGCAATATGTTGGAAGGGGGGCTTTTCTTTTAGACATCCCCCACCTGGACTGAGCTATTTTTTTTATTTCAGGAGGCAGAGGAAATGCGGACCAATCGGTGGTATGCCGCGCCGCTGCCATCGCCATAGCATGGTGGTTTTCTTTCAGCAGCTCTTCTGCTCTCCTCCACCCCAGCCCCCCTACATGCCGATCCAGTCGGATCAGGGCCCTGCTTGCGCGGGAAAACAGTATTTTTTAAAAAAAGAGCAAGGGGGTGTGGTGGGAATGCGGAGGGAAGGACGGGGCTTAGTACGGCATCAGCACGCTTCAATGTTCACAACGCAGGGGCTGTATAGGCTATAAATACACCTTTTGCAGATGCATTCAGCTGATGGAGGGACACAGAACAGACAGGGGCATGTGTGTGTTGGTGACACAGGCATTCCCAAGGCTTTACTTAAGCATCAGCCTGAGCCTTGATAGCAGCAGCAGTTGCTGAACTATTTGCATAGCAGTGGGTGCATTTTCTGGTAGTACCTCTGCATTTGTGCTTAGCACTATGGGCAAAAGGGGAGGTACAAATACCCCAAAAAACAGGGGCTCAAAGGGATCTCCCTCAGGCTCTGAGAACCCTCCCTCTGTAACACCACCCCCCCCCCCCCCGAAAGGCCTATTGAGGCTGGTCAGAGCGAGCCATTGGGGTTGTCAGGGGTTGCAACTGCTTCCGGCATTTCATCCCCTGTATATATTAGGAGGTTTTCTTCTCAGCCATGACTGGATTGGAGGAAAGATTAATGGCTTTAATTGCATCTTCAAAGAGTGAAAGAAAACACATTAGGTCCTCTTCTACCACCCGGGACCCTCAAACAGAGGAACAGTGGAAGGGGGAAGATGATTCCCCCTCAGGGGACCGTGAAGAGGCTGAAGACTCCTCTTCCGAGGGATCATGTGGGGAAGGACCTTCTTCAGCTTTACAGCCTGAGAAATTGCTGGTGCAATCTCTTACTGAAATGGTCCGCTCCACATTTGAGCTACCCTTAACTGTCGGTTGAAAAGCCCACTTCTTGTTTGGGTTCACTGAAGCATTCTCAAGCTTTGCATGCCTTTCCTGTTCATTCATTGCTGGAAAAGCTTATGTATTCTCAGTGAGATCACCCAGATAAGCATTTTTTTTCCCTCCTAAAAAGTTTTCAACACTTTATCCTGTGGAAGAAAAGTTTACAAATGTGTGGAGTATACCAGCAATTGATGCTGCCATATCCTCTGTGAATAATAGTTTGACTTGTCCTGTTGACCGTGCTCAAATGCTTAGGGATCCAACCGATAAAAAATTGGAATTCCTTTTAAAAAGCATTTTTCTTTGGCAGGTTCAGTAGCTCAACCTGCAGTGGCGGCAATTGGGGTATGATGATCCTTGAGAGACCACTTGAAACAGGTGCTCAAATTTTTCCCTGAGCAGCAGGCCCAGGATTTAGCTGAGCTGCTAGGGGCTTTGTGTTTTGCAATTGACGCAATCAGAGATTCTATTCTTCAGAGCTCTCACCTTAAACTTGGGTTGGCACATATGCGTAGAATCTTATGGTTGAAAAATTGGTCGAAGCGCCATTCAAAAAGCTCCTGGCTGGGTTTCCTTTCCGTAGTGAAAGGCTGTTTGGGAATGATTTGGACAAATATATCCAAAAGATATCAAGTGGGAAAAGTACCCTTTTGCCAGTTAAGAAAAGGAGTAAATGTCCTTAATTTAAACAAGCTCTTTCTCCAGTGCTGGGGACATCAGACTCCAGGCAGTCGCGACAGCCTCCACCGTCAGGTTCAACCTTAGGGTCAACTCCAGGGACAAAAAGTCCTGGGGGAGGAAACCTACAAGACAGAATGCTAAAACCTCTTTATGAAGGGGCATCCCTGCTTGCTCAAGTGGGGGGGGGGGAGACTGCTACAGTTCTCAAGGGTCTGGCAAGAGGAGTTTCAAGAAAGATGGGTGGTCTCCACAATAACTCTAGTTTATAAACTAGAATTCTCATCTCCTCTTTTCCTCAGGACAAATGTTCCCAAAGATCCAGAGAAAAAGAAGTCTCTCCTTCAAGTGTTAGACCGAGTTTTGTTGCAAAAATTGATCATGGTGGTCCCCATGCAAGAGTAGGGGTTGGGGTTTTATTCAAACCTTTTCACAGTGCCAAAACCAAATGGAGATGTCAGACTCATTCTAGATCTCAAAGATCTAAACCGGTTCCTGAAAATCAGCTCTTTTTGCATGGAATCAAGCCGATCAGTAGTCTCCACCCTAGGAGAACTTCTGGCGTCAGACGACATCAAGGATGCATACCTGCATGTACCTATTTTTCCCGCTCATCAAAAATATCTGCATTTCGAAGTAGAAAAACATCATTTTCAGTTTGTAGCTCTGCCTTTTCGGTCTAGCTACCGCACCCCGGGTGTTTACAAAACTTCTGACCAGATTAATTACTCAAGGTGTAACAATTATAACATACCTAGACGACCTACTCTTGATAGACAGGTCAATAGCCCGCTTAGACCAAAACATAGTCACCACAGTAGACTACATGGAATAACTAGGTTGGGTCCTCAACCTAGAGAAATATTCTTTAAAGCCAGTAAGTAGACTAGAGTACTTGGGTCTGGTTATAGATACAGCCCAGAAGAGGGTGTTTTTACCCCAGGCAAAAATCAGAGCCATAAAAGGAGCTGGTTCAGGTGGTCAGGGCGAAGAAGGGTCCTGCTATTCGCTTTTGCATGAGGTTGTTGGGAAAGATGGTGGCTTCATTCGAAACGGTTCCCTATGCTCAGTCTCATTCGAGACTGCTGCAAAACATTATCCTGTCTGCCTGGAACAAGGAGGTCCAGGTGCTAGATTTTCCGATGCCTTTGCCACCAAAGGTGTGCCAGGGCCTCAGTTGGTGGAGAATATCCGAGAATCTGCGGAAGGGGAAATCCTTCTTGCCAGTTACCTGGAAGGTGATAACAGATGCCAGCCTTTCGGGTTGAGGAGCAGTCCTGGAAGAGGCGACTGTCCAAGAGAAATGGTCCAGAACCGAAAGGGCCTTGCCCATCAACATTCTGGAGATTCAGGCAGAGTAACTAGCCCTAAAGACATGGACTATCAGGTTGCGTAATTGTCCTGTCAGAATTCAATCCGACAATGCCACAGCAGTGGCTTATATCAATCACCAAGGGGGCACCAGAAGTCATGCAGCCCAGGGAGAGATAAACCATATCCTAACCTGGGCAGAAAAGCATATGCTGTGCATTTCAGCAATCTTCATTCCAGGAGTAGAGAATTGGCAGACGGATCACTTAAGTCGCCAGCAGTTGTTTCTGGGGGAATGGTCTCTTCACCCTGACATCTTCCTGGCTATATACCAAAGATGGGGGATCCCGGACGTAGATCTGTTTGCGTCCAGGTTCAACAACAAAGGCAACAACTTTGTATCAAGAACAAGGGATCCACTTGCATACGGAACAGATTCGTTGAAGACCCTGTGGGATCACTTCTCACTGATTTATGCATTCCCTCCTATTCTGCTGCTACCCCGACTTCTTCACAGGATCAAGCAGGAAAGAAAGTCAGTAGTGCTTGTGGCCCCAGTGTGGCCCAGAAGATCTTGGTATGCAGAGATCATAAAAATGGCGGTAGGGGCCCCATGGACCCACGTCCAGACCTGCTATCACAGGGACCAGTGTTCCATCCTACCTTACAAACGCTAAATTTAACGGTTTGGCTATTGAAACCCACATTCTAAAGAATCGTGGGCTTTCAGGCTCAGTGATATATCTACATTGATTATAGGTAGAATCCTTGCCTTTCTGCAAATGGGCTTAGAGATTAAGCTGGCCTTGAGTACTATCAAAGGCCAGGTCTCAGCCTTATCGGTATTGTTTCAATGACCATTTGCTTCGCATTCTTTGTTCCATAGCTTTATACAGGGGGTAATGCACCTTAATCCACCGATTAGGTCACCCCTGAACCCTTGGGATTTGAATTTAGTTCTGTCGGCATTACAGAAACAGCCTTTTGAGCCGATACGACACATTCCCTTGGTCCTTTTGACAAGGTAGCTAGTTTTTCTGGTGGCCATATCTTTTGCAAGAAGGGTATCAGAATTGGCTGCTCTTTCTCGTAAAGAGCCATATTTAATCATTCACAAGGATAGAGTAGTATTGCGTCCTTATCCTATTTTTTTGCCAAAGGTGGTTTCAGGTTTTCATCTAAACCAGGATATTGTTCTACCTTCATTTTTTCTAGAACCCTGTTTTACGGAAGAAAAGTCACTACATTGTCTGGATGTAGTGAGATCAGTCAAAATCTATTTGGAGGCGACTGCTCAGATTTGAAAAACGGATGTTTTGTTTGTGTTGCCTGGAGGTCCTAGAAAAGGACAGGCAGCGTCGAAATCTACTATTGCTAAGTGGATTCGGCAAGTAATTATTCAAGCTTATGGTTTGAAGAGGAAAGTTCCACCTTTTCAAATCAAAGCACACTCCACCAGGGCTGTTAGTGCTTCGTGGGCAGTGCATCACTAAGAATCTGCAAGGCCTCAACTTGGTCTTCAGTCCATACAGACACCATATTCTATCAGGTGGATGTAAGAAGACATGAGGATATCGCCTTTGGGCGCAGTGTGCTGCAGGCTGTAGTATAGGTCCTTAAGTCTGATTGCACCCTAATTTTGTTTGTGTCTCCCTCCCCTCAGATAGCATTGCTCTGGGACATCCCATACAGTAATTACTGTGACTCTGTGTCCCATGATGTACGATAAAGAAAATAGGATTTTTTTTAACAGCTTACCTGTAAAATCCTATTCTTGGAGTACGGTACATCACGGGACACAGAGGCCCCTCCCCTCTTTCTGATTACACGTGTATTGCTTTGCTACAAAACTGATGCACTCCCAGTAAGGGGAAGGGTAATATAGGGAGCTAAACTTCCTGTCTAGGGTGTGCCAGTGTCCATCACCTAAAGGTGCCTATATAACCCATACAGTAATTACTGTGGCTCTGTGTCCCATGATGTACTCCAAGAAAAGGATTTTACAGGTAAGCTGTTATAAAAATTCTATTTTTTCCACTTCTTGATTAGAGTTTGAACACTGCTGATTTGCATTCTCAATTTCTTGGATATCTTTTTATATCCATTTTCTGTTTTATACAGTTCAACTATCTTTTCCCACGGATCCTTTGACAATTCTTTTGCTTTTCCCATGACTCGGAATACAGAAACGTCAGTGCAACACTGAATGAAAGATGCAAGGGTCTGTCAGGAGTCCAGAAACTGTTTTATCCTGTATGCACAGATACTCCTCTTCTCCCACTGAAACAGGTCCAGATAAGACAGATTTACTGGAGTCAGGCTGCACATGCTCAGTTTGGTGTATATTGCTAGAGAGTATTTTTTTCTTGGGAGAGTGCCTGTGTCTTACATTCATTGCGGCTGTGCCTCCCACTCTCTGTTTATTGCTATCCTGCCTCCCGCTCTCTGCTCTGCCTAGGGAATGGCAGTGGTCGAAGCCAGGATTAAAGTAGCGGCTCCTAAATGATATGACTTTTGGTCCAGATGGATTAGTGACTTGGTCCGGATCTGTACAGCGGTTTGCCATTTAGTGATGCCTGCTCTAGCAGATGCCTTAGTGCTTCATGGGCGTCTAGAGCATTAGGTGTCTGTTTCTCAGATTTGCAAGGGTGCCACCTGGTCTTTTGTCCACATGTTTAAGTTTCACAAGGTGGAAGTTTAGTCCTCCTCCGGTACCAGTTTTGGGTGTAAGATGCTACAAGCTGCTTTCTGAGCCCTTCTTGGTCCCTTGTTACATGAACCTGTTGGCATTTGTATGCTGTATTGTCAGCCCCTCAGTTATACTGCTTTTGGACATTCCATGGCTAAAGAATAAAGATCCTGTGTCCTGTACTGTACTCCAAGAAATGGATTTTACTAGTAAGTCAAAAATGTTTGTTTTTCTATTAGATATTAGTGACTGGGTTTAGATATATTTAACCCTAATTAACATTGGCAAGACGACAGAACAAGCCAAGTATAAGAAGATTCCCATGTATAAAAAGTGCTTTTCTTATATGTAGTATGCTTAGCCAGTCATAAGCTGATCCAGTCTTTTCATCCCGCGATTAAAAGTATAGCGATTTCAAACTATTGTGAAATTGGCCAGTCGGGTTGTGACTGCATAAAATTTCTGTGTTTCTAGGTTCGCAATGTAATTAATGATGCTGCAGATTTGTTGGAGTTCCGTGACAGAGTTATTAAGGCAACGCTGAAATATGGACATCTAGTGGTTTCCACTTCTCTCCAGTGTTATGTTTTTAGGTAAGTAGGTTGTCTGTCTATGAACGGTTTCCTCTGATTCATTGCTTTTCAATCATGTGTGGGACAAAGGTCTTTTAAGCCAATGCCATACCAAACTCGCATCCTTTGTTGAAATACTGTCATAGGAAGCAGGTGGTACTGTTGTTGCTAATCCACTCTGCCTCTAAGAGAAGAAGAAGAATTAAAACATCTGGACTAACGCCAAGAAAAACCTTTCAAGTAATTGTTTTTGTAGCTCTCTGTTTTAAGTCTGGTCATCTAGCTTACAAAGTGAAAGGCTGGCCCCAAGCTCCATTGTTGTGAGTTCATGATCTAGGCCCCTATTAGATAGAAGAGAATTCCAGATTTGTGAACAGCTGCAGAAAACAAAAAAAGTTACTTTTTTAAGGCTGTACTGCCTGGTATAGTCAAATGAGTATCTCTTATGACACTTTATGAGGTCTGTACAAAATAAGCCACATATATTAAAAATGCAAATTTTCATGTAAAATATTTTTTAACATGATTTGTTAAAATCGCATGTTTATGAAAAGTTGAATTTTGTTTTTTTTGTTTTTTTACTGAAAAACAGTCTTTGACAGTTGTGCTTAATTACAGATTCTCTGAGCAATATTCCCCTTTTTTTTCTCCAGATAGCAAAATAACAATAGGGATGCCAAGTTACTGCCAAAACCAGTTTTGTAGCTTTCCTACATTTTTTAGGTCTTTCTACCATTATGAGTGGTTTGTGTTTTTTTTTTTTTATTGTATACCACTGTGTTGTATGTTCTATCACTTCATTGAACTGATTTCTAAACCCAAGAATAAATGGAAAAAAAAATACAGCATACTAGTCCTTAGGCTACATCTTGCAATTTAAGCCAGTGCGAATTGTGAATGTAGCCTTAGAATGTGGTGGCTGTATTAGTTTTTATTTTTGCAGTCTGATTTTCTGGCATTTTCAGTAAATATAAAGCATACCAGTCAATCTTGCAGGAAAAGTAGTGTCCTGTCATTTTCACGTCCAATGATCTCGAACAAAAGCACAAACCATGTTATCGTCCCTCTGTAAACTAGTAATCCCTCTACCTCCCTTTTAATGGAGATAAACATGTTTGAAGTCCAGCCTGTGTGACAACAGTGGCTCCCACTGTAGAGTATTATTACAGTTATGTAAACTGAAGAAATTTGTTTTTAGGGAACACTTAAAGGTGGCCAGAATAGGAGATATCTGGTCAGATTGAGGCAGAGAGTTCCAGAGGATAGAAGAAGCTTTGGAGAAGTCCTGGAGACAAGCATGGGAGGAGGAGACAAAGCTACAGAGCAGGAGGTCTTTGGGGGAGCAGAGAGGATGGGTTGGGTGATATTTTGAGACAAAATTGGTGATGTAGCTTAGGGCAGAGTTGTGAATATCTTAGAATGTTGTTAGTATTTTGAATTTAATTTGCTAGGCAATCAGAAGCCAGTGGAGGGATTGGCAAAGAGGGGTGACACTGAGCTGTTGGTAAGGCAGATGAAGCTGGAAGCAGCATTCCTGATAGACTGTAGGGGGATAGCAGTCTGTAGAGGTAGCCATAAGAGAAGGGAATTGCAATAGTTAAAGCAAGAGAGTGAATGAGTAATTTGGTGGTTTCATTATTTAAAAAGGGGTACATTTTAGAGATGTTACAGAGGTGAGGTTTACGAACTTTTGACAGTGATTCGATATGGACTGAAAGTACAGGTCATGGCCTAGGATTACACCTAATACCCTAGCATGAGGGGAGGGACTAATAGTTGCATTAGGGAGAAGGGCAAAATGGGGGTGGGGGGTGGAGAATATTACAAGCTCAGTTTTAAAAAGATTTTGTTTGAGAAAGTTTTGTTACATTCGTGTTATGTCAGTTAATAAGTTAGTAATGCTAGAGGGGACTGATGGAGTGAGGAGTAAAGAGATGGATTTGGGAGTTATCTGCATACAGATGGTATTGGAAGCCTTGGGAGGTTATCAAGTGACCAGGAGAGGATGTATAGATAGCGAAGCAGTCCAAGAACAGAGCCTTGGAGGACCCCTACAAAAAGTGGAGATGAGGAGACAAAGTTGTAGGTAACATTGAAGGAGCGTGTGATTGATAAAAGAACCAGGAAAGAGGAGAATCTTGGCGGTATCAAAGGCCGCAGAAAAAGGTCTAGTTGTAAGAGTATAGAGTAGTGGCTGTTGGTTTTAGCACCTAGTAAATCATTCGTGAGTTTTAGTAAGACAATTTCTATGGAGTGCAGCAAAAACCAGACTGTAAGGGGTCAAGAAGGTTGTTTTCAGTGAGGTAGGAGCTTAGATTGTTGTAGACTAAGCATTGTAAAGGCTTAAAGGTAAATGGGAGCAAGGAGATAAGTCTTAGGACTTAGGTTGGCTGGGTCCAGTGAGGGCTTTTATGTATGGGGGTGATCTGTGCATGCTTTAGAGGTGAGGGGAAGGTGCCAGTAGAGAGGGAGGGTGACCATAGTAGTTGCGAGAAAACAGGATCCAAAGGACAATTGGTTAGGTGGGCATCTGAGAAAAGTTTGGTAATCTCTTCAGCAGTAGGCAGGTCAAAAGATGAAAGTATTGAATGTGCTTTCAGACAGGGTTTAAGTGGGGAAGATATATGTACAGTGGAGATCCTCACAAATTACATCAGTCTTGTTTTTGAAGTGATTGCCAATTTCTTAGGCAGTAAGTGAGTCAGTGGGTGAAGTTGGTGGGGGACAAAGTAGTGAGCTAATGGCAGAGAAGCTCAGGAATTGTATTTTAGGAGGGCAATTTAGTATAGGGTGAGGTCTTGCAGGGATTTCATTTTATGCTACAGTCAAGAGCATAGCTAGGTTTCTTGAAGTTTCTGGTGTCAATTTGCCATGGTTGTAATGATTGGGGCATAATTATGTGTGTATTTAGAAGAACAAATGCATCCAGTGAGGTTGAGATTGAATGGTTTTAATCAGAGGTGGCCAGGTTAGGACAGGGCGGGGTGAAATGTTGTCATAGAGGTGGTTAGTAACAGAATAGAGAATTGAATAGTTAAAGTGGCAAAAATGTCCACGCATAATCATTTTATGCTTGAAGGGATAGGTGGTTGAAGACCAGGACACCTGGAACTGATGAGTTTGATCAAAGAGAAGAAAGGGGGTGTTTTGGTGAGGTTGTCAGGAGTGCAGAAATGAGAGAATACAAGGTCAAGGGTGTTACCATCAGAGGGAGTGGAAGTGGGTGTCCATGTGTTAGGTGAAAAGATGAGATTAAGTTGGGATGAAGCCACAAAGTAAACATTAACAGGGACATGTCTATGGAAATCTGATTGCTGAACTGACTTGATCGTGTATAGTGGCTCCTGCACTGGAGGGTAAGTTTTTAAAAAGATTATCTAATCATGCACTTTTTATTATTCAGCGATCTTCAGATTATATCTGACTTACGTCCTATCCTTATGAGTTGTAATTGTATCTATGTTGCAGCTATATTAAAGACAGAACTTTAACAGGTGATTGGGTGTATGAAACAGTTTAGGGTAAAAATGTATTAAAGCCTAGCCCCAGAGAGGACCTGGCTGTTACTAGTTTCTCCTCCATCACTAGAAGTGCAATGCACATTTGCAAAGTACACTGTTGTATGCTTTAAAAGAAATGATATATTGCAGCTTACCAGTCCTGCATTGTTTTTTTTTTTTTTTTTTTTTTATATAATCTTTATTTATGAAGGACAGAGTATTACATTGCAATGTATAAGAAAAAAAATGACAGGAAAACGTTTGTCAACGAAAAACATTTGCCGAAGGTAGTGGCCACAAGTAATACACCGATCATTCCTTTTTTGTACTTCACCTGTAAAGGTTACACGAACATGTATGGTAAACAGTCACAGTTTAACCTAGATTCAGCTTAAGTTATAGAGAAGTATTTATCAGGTGATGGGTCAGCGGGATAGTTGCGGCCCATTCAGCGGTCTCAGCCCATTATCTTCTGCCTAGTATAAGACATATCTATCCCTCTAAGAGGATTTTTGCACGTAGTGAACTTGGCCGGCTTTTATGTATTACCAAAATCATGGCGCCTCGCATTGGGGCCAAGGGATGGGCCAGGCGGGGACGTGCATGGCAGAGGGGGGCAGACTCACTCCTCCAACTAACCTCACCCCGCCCCCCACCTAAACCCCCCCAGACCCCAGCTCCACACCATGATGGTGCCGAGGCACCATTACTCTGTTCACATCAGAGTGACATATGGCATCAGACCGCCAATTCCCATTAAAACAGCTTGCTTGTCTATTTCTCACCCATCACCTGGCATCTAACATACTGACCATCTACAAATAGACGGCCATGACCAGTTAAGACATTAAGTACTAGAAAGTAGTAAAGAGAGAAAAAGAAAGGAAAATAAAGTTGTTTTAGAGCGTACCTGTAGCCTCACGTCCAACTCCGCCTCCGCTCCAAGCCCCGTCAACCTTTCCACCTCTGCTAAATAATCAAAATGGGAGGAAAAATCTCCTGCATTGGTTTTAATTTTTTCAGGCTAAAAATGCTCTGTGCTTGAAAGTGTGTTATTCCCAGAATTACCAGATGAAAATATATGCAAAAAGCTGGAATAAAGAAAACAAATATAGACAGCTTGTCGAAGGACTGGTAAGCTGCAATGTTCTACATTTTGTTTTTAGGTGTGGATAGGCTTTAAGATGACAGTTACTTGTGTGGCGATAAATGCTGGGGTATGTTTCTGATACTTATTGGAATTGAAGAAACTGCTTGGTAAGCAGGGAAACTTCTTCAACATTACAGAACAAGACTAGTTGAATGTTACAAGCTACTAGCTTTACAATCAAGGATAACATTTACCGTATGTAACATGTCAATCTATCTGTTATTCAGCAACCAATGCATTATATTGTTTTTTTTTTTCTTCTATAGCACAAAGAACTGGAATACACCACTGATTTTTGACCTCAAAGAAGGAAGTGTCAGCTTGATCTTGCAGTGTGAAAGGTTTGAAATAATTTTCGTAACCATTTTACATTCCATTGTCTAATTCTAAGTGAATCTATAGTCCTTTTATATGTTTAAATAATTGTATAAAAAAGAAATAAAATCCTTTTTGTAGCATGTACATAGCAATTCATTCACAAAGAATACCACAAATAGCATCTAACAAAACCTATAGTTAATTGACTGTTGTATAATTTCTTATAGCTTCTACCTGACCCATTTTTGTGAATTTGCTATCTTATGGGTACAAATTTAATATAGAAAGTACATCTAAAAACCTTTTGTAGCACAAATTGCTTTTCATTCTTTACTTCTCCATGAACGCTAGATTGGTGTAGAAAGGGGTACCTGCAGAGTACAATTTGCACATATCTCTGCAACACTTGAATTTAATTCTTGAATACTTCAGTCTGGCCAGCTTGGGACTCTGATTTGTGTCCCTGTCTCTACAAACTGTTGGTCAGTAGAATTATGGGGCATTGAGGTCTAACCTGTCAGGCACATCCCAAAAGTGGTAAAAAAATAAATAAATTGAGGGAATAAGAAATATTTTACATGGGGCTGACATGTAAGGGTACTGTAGTAGTAATGATCTTTAAGTCTCTTGTAACGTGTGCTTAGTCTCTGGCGATATCCTGCAGCATGCTCCAATTTCTAACCACACTTATAGACTGTCTCCTGTCTCTGATTTTCTACTGTAGTATCTCAAGTCTCTGATTGATTTTTTTTGTAGCATTCCATAAACTAAATATTATATGTGGCCTTTTGATGATGTCAGCTGCTGCACTTGAGGCCCTTTATACCAAACAAGTATAACACACAGTGTGCCACCCTCGGGCTCATGTAATCTGTTCCGAATGGAGATGTTTTAATGCTAAATCACAAGAAAGAAAAAACACAAATAAAACATGTGAAAATAAATGCTATTTGGTGTTTTTAGACTACTCTTTTCAGTACATACCAAGAGTGGGCATTGAACTCATGAGTAAGGATGAGCTCCGGCGTGTTCGCACACTCCACGTGCAAAGCCCGCCAGGAAGTCGGCACGGCGCTGTGCTAATCACAGGCAGTGAGACATTTCCCAATGTGCGGCTGCAGAGATTGGGAAATGCCTCACTGCCTATGATTAGCGCAGCGCTGCGCCGACTTCCTGGCGGGCTCTGCACGTGGAGTGTGTGAACATGCCAGAGCACATCCCTACTCATGAGCAATAAATTCTGCACAAAAGAAGCTATCGCCATTTATTTTAAGTAGGAACTTGAGTGGCTTTACATAATTCCACAAGTGACAAGACACCTATACTAATTAACGTGGTGTTGCACAAATTTCCCCAAAACCTTTTACTTCATTAATAATTGCCTTAGAAAGTTTAGCCATCTTTTGGCAATAAGGTGGTAAAATAAGCCTAGGAAGTGTCAAATCATTTTCCATGCACATGGCTAATTTGAATGAAAAGCTCTATGTTATGTCACCTCTTTCCAATAAGCCATATGCTCTGTGTTTAGGAACAAATGAAAGGCATTCCTTTCTACATTCCTCTTCCCTGCTCTAGAGTGCATTAGAGGTCTGGATTAAATGCCTTGTTAAAGGCTGCAAAGTACGGTGTTAAAAAAAAAAAAAAAAAGACTTCTACAGGCCTATCACATTTTAATGTTAATCTAATCCAGCTGTCTACCTACTGTAAAAAAAAATGAAACTGATCACAACTCAGCATACATGCAAGCACACGAACAGACTTCACTTGTGACAACCTGGAAAGTAGCTAAAATTTGCAGCTGGCAATACATCATTGAGCCAGTAGATTGTCAGTGTAAGACCACAGCTCTGTTTGCTAAAGGGTGCTTTGAATAAGTACAGTTTGTTGACTGTGTACCTGCTTTTTGGTCACTTCCTTCCTTGATTTCTTGCAGGCATTTCCTTCTAGTGGATGGTGGTAGTCTGTATTTATACTCCTATGAAGGCCGCCTCATCTCCACCCCAAAGATTCCTGCAATTAGGACAGATATTCTCAATGAACAGACTGTGTCTTTGAGCAATGATACAATTGCCATAAAGGATAAAACAGATGAAAAGTGTAAGTTTTATTCAATTTTTTACTGCACAATACTCGGATCTGGATCTGTTGCTACATAGAAATAACTCAATGATAAGAATCCAATCTGGAATTTAATGTGATCATGTGATGATAGAATTATGATGGCTGCCATTGATGATTGGTTTTAGGCTTGCAGGCTCAGGAGCTGTCAACCACACATCACTACCTAGTCAGGTATAGACAAATAGAATGGGAGTTCAGACTTAAAGTGATTATAAACAATTACCTTGTTGAGTTTAACCACTTTAAGACCAGGCTTATTTTTCAGACTTGTTCTTTACAAGTTAAAATATTTTTTTTATTTTTTTTGCTAGAAAATTACTTAGAACCCCCAAACATTATATATAGATTTTTCTAACACCCTAGAGAATAAAACAGTGGTCGTTGCAATACTTTTTCACACCGTTTTTGCGCAGCGGTCTTACAAGCGCACTTTTTTAAAATAAATACACTTTTTGAATTAAAAAATAAGACAACAGTAAAGTTAACCAAATTTGTTTTTATATTGTGAAAGATGATGTTATGCCAAGTAAATTGATACCCAA
Organism: Lithobates pipiens; assembly: GCF_037356315.1. Taxonomy (NCBI): domain Eukaryota; kingdom Metazoa; phylum Chordata; class Amphibia; order Anura; family Ranidae; genus Lithobates; species Lithobates pipiens. The sequence goes on from NW_027507758.1 coordinate 429,639,767, forward strand.
CATGTCACGCTTCAAAATTGCCTCACTGCCTATGATTAGCGCAGAGCTGCGCGGACTTCCTGGCGGGCTCTGCACGTGGAGTGTGCGAACACGCCGGAGCACATCCCTACTCATGAGCAATAAATTCTGCACAAAAGACACTATCGCCATTTATTTTAAATAGGAACTTGAGTGGCTTTACATAATTCCACAAGTGACAAGACACCCATACTAATTAACGTGGTGTTGCACAGATTTCCCCAAAACATTTTACTTCATTAATAATTGCCTTAGAAAGTTTAGCCATCTTTTGGCAATAAGGTGGTAAAATTACTTAGAACCCCCAAACATTATATATATATTTTTCTAACACCCTAGAGAATAAAACAGTGGTCGTTGCAATACTTTGTCACACCATTTTTGCGCAGCGGTCTTACAAGCGCACTTTTTTAAAATAATTACACTTTTTGAATTAAAAAATAAGACAACAGTAAAGTTAACCAAATTTGTTTTTATATTGTGAAAGATGATGTTACGCCAAGTAAATTGATACCCAACATGTCACGCTTCAAAATTGTGCCAGCTCGTGGAATGGCGACAAACATTTATCCTTAAAAATCTCCAAATGCGACGTTTAAAAAATTCTACAGGTTGCGTGTTTTGAGTTACAGAGTTACGGTTAGAATTATTGCTCTCACTCTAACGATCATGGCGATACCTCACGTGTGGTTTGAACACTGTTTTCATATGTGGGTGCTACTCATGTATGCGTTCGCTTCTGCATGCAAACTCAGCGGGACGGGGCACGTTAAAAATTTTTTTTTTATTATTATTATTTATTTTACCTTTTTATTTTTACACTGTTCTTTAAAAAAAAAAAGTGTCACTTTTATTCCTATTACAAGGAATGTAAACATCCTCAAAAAGACTTCAGATGTCATATTTATACTAAAATGAAAAAAAAAAGTCTCTTCTACCCTGCAATTGTATGGAGCCGAGCGGGGGCCATCTTCCCCTCAGCTCCATACCTAACACGGCAGAGGACGCGATTGACTCTGCCGCTGCCGGCGGCTCCGGTAAGCGGCAGAGGGCACCAGAGAGCAGAGGGAGGGGGGCTGCCTCTCCCGCCACCAATAAAAGTGATCTTGCGGCAAATCCGCCGCAGAGACCACTTTTATCTGAAAGTGGTCCGCCCACAGAAGTGGATACCCGGGTTATGGTAGCTATCTGCTGCCATAACAACGATATTCCACTTCAAAGTACCGCCGCATAATGATGGTGGGTGCTCCGTAAGTGGTTAAAATAGAAATGAAAGGCAAAACATTTGTGTATAGATATATAAAAAAAAAATTAAATACTTTTTTTCCCCTTTTTTTTATAAGTGATCACATTTCCTTTGTTCTCGGAGCATTAGAGCTGGGGGGAGGAGAAGTACACTGAGCTTCCCTGTGACAGGCTGTGCAGTGGGGTTGTGTCAGGACAACTCTGATCATTGGTGAAAAGCAGGCTGAGTTCCCAGCATAGCTGTATGGCTTATTTTTGGTGAATAAAGAGATTTGTTTATTGTCATCTTAATTACTTGGCACACGGTCTTCCTCTGCGCTAGTTTCATCTGACCAGTCCCCAAAAATTGCTCTTCTTCCTGGTCATGTCACTGCTCCTCTCACTGACATCATCCGGTACAGTGGAAGACCAGCGGCCACCTCTGGTCCTGCATTGTGCGTGATGTTGCAGTGCCAGCCCACATTCCAGCGCTGGAGAGAAGAAGACCACAGAGCTGGCTGCCACGGGACCCTAGATTAAGAAATAGATAACACCCTGTTATATCCTTCACTACTCAAAGCCAGAATTAAGTTTGAATCTTGTTTTCAACCTTTTTTTTTATTAAAAATTTAAAGCCCAACTCCAGGCAACTAAAAAATATTACTTGCATTGGGGCTGTAACCACACTGCAAGAGTTAATTGCTTGTAAAGGTCTAGGAGAACAATAAAAGAAGATTTACTTACTCGATCCTCTGTACTTCCCTGCTGCTAGACTAGTTCCCACAGCATCTTCTCCCCCATGCTCCAGCGGTCTAGGATCCTGACATCAAGAGCAATGCAGGGTGTGTTGACGCAGGAGTGTGGGGAAGCACCATCTGTCGGGAGAGCAGAAGGTCAGGTAAGTAGGAGTTTCTCCTCTCTCCTAAACAGAACAAACTGTTACCCCCTGCAGTGCGGGTGCAGCCCCACTGCAAGGGATAATTTTACATTTTCCAATTATTCATTATGATAGACAATAAATGATTAATACGTGTCAACATAGGAAAAGCACAATATAAAAATTTGTGAAAATGGGATATGATCTCTGGATGTGCAGTCAAGCATCAATAAATAGCATGCCACCAAAAAAAAAAAAAAACTGAAATATGTGGGGATTTATTCATGGACAAATTGGGAGTAGAAGTGACAGTGATCCTAAATCCAATAGATCACAAGATATGGAGATCAAAATTAAAAATAGAAATATGAGAAGCTAGAAAAAAAGAAGTCATGGATGGAAGTATCTAGTGAAGATGGCGTCAGAAGGAATGGGAACCAAAACTAGGTCCAACTAGATGAAAGGGGGAAGCGGCCTTAGTCCTTTCGTATAGAGAGAGATCATTGCAGGTTGGAAGATAAGATGCAGGATTTAGAAAAGGTAGTCACCATGGCTAACATTGTGGGTGTATACCATATACACCCACAATGTTAGCGGTGGGATGATATTGGTTTTCCAACAAAACAAGCATTGGCAGTCGAGTCACTGACAGCATTGATGCAGCAGTTTTTTCGGACTTGAACTTGACCTGTGAAAAATAGATAGAAGTGCTTTTTCCGGAGCTTTATAAACATGGTCAGTGTACTGTACATATGGTTGTAAAGTTCACATATCATGTTCCAATATGTCTTTATAGGGGAGTAGTCCCACTAGATGTATAAAAACAGCATTAATCCTTTATTCATATCCATCGGTGGCAGTTTATTCATTTCCAAAATGTCCAGGGTTTTGTTTTAACTCTATTATATTTGCTTTCAGTGTAAACTGTGCACTTTTCATTTTGGACAACATGGACAAAAAGCTAATTTATTTTAAAGTGTATTTCAGTATGCTAACACACATGTGACATTGTGTTTATTTTTATTTCTCAGTAATCTACTTGTTTGATGCATTATCGGGGAAGCCACTAGGGGATGGCAAGCCGCTTGCTCATAAGGTAAAAAAAAAAAAGTCCTTTCTGCTGTATTACTATAGTGATTTACATGTATGTTTATATTGACTGTACGGTCATTTTGGATGCACTGTATCTGGGAAAGAGGGGAAAAAAAGGAAAGTAAAACAAGACACTATTTGCAGAAGTAGAGGTTAACTACTGTATAACTAGCGCTTTGTCTCAGCATGGATTTTTTCCAGCTGGACCACACACAGTTGTGAATTAAATTCCTTGGATAGTAAGCAATATGATGCTGCCACATGCCTTCTTTCAGCGTTATCTGTAGGGAGCTGAGTTTTTCTGTGGGACATAGTGAGACAGAGCCATGAAGTATGTTGCAATGTCACAAAGAGTGCATAATGATCTCAAACAGTCATATTTTTCTTCCTCTCTAACACAGAATATCAGTGCTGATTAATGAGATTGTGCATGTGTTGTATCTCTGTTTAATTACAAATCATGCTAAAGAGGAACCTGCATTACTTAGAATACAGTTTTTTTTTCTTTAGTAAATGGGAATTATTTCAAGTACAATTCCAGGCGAAAGTAAAATTAAAGTAGAATCGATGAACTGCTAATGCCAAATGTATTAAATATACATGAATCGACTTGGCATTATCAGTTAATTGATTCATATATATATATGACTCATATAAATCAGGGTTCACTAAATGGCAGACCGAAGCTGTCTGAACCATGGCTGTGCCACTTATCTGCCTGGGTGTTCTCTCTCTCTCTCTGGTCTCTGGCCCAGCCACCACTATCATCCTTACAGCGGGGGGTGCGGGAGGTGCTGCATTTCGGAACAGAGGGCATGATTTTATAATCACACGCTTGTTAATGTAATAAATTGGGCAGCCCCCGCCCTCTGTTCTGATATGCAGCACCTCCCACGCGAGGATGATAGCGGTGGCCGGGCGGGAAACCAGAAAGAGAGAATACCCAGCTGCTATGTGCCTCTGACATAGACATTTTGTTAAAGCAAGCAAACTATTCCTTGATCATGTGAATCTGAGGTGATCACAGATGAACAGGTATGCGCAATCCAGTTTGCTTGTGCTATCTAGGTAGGGACACCCCAGATTTAAACCCTTTCCATTCCAGATTGAGCAAGCTTCTTACACCAGGCTTACAGTGAATTAAAGCGTTTTGCAGTTTAGTTACTTTTGGCACATTGGGAGAACTTAATGTTGGCTGTAATTAAAGACGATATCAAGCAAACTAATCATTTAGGTTATTCATTTGACATAACTTGATACTGAAGTCCCAATCAATAGGGACCCACCTGCTGTATGACTTTTCCATGTAACCTGGTACATATTATATTTGATTATCCCAAAGCTAATATTTCAGTAAGGGGTTGATGTCAGTGCGCATTATGATGTGTAAAGGGGACACTGTTGGACTGCTTTAAAGGGAGGACTGTAATGTGAAGGGGTCTGTGATGTAAAGGGGGACTGTGGACACTAATGTAAAGAGGTAGCTGTGATGTTAAGCAGGCGTTGTGATGTGAAGGGGAGGACTGTGATGTAAAAGGGGGCTGTGGTGTATTATAGTGCAAACATGAGATTTGGACCTCTGCCAGAAGAAAATGTTACAAACTGGACCCCCTTGAATTTCATCTCAAGACCCCTGATATCAAGTTTTATTATTTAATAATAAGAATAAAGTATGGACTATTTTTGCCACCGAGCGGAACCAACAAAGGCCGAAAAACAGCCCTAAAGAGGAGGTGCCCCTATATAATTGCATCAGCTGCTTTTTTTTCTTTTTCTTTTTGTCTGAACATCAACATTGATAAATATTGGAACCCTTAATGTAGCGATATATATGGCTCTTTTATACAAGGTGATGACAACCTAGTCTGTAAGTGACTGGCCTCATGTGATACACAGAAATAAAACACATCCCCCTACATAAGGTATGTTTATCTGCAGTCTTCTCTGCTCTACATCCAAAGTCCAGAATTTATAAAGCTTGTCAGAGCTGCCAGAAAATGGGGGGTGTAGAGCAAAAGTTACACTCTGCAGGGCTCAGCGAGGAGAGCTCTGAGAGCTGATTGGAGGGAAGGGACACCCTTCACACAGAACATGACCTGAGGCTGTCAATAAGCCAGAGATCCCTCCTCCTTCACCTTTTTTCTCTTGGTGTCAGGAAGACTTGTCAGAAGCGATTAATTCTGACAGCAGAGAAGCAAAGCAATAGACAGAAATGACACTTAGTGCTCTTAATTGAGACAAGTACACACTATAGAGGGATATGCTTTGTTCATATTTCATGTCTGAGGTTTACAACCACATCAAGTAGAATTATAACCTCCTATTTACAAAATATGTGCTTCACTACACATACCTGTCAACCCTGCTAGTGCAGTCCACCTAATGCAGCTTCCTATAATGATGTGGCAATGATGCTATAACTGCTCCTGAATTCAGAGCAGAGTTGCTACTCATGTAGGCTGTGCCTGCTTACCTTACAGTGAAATGAAAAATTGTTGCAGGAGGCCAGGCTATCAGTATTGCCACTGCAGATTTACAAGCCTGTAGCTTGTCAATCATGTTCTTGGCACACTAAGGGCTGCTGATAAGGGAGTAGCACTATCCTCCCTACCGGGCCCACCTCTGCCAACTCAGCTGGGGGTCCGGAGGTAGAGCGGGCGGGGACTCCCAAATTCTGTGCACAAATGTGCTAATCCCTGCTGTGCAGCTATTTAGGGGGCCAGGGAACAGAAAGCAGACTATTTATTCACTTTTGGGTTTAGGTGGATTAATCTGCAGCAGTGCTCCCGGCCGGCTCCAGTGTATTCACATAGAAGTAGTAGGGCTTCAATTTAATTGTGTGGAGCGCTGCTGAGGATTAATCCCCCTAAACCCGAAAGTGATTAAATAGTCCACGTTCTGTCACCCAGCCCCCACTGAATACAGGGGCCCCCGGAAAAGTTTTTTTATTTCTTTCTAAATAGCTGCACATCGGTGATTAGCACATTGGTACACAGAATTTTGGAGTCCCCGCCCTCTCTACCTCGTACTCACTCTGCTGAGCTCCCTCCAGCCTTAGTTGCCCAGCTCGATGCCCAGGAGGAAGAGAAAGGACCAGATGTATCAGCAGTGTTTAGCTGGTCCTGGCTTTCAGCTCCAGAAGATCCACCTGCCCAAACCCCCCCCCGGCATGTTGGGTCTGCGGAGGGGCGGGGCCAAGGGCTTAAGAGTTTTTACTGGAGCATTCTTTACTCGGTTGAAGCAAGGAGAAGCAAGCCCGGCTACACTCTGGAGACACAGGAGCAGTGGGGCACGTAAGGACTGCAAAGTGCATTCCCAATACAGAAAGGACATTATTCCCAGCACTAGACTGAACTGTATAGCGGCATTATACTGTTAGACTACGTTCAGGTATTAGTACATTTAAATAGTGCCTCTTCTTTTGTGATTAGGACTATGCGTACCAAAAAAGACACCACAAAGACCAAAAAGGTACACCCCCAGGCACTAGGAACTCCAGTCGTGCCTCCACACACCTGTCATCTTCGCCTGAAATACCAGATATGGCAAGCCAGGGTGAGTTATTGGAACATATTGGTGGTGCAGCTGCTTCTCTCATCCCAGCCCCTGTGTACGTGACTGAAGATGTCTTTTCCTCTGCCCTGCAGGGCCTAGAGGGAAGATTAGCGGATTTAATCACATCTTCCATCCAAATGGATAGGAAGCGTGTTAGAACCCCCTCCCCCACCTTAGACCCTTTGCAAGGGGAACAGTGGGTACAGAATGAGGTGTTACCCTCAGGCAATCAGGAGGAAAGACAAATCGATGACTCTGCGGAGTAAACAACGGTAGATGAACCCTTTTCAGCCTCGCAATCTGAGAAGTTGCTGATACAATCTCTTACGGATATGATTCATTCTACTTTCATGCTACCTCTAACGGAGTCTGCTGAAAGTTTGGTTTCTTCCTTGGGCTTCTTTAAACCTTCACAGCCTTTGCATGCGTTTCCTGTCCATGCATTACTAGAAAAGCTTCTTTATGCTGAATGGGATCACCCGGATAAGCATTTTCTCCCTCCAAAGAGATTTTCATTTCTGTATCCCATTGAGGAGAAAATCGCCAAAAAATTGAATATACTAGCAGTTGATGCTGCGATTTCCAGTGTGAATAAAAGTCTAACTTGTCCAGTAGACAATACTAAAATGCTTAAGAATCCAACAGATAAAAGGTTGGAATTCCTGTTAAAGTCCTCTTTTTCTTTGGCAGGTGCTGGTACTCAGCCTGCAGTCACTGCAATAGGCATCTGTCAGTCCCTAAAGGACCAATTTAGACAGTCCCTTAAAGAGGTTCCTGCACATCAAGCCCGGGATTTGGCCAAACTACCAAAATCATTCTGTTTTGCCATAGACGCCATTAAAGATTCTATTTACCAGGTGTCCCGCCTTGCGCTTGTGCTAGTACACATTCGTAGAATCTTATGGTTAAAAAATTGGTCAGCCGAAGCACCATGCAAAAAGCTCCTGACTGGTTTTCCTTTTCATGGGGATCGGCTATTTGGGGATGATTTGGACAAATAAATCAAAACGATTTTCAGTGGGAAAAGTACTGTTTTGCCAGTCAAAAGAAAGTATAAACGCCCTTCATTTAAGTGGGCTCTTTCTCCTGCACCAGGGGCTTCTGCCTCTAGGCAGTGGCAATGGCTTCCGCCATCAGACTCTAGAGGAAAACCTCAGGGTCAGACCCAGGCTCAAAAGAAGTCCTGGGGCTGTAAACCTGCAAAACAGAATTTGAAAGCCTCATTATGAAGGGGCGCCCCCCCTCGCCAGGGTGTGGGGGAGACTTCTGCAGTTCTCAGAAGTCTGGCAAGAGGAAATTCAGGACAGATGGGTAATCTCCACGGTAACTCTAGGGTACAAACTGGGATTTTGGGACTTTCCATCGTCTCGTTTCCTGAGGTCAAACATTCCCAAAGATCCAGGGAAAAGGCAATTTCTGTTTCGGGCACTAGACCAATTAATGGCTCAGGGGGTGATCATACAAATCACCACAGAAGAGCAAGGTTTGTGGTTTTATTCAAACCTCTTTACGGTACCAAAACCAAATGGAGATGTCAGACCAATTCTAGATCTAATAAATCAAAATAGGTTCCTGAAGATCCGCTTCTTTCGCATGGGGTCTATTCTACAAGGAGGAGAACTTCTGGCATCTATCGACATGTGGGATGCATATCTGCATGTTCCTATATTTCCCGCTCATCAAAGATTTCTGCAGTTCGAGGTGGAACAGCAGCATTTACAATTTGTAGCCTTGCCCTTTGGGCTAGCTACAGCACCCTGGGTGTTTACAAAAGTTCTGGCCCCACCTCTAGCCAGATTAAGGGCACAGGGCATAACAGTCTTGGCGTAACTAGAGGATCTGTTGCTAATAGACCAGTCTGTGGCTCGTGGAGCAAAGTATACGCATTACAACCAGTTACCTGGAAAATCTAGGTTGGATTCTCAACCTAGAGAAGTCTTCCTTAAAACCGCTAAAAAGGCTGGAGTACTTGGGTCTGATCATAGACACATCCCAGATGATGATGTTGCCTCTGGCAAAGATCAACTCCCATAAGAGAGTTGGTGCAGATGATCAGGTCGAAAGGAGATACCTCCGTTTGCCTTTGCATGAGGTTGTTAGGAAAGATCGTGGCTTCATTCGAAGCGGTTCCCTATGCCCAGTTCCATTCGAGACTGTTGCAAAACAGTATCCTGTCTGCTTGGAACAAGACGATTCAAGCTTTAGACTTGCCAATGCGGCTGTCACGAAGGGTGTCCCAAAGCAATAGTTAGTGTTTGCTAACCCAGAATATGCTGAAAGGAAAATCCTTCAGTCCAGGGACAGTGGTCAAGGACAGAAAGGACCTTGCCCATCAACCTCCTAGAGATCCGGGCAGCAGGTCTGGCTCCAAAGGCCTGGACATTCAGGTTACGGGGTTGTCCTGTCAGGATCCAATCTAACAATGCTACAGCTGTGGCTTACATCAATCACCAAGGGGGAACCATGAGTCTCGCAGCACAGAGGGAGGTGAACCATATCCTAACATGGGCAGAGAGGAATGTTCCATGCCTATCAGCAGTTTTCATTCCGGGAGTAGAGAATTGTCAGGTGGACTTTTTGAGCCGCCAGCAGTTGCTCCCGGGGTAATGGTCTCTTCTCCCAGATATTTTTTGGGCTGTTTACCAGAAATGGGGGACTCCGGACGTAGATCTTCTGCCGTCCAGGTTCAACACGAAGTTAGTCAACTTTGTGTCCAGGATGAGGGATCCACTCGCATGCGGAACAGATGCGTTGGTGACCCCGTGGGATCAATTTTCACTGATTTATGCATTTCCCCTTATTCATTTGCTGCCACAACTTCTTTGCAGGATCAAACTGGAAAGAAAGCCAGTAATTCTGGTAGCCCCAGCGTGGCCCAGAAGGTCCTGATATGCAGAAATCGTAAATATGGCGGTGGAGGATCCATGGTCCCTTCCACTATGGCCAGACCTACTCTCACAGGGACCGATATTCCATCCTACCTTACGAACTCTAAATTTAACTGCTTCGCTATTGAAACCCACATTCTGAAAAAACGCAGGCTTTCCGGATCAGTTATCTCTACCTTGATTAATGCAAGGAAGCCAGCTTCCAGAACTATATATTATAGAGTCTGGAGGGCTTATGTTTCCTGGTGTCAATCCAAGGGTTGGCACCCTCGGAAGTATATCATAGGCAGAGTTCTTGCCTTTCTACAATTAGGGGTAGAGATGAAGCTGTTCTTGAGTATTATCAAGGACCAAGTCTCACCTTTATTGGTTTTATTTCAAAAAACGCTTGTTTCACATTCTTTGGTCTGGGGTTTTATGCAAGGGGTTTTATGCACGGGTTGTGTCTCCCTCCCCTCAAATAGCATTGCTATGGGACATCCCACATAGTGATTACTATGGTGCTCGGTGTCCCCGTGATGTACGATAAAAGAAAATAGGATTTTTATAACAGCTTACCTGTAAAATATTTTTCTTGGAATAAATCACGGGACACAGAGGTGCCGCCCCTCTTTTTGGGGTTTAAGCATATTGCTTTGCTGCAAAAACTGAGGTACTCCTGGTAGGAGGAGGTATACCAGTGTCCATCATCTGAAGGTGCCTATATACCCACATAGTGATTACTATGGTGCTCTGTGTCCCATGATGTACTCCAAAAAAAGGTTTTTACAGGTAAGCTGTTATAAAAATCCTATTGTCTTGTTCATACATCATGGGACACAAATTCTTTGATAATTACTTGGGTGGGTTAGATAGTCACAATCAGGTGATTGGACACTGGCAACCCTAATTACAAAGCGAGTTTCTCCCCTATATAACCCCTCCTATATGGAGAGTATCTCAGTTTTTTCTCCAGTGTCTAAGGTGGTTGGTCACGTTAAAGATGTGCTAAGAAGAAAGCTCTGTTTGATGGTCTCTGCAGGAGCCTAGGAGCTATAAAACCAGATCCATGCCTCGGGCCAATAAATACACCTAAGAGGGATGGTACCAGGGCCTCGTGAAAGAAGGAATGAGGTTCTGCCTGTAATGTTTCTCTTTGAGGACTGGGCTCTGGGATCCAGCGCTTTGGTGCACAAATTTAAGTTGTGTGAAAAGTTTCCGTCAGGCCGCGTACACACGGGCGGACTGTTCGCCCAACTTAGTTCGTCAAACAATCCGACAAACAGTCCGCTCAAAATTTGCATGAACGGACTTGACCACACACGATGAACGAACAGTCCGCTGAAAGCGTGCGCGATGACGTGAATGGCACGTACGACGGGACAAGAAATTAGACGTCCAATACACTGCAATGCAACCTTCGCCGTGTAAATCCTTTCTGAGCATGCGCGAAACTTAGTTTGTCGAACAAGCCTACACACGAGCGGACTGTCCGCTGAAACCAAGTTTCAGCGGACTGTCTTACGGAAATTCCGAAAAACTTTGTTCGTCAGACTGTCCGCTGAAACAGTCCGCTGAAGCCCACACACGAGCGGACTGTCCGCTGAAACACTGTTCAGCGGACTAAGTTGGGCGAACAGTCCGCCCGTGTGTACGCGGCCTCAGAGTCTTCTACAGGTCCAGAGAAGAGGATCCTGTGAGTAGGAACCCAGAACCCTGAAGGTTGGCGCAACGCCACCCACCGGTTGCATCTGTCTGTTCTCAGCAGTTCCTGTGGCGGGGATAAGGTAAGTGAAGACAATCCGAAAGTATACACATTATGGATAATCTTCTTTTGAGTAGTTTGCATGTCTTACCTAGTTTCTGCCACTAGAGGGAGTAAGAGAAATACCTGGTGTATACTTACATGCCATCCAGGATACACGCTCAGTGAAGCTGGTCTGAGAAGCCGCTCAGCTCCTCTGCTGCAGGCTCTGCCACATAAACTGAAAGGGGGGGATCCCACTCAGTCCGCGGTCCCACACAGTCCTCAGGTGGTCTCCTTTCTCCCCCCTTGCCCCTGCCCGCCACATGACGATATTACGCCCGCGCTTTTACGATGGTTTCGGCGGGGGTGTGTGGTTGCGGCACCTGCACATCACACCAGTGCGCAGGCGCAAAGCTTATGTTTAAAGCCCAGTATGCCGGAGCTCCAGTAAGCGGTGGGACACTGACTCTGCATCAGGTTGGGCAGACTGAGCTAGTGTTAATATTGTAAGTCTAAAGCACAACAGTGATTTTATTTGTACTAGTACCTCTGCTTTGTAGCTTAGGACTATGTCTCCGCGTAAGAGGGCTTCTGGGGGAGGTAAAAGAGATACTAAGAAATCACCACCTAGATCTAGGGGTTCTGAACATGCCTGCAAAATACCATCCCTCCCTGAAAGACTGGAGGCAGCCTCACAGAATGAGTCTGTGCCGCCGCCAGGCTTTGCAGCCTCTCCCAATCTTACAGTCCCTATGTATTTCACGGAAGACACTATGAAGGCTGCACTGGATGATTTAGAAGGAAGGATTACTACCTTTATCACAGCTTCCATAAAGAGTAGTAGAAAAAGGTATCCCCTCCCTCTGCTCAGGGTTTCCTATCGGATGAGCATTCTGATAATGATGAAATATCCCTATCTGGAGATGGGGATCAGGAGCAGTCAGACGATTCAGGGGAAGAAGAGAAGCTCTCTTCTGCCTCCCAGGCCCTCAAAGTACAGGTGCAATATTATACTGAGTTGGTGCATACCCCATACAGATTGCCCTCTGCTGAGGCTGCTGTATGCTCTGTTTCCTCCTTGGGATCCCGGAAATCCCCACAGGCTGCGTATACCTTCCCAATTTATTCCTTGCTGGAGAAATTGTATGATGACTGGGGTCCCCCAGATAAACTATTTTCTCCTCCTAAGAGGTTTCCCATGCTTTATCCAGTATAGGAAAAGTTCACCAAGAAATGGGGGGTGCCGGCAATAGATTCGGCTATTTCTTGTGTGAATAAAAGCCTGACCTGTCCTTTATCCAGTAGAGGAAAAGTTCACCAAGAAATGGGGGGTGCCGGCAATAGATGCGGCTATTTCTTGTGTGAATAAAAGCCTGACCTGTCCTGTGCAGGGGTTCAAAGATCCAACTGATAAGAGACTGGAAACTTTATTTAAAACCTCCTTTTCTATGGCTGGTGCTGTGGTCCAGCCTGCAGTCGTAGCAATCGGCATGTGCCAGTTCCTCAAGGAACAAATGAAGCAGGTGCTTAACCTCCTCTCCACTGAGGAGGTCGAGGTTTATGCATCCTAAAAAGGCTGAAGTATTTATTCATGGTCATAGACACAGTCCAAAGAGTATTTTTACTGGGTCAAAAGCCAAAGCCATGAAGGATTTGGTCTGGGCAATCATAGCAAGGAAAAATCCCTCCATTCGACTATGTATGAGACTATTAGGGAAAATGGTGGCCTCTTTTGAGGCTGTTCCTTAGCCCAGTTTCACTCAATGCCTTTACAGAGCAGCATCCTCACTGCCTGGGACAAAAGAGGTTACGCCTTGGATCTTCCAATGTGCCTATCACCATGGATACACCAGAGCCTCAATTGGTGATTGCTGACCAAGAATCTACTGAAAGGAAAATCCTTTGTTCCAATTACTTGAAAAGTCTTAACCACAGATGCCAGCCTAATAGGCTGGGGAGCAGTTCTGAAAGAAGCTTCCACCCAGGGAAGATGGTCCAGAGCCAAAAGGCTCTTGCCCATCAGCATTCTGGAGATTCGGGCAATTTTCTAGCCCTCAGGGTCTGGACTTACAGGTTACAGGGTTGTCCTGTCCGGATACAGTCCAACAAGGTTACGGCAGTGACCTATATCAGTCACCAAGGGGGCACCAGGAGTCTGGATGCCCAAAAAGAGGTGAATCACATTTTTTCTTGGGCAGAAAGGCATGTTCCTTGCCTCTCTGCAGTCTTTGTTCCGGGGGTAGAAAATTGGCAGGCGGATTTCCTAAGCCACCAGCAGCTGTGTCTAGGAGAATGGTCTCTACACCGCTACATATTTCAGGCCATATGTGGGGTACCTGGTATGTAGACCTGTTGGCTTCCAGGTTTAACAAAAAACTGGACAGATTTGTGTCAAGAACAAAGGATCCTATAGCACAAGGGTCAGATGCCTTAACGATTCTATGGGATCAGTACTCTCTGATCTATGCATTCCCTCAAGTTCTGATTTTCCTGTGATTTATTCAGAGGGTCAAAAAGGAAGGAAAGCTGGTAATTCTGGTGGGCCCGGCTTGGCCCAGGTGACCTTGGTATGCAGAGATCATAAAAATGGCAGAAGGAAGACCTTGGGTTCTTTCTCTGTGCCCAGATCTACTCTCACAGGGTCCAGTATTCCATCCTGCCTTACGAAGTCTGAATTTGGTGGTTGAGACCCACATTCTGAAGGGTCGTGGCCTCTCGGGGCCAATCCTGTCCACTCTGGTTAATGCTAGGAAGCTGGCCTCCAGGCTCATCTACTACAGAATCTGGAAGGCATATTTTTCCTGGTGTGAATCCAGGGAGTGGCATCCTAGAAAGTGTGCCATTAGCAGGATTCTTGCCTTTCTTCAATTAGGCATAGCGATGAAGCTGGCCTTGAGCACTATCAAGGGCCAGATCTCAGCCTTGTCGATTTATTCTTTCAAAGACCGCTTGCCTCTCATTCCCTGGTCTGGGCCTTTGTTCAGGGGGCACTACACTTGAATCCGCCGGTTAAGCCTCCTGTGTGCCCATTTGGGTTTGTCTGTTTTACAGGAATAACCTTTTGAACCATTGCACCAAGCTTAGTTCATTTGACAAAGACATTTTTCTGGTAGCCATATCCTCAGCTAGAAGGGTTTTGGAGTTAGCAGCTCTTTCTTATAAAGAGCCATATTTGATTATTCACAAAGACAGGGAGGTGTTGGGTCCTCATCCGGCTTTTCTGCCTAAAGTGGTTTCAGGATTCCATCTGAATTAAGATGTGGTCCTACCGTACTTTTTTCCAGGATGCCGCTTTCGGGCGCAGTGTGCTGCAGGCAGCAGTATAGGTCCCCTTGTACGTTGGCAGTCTGTTTCTGATCTGTGTCACTCCTCAAATTTGGGCATTGCTCTGGGACATCCCACTAAGTAATTATCAAAGGCTCTGTGTCCCGTGATATATGAACAAGAAAGTAGGATTTTTTTAAAACAGCTTACCTGTAAAATCCTTTTTTTTGGGAATACATCATGCCCCTCTTTGGGATTATACATTGGGATACTTATTTTTTTGCTACAAAACTGAGGTACGCAGGAGGGGTTATATGGGGGAGGAACTCGCTTTGTAATTAGGGTTGCCAGTGTACAATCACCTCATGTTGACTATCTAACCCACTAAGTAATTATCAAAGAATCTGTGTCCTGTGATGTATTCCCCAGAAAAGGATTTTATAGGTAAGCTGTTTTAAAAAAAATACTATTATTTCTCTGTATAATTTTTGCCTCAATGAAGATAAATCATCAAGTCCAAAAAGTTTCAGTTAAAGCCTGCTTGTTTGTTGATGACATGTCTTCTCTTTTCGAAGAGGTCATTTCCACACTAGATGATGTCATGACAGTTCATAAGTCTTTTAAAGCAGGTAAATCATCTCTATTGGGTAAATGTAAAGGCCCTGAGGGATTCTCATTCCTTGACTTCAATTCCTGTCAAGGCATCCCAAAGTTTGTCGAATAAGACTAGATGAAGATGAGACTATCCACTTGTGACATAAATGCTAAGACTTGACCTTGCTGAGGGGACGACCTCCCCACCTTCATTTTAACCCTGTAAGACCCTCACCACTGTGCCACAACATTGCATGTGGTTGCAGGACAGTTGAGGCGCGGTGTCATGTGCTTGAATGGGTTGTTCAGTGGCAGTACAGGGGGTATAATTTTTGCTTTGCCAGCGAAGCAAAGTGTTGTGATTGTGGCGTGTGTACAACCCTGTTAAGCTGCTTTAGGGGAGGCCTGGTGGTAAAAATGGGCAGTTGAGCCAAGTGTAAACGAGCCCTAAATCCTTATGCTGCAGGTGTTGCCAAAGAGGGTAAAGACCCTGGCAGCTTGCACCAGGGCTATAGACAAAGTTCAATACTAAAATAGATGTATATGTCAAGCTGCCCTTACACATTAAAATGTGACTGGAAAATCTCCTTTATATCCATCGACAATTATTAAAATTGTCCTTTCAGATTGGATTGAAATAGAATGAACTGTTTAGGTAAGCTTTCACTTTTTCATAATTAAAAAAAAAACATTGTTCACAGATAGTATTGTCACATCTATGGCCAGCTCCAAATATGTGTATTTGTTGGTCGGCCAGTGTTTTTGCTAAAATGATTTAGCCTACCCCACACGTGGTAATAATTTATTTTATTTTTATTTATTTTAGATTGAAATAGTGGAAATTGCTCTTGACCAAGGAGGACAGGCTAATGAAAGAAAAATTGCATTTATTGATAAAAACCGTGATCTCTACATAAGTCCAGTTAGGAAGTTTGGAAAAGAACAGATATCTATCAAGATTGGTATGTTAGACTAACTTGTTTTTGACAATACATGATGACATTCGTTCTAATGTATTATTTTTTTTCTAATCTTTTTTACTGTCTTAATCATGCTCAATAATTTTTATGTATTTTTCTGCTTTTATTCTTTCTTTGTAGGTAGCATGGTACATACTTTAGCCTGGAATGATGTATCTAACATACTGTGTGGAATTCAGGATAATCGTTTCACAGTCTGGTATTATCCAAACATAGCATTTGTAGATAAAGAACTGTTGCCAAAAACAATCAGTGAAAAAGATGGAAGGTGAGTGGGTTAGCTTTCATGAAAACATTATGACAAAGACATTTTAAATTTCTCTTATTCTTAAGAGATCTAGCTGTCATTAATTTCTAATGGTAGCATGGCATTGTGTGATTGCTATCTAATACATTAGAAGTTAGTGTTTAACCGTTTTAAGGCAACAAAAGCAAATCTGTGTTCCTATATGATTACAGGTATTTAAATAAGGCCTACAATTTATGCAGCACTTTACATATACGGTACATTCAATCATTCCTTACCCTCAAGGAATTTACAATCTAAGGCCCCTACCTTACATACATACACATGCTAGGACCATTTTTCTGTTTCAATACCTTTTTAAGGCGTAATGTCATTATTTCAGTAGAAAAGAATTTATAAAGAGTACTATGGTACATTGTCATGAGTTGTAGGTTTCTTTACAAGCAACACAATTAAACTATACAGACAAACCTACAACAGACTGCCAGTTAGCATTTTCTGTGCCCGATTGCAGTTAATTAGTAGAGTCCTTTGTGGGTGTCCACTTTATAGACAACTGCATTGCTGAGTTAAACTTGAATGATGCATCAAGTTGGGTATTGCACTACTAGGGCCATTTTTTAGACAAGAGCCATTTAACCTACCGACAGGTTTTTGACGTGTAAGAGGAAGTACCTGGATTAAAGCCCTGCAACCCCAGGTAGAACACACAGCTCCAGTCACCCTAGTGCTGCAAAGACAAAAGGTTAACTGCAAAGCCACAGTGCTAGACAATAATCAAAATAATAATGACTAGAAGCCAATTTAAAGATGCTACTGACATTGTGGTCAAAAAACTTTAAAAGAGAAGTGCAGGAATGTGAAAAACAAACATCTATACTCACCTAGATGGCTGCAGCATCGGTTCGATACTGCAGCTGTCCCTACAAGCTCTACAGCAACAGCTGTGCCATCAACGATCACTGATTGCTTAGTTCTGGGGTCCGCTCTGAGCACTGTCAGTCACCAGCTCTGTGCTCGGCCCCTCCAGCACTTACTGGAGCGCTGGACTGTGGAGGGGTCAGGGTGGTCGTCTGTCTCTCAGCAGTGCACTAAGTGGCTGAGCTGACTGCTGGTCGGGCACCTGAGCAGATCCCGATATTCTTGTCGGGACCTCTTCAGAGCCAGAGCTGGCTCTGTGATGTCTTTAGCCCGCTGAAGGCTTAATCTGGGTCATAGGAGTGCAGAACTAAGTGCACTCCTGTGACCCCCCCACATGAGAAGTATTATCAAAAGAGCTGGTCAGAAGAGTGGTCATATTGATGTGCCCAAAAACTTAAAGTGTAAATAATTTTTAGTTCTATATAGAGCAGGGAAGGGTTAAAACCCCAGTTAACGGGGTTGTAAACCCTTGTGTTTTTTCATATTAATGCATCCTATGCATTAACCACTTGCTATCCACCCACCACAGTTTTACTGCGGCAGAATGGCACAGCTGGGTGCACACGCCCGCTGCTTGCCCCCAGAGCCGATGCAAATGCACGGAGGTCACCGCAGGGTTCCCGCGATCGCTGGTGGCACACCGGTTCTCGGAGGGCAGAAGAGAAAGATTGTCTGTTCATACAAAGTGTGAACAGCGATCTGTCATCTCCCCTAGACTGTCCCCTCCCCCTTCAGTTAGAACACAGCGAGGGAACAAAACCCCTTGATCGCCCCCTAGTGTTACCCCCTTCCCTGCCAGTGAAATTTTTACAGTAATCAGTGCATTTTTATAGCACTGATCACTATATAAATGCCAATGGTCCCAAAAATCTATCAAAGGTGTCTGATGTGTCTGCCAAAAAATCACAGATTGCCATTTCTAGTAAAAAAAAAAATTAATTATAAAAATATCAAACTATAAAACTATCCCCTATTTTGTAGACGCTATAACTTTTGCGCAAACCAATCAATATACACTTATTGTGATATTTTTTTTTCTTTTACCAAAAAAATTTAGAAGAATACACATCGGCCTAAACTGAGGAAAAAAATTGTTTTTTTTTTTTTTCAAATCGTTGCTTTTTTTTTTTGTTTATAGCACAAAAAATAAAAACCGCAGAGGTGATCAAATACCACCAAAAGAAAGCTCTATTTGTGGGGAAAAAAATGACATTTTGTTTAAGTGCTGAATCGCAAAAAGTGCGTTTTTTCAGCAAGGGGGTAGAATCTTCCGTGGCTGAAGCGGTTAAGGTGAAAAAGCTTCTGGCAATAACCGGCCCCCCAGTCCCCCTTTTTACTTACCTGAGCGCCATATTTGCCTCGATGGAGACGTGCTGTCCCTCTCTGCATGGGGTCCCGTCTCTTGATTGGCTAGAATGATTGCAGCGCAGCCATTGGCTCCCGCTACTGTCATTCAAATCCAATGATGCAGGGGCCGAGTCCCACATTCATGTCTATGGACGCCGAATGCTGAACTCAGGAGCGTGCCCGCAAGGTAACCCCCCAGGAAAGCGCTTCTCCTAAGGGGCTATCTGATGCGGTGAGGATTTCGTGAGAGCCACCAAGGGACCCCAGAAGTCGAGGATCAGAGCCCCTCTGTGCAAAACTAGCTGCAAAGTGGAGGTTAGTATGACATGTTTGTTATTTAAAAAAAAAAAAACACAAGCCTTTACAATCATTTTAAATTATGTTTTTCTTTCTATATCCAGTTGGGGAGACTGTCTTCCATTTCCTATCTTGGAGATAAAACTGGGAAATGAGATGAAATCTCTCTAAAGTAAACAGAATGTACATCTTATTGAGTAGCAACAGGTGTCACTTTTGGAGAATTTGCCCTTACCTATTGCTCCAAACTCAGAATGTTTAAATTACCCATCACTTTCTGTCTGTGTAACAATTGTCTCCAGGTCAAATAGGATCAATCTCTGCTGGAGCACAGCCATCAATAACATTTTGACAAAGTTCCTAACCCTTCCCTGCTTTATCCCAAACTAAAAAAATTTTTTCTTTACGTATATTTAAAAATGCAGCTTTTCTCAATCTTTTTACCCTGGCGGAACTCTTGAAAAAAGCTTGAGATCTCAGTGAACCCTTAAAATAATTTTCTAATTCTGTGCTATCAGTGAGTTGTAGATATGACAACAAATAAGTGTAGATATAACAATAAACAAGACATTTTCATCCCGTCATGCATGATTGCACAGGCCTGGTATCATAATTCAGTAATTTATTACCTTTACTGTTTCCCAAAAAGCTTTGTCCAGGGTAGTTTTATATAGAAATCCTATATAGATGTAGATTAGGGGCCAGGTGCATGGGTTAGGGGGGCGTGGAGTGGCCACCACTGGACATGGTATGTCTCTACTGCAATGAAATAAACTTGCCTGCCTGTTCACAATTCTCTTCAGAATATACACTGAACTGCACATGTGCAGATCCGTGTATACTCTTGGCACAGTGCCTTGAATATCAGGATGAATGAATTACTGAATTTTTTTTTTTAAATCATAACACATGGCATTACAGGACTCTAAAGAGTTAAAAGGATGCCAAACCTCTATTATACTTAAAACAGCATATTGGGAGGGGGGTTGAAACATTTTTAATATAGGCTCAATTAGAAGAGCACACATAATTACTGCATTTTTAAACAGGATCTTGCTACCTGAAGCTGACAGCAAAATCTGCTTAACTCTGTAGACATGCAAAGTTCACGTGCATACAGCATTAATGTACCCTATTGGTCCCAACCACTGCTCAGGGCTGTCATGTCCGTATCGGCATTGGATAGACTGCAATGCTTGTGAAATGGGTTTCACACTTTTGATTTTAACATGTCAAACTTGAATGTGTAATTCATGCAGAGGCAGCTCATACTCAGAATGGCCTGGGCCTTCAGTTATTCCGCAATGGCTAAAGTAATTTTGCAGATTGTGTAGCTACTGGATTATTTTTTAAGAATATTGCAGAGCCCTTTAGATACTGAAGTATACAGTATATCAGATGGAATCTGAATGAGACACTTTGTAGAATTTCAACTAGCCTCCGCCCGACAAATGTCAGTGCACGCAAAAGATTTGCATACCTGTTGTTGTAAACAGGAACCTGAATATGGGGCACACACCACTTCCAGGAGCACACTGAGACTGCACATCCTCAGTGTGGCTCAGCGCAGCAACCAATGAGTTTTTAAGCTCCGTGGGCAGAGCTTGATTGGGGATTCAGAGACACTAGCCCCCATCAGGTCTACACTTCTTGTGATTGACAGCAGGCAAGGCAGATCCTTGGCCCATAGAATCTGTCCACTGTCAGTCAGAGGGGAGAGTGGATTTGATGGGAAACATGTGTCTCTGCTTTTCCATCAGGCACCACCCACTATGCTTGGAGGCTGTCTGCTGTGAAGCTGACAGTGTTCTTAACAACCAATGATAGGTAGGGAGGGGTTGGGGTAGGAGCGGCAGACATGTAACCTGCTACACAGTGTACAGAGATAGGCCTGTCTCTATACGCCAACTTGGAATTAGTCTTAATAACTTCCAGTTTTGTTACTTTCAAACTGGAGGTAGTTGTTTATGAATTTGGTGCAGTATTAGTGCCACTTTGGAAGAAATCTTTCTATTTTTTAACCTTAAGAACAATTTGTGTATAGAATCGATGGTAAAGCAGATACCACTGCAGCCTGAAGGTGGCAATGTTTGTTTTCAGGCCAAATATTTAAAAAAATTTTTTTCAAAGAACCTTTCAGGCATCATTTAATTACTATATCATAGCTGATATAGTATAACCACATGATTGGAATTCACTCCCAATTGTCAGCTGAGAGGCAATCAGTTAGTCAGGACTGATACACGAGTGACAGGGATACATTATTAAATGTCCCCCTTTGAACGCCAGCAACTGGCTCTCAAAGCAGAAGGCATGTACAGATGTACCCCCAGGAAAAGGCATTGTGTTGGAAAAAGTTTATTTACAGAGTATTATAGGAAAGGAGTTATAGCCGTGTTAGTAGCCGTGCATGAATGGGAAACTAGCGGGTAAAAGAGGGTTTGCAATATTTTGCCTTTGGAAGATGTTGACCTGGGCCCCCTCCTTTACAAGTCATACCACCCTGGGCACAATTTAACTTCTAGTCTTCCCCTTTAGCAGAGATTAAGTGACAAAATACATAGAGCTTTGCCTGGCTTTCTAGTAGCAGAGTGCTAGCTATCGACCAACAAAGAAGGTTTGCAGTTTATGTGATATCTTTCTTTGGCAATAGTGTTACTTGATCTCTAAAATATGTACATTTATCTTTTCCATTAAGGCTTCTTTAAGACTTGCGGTACTGCTTATCGCCCTCTGGAAAGCAATTTAGAAGGCGGTATAGCAATGGCTGACAGGCGTTCAGGAGGTGCTACTGCTGCCTCCTGAGCGCCATTTTGTTTGTACAATACTTTTACTAGACAATACAAAATTACTTTTATTATACAATTTTAAATTTTCCACACCACAACTGCGAGCCGAGTATTTGGGAGGCAGTGCAGCCCCCAAGCAGTATTAAACCCAAAAATAAAAATGTAATATATTGCAGTTTACCAATCCTTAGATGTGGTGGCTGCATTAGATTTCCTTGCTTTGGCTTTTTTCTCTCTTTGTTATCACTTGGTGGTGTAGGGAGCAAGTCTGCAATTTTTATTTTTTTTTTTAACAGACAAAGCTGTCCAACTAAAGTGTCAGAGGGTCAAGACAAACCATTTATCACTACCAGGGGTGCTTACAATGTTCAACATTTATTCATTTATGTGAAACCTTTTTTCAGAAAAGGAAAATAAAACTCTTTCTGTAACTGCCTTAAATTGTTAGCTAGTTTGGCTTTAATTTCTTAGTCAAGTCCATCTAAATCTGCCAGTGAATCTAAGAATACCCTCTCTCCAGATTGCTAATGATGCTCTCCAAAGGCATCTCTATTGCTCATTCATGGAGTGGATATACCCTATGATGGGAAGTATTACTGGCCAGATCACCAGGTGAAAAAAATAAAAATAAAGGACCCCCCCCCCCCCCCCCAGAAAATAAAAAATGGCCACCACAAATAAGGATTGGTAAGCTACAATACCTACCTTTTTGTTTTTGGGCTAGCACCACTTTAAGTTAAAGGCATTTGAAGCAAGGTCCTCTCTGACTATAATATAGCATTTCAGTTAGCATTTAAGGCTAGGCATTCTCTAATTATAAAATAGCTTTAAGTTAGCATTTGAGGGTAGGTCCTCTCTAACCATGAGATAGCTTTAAAGAAGTAAAGGCACTTTAAAAAAAAAAAAAATTCAACCTGCAAGGCAAAGGCATCATGAGTAAGTATGCATAGCATACTAGCTCATTATGAATAACTTACCTGAGAACGAAGCCCCCGAAGCGGTCCTCCTCCTTTATCTTCACCGCTACCATGTATCCCGAAGTGACTTCTGGGTCTTGCTGCTCCAGCACTGTGATTCGCCGGAGCTGCGATGACGTCACTCCCGCGCATGCGCACGGGAGCCGTCATGAGCGGCATATCGCTGTGATCTGCGGCATGCTCAGTGCGCCTGCGCGCCACTCTCTACGGCGCATGTGCCGCAGACAGCAGTGCCAGTCTTTTTGTAAATATCTCCTAAACCGTGTAGGTTCAGGAGATATTTCTTGGACCTACAGGTAAGCCTTATTCTAAGCTTACCTGTAGGTCAAAGTGGTTTGTAAGGGTTTACAACCACTTTAAGGTTGGCATTTGTGTCTAGGACCTCTCTAACCATGACATACCTTTTAAGTTAGCATTTTAGTCTATGTCCTTATTATATATGACATACCCTTTTAAATTAGCATTTGAGGATAGGCCCACTCTAACTAGAACAAAGTTCTAAAGTGATTGTCAACCCTCAAATATAACCAGTGAAGTGAACAGCCTCAGATGATACACAGAGGTGAAAAAAATCTCCTACATATGTTTTACATGTATATCTGATGTCTTCAGCTTTCTATATTCTTTGGAAAGTGCAGATCATTTTAGAAATCTTTCTTCCTCTTTCAGCAGTGGGTGGAGTGTCTGGGCTTACACTGTGTGAAAGCTGATTGAAGGAAATGCACCCCCCCCCCTTCACATAGGCAGAGGAATGAAGTAGCGTGCAGAGCTGTAGTCTGAATAGACAAGCTCCCTGCTAATCTCCCTCTCAGCTCCCCCCAAAACAAATTTTCAGCTGCTGTTATCTCATGTATCTGAGAACAGTGTACCAACAAGAAACGGCACTTAGAGGTTGGCAGAGAGATAAGTAAACACTGCAGATAGCTGTGCTTAGGTCAACTTTCATGAATGGGGTTTACATCCACTTTAAGTTGGCTTTCGAGGATAGGCCCTCTCTAACTATAACCTAGCTCTAAGTTAGCATTTGAGGCTAGGTCTTCTCTAACTATGGCCTTTTTTGGTTAGAGTACACATTAAAGAAATCCCTTCAGCACCCAGCTGCAAACCAGCAAACTTATCTAATTAAAACCTGCTTGTACTATAATAGAGGCAGAGTCTCCAATGCATACATTTGCAAGTATATGTGTAAGCCACCTGCCACTATCAAGGAGCTTCTGCTAAGTTGATCCTAGCACTAAGCAGTGAGATTACCAACAGTAGACCATATATACAAATATACACATGAACCAAGAGCAAAACTTACCCAGAGGTCGCCCCAGCTGTCCTGGCCTACTACAACCCTTGAAAAGCTCAGACCAGCTCTAAAGCAGCTGTAGGCCTCCCATGGGTGCATCCTTAAATTATAGCACAAAAAGAAAAAAGGCAAGCTGCTCAATCAATTTATGAACAGCAAAAGGTGCTAGAAAAAGGGAGGGGCAAATTGCCCAAATGCACACAAAAACAGGATTTCCCTGCAGTCAGCTGTCCGTCAGCAAATAAGATCTAATTAAAACCTGCTTCTTAATTCACAGTAAAAGCAGACAAATTGGACACAACACACAAGTTCTGAAAAGTCGTGTGCATTGTGTGGAAGGTAATGACCAGAACAGACCTCACTCAACATGCAAATCAAAAGGAGCTGATTCATTAAGCATATGGAGGACTGCACCACCTGCTGGCTGTACGCTGACGTGTGCTTGCTCTTCAGTTCTGCAGCACGCTGACGCATTTACATTTTTACCACAGGCTGTGCAGATGTGATCTACTGTATTCATATGTCATTTAGCCCGGGGGTTTCATTCTTATTGTCCAGTGAGGTCTAAAACTGGGCAGTGTGCATCAGTAGCTTAGCTGCTGCCCTCTGTACTAGACGCTGAATTATTACTCACTTTATTCTTTCTCTTTCTTTGTGCTCACTGTCCCTTTATGGTGACCAGGGGTGTGGTGTGCTGCCAGTCAGCACTTCGGTTTTATTAGAATAGTATTCAGTCCACTTCTGTTATTTGGAATGGTAAGGAAATTCTTGCCAGTTGCATGTTATATAAATAAGACAAGTTACAGGCAAATGGGAGAGTCCTGTAAATGTTCCTGTGCTATAACTGGAGCTACGGTTAGTGATAATAATAGAAGATAAACTTTCCAGAACAGCAACATCCTAACTTGATGCACAGCAGAGGTCCTTTAAGGTTCATGGGCATTAGCTATGCTGGGCATTAGCTATGCTGGGCACTTTATTTGTTCTTTTGAGCCATGTAAGAATCACATCTGCCCACTCATAGGTTGCCATTTTTTAAGTTAAATAGGACATTCTTTATTCAGTTCGCTACAGCATCTGTCAAAGCCTCTTGTGGGTATAGGCAGGTGTTGTCCTTACACAGTTCACCAGAATGATGTGTTATAAGGTCACAGCAGAGGTATCTTGGCAAAAGTATCTGTGGCTAAAAACCCCTTTAGATACTGAAAGGGAACAAGGCGGTAGCACTGACGACAACCCCTAGAAATAATTGTAGTGTAGGTTCGAATATGAATGGTTGTCATGGTCATAATGTCTTTTTTTTTTCCTCCTGAGGTTTGTAAATCTCCCATTTTGTATAAATTGTAAATACAGTCCCTTTGTTCCTGGGTACATCTTGTCCTGCTCCTCTGCATACTGATTGCCCTGTGATTGTGTTTTCACTAAACAGCCCAGATTGCAGGCAAGCAAACAGAAATCAAATAGTTTAAATCAGTCTTTCTTTGCTTTTTTTTTTTATCTTAGAGGAACCATTTAAATAACTCCCAGGTCTCAGGGAGCCCCTGCTAATACAGTAATCCGTATATGGCATGAACCATGAATTAATTTATAAGAATAAATAAAGGGGATAAGGAATGTAGTGTGCTTAGTATAGTTACAATTCTGGGGCTACTATAAAAGGCAACTTTTTTTTTTTTTTTTTTAAATCAAGGAAACTGTTTATTTTAGTGTGTAGCAAAGTGTTCCAGAATAAAAAATAAAAATAAAAAAAGTAGCCATATCAATCCAAGCATTTCATCTTGACTTGATACATACAAATTACAAATAGTGGTCATAAACAGAATTTTAATGTAGCTCAGGGATATACAGCAAAACATTGACTGACGACTACAGCGATACAGTCTAAAAGTGCAGTTGGGAGACTAAGATTCAAACAAAAAGATGGGAAGAAAACCATACAACCAGTATTGCACTATCATTCTATTGAATACCAGGTCTATTGGTGAGAGTCCAGGAGTACTCAACCAGCAATCCCATACCTTCTCAAATTTGACTGGACACCCCCAGTGTTGATAAATGAGGCATCATGGTGTAGGGTAGTATTCATGGAAGAAACCCAATCCTGGACGGTTGGGGGTTTGCAGATATCCACTTTTGTAGAATAAGCATTTCAGTTTGCAGTAATGTTCTAGAAACTGCTTATTTAGTATGTGTCTGTTGTATAGTGTCATCTAATATACCCAATATGCATTTCTTAGGCTCTAGTTTGATATCAGTCCGGAAAGCTTTATTAATCGGGTCCACAACCATGGCTCAGTATTTGTGCATATGGAGACTGTGCCATAACATATGTATCAAGTTGTCATGATCTATAACATCTACTACAGATCAGGTCCTGTAACAGGCCCATTTTATAGAGTTTGTCTGGGGTGAAGTGGACACGTAACAATATTTATAGTTAGGAAAGTCTCTGCGAGATGTTCAGTGAGCTAATATGCACCAATTCCAGTACATTTTCCCACTGTTCACCCTCTAAAGGGCCCAAATCTAGTTCCCAAACCTCCATTGCCTTGTGTAGCCTTCCAAATCTGAGGAAAGGTGCATGGCACAGCAGCAGGAAATAAACCATTTTGTTGTAGTGGTATAATGCATGAGGTTACAAATTGGAGTGGGAGAGAGGCACCAATCAATGGGGAGATTTTGGGCCTTTACTGCATGCTGGAGTTGTAAGTTGTAGTACAGTACATATGGTTGGGAAGGCTAAATCAGGTTTATAGTTGTGGGAAGGGAATTAATCGACCCTCACTAAAAATGTGTTGCATATGAGTTGACAAATAACAATGTCTGGAAAAATGCAGACGGTTAAAATAGTTTTTCCTTGTATTGGTAGTCCTTGGAAATGTGCCACATAACATTACTGGTCAGTAAAATGTTGGCGGTCAGTGAAGAAGCCTCTGCGGTAATCAGAGGGGTAAGGACCACCTTAGACTGGTGATCATTGGCAGCAGGTCCCCCTAACACTGGTGGTCAGTGGAAAGAACATTCCTTTTAATTTGTGATCAGTGGGAAGAATGCTCCATAAATTTGTGGTTGGGTGGAAGAATGCCCCCTTACAAAGAGCTGAAACATCATTGTGATCTATGGTTATTTATCATAGAGGCAAAAATTGTTAAATGCTGAAAGAACCCCTTGCATCCTCTAAAGAAACCCTAGGGTCCCGCAGAACCCTGGTTGAGAAATTGTACGTGGATTGAAATGTTACCTTGAAATTGCCTTGCCAGGGGTTAGAAGTTGGTTAGGGTAAGAGCTAGGATTCAAGGATTTATGCTAGGACTTGTTAAGCACACAAATGTTTAAAACCATTTAATCCTCCTTTGTGCTGCTGCACCGTAAACTGTGAGCTATGACTTCAGCTGCATTTATGTGGTGTTAGATTTTTTTCTGATGTCAAAAGGTCCAGCCTTATTCCATTTACGAATGTTCTATGGAAAGTGGAAAGAACCAATGGCTGTTCTCTATGAAGGAAAGAACCGAGAGTAAGGGTCATCACAAATTGGAATTTCAGGATGCATTTTGCAATCTCTGTTGTCCAAGTCATAAATGCCACTTGTGAGGCTGGAAATTTTAACATGGAAAATACTAGTGGGAACCTTGCATTCCTTTATTTCTGACACCGCCTGAAGACAGCTTTTAAGGTGGAAGAAAAGCCTAACTACCTATTCTTAAAAATGTTCCCTCCCCACCCTTTCTACCAATCCTGCATACCCTGTGTAAAAAATATTTGTATACTAGCCTATTTTTAACCTGCTCCAGTCATATGATCCTGCAGTCCTGGCTTTCCTGTGTCAGTATGCAGATGCTCCAGGGGAGAGGAGGGAGCGCCATGGGAGCCTATAGGGGACATCACGACTCCCAAAATTCACAGCTGTTGTCAAACGCTTCATTACACGGAGTAACTGGAGTTGCAGGATCACATGAATGAACTAAGAAAAGTTAAGGTTACAGATCTTTTTTACACAGGGTATATGCAATGCAGGTTAGGTAGGGAGAGAGGTAAGGGAACATTTTTAAGAATAGTTAGTGTTAGGCTTTACTACCACTTTAGTCTTTGACACACCCCCTGCCACCCCACAACCACAGGGAGCAGTGTAAAAGCCAGCAATGTATTAATTACAGGTACTTGTATAGCGCTGTCAATTTATACAGCACTTTACATATATATTGTACATTCACATCACCCCCCCCCCGCCCTCAAGGAACTTACAATCAAGGGTCCCTAACTTACATACATATACTAGGGCCTATTTAGACAGGAGCCAAATAACCTACTAGCATGGCTTTGGAACGTGGGAGGAAACCGGGGTACCCAGAGGAAATGCACGCAGGCACAGGAAGAACAAGTAAACTCCAGGCATGTAGTGTCATGGTTGGGATTCAAGCCAATGACCCTAGTGCTGACCACTGTGCTGCCGGCAATGGCTCTTTTTTCTTTGGTTTATAGAGTGGTAGGGGGCGTGGGAGAGTTAAAAACTGGACCTGAATCAAAGCCACAGCACAGTATTCTCCATGGGCAGAATCAAGAGTATTCGATAATTAGTAAAGATAAATGTGAGCCTTTTTAGGCAACTGCACTTATGGAAAATTGCATTGCAAGTTTGTTTTAAGGTTCTAGGTTAAAAGAATCCTGCGCAGAACAAAATACAGGGTCTGCCATTGCCGACCTCCTTTTAAAACTATAAATTTGTTATTGACACAAAACAAGCATACAACAAAGGAAGTTAGCACTCCTACATGCTTTTTCTGTAGCATGAAAATTATGTTGTAAACATATTAAGGCAGCAATAAAGTTTATTTTATTTACTGCACTCGGAAACTGCTAGTTAAAAATTATGCATGCAGGCACTTTTGCAAAACTGTGTCTTGTGGCTACCTCAGTAGGCTTCCCAGCTTCTGCGTAGCAGCACTACTTAAGATTCTCTATGACTACTTGGCAGGATCTCTGCTGGCTGCGTAGCTCAGAAGTCAGATGCTTTCCATACCTACTTCTTATTTCTCATTATGCTTTTATTTGAAAATGGGGCAGAACCATGTCACTCCTATGTGTGTTTTTCTTCTCCTTTTAATAAATGGCTGTATGTAATAAAACAAAGAACAAAAGAGAGGGAGGGATAATTAGGATTGGGATAGAACCATGATGTTACCCAATTCCTGACGAAGAATGACAGTAGTTCATACAATAAATGTTTTCTTTCAAAGACATGTCAAAGGCAGGTTAACAACTGCCATGTACACAAGTCCTAAGGCAGTGCAGAGTGCAGCAGCCATTGTAATCCTTGGCAACTAATCGGATGATGCATTTGTTCAGTTTAAAACAGTCAGAATGAAGGATGATTCTGGATTGGTTGCTGTGGGCAACTGAACTTTGCTATTTGCCACATTGAAGATCTGCCAAGGAAGTTCACTGTGTTATATCACCATCAATAATTTGACATATCTAAAACAAATGCTGATAATCATGGATTAGAATATAATAAAACATTTTTTTTTCCTAGTGAATATAGTAAAAGTCCCCAGATAATCAGTTTTGTTGGAAACAAAGTGACAATCCGAAAAAGCGATGGCAGTCTTGTCCACACTAACATTTCTTCATATCCAGCAATTCTTCATGACTACTCCTCTACTGCTAAGTGGAATGATGCATTAAGGCTCTGCCGGTTTGTAAAGGTAATGTTTCTTGGGTCTCAGCGTGTTTTTTTGCATGCATAACTTCAGCAGGCACTATTTAAATGCCCAGATTGTTGCTGCTTTTCCTTTTATTTAGTGATTTTATAGTGGGACTTGACTCTCCCAATAATCATTACTTACTTTTAATCCGTATGCTGCTAGCATTAGTAAATAGATAGGAAAGTATATCATATTTACTTGTTTTAAACATTGTTTTATATTTCTTCAATTACTTCCTGGTTTCTTGCCTAGGTAAATTGTCATACATCCCAGGAGTCTTCAGGAAGGAAGGAGAGGTTTTCTCAGCTAAGCACACTCTCCTGCATACATGCTTAAAGGAATTGTAAAGGCAGAAGTTTTTTTATCTTGATGTATTAAGATAAAAAAAACTTTTGTGTGTAGCAGCCACCCAAGCACCACCCTAATTACTTACCTGAGCCCCATCTCTCTCCAGTGATGTCCACGAATGTCTAAGCCATCCAGGACTCTCCTCCTGATTGGCTGAGACACAGCAGCGGTGCCATTGGCTCATGCAGCTTACAATCAAATTCAGCCAGCTAATCCGGGAGAGAGGGGGTCGGGTCAGGGCTCCATGTCTGAATGGACACACAGAGCTGTGACTTTGCTCCAGTGCCCCCATAGCAAGCTGCATGCTGTGGGGGCACTTGATAAGAGGGAGGGGCCAGGAGCACAAAGAGGGACCCAGGAAGAGGAGGATCTGGGCTGCTCTGTGCAAAACCAACTGCACAGATGAGGTAAGTATAACATGTTTGTTATTAAAAAAAAAAAGCAAAAAAAAAAACAGCCTTTACAGTCAATCACTTTAAGCTAAGGGCATATGGATTTCAGAAAGTAAATGCTAGATGAATCATTTGCTCTACTGATGATGGCCCTGGCCAGAAATGCTAGGGGGTGTTTTTCAAAGTGATTTCCCAACAAAATAAAGCGTGAAGACATGGATGGATGGGGAAGTTTGCTTTAAATATTAAAAATGATTTAAATAGTATTTTTGGTTTGTGGTGCTCAAATGCAGTTAAGATCCACTTTAATTGTGCTTCATTTGAAAGGAAATATATCAATATACAAACATGGAAATTGCCATTTTGCGTCCTTTTTTTTTTTTTTAAAAGGTGTTTATTATAATTTTCAACATTACAACTTAAATATTAAGCAGTATAACAGTGTTACTTATTACATACAGAATATGTTGTATACCCTTCATGCTTATATACGGAACACTTTATAAGCCGGGACGAGTAACTGAATCCTTTAATCGTGAGTAATACCATTCAGCTCCCCTCTACCAGAATCATGGCAGCAGGGGCAAGAATGCATCTCGACTCCGCCAAAATGGTACTTCAGAGATAAAGTAACTGAGAAACAACAAAAACTGAACAAAAGACTAGACATACAAAGCATACACGCAACATTCATACACATCACTGTCCCACTGTTTATGTCAAAGTACCTTAATCCTCATCACCAGTGCAGCTGCTTATTACACCAGTTGTCTTTTAATCTTTACTTCCTTTTAGGATCATACAGCCTATTCCAGCTGCCTCCAGGCCCAGTCCAATCCTGAGCCACCCTATTTAGGATAATTGCGAGGATAGGACTGTCCCCCAGAAGGAGCCGGAGACATCCAACCATGGCTGCCACACTTTATTGAATTTTTTTAAACTAGCTCTATTATTATATATAATTTTGAATTTGGGGAAGTTCCCCATTAATAATGCCATACAAAGATTGGGTTTTTGGGGAGTCACTCTCTTTCCAGTTCAACAAAATCACTTTACGTGCATAGAATAGGATGGTACTGAGTCAAATCTGAGCAGGTGCTTTATGTATTAGGTCATTCAGGATGCCCAGTAGTCCCACCTCTGGGGTCTGGGGTAAAGGCAGGGCAAGTTGGTCTTCAAAAAAATTGAAAAGGTCCTTCCAGTAAGAGTCCAGTCCTGTATATCTCCAAAACATATGATATAAATCAGCGTTAGCAAAGGTACATCTAGCACAGGTTGCATTGACTCTCAAGCCCATATGGGCCAGTCTACCTGGGGTATAATATAAATGATGGATAAACTTGAATTGAACATATTGATCTGCTGTGCTTATGATATCCTGAAACAGACTTCTTTAGTCTCCTCCCAACCCTCCTCCGTTAACTCAGGTATCAACTTTCGCCATTTTGTATAAGAATTTTGAAATGGGTCCGCCCCTGCCCTGGAAAGATGACTATAGAATGTTGTGACCAGTTTAGTAATGTCTGGGTAGGATAATAGATCCTCCATTGGGGATTCGTGGAGCTCTATGGTAAGGGAGCCAAATTGAGCCCTGATGGCATGCCGGAGGAGCAGGTATTTGTAAAAGAACTTGTGATCAATTGCATGACTACTTCTTAGACTTTTGAAGGACTCAAATACGTTCCCCTTAATTATATGAGAAAGATGCGTAATTTGCAGTCGGGCCCACCATTGTGAGTCTAGGTGCCCATAGAGCTCAGGAAGACTGAGATTGTCCCAAAGAGGGGTTTGTGGTGACCTTCCTGGAGTTGTGTTTGAGAGCATTTTTCCCCCTCTCTCCATGCCAGCAAACCTACATCCACAGGGGAGAATCTGGAGCACTTGGAGTTGAATGCCCTATGCAACACATCATTAACTGTAACAAATGGTACATGAAAGACAACAGAAGAGCAGTGGAAAGGGTCTGAGGGTCGGAGTGCAGCCATTCATAGATATATGTGAGTTGGGAAGCAATAAAGTAATTATACAGATTTTGTTGGGCAAGACCTCCTTTTTGTTTAGATGATTGTAAGGATGCCTTGGCTATTGGTGGTTGGGTATTCTGCCAAATAAATGAAGATAAAGTGGATTCAATTTTCAGGAATAATTTTTTGGGGAGATAAACTGGGGTGGCTCTAAAGCAGTATAAGAATTTTGGGAGGTAAATCGTTTAAAAAATATGAATGTGTCCTATTAGATTGAGAGGGAGCGTTGACCATGTTTGGAGTTTGTCCACCATCTATTTAGTTATGGGGGTGATGTTTAGGCCCTCATATTTTGGGAGTTTGTTATGGATCTGAATACCCAGGTATTTAAAGGATTGTGTTGTCTGGAGATTGGAAGTTTTCAAGTAATCATACACACAGGGGGGGGCCAATAGGAAAGGCTATGGATTTGTCCCATATGACCCTCAGTCCAGACACTTCCCCAAACTCCTCTACCACCTGAATGAGACCCCTAAAAGAACTTTCCCTGCCCTCCAAGTAAATTAGCGCATCATCTGCATACAAAGATATCTTCTCCAGCGCCCCAAACCAGATGCCCCCTATCCCTGTGGTCTGCCACACCGCCAGAGCCAGTGGCTCAATGACGAGAGCGAACAGAAGTGGGGAAAGGGGGCACCCCTGCCTAGTCCCCCTTTGCAATAAGAATGGTGGATAGACATCTTTATTGGTGCTCTCGGGTTTGCATAAAGTAGGCGGACCCATTTCATATACTGCGGACCAAGCCCCATGTTTGACATGGTTTCCCACAGGAATGACCAACGAACCGTGTCAAAAGCCTTTGACACATCTAATGACAAAACAAATCCACTGCTTTTGTCTTTGTATGCCCTATGGATATGTAGATATAGTCTTCGGATATTATCTAATGTGCTTCGCCCAGGCATAAAGCAAGCCTGATCGGGTGGTATAAGGATAGTATGACCTTCTGTAGGCGAAGTGCCAGTATTTTGGCCAAAATTTTTGCATCATTATTCAAGAGTGAAATAGGTCGGTAGGATACAAATAGAAGCTTGTTTTTTTCTGGTTTAGGTAGGACCACATTTGCCATTTTGCGTTCTAATAAATTGCTTTCTAATAAAGCTAGTTGCCCATCAGGTTGTTGCAGTTCTCTGAGTCACCACAACAGTTATGCGGATAAAGACTCCTGACTTTCCTGATCTGCATACTTATTCCATAAAATATGAATGCCAGTCAAGCTGAACTTTCAGGCCAGCAATTGTTGCCCTGGTATTTCGCTCATGCCTAGCTAACTATCTGTCCTATTAAAACAAGGGCTAGTCAGTTCAAACCTATATTTTTTTATTTTACTTTAAGTTCTCTGCCCCATTGAATCCTAATTGTAGTTTGTGATTAAAATGACTTGGAATTCAGCAAGCACTACAAGGCTATGGACCCATTGGGGAAATGTGGTATATAAGAACTGCAGACTCATCTACACTTTTTACTCTTCCACTGCTGTGCTTTTTATAATAAAGACCTGCCTAACGTCTATTATGTAATGGTTAATGAATTAGTCACTGCCCACCCCAGTTGCTTACAGAACTCCCCATTCATCAGAGACGTCTCATTGTTATTGAACCTGTGTTCACCATCATCGCATATAGACCACTATCATTACACGTACATCTTTCCCCTATTTTGCAAATATTCCTTTTGATATATATAAGTGTTCCTGTTCCCACAGGCCACATTTATCACTTTCGTTTTCAGGATAGTTCAATGAACCCATCTTTACTAGAGCGTTCAGGTCTCTGGCCTGTGCTTAGATAGTCATTACAAAGATGCTAACAGCATAAACTGGCACCTTTACAGTCACTGGCAGCAGATGGATGCACGAAAGGTCACAACCCAGACCCCCTTTTTCACCTGGAGCCCATTATACTTTTGACCTTGGCGACCATTAAAGCTGCGTCACTGGGGAGATTTGATGGGCAGCAATGTGACATCTTGAGGAAAGGCAGCATGTAAATGGACTCAGAACGAGTGACGACCACTAGGGCCACCTTTCTGTTGAAAAATCAATTCCAATCTACTATAACCTTATTGCTTTCTAAGTAAGCATCTGCTTACTTTTTACTGGTGCAATTCTTAACCATATGAACAAAAAATGATATATATCAATGAACATTTTAATCTGACAATCATGTTGATTTGCTCGCTATTACTTTTACTGTTTATTATCAGATCTCTTAAATTGAATTATTACACGTTTGTTGACTTGTATTGCCAGGGACCGCACCAAGAGAAAGATGCTGCGAACTTTGATGCCATATTATGACATGGTAGCTTTTTTGTGCTTGAACTTGCTAATGGTGTGGTCCTAGTCAGGTATACCTGAGACAAACACACGTTTGCCAGCTAATCGGAAAAAAAAAAAGATGAAACTGTCTGACAATTAAAAACCAAGGTTTTAGTGGCACAACATTTGTAAATATACAGTATATGGAAACCACAGTGACTCATCAAGGTTCCTCTGTATAGTGAGGTCCTACCACTAGTCTCCTTGTGTTCATTTCTCCTAGTGTTCCTGTTTTTTTATTTATTTTAAGCAGAAGTTTAATTTTGCTTTTAGACCCTTGTTTCTGTGCAATTGTATTATGATGAATATTGCAGCATGTTTAATGAGGATCTTTGCATATGTTGGCATTTCTGACTGATGGAAAGTTGTTGCATATGAGAAAATTGCCAGCATTTGGGAAATCATTGTAATCTTGGTTCTGCAATTTCTTAGTAGTCCTTTTTTTTAAGCATTTCACTGCATGGAAGCTGTATAGAATCAGATTTTTATCTGTATCGAAAACTGCATAAACTTCCTGGATCGATTACACCTTTTACTTTTTTTTTTTTTTTTTTTTAGAAGAATAATTTTCATTTCATTTCATTTTCAACACCTTTACCCTTTTACCGATTGGAGAGATTACAGCACTGGATCCTGCCTTACTATGTTTACTAATATTTTGGCTATGGATAAGTGCAGTTGGATCAAATCTCTTTCTGACTTCCAATATTTTATGGTACAGTTGTAGAGCCTCACTCCTCTTATTTCGAGAAGAGGATTCTGAATCCTCCTGTTGTAATAATGAAAACTCCAACTTGAAAAAATGAGACCCCTTTCCTTCTCATGGGATGGTAGGTGGTGGATCCAGGAACCAAGGTGCAGACATGACATAAATACATGTGGTATAATGCACTAGGCTGGCGCGCCCTCTTTTCTTTTCATTTTTCTAGTGCAGACCTCTCACTGAGTTCTTGCCATGTTATGTGAACAGCTTGTGAATCATTCAACCTACTGGCATTTATCCAAGGAGTGACGCTTTAATTTGACTGCAGCTTTGTAATTATAACTGGTCTTGAATCTTATTCCTGTTTTGATGCAGACATCTGATTATTTTGTCGGGTGAGAAATTTGTCAGCGTTCCCAAGAAAGATTTTGTTTCATATTTGTTTAAAGTGTACCTTTTTCCACATTTATCCTACTAAACTGCTACTTACATACTAGAGCAAGCACCTCTAGGCTCCTACATGTTCCCTTTTCTTCAAGAGCACCCCAGGAATAATGTACTCATTCACATAGGGCTGCGTGCTCGCATAAGGGTCTGATATGGACCATGGGGGGGAGCCCCACACCGTTTTTCGGTGTAGGGCTTCCCCTTTAAGTCCATACCAGGTGACGGCCAGCGACGTGTCAATCTCGCCGCCGAAGGCGGCGACATTGACTTCCTTCGCTAGTCCCGGCTACCTGGAGTCACGTTCAAAATGAACGGACTTTCCTCAGTGTGTGGGCCAGTCCGTTCATTTCAAAAGTCCGGCGGACTCCCGCCATAGTTCGGCGTACCTAGTCCACCGGAAAAGTCTGGTTGTGTGTGGGCAGGTCCACTCGTTCGGAAAGTCCGGCAGGTTTGTATGCCAGACTAAGTCCGCCGGATAGTCTGATCGTGTGTACGCGGCATAATGCCACGTACACACGAGCAGAATGTCCGACAGAAAAAGTCAAATGGAAGCTTTTCATCGTATATTCCGATCGTGTGTATGCCTCATCTGACTTTTTTTTTTTTTTTTCGACAATTCTGACAGACCTAGAAATAGAACATGTTCTAAATATTTCCGACGACACCAATTCCTATCAGGAAAACCGCTGTATGCTGTTCCAAACCAAAAGCGACGCATGCTCTGAAGCAAGTACGAGACAGAAACTATTGGCTACTGGCTATTGAACTTCCTTTTTCTAGTCCCATTGTACGTGCTGTATGTCACCGCGTTCTTGACAATTGGGCTTTGGTGTGATCGTGTGTACACAAGACAGTTTCAGCGGAATTCCATTAGAACTCCATTGGAAAAACCTTCAGAGTTTATTCCGACAGGAAAACCAGTCGTGTGTACATGGCATAAAAAGCAATTCAACAAAAACCTAGTGGAATGCTGGCCATATACTAGTAGGATTTAATTCAAAATTTGTTATTTTAACAACAATGGTTTGATTTTGTAATCGTTAGTGGGGACAATTTAGCATTTGTGTTTGACCATAGCGACATATTTCATAGGAACAGGATATCATTTTCTCCTTGAAGGAACACATTTTTAACAGTGTATGCTGTTTTCGTTCTGTAAAGTCCATTTGTTCTAAAAGTGAATGTTACAATTTTGAAGTAGTTTCGAATGACCATCAACTTGACAAATATACTGAGATTTTTCACACAAATTTTTGTAATCTACTACCCTGTTTCCCCTAAAATAAGACCTAGTGTGATTGTCGGTGATAGCTGCAATAAAAGCCCTACCCCCCAAATAAGCCCTAGTTAAAGTCCTTGTAGGTCTTCTTTTCAGGGTAGGGCTTATTTTTGAAGAAACAGAGTAGGACTTATTTGGGTGGTAGGGCTTATATTGCAGCCAACACCGACAATCACGCTAGGTCTTATTTTATTTAGGGGAAACAGGGTAGTGTATGTGCAGCTTAGGAGAAAAAATGCGTCAAGGTTGTGTTTTCTTGCTAAAACAAAAAGAAAAATTAGCTAATCTGTAGGGAACATTTTTTTTTTTTTCATTTACAGCAGTTGCTTGCTTTTTTTTTTTTTTTTTTAGAACCTTTAACCAATATACATCAGGTGTTTATTGTAATTTTTAAAGCTCAATTCCATGTTATTTTTTCTAAATAATGCAAATGCCCTGGGCTAGTTAAAATATACAGTTGTGCTCATAAGTTTACATACCCTGGCAGAATGAATGAAAACACAAAAACGTTTCTTTCACGCCATGGTTAGTGTTTGTCGGAAGCCATTTATTATCAATCAACTGTGTTTACCCTTTTTAAATCATAATGACAACAGAAACTACCCAAATGACCCTGATCAAAAGTTGACATTGCCTTTGGCCTGATAACATGCACACAATCTGGCAATCTTAGGATCCTGTAATGTGCCCTCCTGACATGCTGGAAAACTCACTGCAGACCCATTGCTGCCTCCCACATGCAGATTCTTATGTTACTTTTTTCTTTATAGTGTTGTTTAAATCCTCACCCTGGGCAAAAACAATTTTTTTGACCAGCCCTCCCTCCAACCCACCTCTAAGCAATTCTATTAGGTGTACTCCCTCTTACCCTGTGAAGTCAGATATACTAAGTCCCCCATCCAGTTCCCTCTCTACTGTGCTGGTTCCAGGTTGGGGGGCCTGATACAGCAGAAAGTATACACCTTTTTATAAAAGTCATTGTTTTTAGAATACTTACTGCAATCTAATTAAGTACTCCTTGACTTAAGTATGTCTCTTACACAGACCCCCTAACTGCACACAAATCTATTTACTGTATAGGCAATTCCTATTTAAACAAAGTACAGATATCTTATTTTTTTATTATTGGTACAGATATTTGATTTTTGATGAACTTGTGTAATACAAAGACTTTCCCTCTGAACTAATCAGAAGTAACTCCATTATGCACATATGCCATTGTGCCATTGAGAAGTAGCATAACCTAGTGGCAGGGTACAGTATATAATGTATAGCAGCCCTCAAATTTTCCACTTGCCTACTTCCATTTTTTCAAGGAGAAAATGAGGGCTGATGAGGATGAGCTGCCTGGGGGGGGGGGGGGGGGGGGGGAGCACTGCCGGCCGGTGGGATTGAATGGCATTATAATTTAATTCTGCATAAAACATTTAAGTGTAGGGCCAGGGCAGGGTAGGGGTCGGGTGTCGCAACTGGGGGCGAGTGACCCTTGAGGCCTGTCTAGTAGCTCAGGACTTGAAATTTTGAGCCCTGATGTACAGCATTGACAGAACAGTGGAGCTGTATCGGTTATAGGATGCTTTTGGAAGTATTATAGCTGAGTAATGTGGAAAGCACATATGCACAGTGTATACAGAGTAACAGTACATAGTATTTAACATAGAGCAAATGAGTACGGTCAAGTACTACAGAGTGTAAAACCTACAACGCAATTGACAAAATGGTATACACAGCTGAACAGTGTGTACGATGTTTGTATAAATTTATGTTGAGATCAACTTAAAGCTAAATGGCAGGGAGATTTAAAAATGACCCTTGCAGTCGGGCTCACCCCACACTCACATAATTACACAGTTACATAGTTAGTGGGGTTGAAAAAATACATCAGTCCATCCAGTTCAACCTATGGGGTGTGTGTGTGTGTTTTTTGTCAATAGTACATCGTATACCCCTGTATGTTATGGTTATTGAGGTGCCCATCTAATAGTTTTTTTAACCACTTCAATACCAGGCACTTAGACACTTTCCTGCCCAAACCAATTTTCATCTTTCAGCACTGTCGCAATTTGAATGACAATTGCGCGGCCATGCTACACTCTACCCAAACATTTTTTTTTATAATTTTGTTCCCATAAATAGAGCTTTCTTTTGGTGGTATTTGATCACCTCTGCGATTTTTATGTTTTGCGCAACAAAAAAAGGCCAAAAAAAATAGTTTTTCTTTGTTTCTGTTAATTTTTTTTGGAAATAAGTAAGTTTTCTTATTCAATGACAGGCACTGATATGGCTGCACTGACGGCCACTGATGAGGCGGCACTGGTGGGCACCAATGATGCGGCACTGATGGGCACTGATGATGGGCATTGATAGGCAGCACTGATGGGCACTGATAGGTGGCACTGGTATGCGGCACTGAGGGGTACTTATGAGTGGCACTGATAGTTGGCACGGATGGGCACTGATGGGCCACTTCCCGGACATCAATCTGCTATTGACTGGGCGGGAAGTGGTTAAACTATTGATGCTCCCTGCTAATACAACTGCTTGTGGAAGAGTATTCCACATCCTTACCACTCTGACAGTAAAGAACCCTCTACGCAGTTTCAACCGCTTCTCTTCCAGCTTTAGTGAATGGCCGCTTGTCTTTTTTTAACTTTCACTGAATAGTTTTTTCTCTATTCTAAGGTCACCGGTATGGTATTTGCACATTGACATCATACCCCCCCTCAAGCGTCTCCTCTCCAGAGAGAATATGTTCAATGCTTGTAGTCTTTCCCCATAGCTGATGTCCTCCATTCTCTTGAGCTTTATAGCCCTTCTCTGGATTCTCTCCAGTTCCATCATTCCTGTGGACTGGAGCCCAGAACTGGATGGCATACTCAAGATGAGGCTGGACCAGAGTCTTGTGAAGTGGGAAAGGTTAAAAAGGTTGTGCAAAAGCTAAAATCACTTTTTTGTCTAGGGGAATATAAAAAGGAGTTTTACTTACCTTAACACTCTAGCAAGTGATTTCTCAGCAAAATAAACCATGGAGACATAAATGAATGGATGGATGGGATTGCTTTGAATATTAGAAATGAATGAAATAGCATTTTTGAGTTGTGTCGCTCAGATGCAATGTAGGTCTGCTTTAAATAGAATGTACAACATTGTAGTGGTAAAGAAGACTTGAACTGTGGAAGCTGTATACACAAGGGATAATCAGTGGGCAAATGACTAGCATATAGACCGTCTGCAGCTCAATTTTTAACTATTACTGACTTACCAGGACTTGTTCTGCACGGTGTCACTGGTGATCTGATATCTGGTGTAGGAATGATCAAGAAGCAGCAGAAGAGGTGGAAGGACCACAAATGCACAGAATGAATGAAGTAGATGCAGGGAGATGCTTACACAGTAGATCCTCAGGTTACAGCCTTCTCTCTAGTAAGAACAATGAGCAGCCCAGTACAACAGGGCCTTAGGTGATCTCACACGGCAAATCTACAGCAATGAGACTAAAGAGTCAGGTCAGGAAGTTCACTACTACATTTTAGGAAGAATTCAAGACAAAAATGAAAATTTTTTGAGGTACTGCTTGGGTACAATTTACCATGCTAGATGTTCCCTATAACATTTTTACTTTTTGACTTTAGGGCCACTTTAATATGCAGTAACTGGGGTTTCTATGGTAAATGACTAATGCACATTGGTTTGAAACCTAAAAGGGTTGATTTGAAAAAGGAGGCCGGAGCTCCACTTGCTGGTGCAAATTGTAAATATAATTTATTCATATGCAATATTTCTCTTTTTACTAAAAAATGTAAACATAATAAAGCAAGCACTTACAAAAATGTTATACTTGCGATTTGTAGTATATGATAGGTACTCGTTACACAGGAAATGTACAGTAACGGAGGTTTGCTAATTTGCCTTGGCTAGGGGTTGTACAGTAAAGGGTTCATGTACCATGGTACTATAGGTATGGTGTGTGTGATCTGTGAGATGTGTTCCTGCATTTGCCTTCATCACTTCACTCCACAATCAAGGGACTCCAATGGGAGTGCAGGAAGTGACATTTCTATTACAATGACCATCACTACTTTTTTCTTTTAACTCTGGTGAATCCCATTAAAGTGAAACGGTTGTCCAGTTTTCTGTGTGCGAGAGGAGGGTAATCCTAAATCAGCCACAGAGGTTTTCTAGTACATTGAGATATCTCAAACGCCATTTCTTTGTGCTTTCCGTGTTGCTCATTTGTTAGCCACTGCAATGCTTGTTTATGCCTAGATATGACTGCCCTAATACGTCTTCTTAGACAAAGTCAAGAATTGTTCGCATTGTTATGCAGTATGTTAGAGAAAGTGAGCTGGGATATAATGTAAACCCCATGATTAAATATTCTTTCTTTATATAGTTTATTTATTTTGCTGCTTTTAAAATCCAGATATGTTAGTTCAGAAAGAAAGCTTGTCTTATGATAGATGCAGTAATAGTGACGTTTCAGGGTCGGAGAAAGCCAAGTTAGTTCTATTGTTGTGGGAAAGAAAGAATAAGCAATATTGGTTGTCATGGAGGAAGGGGATTACATAGGAGAGTAAAGCTATCCATACCTGGAAGGTGGCATTTATTCATTGGGGGCCTTTTTCTGCAAAATCAGGCAAGTGCCTCGTGCCCACAAGTAGTCACGGACATTTCTAGTTGACAGAACTCATATGAACCCTTGTAGACCGAGATCCCAGTATGGAAGTGTAAAAAAAAACCTTTACCAGTTAAGCCCTGCCTTCACAACTAGCTTTGACCCCCTCCCGTAACACATACCGTAATTCGACTGTTCCAGCACCCATATTAACATTTATTACATTTACAATATCTCACAAAAGTGAGTACAACCCTCACATTTTTGTAAATATTTTATTATATCTTTTCATGTGACAACACTGAAGAAATTAGACTTTGTTACAATGTAAAGTAGTGAGTGTACAGCTTGTGTAACAGTGTAAACTTTCTGTCCCTTCAAATTAACTCAACACACAGCCATTAATGTCTAAACTGCTGACAACAAAAGTGAGTAGACCCCTAAGTGAAAATGTCCAAATTGGGCCTAAAGTGTCAATATTTTGTGTAGCTACCATTATTTTCTAGCACTGCTTTAATCATCTTTGGCATGGAGTTCACCAGAGCTTCACAGTTTGCCACTTTTGTGAGATGCTGTATGAACCCTTGTAGACTGAGATCCCAATATGGAAGGGTTAAAAAACACCTTTACCAGTTAAAGAGGAAGTAAACCCTGATGGGTTTACTTCCTCTTTCATTCCCTGCAAAGGCAAAGCATAATGGACTACTATGCATCGCATAGTAGCCCATTATGTGTCACTTACCTGACACAGGAGCCAGCGATGTCACCGCTGTCCCCTGTAGTCCGGCGCATCCATCTTTTCGATGGGGTCTCGCAGCTCCGCCACTGTCATTCGGCAGAGCCACGATGACGTCACTCCCGCGCATGCGCACGGGAGCTGACACGCGCGGCAGCTCCATTGTTGGAAATGCCACGCTCAGTGCGCCTGCGCGCCGCTGTCTACGGCGCATGCGCCGTAGACAGCGGTGCCTGTCTTCGGGCAAATATCTCCTAAACCGTATAGGTTTAGGAGATATTTCTTGGACCTACAGGTAAGCCTTAATCTAGGCTTACCTGTAGGTCAAAGTGGTTTGTAAGGGTTTACAACCACTTTAAGCCCTGCCTTCATAACTAGCTTTGACCACCTGCCATAATATATAGTTTGACTGTTCCAGCACCGTATGAATATTTGTTACATTTATATTCCATTCAGTTTTCTATGGCCAGTGTGAAAATATATCATCAACTGGTATGGTGATCTGGAACTTGCCTATTACATTTCTACATCCTTTTATCTTTCTATTCCTTCTCCCTAATTTTAGTCTTTCTTCACACTACAGCCCTGTACTAACTTAGCTTGATTTAGCCCTGCAGCCATTCAACCACCCCCAGTTTGTAGCAACATGGAGGTTGTGGCTGGGGTTTCTTAACATCTGCCAGACAATAGGTTCTTAAGTTACTTTGCTGATGATCCAGCTTTGCCTATACATTTAAAACAACACCTGCGATGGTGATTAAAAAAAAGAAATATTTAGTACCCAGGATCTTTGAAGGAAAAACAAAATTCTAGTTGTAATACTCCCTTCCTCTCTAGCACTGTTCAATGCAGACTAACTGATCCATTAAAGCTCCTACGTAACTTTTTCATGTTGCATAATGATCAGTG
Organism: Lithobates pipiens; assembly: GCF_037356315.1. NCBI lineage: Eukaryota > Metazoa > Chordata > Amphibia > Anura > Ranidae > Lithobates > Lithobates pipiens. Next base: position 429,683,333 of record NW_027507758.1, read on the forward strand.
TCGTTTAGTTCACTTCTTCTGGAGCCCAGGGTATTAAGGCTCCACCTGCCACTCTGAACTCTCTGGGGAATCTGCAGAGTTGGGCCACAATTCTATACAGTATTTAGAATCCACCCACAGCTGGAGGAAGAAAGGGGTGATGAGGACCTGTGATGTCACCAGGCCAAAGACACCTGGAAAACAGGAATGTATATAAATTGGGGGGGGGGGGGGGATTGAGATTCTGGTAGGCCTGGTGTTGGGCTTTAATCTCACATTTCCAAATTGTATTAAAACCACAAATTCTCTCTGGTATGTTTATTAAAATAAAGCATCTGTACATTAAAATATCAATATAATAAATTTATTCTAGATAAGAGAAAATACAGTCAGATCCATAAATATTGGGAGATTGACACAATTCTAATCTTTTTGGCTCTATACAGCAGCCCAATGGATGTGAAATGAAAGAAACACAATGTGCTTTAACTGCAGATTTTCAGCTTTAATTTGAGGGTATTTACATTCAAATCAGGTGAACAGTGTAGGAATTACAACAGTTTGTATTTGTACCTCCCACTTTTTAAGGCACCAAACATAATGGGACAATTGGCTGCTCAGCTGTTCCGTGGCCAGGTGTGTGTTATTCGCTCATTATCCCAGATAAAAGGTCCAGAGTTAATTTCAAGTGTGCTATTTGCATTTGGAATCTGTTGCTGTCAACTCTCAATATGAGATCCAAAGAGCTGTCACTATCAGTGAAGAAAGCCCATCATTAGGCTGAAAAAAAAAAAAAACCCACCAGAGAGATAGCAAAAACATTAGGTGTGGCCAAATCAACTGTCTGGAACATCCTTAAAAAGAAAGAACGCACTGTTAAGCTCAGCAACAGCAAAAGACCCGGAAGACCATGGAAAACAACTGTTGTGGATGACCGAAGAATTATTTCCCTGGTGAAGAAAACACCCTTCACAACAGTTTGCCAAATCAAGAACACTCTCCAGCAGGTAGGTGTATGTGTGTCAAAGTCAACAATCAAGAGAAGACTTCACCAGAGTGAATACAGAGGGTTCACCACAAGATGTAAACCATTGGTGAGCCTCAAAAACAGGAAGGCCAGATTAGAGTTTGCCAAACAACATCTAAAAAAAGCCTTCACAGTTCTGGAACAACATCCTATGGACAGATGAGACCAAGATCAACTTGTACCAGAGTAATGGGAAGAGAAGAGTATGGAGAAGGAACTCGTGGGTCGCCAGCGCACATTGAGTCCGCCTGACCCACGGGCGCGCTCACGCAGAGCGCGCCTGCACGAACCATCGTGCAGCTACGGCGCTTGGCACAGGAGAGCCACCTGCCACCATATAACGACGGTGGCTGGTTGGCAAGTGGTTAAAGAGGAAGTAAAGCCTCATAAATAATAAAAAAAAAAACCCTGCAAGACAAAGGCATAATGAGCTAGCATGCATAGCATACTAGCTCATTATGAATTTCTTACCTGAGATTGAAGCCCCCAAAGCGGTCCTCATTCCCCCTCCTGCGAATTCGCCATCTCTCCCGGAGTGCCTTCCGGGTATTGCAGCTCCGAACTGTGACTGGCCGGAGCCACGATGATTTCACTCCCGCGCATGTGCGCTGGTGCTGCCACTAACGGCATGATCGCTCAGTGTGCCGTACATAGCGGTGCTGCTATTTCTGCCAATATCTCCTAAACCTTTTAGGTTTGGGAATTATTTCTTGCACCTACAGGTACCGTATATACTCGAGTATAAGCCGAGATTTTCAGCCTCTTTTTTGAGGCTGAAAGTGCCCCCCTCGGCTTATACTCGAGTCACCGCCGTCTGTCTACCTGATCAGCGTGTCGAGCAGACAGACGGCGGCCATTCAACTATTCAAAAGCCGTGCCTCCCTGTCTGTGATAGGCGGAACACTCAATTTCCCAGCAGTCAGTGGTCCGCCTATCACGGACATCCGCTCATCCTCATACTACGGACGAGGATGAGAGGATGTCCGTGATAGGCGGAACACAGACTGCTGGGAAATTGAGTGTTCCGCCTATCACAGACGGAGGCGCGGCTTTTGAACAGTGGAATGGCCGCCGTCTGTCAGACGAGAAGAGGTGCGGCGATCCTGGCATGGCCGCCGTATGTGCAGAAGCACACAGGCTCGGGACACAGGCTCGGGACACAGGCTCGGGACACAGGTAGGCTGGACACACAAGGCTGGACACACAGGGATGGATGGACACACAGGGATGGACGGACACACAGGGATGGACAGGCATGTCTCACCCTCGGCTTATACACGAGTCAATACGTTTTCCCATTTTTTTTGTGGTAAATTAGGGGCCTCGGCTTATATTCGGATCGACCTATACTCGAGTATATACGGTAAGCCTTAATCTAGGCTTACTTGTAGGTTAAAGTGGTTATAAAGGGTTTACAACCAATTTAAAGCAGGGTTAGGTTATAAAAAAATATATCCCAAGCTTTGAACATCTCACAGAGCAGTATTAAATCCATTATCCAAAAATGGAAAGAGTATGACACAACTGCATACCTACCAAGACATTGCCATCCACCTCAACTGACATGCTGAGCAAGGAGAGCATTAAAGCGGGGTTCCAGTCCCCCAAACATGCTCTGTAACTGTCTCAACCTGTAAATGAACATTTCTAACATGTCATATTTTTTGCGTGTTTACTTTCTTTAAAAATAGTTTTTTACTTACTGATCTCGGAAGCAGGCAGGTTCCATTTTAGTTGTGGGCATCTGAAACCCTATTGTGTCTACCACCATGCACCACCAACACCAAATCTCGCACATGCTCAGTAATCCCTTTATATAACGTGTGTGTGTGTGTGTATATGCATATATATATATATATATATATATATATATATATATAAAATATGTGCATATATACAGTTGATATAGTGATAATGTGTATCCCGCGCTGAGACCGTATAACATTGACCAGGCTTGTAGTGTAGCTGTGCAGGGAGTATGTATGTAACTGTATGTTGGGGATGGGTGGGATGGAGCAGCTATCGAACACCAGCCAATAGGATGGGGTCAGGGCGGGCTGCTACGTGTATGCAGCTCTGTCCCCTTTCTTAAGAAGCCCATATTTATTGGCGTATAGCACACATTCCCCCCCCATAAAAATAGAGGGTAAACAGTGTCTACGTGTTATACGCTGATATATATATTTCTTTTACCAACAGGGGGCAGGGATCGGGTGGTCCGCCCCGGGTGCCTCACATGGGGGGGGGGGGGAGTGTCAGGCCGGCTGCCCCGCCTGGCCCTAGGACAGCACTGCCAGCATAGTTCAAAGTTAAGAAAACATTACTGCCAGCCCTTTCACATACACTGTTCCTCCTGTGTCACTCTCAATGTAAATCCAAGTCTCTAATAACCTCAATTAACGCTGTTCTTTCTAGCCGCTCTCCTCCTCCCACTCCTGCCTCCTCAACTGATTGGAGGAGGAGGACGGTCACGTGACCGTCAATGAAACATGAGAGGGGAGCAGTCACATGACCGGGTCCATGAAAGAGCAGCATTATTTGACGTATTTAGAAGCTTTGATTTACAATGAGAGTGACACAGGAGCAGTGTATGAGAAGGGGCTGGCAGTGCTGTCCCAGGAGACTGGGGGGCTTTATAATGAAAGAGGGCTGTGTGATGTGCAGGGAAAGGGGGCTGTGTACTGTGCAGGGAAGGGGCTATGTGTACTGTGCAGGGGGCTGTGGAAAGTTATTTTTTTTTTGAAACTTCACTCTTAAAGTTAGGGTGTGTGTTATATATCGATAAATACAGTATTTTATAAATAATAGTCTTTAACAATATAAAGCATAAGAACATTTTAATAAAATACCTGCCTAGCCTTTAAGACATTCTGGTTTGACACATGATCACATCAGCCAATCATTTAGGACCTGGGCAATAGCTGAATTGATTTTTAAGGCATGTAATTCCCACCTATATTGTGTCAGGGATAGTCCTAACACAAGTCATTATATGGCTTGTGAGCACACTGTCTAGTGCATCTATAGGGCCCAAGCAAAGAATTGTATTAATCTGCGGAATTTATGTGTTTTTGTGTATTGCGTGTTTACTAATCTTATACATCTTTTAATATACATAGGAGCAAACCATGTGGGCTTGTCTAGCAGCTTTGGCTATTGCAAACAAGGATATGTCAACAGCTGAGGTTGCATACGCAGCAATTGGTGAAGTAAGGAAGTATACATAATTACTCCTTAAATACCAGTATTATCTTGATCTATGTTAGTGTTTTCTGCAATCTCTTATTTTTTTTGCAGATTGACAAAGTTCAGTACATAAATTCAATTAACGATCTACCATCAAAAGAGTCCAGATTGGCTCACATCCAGCTCTTCAGTGGGAATTTTCAAGATGCTGAGGCCATTATATTGCAGGCCGGCCTGATTTACCAAGCCATTCAGCTCAACATTGACTCCTACAACTGGGAGAGGTAAAATAAAGTAAAGTCACTTTATTATAGAATTTTCTTGTGCTTGTAGACTCCCCCCCCCCCCCCCCCTGTAAAGGCATGTTAGGGCATTTATTTTTTAATTTATTTGTTTTGCCCCTGTCATTCCTGGACTTAAACTGGCCTGAGCACCACATCCCCCAAAATATTCAATTTGGTAGAGGATTAAGGTTGGGAATTTAAAGGTGCCACATAAGAAATAAGTAAAAAAATTCACATTCCTTTTTTTATTCTAAACATTTAAATGTCATTTTTTTTAAATATAAAAACATCATTAAATATTCATACAGTACAGATGAAATGTTTGCTTGAATAAACTGTAGTTTGACAAAAAATTTACTGCATTATAAACAATTATAAAGGCTAGTTCACAAATGCACAATATACAATGCCAATATATAATGCCAAAATACATTGTAAAAATATGTAGGCAATAATAGAATAATGCACATGTATGAAATAACAGGAGAGAGACATCATACACAAATGCTACCTGTACGGAACAGCTGGGGAAACCTTGAAAATAGAAATATATAACAAAGCACAAGAGAACATAACAATCACAACAACATGGAAAGGAGTGGGAGCTGTGACAATATCCCATATAAAACCTGGGATGGCCAGACATGTTACATAGTAGGTGAGGTTGAAAAAAGTCCATCAAGTCCAACCTATGTGTGTGAATATATGTCAGTATTATATTGTATATCCCTGTATGTTGTGGTCGTTCGGGTGCTTAGCTAATTGTTTTTTGAAACTATCGATGCTCCCCGCTGATACCACTGCCTGTGGAAGGGAATTCCACATCCTTGCCGCTCTTATAGTAAAGAACTCTCTACGTAGTTTAAGGTTAAACCTCTTTTCTTCTAATTTTAATGAGTGGCCACAAGTCTTGTTAAACTCCATTCCGCACTCAAGCATCTTCTCCAGAGAGAATATGTTCAGTGCTCACAAACGTTCCTCATAACTAATATCCTCCAGACCCTTTATTAGCTTTGTTGCCCTTCTTTGTACTTGCTCCATTTCCAGTACATCCTTCCTGAAGACTGGTGCCCAGAAATGGACAGCATACTCCAGTTGCGGCCGGACCAGAGTCTTGTAGAGTGGGAGAATTATTGTTTTATCTCTGGAGTTGATCCCCTTTTTAATGCATGCCAATATCCTGTTTGCTTTGTTAGCAGCAGCTTGGCATTGCATGCCATTGCTGAGCTTATCATCTACTAGGACCCCCAGGTCCTTTTCCATCCTAGATTCCCCCAGAGGTTCTCCCCACAGTGTATAGATTGCATTCATATTTTTGCCACCCAAATGCATTATTTAACATTTTTCCACATTAAACCTCATTTGCCATGTAGTTGTCCAACCCATTAATTTGTTCAGATCTTTTTGCGAGGTTTGCACATCCTGCAGAGAAGTTATTGCCCTGCTTGGCTTATTATCTTCTGCAAATACAGAAATTGAACTGTTTACCCCATCCACCAGGTTGTTTATGAACAAATTAAATAGGATTGGTCCCAGCATAGAACCCTGGGGGACCCCACTACCCACCCCTGACCATTGCAAGTACTCCCCATTTATCACCAGTAAAAGTTTATGGGGAACTGTATAAAATGCTTTTGCAAAACCCAGATACACCATGTCTATGGGCCTTCCTTTTATATAGATGGCAATTCTCCTCCTCATAAAAGGTTAATAGATGGGTTTGGCAAGAACAATTCTTCATGAATCCATGCTGATTACTGCTAATGATACCGTTGTCATTACTAAAATCTTGTGTATATAGTCCCTTATGACCCCCCCAAGAGTTTGCATACTATTGATGTTAGGCTAACTGGTCTGTAATTCCCAAGGATGTTTTTGGGGCCCTTTTTTAAATACTGGTCCTACATTGGCTTTTCTCAGTTCTAAGTAGTAGGAAGTAGGGGTTTTGAACATTGTTTTACCTTGAACATTTAGAGAAGCACCAAATGACACACTCAAAGCATAAAGCAGGAGAAGGTATTAATCAAGGAGGTCCTGAAAATTTGTAGTATCACTATACTTCCACCAACAAGTTCAGGTTGTGCAGACTTTTTCAGAGTTAGCCACCAACATCTCCATTGCCATTATATGATGTCGTTTTTATGCAGGTTTTTATTGTTTAGGTATAGTTGTACTTTAATACTTTTCTCGAAAATCCTAGGTCCTGGTAAAATAACTGAAAGGGGGGGGGGGGGGGTCGCCTTATACAGTGTTACATGTCGATTTGAGTAACCCACTATGTAATTACATCTAAACTGCCATGTTAAACTGCTATTACATAACTGTTGGGCCTTTATGTGACCAGACCTCCTCCACAGCTTGTCATAGCTATCCCATGATGAAATAGGAGCTTCCACTGTTCTACATTTTGTAAATTGTGCATAATATAATGGAGGTTGGTCTGCATATCAACATTATTATCAGTGGACATAAAGAAGGTAAATGTTTTGCCTGGTTACATTTATTGATTTCAAACGCTTATTTTAAAACAATATCCTTCTATTCCATTAACTTTGTCAATAGATAAAGTTAAAAAAAAAAGTCTATAATTCTTAACCACTTGCCTACTGGGCACTTTCCCCCCTTCCTGCACAGGTATTTTTTTAAGCGTTCAAAAAACAACAAAGGATTCGCCCTGGGACTTTAAATGAAGTGGGTACTGTTTCCGCCAGTAAACATAACAGTAGTAAATATAGTATATGGTTTATTCAAATACAATTGTTTACACGGATAAATAACACCAACGGTTGCCAATTAAAAAAATACATAAACAAGGAGTATTGGTACATAAATGTAGAAGTAGTACATGGTACACGGGCATCATACTACCCGACTAGTTTCGTGAGATCCAGCTCGCTCTTCAGGGGTGGATGTGTGTAACAATGTACCTAGGATGAACAAAAATATATATGTTTGGCAATATAGCACAGTATTAGTTATAAAGGCACAGGGTAGAAGGGGTTGTAGGCCCCCCCATACTTACCACTGAGCTTGGCCATGGCTCCAGGTGTGCGGCCTCGAGATGGCGGCAGCAGATGCCTCCCCAGGGAGCTGAGGGGGCAGAATCAAATGGGACCCCACCCAGGGCCAAACGGAGAGCAGGCATGGCAAAGATGTAGTGATGTATCCCTAGAGTCCTCGTTGGTCGATAAAAAGTATAGGCTGTGAACATAAGTATGTTTGTCAGGCATCTAAAGTAGTAGAGTAAAATCAATAGATATTGGTATAAAGATATGTGTGCATGCATGCATGAATGAAAGGCCTGAGCCAAAGGTTGTAGGGCCATGAAGATGGTTAGAAACCTAGGACAACAGAGGGGTACTACCAGGTGACAAAATGGACAAAGAAAGAGGGGAAAGAGGTGAACTACAATTGTGTGGGTAGTGATGTATTCCTAGAAACCTCATTAGTCCATAAAGCATATAAGCTATAAACAAATATGTTTATCAGGCATCTAAAATAGTAAAGTAAAATCAATGAGTATAGGCATAAAGATATGTATAGCTAAGTAAGGCCTGGATCAAGGATGGTAGGGACATGGAGATGGTGGAAAACATAGGATAGCAAGGGGATACTAGCAGGTGACAAGATAAGAAAAGAGAAGGAGAAAGATGGACTTGTGTGGAGGAATCAACAATATCCAAAAATAAATAAATAAATGAGAATAAGTGTTCATAACCCACACAATTGTAGTTCACCTCTTTCCCCTCTTTCTTTGTCCATTTTGTCACCTGGTAGTACCCCTCTGTTTTCCTAGGTTTCTAACCATCTTCATGGCCCTACAACCTTTGGCTTAGGCCTTTCATTCATGCATGCATGCATACATATCTTTATACCAATATCTATTGATTTTACTCTACTACTTTAGATGCCTGACAAACATACTTATGTTCACAGCCTATACTTTTTATCGACCAACGAGGACTCTAGGGATACATCACTACATCTTTGCCATGCCTGCTCTCCGTTTGGCCCTGGGTGGGGTCCCATTTGATTCTGCCCCCTCAGCTCCCTGGGGAGGCATCTGCTGCCGCCATCTCGAGGCCGCACACCTGGCCAAGCTCAGTGGTAAGTATGGGGGGGCCTACAACCCCTCCTACCCTGTGCCTTTATAACTAATACTGTGCTATATTGCCAAACATATATATTTTTGTTCATCCTAGGTACATTGTTACACACATCCACCCCTGAAGAGCGAGCTGGATCTCACGAAACTAGTCGGGTAGTATGATGCCCGTGTACCATGTACTACTTCTACATTTATGTACCAATACTCCTTGTTTATGTATTTTTTTTAATTGGCAACCGTTGGTGTTACTTATCCGTGTAAACAATTGTATTTGAATAAACCATATACTATATTTACTACTGTTATGTTTACTGGCGGAAACAGTACCCACTTCATTTAAAGTCCCAGGGCGAATCCTTTGTTGTTTTTTATATGTTATAGGAATGGAAGTGTGTCACTGGGGCCTTTTCCTTTTTCTTTTTAAGCGTTCAGTGCGTGGTTGTACTGTGGTTGGCATGGTCAAGCAACACTATACACAAATTAAATTTTTATTTTATTTTTTTCACATGAACAGAGCTTTCTTTTGGTGGTATTTAATCACCACTGGGTTTTTCATTTTTTGCTAAACAAACGAAAAAAAGACAAAATGAGCTGATGAGCCTGCACTGATGGGCACTGATAGGTGGCGCTGATGAGGCTGCAAAGATAGGTGGCACTGATGGACTCTGATAAGCGACACTGATAGGCAGCATTAATAGGTGGTACTGATGGGCAGCACTGATTGGCAGCACTAGTTGGCACTATTGGGACTGCACTGATAATCAGTGCCAATGTCACTTTAACACAGGCCGGTTTTGTGTTTACATCTGTGATCAGCTGTCATTGAACACAGCTGATCATGTGGTAAAGGGTGCTGTGATTGGCTCTTTACCTTGATCTGTGATCAGCCGAGTATGAAGAACTAGGCGATCAGAGCGCGATGCCGTCTTTTAGCTGTAGAGCGGGCGGGAAGGGGTTAAAGTATTTCAAAGCAAAGCTGCTTTTTTTTTTTTTTTTTTATAAAGTTGAAAATAGTTTAAACACCTATCAGTGTTTGTTGCCATTTGTATCCCACTGTAGAGATTTCCTACGTTTTCTGTCATGTAGACATGAAAAGTGAAAGGAAATTTCTCCAAAAATGGGAAATCCCTGAAAGACAGTTGTTAACCTTGCATTAGGTCACAGTGACAATGGTCACCAAGACAAAGGGTAAATCTCCCCAGTAGGGGCACAGGTGGCAATAAAATAAAAAAAAATAAACAACCCTGACAGAGGTTCTAACCCCTCGTATTAAAATTAAAAAACACAGTTAACAGTATGTTTGTTTTAGTTCAGTGGATTGATAAAAACATAGGCAGCCTATGGGCCCACAAGAGTATTTATCTAGACTTGGTTACACACTTTGAGCTTTTTCTTTTATCTTATAGCATGTAAACCATGGAAATATATTCGCTATCCAGGTTGTTGACATTTGCAGAAAACGTATGATTCATTTTTTACTAGTTTTACAATGAAACAATACTCAGCAGCCAGGTTGACAATAGAGTTGAAAAATTTACAGCTGACATATAAAATTACTGAGCTTATTTTATAGTCATTAGGAACAAATGTTTCCTGACAGCTAGATATGACTTTTTGGCAATATCTGTTCTGCTTTGTGCTAAGCGCAGGTGTTTTTAATGGGACAAATAAACAACTGGATTTTCACTTGAAATTTTTTTTAACCATTGTATCATTTCGATATACCCTGTTTCCCCTAAAATAAAACCTAGCGTGATTGTCGGTGTTGGCTGCAATATAAGCCCTACCACCCAAATAAGCCCTACTCTGTTTCCTCAAAAATAAGCCCTACACTGAAAAGAAGACCTACAAGGACTTTAACTAGGGCTGTTTTGGGGGGTAGGGCTTTCATTGCAGCTATCACCGACAATCACACTAGGTCTTATTTTTGGGGAAACAGGGTATATACTCTTTTTTTTTTTTATATTTTTATATATTTTTTCTATATATATATATATATATATATATATATATATATATAAAAGTATATATCTAATTGGACAGCCAGTTGTACATTTGCTTGAAATAGTTTTAACACATTTCTGATTATTAAATTGTTTAGTCTAGAATGGGTTGTGGCATTGTATACTTCCCCGAATCCCTTTAAAGGCAAGTTTGGTGTTTTCTTTGTTCATTTTTCACCCACTTTCTCTTTTTTTGCCCTTGTAGTGTGAGGACAGGGGTTTTCTGAATATTCAAGGTATTGGAATCAGGAGGCAGAAACTAGCTCACTTCCGTCATACACATAGTACAGCCAAATGTGAGTGACATTAAAGTGGATGTAAACCCAATTCATGAAGTTTGACCTAGGCACATCTGTAGTGTTTACTCATCTCTCTCCAAAGCCCAGAGTCCCGTGTCTTTCTGCTGTTTCGTTCCTCTGTTATCAGCATGATAACTTCTGACAAGTTCTCCGAAATGGGAGATAAAACCAGCCTGAGATTTGTGCTGGGGTGGGTGCTATAAATAGATTAGCAGAGAGCTTGTCTTGTGACAGCACAGCTCTGAAAGTTTTAGTTCCTCTGCCTATGTGGAGGGTGGGGGGGGGGGGGTGTTCCTTTCCTCCAATCAGTTGTCATACATTGTAAGCCAAGAATCCACTCCTACAGCTGAATGAAGGCAGTAAAAATTCTAACACAATGTAAGAATTCTAAAGAATATAGCAAACTGAAAACAGCAAATGTACATGTAAAACTTATGTAGAGAGATTTGTTTAATCTGTGTGTATCATCTGAGGCTGTTCACTTCACTGGGTATAGGAGAGGGTTTACATCCACTTTAATAAGGAAGTTTATAAGCTGATAGCTCTTCCTCCTCAATGTGCATGATGCTGCAGCACCGAGCTGGGTGACAATGCTGCCAGAAATTCACTGCAGACTACTCAGTGTTAACCCCCCTGCTGGAGAAAGGGGAATTAACTGTCAGGACCACCAGGTATTGGAGTTTGGCATCAAAATAAACCCAGCACAATTTGTCTACATCGTTTATAATATATGAGCAGCATTTTATTGATTAGCTATAGTTGTACTTAAATACTTTATCTTCCAAGAAATCCTAGCTCTTCTTTGCATAACTGAAAGGGGGAAGGCTTCTCTTAAAATGGTACATGTAGTTTTGAGTTTATGTGGCAAATTATAGGTACTTTTTGCCATTTTATCATTTGGGTATATACTTTTTATATATTGGTGTAAATTTACCTGGGCAATCGGATATTGGTTTGAAATAATTTAAACACATTTCGGGCAATTAAACTGCTTATATTTGTTAAAATATTTAGGTTTATTTAGAAATCTAGCATTGCGAGAAGATATATATATATATATATATATATATATATATATATATATATATATATATATATATATATATATATATATATATATATATATATATATATATGATATATGACGACATGTTTCCAATCTAATTTAGGGCTCTGGAGCTAGCAGTGAAACACAAAACACATGTTGATACAGTGTTGGCTTATCGGCAGAAATATCTGGAGGATTTTGGTAGAAAAGAAACCAACAAGAGATTTCTGCAATACACAGAAGGCGTAAGTAGATTTGTCAGATAATTTATTTTTTTATTAATCAATTAGGTATTTGTAGAGCAGCAACAATATATGCAGCAGAGCTTTATGTGTTGTTCATTCCTATTAGTTTTTACCCTCAGGCAGCTTACAATTCAAGGTCCTTTTCTTGCATATTTGGGCGTATGTAGACAGGAACCACTTAAAGTGATATTTAAATCTTTTTTTTTGTTTTGTTTTTGTTTTCTTGTTTTTAAATAACGAACATGTTATACTTACCTGTTTTGTTTAGTGATTTTGCACCGAGCAGGCCTGATCCTCCTTTTCTTGGGTCCCTCACCAGTGCTCCTAGCTTCTCCACACTGCCGAGTGCCCCACAGCAAGCAGCTTGCTATAGGGGCACCCGAGCCAAGCCTATGCTCTATGTGTCCATTCAGACACAGAGCCGTGGCTCAGCCCCACCCCCTCTCTCTCCTCATTGGCTCACTGACTTTGATAGCATCAGGAGCCAATGGTGCCCGCTGCTGTCTCAACCAATGAGGAGGGAGAGTCCTCGGACTTTGTGGCTCTTGTGCAACATTCCTGGATCCAGATGGGGCTCAGGAATGCATAGAATGCATTGAGAAAAAAAAACCTTCTGCCTTTAGAACCAATTTAACCTACTAGCATATCTTTGGAGTGTGGGAAGAAACTGGAGTGCCCAGAGGAAACCCAAATAATCACAGGGAGAACATGCAAACTCCATGCAGGTAGTGTTCTGATTTGTATTCGAACAGAGAACCTTAGAGCTGCAAGGCAGGCTAACCATTAAGACACTGTAAGACTTAAGCCGGACATAGATGGTTTGAATCTCAGCTGGTTCAGCAGGGACTAGCCAAGATTGGAACCATGTATGGGCAGGCACATTGTATCGATTCATCAACTTGTGTACAAACGTTTTCATATGATTATTACTGACAGGACGGGAGAACACATTAGCTCCGCTCTGAGGGATTTTATTTCCTGCAACCCAATTGATGGAAAGAGAATCTCTCCATCTATGGCTGGCTTAACACACACACTGCTCTCTAAAATAAGATCTTTATTCAGTCAATGATGTTTATCTAGAGAAAACAATGGACACAAATAGCCAAGCAGAATTCAAAATAATTCACAGCTACCCCAAAGTTTCTGAAGCAATTACTTGGCTTGTATGTTTGGCGTTTTGTTAAATAATGTGGGACCAATCATCACATAACCACCGATTTTTTTTTTTTTTTTTTTTTTTTTTTTGAAGGCAGTAAGAAACATTGAGGTAGTGACACCAAACTTTTTGAATGGGCTGAATTTGCACCACACCAAAAGTAGTGCATGCACTACTTCTGGAAACACACTGCAACCCCATCACATGGTACATCTGTACCATGCGAACCATTGCAGGCAAATGTACTGCATTTGCGACCTGCATTTGGGGTGTCATTAACTTAATATTGACAACCGGTGCAGATTGCAACTGCAGTGCTTTTTGAATGCTGAGTAGGAACGAGCATGGAATGCGGGCTTCCCCCCTGCCACTTTCTGGTGTGTACTGGCCCTTAGGGTTAGTGAACGAGAGCAGCCAGAGCCAGCAGCTGGTCAGAGTTTGCAGGAGAACTGCTTTTTGGGGATCATCACAAAGTGGGTATCCGCTTTTTATTTTACTGGCCACATGTTCAATTTAAACAGTAAATTCTATAATGATTATTTCTCACCTTGCACTACTTTGCTACTTTGTCCCACCCGTTCTTAAATTAAACATTTTTCTGTTTTAAGTATTAAGTAACGTCTCAATTACAGCGATCACTCTATTCCAGGCCTTTATCAGGGTAACCTATCATCATCTGTACTGATTGAGTCACATTCTGTCACAAGTCCAGAGTGGTATAATTTTATCCTCCACTTCTCGCATTTATACGGCTCTAATCTTCCATCTTTAATAAACTTTCTATTCCGCTGCAGAGTGCTGCAGTAATGGAAAGGTTATCTCTTTGATGTATGTTTAGTTCACTGTGCTGGATGCTATAAAGATCTGCTAACTATTGACTTTCCTGAAATACTCCCTCATGTCATTGGGCCTCAAACTCCTCTCACACTTTGCTGGGACAGCACTCTTCCTTCTACACTACAACAATAAACTAGCTTATATATAAATTAGAAAATTTAAGAGTGTACAGAACGACCTGTGCAAAAATGAACCTCAATATCCAATGCTTCAGTTGCAAACCTAATTGGTAAAACTTAGTCTTGTTCCATGTTTTGGACAGAAATGCATAATTTTTATTTTAGTTTTTTATATAAAAAATAGGAAATCACATATACTAGTTTAGAAATGATTCTCTACAATATATTACATAATCCAAAAATGGAATGGAGTCACAATTTGTATTTAAAGCTGAACTCTAGGCAAATACAGTAAAAAAAAGACACAAATGCAGTTCTGTATTCATTTTAAAACTTCATTAAATGTATGTTTTTAGTGCAAGCACTGTAAGTCTCTTGCAGTTCCTGTACAGCACAGTTTAATGTGAGAGAAAAAGAAGCACCACAAGGAGCCAATCAATTCATGTGCTGTCAAGCAGCATGCTGATAGGAGGTCAAAGCAGAACGACAGACGGGTGAGCTCATGACTGTGCTGCTTTTGCTTTACTGTCCAGTCAAAAGCATGGTTAGGCTCATGGTGGTTTGGGGAGAGCAAGTTAGTTGGATTATGCTGACCATTATTCAACCTGGGAGACCAAAGACATCTAGTAGTAGAAAAGCCTTACTGCGGGCAACACTTGAGATTAAAGGTAACTTTAATTTTTTTGTTTTTATTTTTATCTAGTGATCTGCTTTAAAGTAGCCTTAAAATGTTTTATTCGTTATTAAATAGAGTAGGAAAGTGTTAGAACCCTGTGTCTGGATTTCTGTGTCCCTGTTGGGGAGATTCAACCTCTTTGGAAAAAAATTAAATAAAATGTTAAAAATGTTTAACATGTATATGAAAAATGTCAACATTGCCCTGGAGGGCAAGCGGGTAATATGGGGAACATTAGGTGTTTCTACTCTCCAACATCTACCAAACACTGCAGCATCAGTCTTGAGTGGTCTTTTAAAAATGTTTTAGCATAATTACCTGATATTCCTGTATACAGTATATTGTCATACCACTATACCCTGCTTAGGCACAGGAAGCTGCTTGGGAAGATATTATGGCAGCTTACAATGTAGCACATGGGCAACCTCTATAGTGTAATAAGGGCCTTTGTATAGTCCAGTCTGCAGGCAGATAATTGAACCTATGATAGGAAATAGTGGCATCATTATATATATATATATATATATATATATATATATACATATATATATATATATATATATATATATATATACATATATATATATATATATATATATATATATACACATATATATATATATATATATATATATATATATATATATATGAACTTTGTAATTAGCTGTTTGTCAGAAATTATTCTGTTTTGGGTTGTAGGGTAAAAGGACAAGTAGTTTTATACAATTGTAGATATTTTTGCAGCCCTGGTGCTTATAGTTTGTGCCAACTCTTCTCCATTCATCTCTACTAAGGCCGGCCATACATGGAGCAAATTTCTTTCCTGCAACCACGGGTAAAAGGCCCCACCCACACCAGAGAAGAGGGATTTTTGCTAGCGGTTAAAGCAGACGCTAGCGATAATCAGGTAAAACCTGGCATGTTGGTCGTACCCAAGTTGATCGATCAATCAACTTGGTACATTCAACCTGCCTATAGGTGGTTCAGCAGGAACCAGCCAAGATTGGAACAGTGTATGGCCTGCAATACTGTTCTGTTTTATCTTGGTGTCATAGAATTGTTAACTGAATAATTTGTGATAGACAACAAATGTGAGCTGATTAGCCGTGGAAGCCAACACAGCTGGTCCATTGTTTTATGTATGTAGTGCCCTATCGGCCTTCTTCCTCCAAAAAATGTGAAAACTAGTGTACTTTTCTAGATTAAGTATTTTAACTCTTAATAATTTGTAATTCCTCTAAAAACTTGCTTTTTTTGTACTTTACGCAGGTTGAAGTAAACTGGGAAAAAATCAAAGCCAAAATTGAGATGGAGCTTGCGAAAGAGAGAGAACGAGGTTCTGCTGGGCCAACCCGTAGCAGTGTGTCCATGTAAACTGACAAAAACCTCATTTACAGTTTGCCAAGTGAACAAATGTATACCAGTTAAAAAAAAAAATCCAATGGAGTAATTTCTCAGTGACATTAGAAATTGACTGCAGGCATCTGTTCCCTGGTGACCACAGAATATGCATCCACTTAGTGTGTTTAAAGGTAACATTCCCAAAGATTGTTGGGCTTAAAATGGTTCCTCCCTTTTACTGATCAAACTATTTATGACATACTAAGCAGTCTAGGTCCCAGTATCTCCTAGCTCCCTCTGCCTGTACCCAGGCAGGGAATATTTGGAAAGTAAATAAAGACAGCCATGGGACCACAAAACCCAGTAGTAACCAGTGAAAAGGTTGCTTACATCTACTTAGCTGAAACTCTGGTGGAGTTTTTTTTTTTATAATCCTAGTAATGCTGCAATAAAATAGCTTTACTCCCTTGGCTTCAAATAATTCTCCACACGTGGTCAAAAATGTTAGGGCCCAATGCTTAGCAGTAAATTGTAATTATCACAACACAAGGCCACGCGTTCAACATGCTACTACATTGCAGTGCCATTCATTTTCAAGGCAAAGCTTTAAGGCAATGCACCAGCTTTGCAGCACACTGTAAAGCAGTACAGTTCATTGCATTGGAAGAAAAGGTGCATGCTCGTGTTTTTTGTCCATTTTAGTGGTTGGTAGCCTGTTCAAGTGAATGGGCTGCCATAACACAACATGCACTTACACAAAACACCAAAAAATAAAAAAAAGGAGGGTGTGAAAGGGCCTTTAAGGATTCTTAGTTCAACACCTTATCCAGTTCTGGCCCCTTGTAAAGGAACTCCTGAGTGTGTAATGTATTTTATGCACTTCATCTAGGTCTACAGGCACATCATCGGAACTTCAACTGGTCTTGATTTACTAAACTTTTATATTACTTAAATATAAAGATAACTAAATGCTTGCTCAGATATCATGTTATGTAACAGATAATTTGTTATAAACAAGCTTTAAAATAAAGTAAAGTGAGAGTATATAGCATATAATTGCATGATGTACATACTTTAAGAGATCCCTTAAAGCGAAGTTCCACCCAAAAATGGAACTTCCGCTTAATTGCTCCCCAGCCCCCCACCCCCACCCCCCCGGTGTCACATTTACACCTTTCTACAGGAAACGGGGACCTGTTTTTGACAGGTCCCCTTCCCCACTTCTGGGAGACTTTCAGAAGTTCGGCCCCTCCTCCTTCCTCCGCCACCAAGCTAATC
This sequence comes from Lithobates pipiens, assembly GCF_037356315.1. NCBI lineage: Eukaryota > Metazoa > Chordata > Amphibia > Anura > Ranidae > Lithobates > Lithobates pipiens. The sequence continues at coordinate 429,700,922 of NW_027507758.1, forward strand.
AGAACGCGCAGTGTGCTTCGCGCATGAGCAGTAGGGAACCGGGTGTGAAGCGGAATGCTTCATTGCCATGTTCCCTTACATGGAATGGCGGCGGCTGTACCCTACAGTCAATCCAAACATCGGCTGGGGGGCCGACATCACGGGCTCCCTGGACAGATAAGTGTCCATATAGTAAAAGTCAGCAACTACAGTATTTGTAGCTGCTGACTTTTTTTCCACATAGCAGAACTCCGATTTAAGTTGTATTATGTTTTTGGCCCAGTCTTGCTTGCTCCATTTATTTAAATTATTTTTTTGACTTTTGCAACATACAAACCTTAAATGTTATTTATGATTATGTATATTTTGGACAGAAGGTATTTTTGTACTTTAACTACAAATAAAAAAACATTTAAACCAAATGTTCCACTTCTATCTATATAGGACTATTATACACTGTATTTCTTAAAACTCATGTTTGTAGGGCAAAAAAGGAAGTTTTTTAATGCGGGTCTCCACAGGTGCTTATTTTTACTTTCAGTTCATTACCCAACTGCTGTGTTTCCATAGGAAAGCAAAGTGTCAAATCTGGTATTTCTGGGTACGGTGGAGCATTTGACCCATTCCCTTTCTCCCAAGTGACAGCATTGTTGCTTGACCATTGACAGCTCAGTACCCAGTGCTGTCATACAAGGGCAAGATAGTCTGTCCTAAGTTCTATTTAAGCTCCAGGTTTTGGCTTCCTTGTGGGAAATGGGGCAGGCTGGGGGGGGGGGGGGGTCAGATTGGTCACAACAAAGCTTTTGGTGTCTAAATGCCACCTGTGCTACTAAAAGTTACACATGTATGATGAGAGCTATCATTCCATAAATACATTTCTTTCTCAGAATAAAAGACCCTGGCCCCCTTTAGAAGCATACAATCAATATTCATCCTTTAGTGCTTTGTACTGGTAACCAGTAATCTACTCCTGCTAGACTCTTCTGCACATAAATACAGATTTTAGCCTTTATAGTGACAATACAGTAAGTATAATCAGTGATTCTACAGGAAACCTTGTGGGATTACTGGACAGACAGTCAGCCGAATGCTTGAAAAAAATAGCTTAGTTCTCTGCAAACTTTACTTTAGACAACTTCAGTTATGCTCCTGAATCTTGTAAAGGTTACCAAATGATGCTTGACTTTAGCTCACTAAAATTTTACTTAAATTTACTTTACTTCTATCAAAGTAGTACTCAAAATCGTACCACAAGTTGCACGTCTTTCAGGTCACGGCAGTGTAAACTGAGCCTTATGCCACGTACACACGATCGGACTTTCCGGGCAGACTTGGTCTGGCTGACCGGAATCCGTCTCACAATTTGATCGTTTGTGGGACCCAGCGGACTTTTTTTCCCCCAAAAGTCAGATGGACCTAGAATTAAAACATGTTTCAAATCTATCTGATGGACTAAAAATCTGGAAAATCGTTCGTCTGTGTGCTAGTCCGGACCAAATACGACGCAAGGGCAGCTATTGGCTACTGACTATTGAACTTCCTTGTTTAGTCCTGTTTACGCCATCACGTTCAAAATGAACAGACTTTCGAACGGACTTAGTCTGGTCATGTATGGCCAAGTCCGTTCGTTCATAAAGTCCATTGGACCTCTGCCGCCGTCCGTCAGGAAGACCGTCGGACCTATTCCGTCTAAAAGTCCGGTCGTGTGTACGCGGCATTAGAGTGAAATATTATAAACCTGGTTCGGGAAAATTTACTTTGTAACTAACCAAGACTGAAGAAAAGGGAACTTTGGTAATTTGTGTGCATTTTTAGCTAAACCCAGATAACAATCTATAATTTCATGAAGAAAATTGACCATTGTGCTAATAACTATATAAAAAAAAATGCAAAGGTGCCACACACTTTTCAGTTTCCAGTTAGGACCAAAATATAATGAACACATGACGTATCAGAGGTTCCTACAATAGACTGTGACACTTCTAGGTTGGTTTAGTTATGGCAACAAGGCTACTCGCTTATCAATGGATTTTACCCTCAATGTGCCCAACAAATCTCCTTATTATTAAAGTGGTAAAACATACAGAACACAAAAATAGAGGACTGCATTTGTTGGTATGTTGAATTGTATCCAATATATACTTAGCCCCGGTTCACACTATTGCGATGCGGGAACAAGTGCGATTCTGGCGCCAGTTCCCGCGTCACATCTCCCTTGCAGGCAGTTCACACTGCCCTCTGCAAACTGCTGCAGGTGTTGATAGAAAAGTTCATGACACCCCAAGATTGGTTCAGAGTGCAAACTGTGAATTCAGACAGGAATGCAATCCAATTCCAGTGCGGGAAAAAAAGGTTCCCGCAGAATTTTCGTGCAAATGCAATGCGAGTTCAGTCATACAAATTCACATTGCACCGACATCGCATGTGATCTGCAACACAAAACAAGAAAATAGATTTTATTGAAAATTATATACCCAGGCTAGTTTATTTATTTTTTTGCTGTGTTAGCTGGTAGCCACTTCAAAAAGCTATTTTTTTAAATTATTTCAGCATATTAAAGATGGCTAAAGGAGTCCACCATAGGTTTTGCATTGTTCACCATATGCCAAATCCCTCTATTATACTCCGCTATAAGGAAAGATTAGAGGAACTGAATTTATTCTCACTTGAGAAGAGGAGATTAAGGGAGGATATGATCAACATGTACAAATACATAAGTGGTCCATATAGTGGTCCATATAGTGAACTTGGTGTTGAGTTATTCACGTAAGCTAATCACAGAGGACAAGGGGGCACTTTACATCTGGAGGAAAGTAGATTTAACCTCCAAATATGGAAAGGCTTCTTCACAGTAAGAGCTGTGAAAATGTGGAATAGACTCACTCAAGAGCTGGTTCTGTACAGCTCGGTAGATTACTTTAAAAAAGGCCTGTATTTTTTTCTTAAATGTACATAATATAACTGGATACTAATATTTATAGGTAAAGATGATCTAGGGATCAATCCAATTGCCTCTTGGGGGGATCGGGAAGGAATTTTTTCCCCTGCTGTAGCAAATTAGATCATGCTTTGCTGGGGGTTTTTGCCTTCATCTGGATCTACTGTATGTATGGAATTGTGTATATAGGATTGTAAAAAAACAATTTTTTCTTTTCCCTTTTTATTAGTTGAACTAGATAGCCTTGTCTATTTTTTCAAAAATGGCAAATGTTATATCAGGGTATAAGTGCAGCGCAAACCAAACAGTCCAAAACGTTGATAAACAACAAGTCCCAGAATGTATTATCAGTGCAATAATGAAAGTAAGTCCAGAAAGTTGATGGACAACAGGTACTAGAAAACCTTCACCAGTGATGATAAAATCCACAATAGGTAACAGTCCCTCCACTTCCGGTCTTATTTTCTACTCTCACCTTAAAGCATGGACTCCTGAACTAACAGGTAGTCATGCAAGCAGTTCCCAATAAATCAATTAATGGGTTCAAACGAATCACACACTCCTTTCCAGATTCCTCAAAGCTCAGTAAGGTCGACAGACCATGAATGATAAAAAAGGGGAGAAGATCTAAGTTCTTACTGTATAATAATAACATTTTAATAACGTCCAAGCTCAGACTACCGTATATACTCGAGTATAAGCCGAGATTTTCAGCCTCTTTTTTGAGGCTGAAAGTGCCCCCCTCGGCTTATACTCGAGTCATCGCCGTCTGACTGCTCGATCAGCGTATCGAGCAGACAGACGGCGGACATACTACAATTTGAAAGCCGCGCCTCCTTCTCCGCCTCCGCCTGTGATAGGCGGAACACTGAATTTCCCAGCAGCCTGTGTTCCGCCTATCACGGACATCGTCTCATCCTCGTCCGTAGTACGAGGATGAGACGATATCGGTGATAGGCGGAACACAGGCTGCTGGGAAATTCAGTGTTCCGCCTATCACAGGCGGAGGCGGGGCTTTTGAATTTTAGAATGGCCGCCGAGGCGATCCTGGCAAGGCACGGGACGGAGGCAAGGCAAGGCACGGCACGGGACGGGACGGAGGCAAGGCACGACACGACACGGGACGGAGGCAAGGAGGCAAGGCACGGCACGGGACGGAGGCAAGGAGGCAAGGCACGGCACGGGACGGAGGCAAGGAGGCAAGGCACGGGACGGAGGCTCGGGACACAGGTAGGCTGGACACACACACACACACACACACACACACACACACGGACACACACACACAGGGATGGATGGATGGAGACACACACACACAGGGATGGATGGATGGATGGAGACACACACACACAGGGATGGATGGATGGATGGACACACACACACACAGGGATGGATGGATGGATGGACACACACACACACAGGGATGGATGGATGGATGGACACACACACACACAGGGATGGACGGACACACAGGGACGGACACACACACAGGGATGGACAGGCATATCTCACCCTCGGCTTATACACGAGTCAATAAGTTTGCCAGTTTTTTTGGGGGTAAATTGGGGGCCTCGGCTTATATTCGGGTCGGCCTATACTCGAGTATATACGGTACTCACTTTTAAAATGATAAAATACAGCATGAACTCCAAAAATATGTCTAATTCCAAAGGGCAGCAGCGGGTGACGTCATCCATACGCAGCTCTCCCTCACCATTGAGTTGGCATGTATGCTCACTCTACTGGACTCTTTTAGTAACCCAGTCAAATTGACTGTTATTAACTACTACTAGTTGTGTTGTGACCTGGATAAATGTAAACCTTCGCAAATTTTTTTTATCAGCTAATAGTATTTGTTATGTTTTTTTTTTTTTTTTAAGACGGTCGTCCATTTTTTGTTGCATGCTAGTCTCATGTCAAAAGTGAAGAGTTTACTCACCATACGAAAAGTCTCTGTCAGGTCATCTGAGACCAGGTGACAGATGCACTCCGTAGGAGTCGGAAGTGCACCGCTAGGTAGTGGACCTTAGGACTGACTGCTGCGGATTGTACCCAGGGAGATTCAGGACACAGGTCTACAGGATCACTAACACAGATCCCATTGGGAGCTGGAGCATAGATTCCCCAGGGCGCGGAGTCTAAGGCCGCGTACACACGGGCGGACTGTTCGTCCAACTTTGTCCGCTGAACAGTGTTTCAGCGGACAGTCCGCTCGTGTGTGGGCTTCAGCGGACAGTTTCAGCGGACAGTCTGACGAACAAAGTTTTTCGGAATTTCCGTAAGACTGTCCGCTGAAACTTGGTTTGAGCGGACAGTCCGCTCGTGTGTAGGCTTGTTCGGCAAACTAAGTCTCGCGCATGCTCAGAAAGAATTTACACGGCAAAGGTTGCATTGCAGTGTATCGGACGCCGAATTTCTCGTCCCGTCGTACGTGCCGTTCACGTCATCGCGCAAGTTTTCAGCGGACTGTTCGTTCGTCGTGTGTGGTCAAGTCCGTTCATGCTAATTTTGAACGGACTGTTTGTCAAACTGTTTGACGAATCTAGTTGGGCGGACAGTCCGCCCGTGTGTACGCGGCCTAAGAGCCAGCAGGTGTTTGCCAGAGCCTCCAGTGGTGAGGATGTACTTCGCTGCAGTCTGGCTCCAGGTCGCGGCCCCTAGGGTCTCACAGCTCACGCTCGCATTAGACTACAGGAGAAGGAAGCAGCAGGCTGGAACGACAAGGATAGTAAGGGGATACAATAGAGGTCAGGGCAACCAGCAGACAGGAACAACAGAGTACACGCCAAAGGTTCAGGGTCACAGGCAGACAGGGATGGTCAGGGACAAAAGGTCAAGGTCACAAGCAGACAGGAATCGTTGAGAACACGCCAAGGTCGGTAACAGAGTCAAACATAGAGCACACGGCAAGCAGGAACCAGGAAGCCAAACACACAATGGATACACAATGGTTGATCAGCATTGTTGTCTTGCAGTGCACAGGTTAATATAGGGTTCCCTGATAGGGCCAGAGAATTAAAGATAAGCTGTGGCGCTAAAACCCTGTATTTGTGCAACTCTGTGCATACAAATGTGTGCTTTGGATATAACTGTGTTAACAAAATATTACTTTTCTATATCTATATAAAGTGCTGGTGCTGTCGTACTATACAATGCTGCATATATATTAATACTATAGGTATCACGTACATAAAGAAATTCCAAATAAACAAAAAATTACAATTATGCAATATTGCTGTATAAAAGTGCAAATCAAAATCGTGCAACAACCTGTGCAAAAATGCAAGAAATTTGTGCAGAAAATTGTGCAAAAAATGAGTCCCAAAGAGCGTCCTTCAATATAAGAAAAGATTTTTTCAAATCGCTTTCAGAAGTTGCTGAAAAATCGCATATTGCAGTATTTCAAGGGATTGTGGTAGAATAAAGTGACTAGTGCCAGGAAGGCAATATAGAGGAAAAAACACTCCTCCCCGGTGCGCCACTCAGTGCTGTGGGGATATGATTGCGCTCACCAAATCAAGCACCCTCATAGGGTTAACCGAGCCTTCACAGTATAAGCCACTGTGCTGCTGTTTAGACACTGCTGCTGGTGCGCTGGGGGAATGTTTACTCTTCACTTCCGAGTATACTCCGTGATTAAATGCATAAGGGAGGAGAGAGAAGCATATCCATAGTGCAAAAAAGTTTTTTTAAAACTCTTTATTCCATCATTATAGAAAATTACTCACAAAGTATTAAGAATTGGTTCGCGTTTATAACAAACTCCGCCGGCCGTTGCTATTGTTGTCAATGGAAATGTGCACGTCCGTGGCCACGCCCTACGCGTTTCGTCAGAGCGACGTCATCTGGAGCGGCCAAGTTGGTGCACCTTAACGTTTAAATAGGGTGCAGTGCTCCAATGCGCTTGCGCGGATAATCCGCGCCATTTTAGGTATGGGAATTCCCTGACATTGGTTTATCTGTGCTTTATTGTGTCTGCTAGGTGCAGTATTCCACTGCGCTTGCGCGGGTAGTCCACACCATTTTAAGTATGGGAATTCCCTAGCCTTGTGTCAGTGCTTTATTGTATATACTGGCACGTCACTTGCCCTTGGTTTGTGTTTGTGCGGAGCACTGCAGCCTACTTCTTATAACTGAACAGGCATGTTACTGACCAGAAAATAATGCAATCCCGGAGTATTGCGGATATGTGCATACAAAATGGGGGCAATACATTTAATCGCTAAAAAGATTAAAAAGTAAATGAATACATTTAAATGAATTTTTTATTTTTTATTTTTTAAACATAATGTTCCCAGTGAGCATACTGTGTGCTCTTAAATGGGGCAACACTGATTATACCATTATTCAATCCTAGATATAATTGTAATTAAAAATTAAAAATCATTTTAGAAATAATGAAAGGAATAATAAAAAATTATGGAACATAAATAAACTTGGTTCGTAGAATGGAGAATCTCAAGTGAAGAATAAAAAATGAAAATGAGACTATGAATATAAAAATAAAAATATCAAGAAAAAATATATGTAAAGGGAAAAGTATGTATATATGTATCAGGAGAATTTTTTTTGGGTTGGAGGTATCTGAAATATGTAATTTGTAAGGTGGGAAAAATTTGCTGTCTTTCAAGTTTTGTAAATCTCATATTTCATATGGTAAATTGGAAAATCCTCATTATGGTTTTATGGGACCAAGCAGGAAACCTTTATCTAGCTTAGTCTAATGACTTTAATTATGGCTATTGTACCAAGTGTTGGTGTATGATTTATCAATTGGGGCCTAAAGCCTATATTTACCCTTTACAGGTTAAAGGAATATGTATTAATATTTATTTTTCTTACACCTTAATATCATAGAATGTGTAACATTCGATCCAGCCGAATTCATAACATTCGATCTTAAATTGTGGAAAAACTATTGGGGACTGTTAGAGAAATATAGTTTCCATCCTCATTATTTATATAGGATACGTAACCCCTGGGTCGAATGCTGCACTGCATTCAATCTAAAATCATGTTACATAGGCAAGTTGGAAAGCTCCAATTCGGAGGGGGGGGGGGGGGGGTATGGTCATCAAAAATGAGTTAGAATACAATTGAGGTCCAAATCCACATTCATTCCCCTTGGTTGGAGGGTGTCTAGGTTGAAAATCCATTTGGTCTAGTTTTTAGATATATTAATTGTTTTGTCCTCCCCTCTCCAATGGCCTCTTATCTTGTCAATTCCATAAAACACCATTTGCCCTGGATCACGGTTGTGGAAGTCTCTGAAATGTTTGGAGACACTATGTTTATGGTACCCTTTTTTGATGTTCGTAATATGCTCCCCTATTCTAATTTGAATTTCTCTTGTAGTTCTCCCTACGTATTGTTTAAGGCAGGGGCACTCAATGACATAGGTGACATAGGAGCTACTACAAGTAATGAGCTCATTTATTTTATATTTACTTTCATTAGAGGTTGACCTGAAGGTGGTTCTCTTTTTATCTGTCTTTTTACTGACTTTACAGGGAAAGCATTTACCACATTTGTAAAATCCTTTTAGATTTCCCACGATTTTTATTTGTTTGGGTGGGTCCACCGTGTTTTTAACCAATTTGTTCCTCAGTGTGGGTGCCCTTCTATAGATGAACAAAGGTTTTTTTGGTAAAATATTGTTGAGCGAATTGTCTGCTTTCAGAATGGGCCAATGTTTTTTAATAATAAGTTTGACATCTTTGTACTGTCTGTTGTAACCGGTGAGAAAGGCAATTTGTGAGTTGTTGTGTTTTCCTTCCCGTTTCTTATCTGCTAGTAGTTTGTTTCTTTCCATTTGTTTTACTTCATTCTTCAACATACGTAGGTCCTTTTCCTCATATCCTTTGTTTTTTAAATCTTTCAATAACTATTTCTGCCTGTTGGATCAAAGTCTGTGCTTTTACTGCAATTTCTATGTAATCGCATGAGCTGGCCCTTCGGTATATTCCCCAGCCATCTTGGATGATGGCAGCTGTTTGTGGGGATGTAGCTATTGCGATCAGTAGGCTTGAAATAGGTGTGTGTACCTAGGCTGTTCTCTTGTTTGTAGATCTGTAGATCTAAATAGTTCACACTATGATCATTATAATTGCCGGTGAATTTTATATTATATATTGATGTTAATTTCATTGAAGAAGTCTTGTAATTGTTCCGGTGTGCCCCCCCCCCCCACACACACAATTATGATGTCATCTATATATCGACGGTACAGTTTGAGGTTCTTCCTGTGTACTCCATATATTTGTTCTTCTTCCCACCTGTTTAGGAACAAATTTGCTACACTTGGGGCATATTTCGCCCCCATGGCTACGCCTTTTGTCTGGCTGTAGTAAGTCCCTTTATACCAAAAGTAGTTGTGGTTCATTGCCATTCTTAAACCTTCCATTAGGTATTTTATCTGTTCCTGTTTCAGGTCGGATTGCTGTTGCAACGCCCACTCGACACTGCTGAGTCCATCTTCCTGTTCGATGTTGGTGTACAATGATTCTACATCGATGGTGACCAATATGTCGCTTTCTTTAATTGTCAATCCTCCTAGTTCTCCCATCAGTTGTTTGCTATCTCGTAAAAACTATTTTCCTTTTGTTACCAATGATTGTAAAAAACTGTCAATGTAGGCCCCTAATCTAGAAAACAGAGAGTCAATTCCACTTATAATTGGTCTTCCTGGTGGGTTACTTTGGTTCTTGTGAATTTTGGGGACATAATACATAATAGGAGTTTTAGCTGCCTTCTGTACAAGGTACCTTGCTTCTTTTTTATTCAAAATGCACAGGGTTCTTCCTTTTTCCACATATTTCTTAAGTTTCTTTTCATATTCAGCTTTAGGATTTTTCTTTAATTTCTTATAGGTGTTGGGAATATTAAGTAAGTTTTCCATTTCTTTTTCATAGTCTTGTTTGTTTAATATGACCAACCCCCCTCCCTTGTCGGCTGGTCTGATAACTATACCCTTACGTTCCTCTATTTGTTTAATAGTCTCCCATATATTTCTGCCTTTGGTTTTCTTTACTTCTAATTCCTTCAGGTCATTTTCGACCATTTTCTTGAAAACCCTTATGTTTTCATCCTGTGGTACCTTGGGGTTGAAGGTAGAGTTGTTTCTTAACTGGGAGTGTTTATAAATGGTATTATCATCTTCCTTGGCGTGCTAGTTTTTTGTCCCAAAAAATGTCTTAATATTAAGTTTTCTCACAAATTTTTGGAGATCAATGTATGTTTCAAACTTATCGAGTCCTTTATCCGGGGCAAATTTTAACCCCATATCCAACACTCTGAGTTCTTCTTCTGTAAAGTTAGCCTGGCTAAGATTGTAAATGCCCTCTCCTACTGTTCCCTTCTTCTTTTTCTGGAGGCCTCCTCTCCTACCTCGTGTGCGTTTTCTGTTCGCCAACCTGACGTTCTGTATGGTTCCTCCCTTCTCTGGTCCCAGTGGCGTTCATATTCTCCATAATTTCTCCTTGGGTTCTCTTGTCTGGTCCATCTCGGGTTCCATCCTCCATTTCTTCTGGCGGGTCTCTGTTGCTGGTTTCTTCCCGGGTAACGAAAAGGCCTCCATTCTCTCTGGGGACCATATCGTATATCGGATGTTCTCGGTGGTCTGTATTCCTGTCCCCTGTGAAAAAAATCCCTCTCATACCTTCTATTTCTAAAGGGGGTATATTGAGCGTATTTCCTCAGAGGGGAGTATCTGTTAGGGTGCCTTGGGATGTTAGGTGTATAAGGGGTACGGTTGCCTCGATGTCTGTTCTGATCCTGTTCCTCAGGTATCCTACTTTCTGGTCTCCTATAGGCTGGAGTGAAAGGAATATCTGGTCTAGTGGTGCCATTTTGTGTTTGTGTGGTCTCATGCCACTGTTGTTCCTCACCTTGGATTAAGTTTTCTCTCGATTCCTCCATTTCTGATATTTCATTTTCTTCATCACTATAGTTACTATCTGTTTGCCACTTGTAGACCTGTTGGTTCTTATAGTCCAACACCTCTCTTTTGAATTTTTACTGTTTCTTCTGTTGCACTTCTTTGTCATACTTTTTTATGGCCTCCTGTAGTTCCTTTTCTTTATCAATGTATTCCGCTGTCTCCTTGAATGGTATGAGTTGATCCCTAAGTTGTAATATTTCCATTTCTATATTTTTTAATTTGTGCTGGCGTCTTATTACTATTTTTTGTAATAGCTCAGTCTCACTTTGGTTAAAGAATTTATACCATTCCTCCATTAGTTGCTTGTCATTAACCGCATCATTGGGGGAGACGTCCCAACGTAACCTTCTAGGAGTTATTTTTTCGGCTATATACATCTCAAGTATGGCCACATCCCACCATACTCTCAGTTGTTTCTCAAGACAATGTTTCAAGTGTTTAAAAAGGCTCTCTAAATCCTGCCTAATAACCACATGTTCTTGGTTAAACACTTCCATCAAATTGACCTTTCTACTGCTGACGTATTTGAAAATGTCCATTGCTGCAACTTGAAATGGGAACAATGAGTCCCCACTAAAGTACAAATAGATACAAATAGATAAATAAAGTTGCGCTACGGACTAGTTTCTTAAAAATAAATATAAAATGAATACTTAAAGAGGGGATAAATTATTAAAGAAATTCTTAAAGGGTTGAAGCTGCCTATGCCTAGATCCTCCACCCTTAGATAAAGGAGGAGGTGAAAGATAGAGAATTGGGGGCGTGGCCGGCACCGGAACAGTATGGCAGCATAGACTGTGAGCTCTCTCTCAGCCCCAGCTACACGAGCCACAGACCGGCATCTTCACCACTCCAACATGCGCGGCTCCAGGGCGACCCGCTCCGCAAAGTCGCGGGGATCATCTCAACCCCCCTTGCGCTCGTCCTCGACCCTCCGGGGCTATTTTGCACAGTCCGAAGCTCCGCCGGGACGGAAGTCCAAGATGGCGCCGGCCGGCGCCACGGAGCAGGCCGCACCACACTCCCGCGGATCCCTCCCAGCCATGCAGCAGCAGCGGGCCCCCCCGCATCCACACACCTTACCCCAGCCAGCGGAGGGGACATCCCGGGACCGAGGAGCGGTGAGTCCTCCCCACGAGCCTTTATCCCAGCAGGCGGCCGTCCTCCCTGTACTCCCGGCGGCCATCTTGGGACTCCCAATGAAGCCACAGATGAACTACACCCAATGCTCGGAGGCCTTTCCGCGCTTGCTGCGCACGGCCTCGGACCCAGGCATGGCGGGGTTGCATTCAGGGGCACTAGACTATGTAGGGGGAGATGAGGACTTCCCATCCCTGACCAATCGGCCCTACCTGTCCCCACCCTATGGGCGCGCTGATGCCACCACCACCAGCGGATCCACCCGCTCGGGCCCTCCATCACCTGGGGCACTGAGATCCCCGAGACTGGGGCGCCCGGACTTACCGCCCCCTCCTGCTGCAACGGCTCTCTCCTATGCCCAGGTGGCCAGCACTTCGGCCAGGGCACCGTCACCACAGGTCCTGGAGGAGGGCCGCCTGCTCTCACATGGCCCGGACTGGACTGAGCCCTGGGAAGAGACACCTGCCTACCCGGCCACTCCGAATCCCCCCTGGAGAGCGGATTGTCTCCCCCGGCACCCACCCGATGACTTCCAGCGGGCCCGGGGACAGGAGATGCACCCCCCGCTGCCCTCCCATGGCACGCATATCTTCAAGCGATGCCGACCAAGGATGATTTCAAACAACTAATAGAGGACGTGAAGTCAACCTGCAGATCTGAGATCCAAACCCTCCAGTCAGGTCTTAAACATCTAGCTGACAGGGTGGAGATGGCGGAGGAGGAAATCCAAGAAACAAAACTGGCTGTCCACCGTACCCAGGTTCAGGGATCGGAACATCGCACCCTCCTCAGGGACATGCAACGCCACCTGGAGGACCTGGATAATCGGGGGCGCAGGAACAACATTCGTGTCCGAGGGATTCCTGAAGCGGAGGGCCAGGAGGATGTCCATAATGTCCTGCGATCGCTCTTCAATGATCTCCTCGGGGAGGCCCACACCCATAATATTGAAATGGACAGAGCACACCGAGCACTGCGGCCTAAAGGCTCCACGGCCAGGCCCCGTGACATTATTTGCAGGCTGACTTCATATCCACTGAAGGAAGATATCATGAGGCAAGCCCGCCTCGTCCGCAATGTGACCCACGGCGAGCACCAAGTTCAGTTGTTCCCGGACCTATCCTGGATCACCCTGCAGAAACGCAGACTACTCCAACCACTGCTGCGTATCCTCCAAGACGAGCACATCCCATACCGCTGGGGATTCCCCTTCAGCCTTACAGCCCGACACCAAGGCCGGACGGCGATTTTGCGATATCCGGAGGACTTAAAGGCTTTCTGCGACACTTTGGGGCTTAAAGCCCCCCAGCTTCCAGACTGGGACCTTGTCACAACCCCCCCCTACACCTCCTACAGTGTGGCAGACCGTTCCTTCAACCAAGCGCCTCCGCGGTCCAGGGATGTCCCCCAGAGGCAGAAGCAATCCACAACACAGGTCGTGAACGTGTTATTGTCGGGCCTGATCAGATACCTGAGGAGACACTAGTTTCTTATTGTTCTCCCCTGGGCTTGTTGCTGCCCTCCCCACTGGAGCTACCCTGGCCATAGGCCACGTACATAATGCCTCTGGCATCTTAGCCACAATTTTTTTTTTATGAACACTATGGGCTAGTCTCGGATGAGACTTTAGAGAGATGGTAGCCGTGTATCTTTTACCACCCCCCCTCTTAGACTGCTGAACTTTTAATACAAGCAGTTTCTAAAGGTCTTATATGTTTGTCTCTGGGTTCCCCTGGGCCCCCCTGGCTCACCCTACCCGAGCGGGGCTGGTGGGTCTCACGGGAAGCCGGTTAGACCTAGGCCAACTGGCCTCTACGGGTCCACTGCTGATGTTATTGTTCTTTATGTTTGGTTTTACTGTTCTAAATGTTTTTCTCTTCTTCCTAGCTTTTCCTCACCCCTCCCCATCCTGTGATGGTAATTGGCTCCACAGCATTAGTCTTCTAAACGCCTGGATCACCTCCCGTGCGGTGCCTCGCTGTCTGGAACGATTCCACATGCATCAGATGAGTATATACGCCCCCCACCCCAGTACCCATGACTAAGATTCTGTCATTGAATGTCCACGGTTTAAATTCCAACCGTAAAAGGCAGCTGGCATTGGGGGAGTTTAGGCGGTCAGGAGCGAGTATTATAATGGTGCAAGAAACTCACTTTGATCGAGAGGGCTCTTTTGCGTTCGCATCCAGATATTTTCCGCAGCATTACCAAGCATCGGGTCCCCATAAACGAGCTGGTGTAGCCATATTGATTAAACAAGGTTCCCCTTTTACGTACTCGTCCCATTACGCCGACCCCCGAGGTCACTTCCTCATCCTCCGGGGACGATGGCTAGACAGGGAGATTACGCTTTGCGCAATATATGTCCCAAATGCTAAGCAGATAGGATTTCTGAATGGAGTGCTGACCCGCCTTTTCCGTACAGACCACGGGGTGTTGGTGGTGGGAGGGGACTTTAATCTTACCCACTCGTTGCTGTCGGATCGTCAGGGGGTGGGCCCCAAGGCTCCTACCGCTCAGGCGCTTAGGGATTCGAAACCAATCCGACAACTCACTAGACGGTATGCCCTATTTGATGCCTGGCGGGCCCTCCATCCTGGCGATCGACAGTACACATTCTATTCGGCCTCCCACCGCACCCACTCCCGCATTGATTACCTATTTGTCAATGGTGCTGCCCTGGGCATGACCCACACGGCGCAGATTCTACCAATTTCATGGTCGGATCATGCCCCGGTGGTACTGACCCTGGATCTGGGCTCCCCGGCGCGCAGGCCCTGTACCTGGCGTCTCAATGCGTTCCTGCTCCAGCACCTCCCCTCGAAAACAGAACTCCTTACTACCCTGCAAAATTATCTAGAGGAAAATGACACTGGAGAAGTGTCCGTGCCCACTTTGTGGGAGGCCCATAAGGCGGTATTGAGGGGCAGATGTTTGGCCCTCTCCTCTGCCATGAAGAAGGATGTGAAGGCTGTGCAGCTACACACGGAAAGGGAGCTTAGAACTTTAGAGAAGCGTTTGCAAAACACCCCCACCCTAACTCTCCTAAAGAAAATCACGTCCCTCAGGGCAACTTTAGCTGAACTCGCTCTGGGTAGAGTTGAACAGGCCTTACTTAAGTTGAAGCAGCTGTTCTATGATAAGGGTAATAAGGCCCATACACTCTTGGCGAGAAAGTTGAGGGACAACGCTTTGATGTCGACCCCACACCAGATTCAGGACAGATCGGGCCGATTGGTCTCTCACCCTAGAGACATTGCCCAATCCTTTGCTGACTTCTATAGGACCCTCTACAATAATCATGACATCCCGACCAATCCCCCCTCGCCCGATCTTGCCGCGCGAATGCAGCAGTATCTAGACCATAGTGGAATATCAAAGCTCCAAACAACAGATTTAGACTCCTTGAACTCCCCGATTACACAGGAGGAAATAGAGCAGACCGTCAAATCCCTACCCAATCGTAAAGCCCCAGGCCCGGACGGTTTTCCGTATGAGTATTACAAGGCGTTCCTTCCGTCCCTGCTCCCCACTATGTGCAGGCTGTTTAATGCATTCCTGCAGGATACCCCGATCCCACGGGATATGCAGAGCTCCTTCATTACGGTAATCCCTAAACCGGGGAAGGACCCCGCCATGTGTGCCAGTTATAGGCCAATAACCCTGCTGAACTCAGACCTCAAAATCTTTACCAAGCTCCTATCTCTGCGCTTAAGTGTGGTCCTTCCGTCCCTGATCCATAAAGATCAGGTGGGCTTTGTCCCCATGCGCCAAGCAGGGGATAATACCAGGAAGATCATAGATTTGGTGGAGGTGGTGAACAGGGAGGGAGGCCAGGCCTTGCTGTTGGGTCTGGACGCAGAGAAGGCGTTTGACCGCCTGGGGTGGCCCTTCATGTTTGCCACGCTTCGCCACATAGGGATCAGAGGACCCTTTTTCAGGGCTATCCAGCACCTATACCTGAACCCTACGTCCCAGGTCAAGCTCCCCTTTGCCCTCTCTACCCCACTACCTGTACATAATGGCACCAGACAGGGGTGCCCGCTCTCGCCCCTGCTCTTCGCATTATGTGTCGAGCCCCTGGCGGCCACTATCCGGAGAAACCCGGACATTAAGGGCGTAATGGTGCGAGACAGGGAGTTTAAAATCTCCCTGTTCGCAGACGATGTTATACTCTAGCTGATACAACCCAGAACCTCCCTCCCTAATCTTCACAGGGAACTGGAACACTATGGGGCCCTGTCGGGATATAAAATAAATACCTCTAAGTCAGAGGCACTCCCAATTAACACCCCGGTAGAGGAGGTAGCACGTCTCAAAGCCAACTTCTCCTACAGCTGGAGGACTAAGGCACTGCAGTATCTAGGGATTTATATCACCCCGCAGTACTCCACGCTCTATCAGGCGAACTTTCCCCCCCTTCTCCATAACATTAGAACCCTCCTCCAACAGTGGAAGAAACACCATCTCTCACTCCTTGGGAGGATTGCGTCTATAAAGATGACTATCCTCCCGAAGCTATTATACCTCTTCCAAACCCTACCCATACCAGTCCCCTACGGCCAACTAAATCACTTACAGGCTGACTTACTGAACTTCACGTGGAACTACAGAAGGCATAGGATCCCGCGCTCTGTATTGCAGGCGGCCCGATTGGATGGCGGCCTGGCTTTCCCTAACCTCACTAAGTATTACCAGGCGGCACAACTACGGGCAGTAACCTCTTGGTTTACGCTCCGGACATATAATAAATGGACCGAGATAGAGAAGTTATGGCTCGCCCCGATACACCCCAATAGTCTGCTATGGAATACGAACGCGGAGGTAGAGTCCGCACGGCTTCTAGGCCCGATGGCACTACTCCGAAAGCTCTGGCGCGCACTATCGCGGCAACATGAGCTAGCATCAGAAAGCTCGCTCCTGACCTCGTTTGCCTGTAATCCCAAACTGCCGGATAGCCTGACTCATCGGATGTCCTCACCGTGGACCACTAGAAACCTTTTCCATTATGGCCATCTGGTAGATCCCTGCACCCGTAAACTGCGTTCCTTTGCTGACTTACGGTCCAAATTTGATCTCCCGAAGCAGGTTTTCTACGGGTATCTCCAAATCCGACACTATGCCTTGACATTTGCACCGAGCCTGCAATTCTCCACTCCGACCCCCTTTGAAAACCTCATCTTGGCAGGCTCGACCCAAAAAGGTCTGATCTCGGACATCTATACAATACTGAATGACAGGCCCATTATCTCAGCGGGCAAGCACAAATATATGCTTAAGTGGGAAAAGGCACTGGGAGAGGAGATGCCCGTGGACCAGTGGAGGGTCATCTGGATTCAGGCATCCAAGTCTTCGATATGCACGCTCTATAAAGAAAATATTTATAAAATACTCTACTTCTGGTACATGACCCCTGATGTAATCCACGCCATCCATCCGGCAAGCTCTGATCGCTGCTGGAGATGCCTGGGAGACAGGGGAACATTGTATCACATATACTGGGAATGTCCACTGATAGTACCCTACTGGGAGTCAGTACGTCAACTCCTGACTCACCTCTTAGAGAGGGACGCCCCCCTCACCCCTAAATTTTTCCTGCTAGGGCTGTCGCCCCTGAAAATCCCGGCCCCACAGGGGAAACTGGTCAGGCACATTCTTACGGCAGCTCGCTGCCTAGTGGCACTGAACTGGAAGCGCCGGACCCCTCCACTGGAGGGAGCACTATATGCTAGGGTAAAGGAGGTAGAGACAATGGAGAAGATGACAGCGAGGATGCAGGACCGCCTGGACGCACACAACCTGATTTGGGAACTGTGGCACCGCCGAGAGGATCCTAGTAATCCAAACCCAGGTATTGGCTGATGTTGGTTGAGCCTTCCATCTCCCCCCCTCCCTCTCTCCCCCCCTCTTTTTTCTTTTCCCTTTTTTTTTTCTCTCTCTCCCTCTTTCTCCTACTTTCTTCTTTCATCTATCTCTGTCCATGGGTATCCTCTTGGGACCCATGCGACCGCTTATTATGCCGGCAGGATGATACGTTTGACTGTGATTGCATAGGTTGTATATATATCCTGCGCTGGACAATCTTGCGAAGTGTATACGGGCACATGGTCTGTGGATAGACACAGTACTTGAAAAATTAGATGTTACATGTTTTTCCCAATTGGAAGTTTTATATTGTTGATCGAAAGCACTTCAACTGTATGTCGAATATCTTTCAATAAAACGTTATTGATAAAAAAAGAAAGATAGAGAATTAAAGATAAGCTGTGGCGCTAAAACCCTGTGTTTGTGCAACTCTGTGCATACAAATGTGTGCTTTGGATATAACCGTGTTAACAAAATATTACTTTTCTATATCTATATAAAGTGCTGGTGCTGCCGTACTATACAATGCTGCATATATATTAATACTATAGGTATCACGTACAGAAAGAAATTCCAAATAAACAAAAAATTACAATTATGCAATATTGCTGTATAAAAGTGCAAATCAACAGTCCTATGAAAAATCGTGCAACAACCTGTGCAAAAATGCAAGAAATTTGTACAGAAAATTGTGCAAAAAATTAGTCCCAAAGAGCGTCCTTCAATATAAGAAAATATTTTTTCAAATCACTTTCAGAAGTTGCTGAAAAATCGCATATTGCAGTATTTCAAGGGATGGTGGTAGAATAAAGTGACTACATTGACAGTTTTTTACAATCATTGGTAACAAAAGGAAAATCGTATTTACGAGATAGCAAATAACTGATGGGAGAACTAGGAGGATTGACAATTAAAGAAAGCGACATATTGGTCACCATCGATGTAGAATCATTGTACACCAACATCGAACAGGAAGATGGACTCAGCAGTGTCGAGTGGGTGTTGCAACAGCAATCCGACCTGAAACAGGAACAGATAAAATACCCAATGGAAGGTTTAAGAATGGCAATGAACCACAACTACTTTTGGTATAAAGGGACTTACTACAGCCAGACAAAAGGCGTAGCCATGGGGGCGAAATATGCCCCAAGTGTAGCAAATTTGTTCCTAAACAGGTGGGAAGAAGAACAAATATATGGAGTACACAGGAAGAACCTCAAACTGTACCGTCGATATATAGATGACATCATAATTGTGTGGGGGGGCACACCGGAACAATTACAAGACTTCTTCAATGAAATTAACATCAATATATATAATATAAAATTCACCGGCAATTATAATGATCATAGTGTAAACTATTTAGATCTACAGATCTACAAACAAGAGAACAGCCTAGGCACACGCACCTATTTCAAGCCTACTGATCGCAATGGCTACATCCCCACAAACAGCTGCCATCATCCAAGATGGCTGGGGAATATAGCGAAGGGCCAGCTCATGCGATTACATAGAAATTGCAGTAAAAGCACAGACTTTGAACAACAGGCAGAAATAGTTATTGAAAGATTTAAAAACAAAGGATATGAGGAAAAGGACCTACGTATGTTGAAGAATGAAGTAAAACAAATGGAAAGAAACAAACTACTAGCAGATAAGAAACGGGAAGGAAAACACAACAACTCACAAATTTCCTTTCTCACCGGTTACAACAGACAGTACAAAGATGTCAAACTTATTATTAAAAAACATTGGCCCATTCTGAAAGCAGACAATTCGCTCAACAATATTTTACCAAAAAAACCTTTGTTCATCTATAGAAGGGCACCCACACTGAGGAACAAATTGGTTAAAAACACGGTGGACCCACCCAAACAAATAAAAATCGTGGGAAATCTAAAAGGATTTTACAAATGTGGTAAATGCCTTCCCTGTAAAGTCAGTAAAAAGACAGATAAAAAGAGAACCACCTTCAGGTCAACCTCTAATGAAAGTAAATATAAAATAAATGAGCTCATTACTTGTAGTAGCTCCTATGTCACCTATGTCATTGAGTGCCCCTGCCTTAAACAATACGTAGGGAGAACTACAAGAGAAATTCGAATTAGAATAGGGGAACATATTACGAACATCAAAAAAGGTACCATAAACATAGTGTCTCCAAACATTTCAGAGACTACCACAACCGTGATCCAGAGCAAATGGTGTTTTATGGAATTGACAAGATAAGAGGCCATTGGAGAGGGGAGGACAAAACAATTAAAATATCTAAAAACGAGACCAAATGGATTTTCAACCTAGACACCCTCCAACCAAGGGGAATGAATGTGGATTTGGACCTCAATTGTTTTCTAACTAATTTTTGATGACCATACCCCCCCCCCCCCCCTCCGAATTGGAGCTTTCCAACTTGCCTATGTAACATGATTTTATATTGAATGCAGTGCAGCATTCGACCTAGGGGTTACGTACCCTATATAAATAATGAGGATGGAAACCATATTTCTCTAACAGTTCCCAATAGTTTTCCCACGATTTAAGATCGAATGTTATGAATTTGGCTGGATTGAATGTTACACATTCTATGATATTAAGGTGTAAGAAAAATAAATAATAATACATATTCCTTTAACCTGTAAAGGGTAAATATAGGCTTTAGGCCCCAATTGATAAATCATACACCAACACTCGGTACAATAGCCATAATTAAAGTCATTAGACTAAGCTAGATAAAGGTTTCCTGCTTGGTCCCATAAAACCATAATAAGGATTTTCCAATTTACCATATGAAATATGAGATTTACAAAACTTGAAAGATAGCAAATTTTTCCCACCTTACAAATTACATATTTCAGATACCTCCAACCCAAAAAAAATTCTCCTCATACATATATACATACCTTTTTTCTTGATATTTTTATTTTTACATTCATAGTCTCATTTTCATTTTTTATTCTTTACTTGAGATTCTCCATTCTACGAACCAAGTTTATTTATGTTCCATAATTTTTTATTATTCCTTTCATTATTTCTAAAATGATTTTTAATTTTTAATTACAATTATATCTAGGATTGAATAATGGTATAATCAGTGTTGTCCCATTTAAGAGCACACAGTATGCTCACTGGGAACATTATGTTTTAAAAAAAAACAATTCATTTAAATTTATTCATTTACTTTTTAATCTTTTTATCGGTTAAATGTATTGCCCCCATTTTGTATGCACATATCCGCAATACTCCGGGATTGCATTATTTTCTGGTCAGTAACATGCCTGTTCAGTTATAAGAAGTAGGCTGCAGTGCTCCGCACAAACACAAACCAAGCGCAAGTGACGTGCCAGTATATACAATGAAGCACTGACACAAGGCTAGGGAATTCCCATACTTAAAATGGCGCAGACTACCCGCGCAAGCGCAGTGGAATACTGCACCTAGCAGACACAATAAAGCACAGATAAACCGATGTCAGGGAATTCCCATACCTAAAATGGCGCGGATTATCCGCGCAAGCGCATTGGAGCACTGCACCCTATTTAAACGTTAAGGTGCACCAACATGGCCGCTCCAGATGACGTTGCTCTGACGAAACGCGTAGGGTGTGGCCACGAACGTGCACCTTTCCATTGACAACAATAGCAACAGCCGGCGGAGTTTGTTATAAACGCGAACCAATTCTTAATACTTTGTGAGTAATTTTCTTTAATGATGGAATAAAGAGTTTTTAAAAAACTTTTTTTCACTATGGATATGCTTCTCTCTCCTCCCTTATGCATTTAATCACGGAGTATACTCGGAAGTGAAGAGTGAACATTCCCCCAGTGCAGCAGCAGCAATGTCTAAACAGCAGCACAGTGGCTTATACTGTGAAGGCTCGGTTAACCCTATGAGGGTGCTTGATTTGGTGAGCGCAATCATATCCCCACAGCACTGAGTGGCGCACCGGGGAGGAGTGTTTTTCCTCTATATTGCCTTCCTGGCACTAGTCACTTTATTCTACCACCATCCCTTGAAATACTGCAATATGCGATTTTTCAGCAACTTCTGAAAGCGATTTGAAAAAATCTTTTCTTATATTGAAGGACGCTCTTTGGGACTCATTTTTTGCACAGGTTGTTGCACGATTTTTCATAGGACTGTTGATTTGCACTTTTATACAGCAATATTGCATAATTGTAATTTTTTGTTTATTTGGAATTTCTTTATGTACGTGATACCTATAGTATTAATATATATGCAGCATTGTATAGTACGGCAGCACCAGCACTTTATATAGATATAGAAAAGTAATATTTTGTTAACACGGTTATATCCACAGCACACATTTGTATGCACAGAGTTGCACAAACACAGGGTTTTAGCGCCACAGCTTATCTTTAATTCTCTATCTTTCACCTCCTCCTTTATCTAAGGGTGGAGGATCTAGGCATAGGCAGCTTCAACCCTTTAAGAATTTCTTTAATAATTTATCCCTTCTTTAAGTATTCATTTTATATTTATTTTTAAGAAACTAGTCCGTAGCGCAACTTTATTTATCTATTTATAAAAACCACCACGAGGAGCAAAGACCTCAGATGCAGCGATCCAAGACCTCTCCTCAGGGCCAAACCCTTTCCAATGTCCGAGGTACTGAAGAATGCCTTTACGGAGCCAGGAATCCAAAACTTGACTAACCTTGTATTTTAGATTATCCTCAGAGACCGGAACCGAGGTAGGGAGAGGACGAGAGGATTTGAGGACTAAAGGCTTTTTAGGAATGGGTAGGGGCATGAGAAGATCAGGAGTCTGAGCAGGGTCCC
Source organism: Lithobates pipiens (assembly GCF_037356315.1). Taxonomy (NCBI): domain Eukaryota; kingdom Metazoa; phylum Chordata; class Amphibia; order Anura; family Ranidae; genus Lithobates; species Lithobates pipiens. The sequence goes on from NW_027507758.1 coordinate 429,723,582, forward strand.
CCAGACCCTTAAAGATGAGCTGGAGATCCAGCACAGGACCACCAGACTGGGCAGGGGTCAGTGGATCCCTGAGGTCAGGTTGGTTAGAAGGTGACATGTCACAAGAGTCAAGCTGGATAGCTAAAACACAAACAGAATGCAGAGAGCCCTTAGAAAAAGATTGAAAAACCCCACCTGGCCGAATGAGGCAGTCTATCCAAAGGATGGATTGAGCCTCTTAAACGGGTTTGAATGGACATAATAGCAGTAGGGTGAGACCAGGTTACAGAAGGTTCCGAACAAGAAGCAGGAAGCTCATTGGGCATGGGCTGGACTGGCATAACTGGTGCAGAGGCCGACTGAATAGTATTGTCAGGTGTAGCGACCATCTTAATCGCATCACAGGGCATAGCGACTCTGGAACTTGCAGACAAGTTAGCCTGGCTGTGCGTCCAAGGGAGATTAGGGACAGGCAAAGGTAAATGGCCATGCAAACTGGAGTGAAAGATCGACTCAGGTTCACAGGTGGGCCCCTCATCCAGAGTACCACATGACCCAGAGAGTGCACCAGTCTGACTATTGCAGGACCCAGAGATCGCTATATACAGCGGGAAGAGCAGAAGATACTGGGATGGTGGCAATAGGAAGTTTCTCTTTTGGGGTACCCTTGAGTAGGCAGGAAGAGGAACAGGAGGAACCCCAAGCCAGGATCTGTCCAGCAGACCAGTCAACGCGTGGAGAATGGAGCCGTAACCAAGGAAGACCTAATATGATAGGAGATGAAGCCTTAGGTAAGACAAGGAAGGATATCCACTCCTGGTGGAGTGTCCCTACTGACATCTTAACAAGAAGGGTCTGGAAGCGGATAGGGCCCCCTGGGAGAACAGTGCCATCAATCACCAAGACCACCAATGGCGTTGTAAGGGGCAAAAGGCTAAGTCTCATGGAGGATGCAGTTTCCCAATCCATGAAATTGGCAGCGGCTCCGGAATCCAGATGTGCTGAGACCGAACAAGAGGAAGCACCAGCATGAAGCAACACAGAAAAGAAAAGACGAGAAGGTGAAGGTGATATTTCAGGGTCTAATATCTCACCTTCCAGATGTATTAGCCCTGAGCGTTTTTCCGGACGAAGAGAAAAAGTGTCACGGAAATGACCTATGGCCCCACAATAGAGGCATAGGCCCAGAGTTCTGCACCTAGCGCGTTCTTCTGGAGATAACTTTGTTCGGTCCAACTGCATAGGTTCTTCAGCAGGCAGGGGGTGCTCCTCGGATCGAAGAGAAGGGACTGGGAGCTTAGGCTGCCTAAAGAACGGGGAGTGCTGGTGTCTTTTTTCCAGGGCCCTCTCCTGAAAACGAATATCGATCTGGTTACACAAGGTGATGACACTGTCCAGATCAGCAGGAAGGTATCTTCCTGCTAATTCATCCTTCACTCTATCAGAGAGGCCATGTAAAAAGGTTGCAACTAGGGCCTCATTATTCCAGCTCAATTGAGCTGTGAGGATACGGAACTGAAGAGCATACTGTCCCACAGAAGCGGACTCTTGACGGAGATGTAAAAGAGCGCTAGCCGCTGAGGAGACACGACCCGGTTCCTCGAAGATATTCCGAAAAAGCTTCAAGAAATCAGACAGGCTAGAAACCACTAAATCATTCAGTTCCCACAGAGGGGCAGCCCAAGCTAGCGCCTCACCAGACAGGAGGGATATAATATATGCTACTTTCGCCCGATCGGAAAGGAAGTTTTGGGGCTGAAGTTCAAAATGAATTGTGCACTGGCTAAGGAACCCCCTGCAAGCCTTGGAGTCCCCAGAGAAACAGGCCGGAGCTAGTAGTTGTAATGAATGTGTGGCTGCGACTGATGCGATAGGTGCAGCGGCAGATAGCGGTTGAGGTTGTTGAACCGAGGGTCCTAATGAGGCCTGAACCTGTTCAACACGGGATGCCAAATCCTGAAGGAATCGCATCACCTGGGTCTGATGCGATTCTTGGGTCTCAAGTCTGCAAACTAAGCCCTGCAATGGATCATCTGTGGGTAGCGGCACATCAGCTGGGTCCATGGCTGATCAAACTGTCAGGTCACCTGAGACCAGGTGACAGATGCTCTCCGTAGGAGTCGGAAGTGCACTGCTAGGTAGTGGACCTTAGGACCGACTGCTGTGGATTGTACCCAGGGAGATTCAGGACACAGGTCTACAGGATCACTAACACAGATCCCAATGGGAGCTGGAGCATAGATTCCCAAGGGCGCGGAGTCTAAGAGCCAGCAGGTTTTTGCCAGATAAGTGAAAAATTGGTGTTGCACTCCCAAATTTACAAGGAAGCAAAAAAACTACTAAGTACGAAACTTATATCCCACAAACGGATATCATTAATATAATAGTGTGAATAAAAGCTAAAAACAAAAAGGGTCAAAGTGCACACGTGCATAGCATATCTATCTAAAGTTAAGATCAAACATAAATAAATTGATAAATAGATAAACAAAGGAGTAATTAATGTGTCAACAACAAAGTAAACAATCGTGCTGTGGTAGAACAGTGATCCACAGAAATAAAGTGCTAAGGTGCATGTAACAGATCCACTTAAAAAAACAATTAGGTTATTCAGGATGACCAATGAATAGTCCAAACGTGAATAATACAGTGAAATGTCACAACAAATAATGGGATTAAACAGTGCAGTTGTGTGTTCACAGTGCCAAGCCAACTCTCTCCATTTAGGTGATCTCCACGTGTTTGAATAGGCACACCAGGTAATTACCTTACTGCTGTAAGGTATACAGCAAAATAGCCTCTAACAGGGGACACTTGGAATTAAGGAAAAAGGGCTTCACACTTCTCTAACGTCACCGCCATCCATCAGATTCCTCCGTGGGTAATGTCAGCATATACACTCAAGGAATAAATAGAGCCCACCATAGTGTAGTAGATTAAATAATGATTTTATTGAATAATATAAAAACTACTCACAGGGCTAGGTCAGAAAGAACGCATAGCAAACAAGCCTACGAGCGTGCCGCTCAAGTGTAGACGTCACTTCCGGTATCCTACACGTTACGTCACTTCCCGTGACTTCAACTATATATCCCAGTTGAAGTCATGGGAAGTGACGTAATGCGTAGGATACCGGAAGTGACGTCTACACTCGAGCGGTACGCTATGCACGTGTGCACTTTGACCCTTTTTGTTTTTAGCTTTTTATTCACACTATTATATTAATGATATCCGTTTGTGGGATATAAGTTTCGTACTTAGTAGTTTTTTTGCTTCCTTGTAAATTTGGGAGCGCAACACCAATTTTTCACTTATTTTGCATTTATATGAGAGCTAACTCATAAAGTGTTTGCTGCACCCAGTTGGATAGATTTTTTCCTTTTTTATTTTTCATACATAGCGCAGAAGCCCTTATACACAGGTTTTCGCCAGAGCCTCCAGTGGTGAGGATGGACTTCGCTGTAGTCTGGCTCCAGGTCACGGCCCCTAGGGTCTCACGCTCGTAGTAAACTACAGGAGAAGGAAGCAGCAGGCTGGAAGGACAAGGATAGTAGGGGATACAATAGAGATCAGGGCAACCAGCAGACAGGAACAACAGAGTACACGCCACAGGTTCAGGGTCACAGGCAGACAGGGATGGTCAGGGACATGCAAAAGGTCAAGGTCACAAGCAGACAGGAATCGTTGAGAACACGCCAAGTTCGGTAACAGAGTCAAACATAGAGCACACGGCAAGCAGGAACCAGGAAGCCAAACACACAATGGATACACAATGGTTGATCAGCGTTGTTGTCTTGCAGTGCACTGGTTAATATAGGGTTCCCTGATAGGGCCTGGGGTGGAGCCATGCTTAGAGGAGAGGTTATAAAAACCACCAGGTGGAAGTGGTTGGCCTCTTAGAAGACATGAGGGGAGGTAAGCAACCAGAGGAAGATCACTTCATAACCATGACAGTCTCGTACGACAGAATACAACTTCAGATGAGTCGTAATGTGTTGAATACTTTTGTATGTATTCTTTAGTTTCTAAGCATGTGTAGTCTTGCTCTTACGATTTTTTTCATATGAAAACCGAGTGGATGGACAAATCTGCAGTTTCAGCTATGGTATTGTGTTCGGACCATTAGTTTTCTGCCTGGCTTCCAATTATAAAATGATCTTAGGTGGGAGGCTGCTAACAGGAAAAGTAACACAGAATTTCATCTGATTTATCAGGAACTGGCCCAAACGTACTCACTGTATGACCAACTTCAGGGCCTAATTATTGCAGGAGGGGGGTTGGTGATTCACGGATGGAAAGAAATGTATTGTGTGCAATGGCTACTGTGTTGCATTCTAAGCTTTTTCTTCTAAATGATTCCACTGAAACAGACGTGTGAATAGCTACTTATTTTGCATATTTATGACTCATGAGTTTTTGTACTTTACCTAGTCCTTTACATTGGAGAAGGTATTGGGGTCTAAATCCAATTTTATTAAAACTTACCAGCCAAAGAGCTAAATAGGACCCACAATTATTGTATTTAGATGGGAGGCCGGTGCACCAAGGCATGTTGTTCCATGGGGGCACAGTCAGGTTATTGCTTTCAATATACAAGACCTTTATCTGACACACCAACAGTTAAAATGCTTAGCAAGGAACTTAGAAAAAACATGTCTGAAATGATACTTTTGGGTCACTGGAAATCTTTTATTTGATTATAGGTTTTATCCATGACTCACATGATTGCAGATGGAACCACAGGTTTAAAGTAGGAAAATGCTGCGGTCAGCTTCACTTCATTGGGCCCTAGAGCGCAGTATTGTTACAAACTCATTGATATCCCAGGGTTAATGTGTCCTCTGATGTTTTCTCCATGAAGTTTTACATTTATATGCAAACTGCTATTGTACTTAAATACATTTTAAGAATTATTAAATAGAAATGTCGGGTTTAGAAACCCTAATTACTCCAGCTGTTTGGAGATAAAATTCATATTATACCCTGCTGTTAGCACTAGTGAAGAGTATGCTGAAATGTATAGTTCTGGACAGCAAGAAGGCAAAAAATATCTTGCAGGTGGAACAAATCTTTGCAATAGGAGTATTTTTTTACTATATATACTTTATTGTGTGGTTAGTGAAAAATAAATGAAACCGTTCCATTACACCTAGCAGGTTATATTAAAAAAAACACTGATTGCTTTTCCAGCTGCTTATAAATAGAAGTGAACAGGATGTATGTTGCCGGGCTTTGTACACAATTGTTTATTAAAGAGTCTATGGGGCACAGTACTGGCAGGAACACATGATTCATTTAGGAGTGAAAATGATATTATAAGAAGTAGCTCTTATTGGCTCAATATAAGCTATTTACATTCATTCTGAAAACCCAAAACCTTAAAGAAGATTTGAAAAAAGAAACATAGTTACTTTATCTTTTGACAATACCCTTCTTTTCTAATGAATTCTTTAAAGATCTCCACTATAAATCATTTGATTTATTTTGGGTGAAGGGAGATGACTGCAACCTGTCTTACCACTTTTGCAGCCTTGAATTTGTAGATGAAACACTGGTGTTTGAATTTTTTTCGAACAACATTTATCAAGTCATTGAATGTGCTGAGAATGTTCATATACACAGTCCTTCAAAAACGACTAGTGTATGACCAGCGTAAGATGGGTAATAAATATAGAACAAAGGTTAAACGTGGGTGGCTGAACCAAAATGTAAAATGTCACATTAACCACTTCCCACCCGGTCACTATATATAAACGGCCGGGTGGGAGCCGCCTCCTTCTGACTGGACGTTCAGGAAAGTCCTTCAGAAGGAGGGGGATCGCGCGCGTGCCCATGCAGCGGCGCGATCCCGATGCGCTCGTGTCACCCAGACACGGCGCATCTCGGATTGGCAGGAGGGCTCTGTGATTGGCCCTCCTGATCACATGATGGCCGTGTCCAATCATGGCCATCATGTGATGTAAACAAACAGCCAGTTGCTAGGCAATCGGCTCTCCTCTCCTCATACGGAAGTCGTCGCTGAGGAGAGGAGAGCAGATCGCTGCAGCTGGCTGGTGATCAGTGAGTATGAGCTGTTTTTACATCTTTTTACTCACTGATCACTAGTCTAGTGTAAACACACAGTGTAAACACACATGTCACCACAATACACGTCACCACACATGTCCCCAAAACACACATGTCCCCAAATAATAAAAACACATGTCCCCCACATATGTCCCACTAAAATCACATGTTCCAATGTTTATCTGCACACATATGTACGTGATCACCTGCACACATCTGTACATGATCATTTGCGTACATATGTCCGTGATCACATAAACCAATTATTATACACTTAACGGAATTTATTTTACCAAAAACATGTAGCAGAATACATTTTGGCTTAAATTTATGACAAAATTAGATTTTATTGTATTTCTTTTAAAATAGAAAAAAGAAAATATAGTTTTTTTTTCCAAACTTCCGCTTTTTTGCGCTTATATCGCAAAAAATAAAAAACGGAGTCATGAATAAATACCACCAAAATAAAGCTCTATTTGTGCGAACAAAATGTTAAAAATTTAATTTGGGTACAGTGTAGCATGACCGCGCAATTGTCATTGAAAGTGTGAGAGCGATGAAAGCTGAAAATTGGGCTGGGAAGGAAGGAGGCGAAAGTGCCCTGTATTGTAGTGGTTAAGGACATAAAACTTTCCTTTAAAAGGTACAAAGCAGAGGTGTCATTATCAGTGTTCCAACAGTAAAATGAATGCAATAAGAAATGTAAGAACGCAATCAAAGCGGCTAAAAAAAGACTATGAGATAAACCTAGCAGAGGAGAGTAAAAAAAAATCCCAATACATTTTTAAAGTAAATTAACAGTAAAAAGGCAAGGTCAGAACACATAGGCCCCATAAAGGACAAGGAATGGAAGTTGGTTACAGATGACAAGGAGAAGCTGTACTAAATGCATTCTTCTCAGTCTGGAAAAGGAAGGGTATAACAACCAGGACTGTATGGTTTAACATGTCCCAGGGTCTACCTTTGTGGCTAACAGAGGCTAGAGTCTAGGAAAGGATTAGAGAAGCTCAACATAAATAAATCACCAGGACAAAATGGCTTACACCCAAGAGTCCTTAAGGAACTCAGTCAGGTTATAGGCAAACTGCTATTCCTAATCTTTATGGACAGTATACTGACATGATTGGTACTAGCTGATTGGCAAAAAGCCCACGTGGTACCAATATTCAAAAAAAAGGCAGAGATATATTCCTGGAAATTATAGGCTTGTCAGTCTAACAGCGGTAGTATGTAAACAATGTGAGGGGATAATGGACCATATCGAAGAATTTGCTGTTGAAAACATTATAATTAGCAGTAATCAGCACGGGTTTACAAAAAGGTCGCTTTTGTCAAACCAATCTGTTAACATTCTACAAGGAAGTGAGCTACCATATGGACAAAAGTAGGCCGATAGATGTGGTGTATCTGGATTTTGCAAAAGCATTTGGTACCCCACCAACAATGTCAAAAAGCTATTCTCCATAACCTCATATATTCCAAATGCTCTGCATACTGGGAGATGGCTCAGAAAATACACTTAAGGCGGTATCTCACACCTTTATACGGTGTCTACATTTTTAAGAGGGTCATCTAATTTCTGTTGGAGAGGCTGTGGCCAAGTAGCCACTTTAAGTCCCATGCTATGGTACTGCCCCCATGTACACAGCTTCTGGAACATGGTGGATATCATCTTTCAACTTAACATCTTGATGGCAGTATTGAGTGTGGCTGTGGAGAAAATCACCTTTACACTGAGAGCTATCATTATGCAGGTGATGTTTTCAGCACGCCTAACTCTGTTACTTAAGTGGAAATCCTCATTGCTCCCCAATGTGGGGAGGTGGTCAAACAGCTGGAAGAAATGCATAGTTACAAACAGGATATGGCATATAAAGAGGGTAACATTGCTAAGTTTCACAACAGATGAGCCGGATAGTAACAATTTTTCAATGCAAAAACGTATTTGGCTAGTACACACTCCCACTTTTTGTACCTCAACGACATGTAAGGAAGTCTAATGCATAACCTGTATAACGTGAATCTTGGGCTACAAGCGATCCTGGGGTACTGACCTATCCATATACTCTAGGTTTAAAGTTAGATTTACCTATGTTTCAAGTATGTTGTAGTTCTCATGTTGGTATGATATAAAGAAGCAATCTACATTGCACCTTGCTTATACTGCTTTATTGTTTCCTTTCAGCATTTTGTGTTTTACTCATAAACATGGATAACATTATGTACATTATTCTTTTTCTGTTTCAAATTAAAACTAGTGTACAATTCACCTTTGACTTGCTTTTTATGAATATATTTCAAAACTAATAAAAATATATTACACAAAAGCATTTGATAAAGTGCCCCACAAATGCTTAATCTACAAACTGAGGTCGGTGGGTATAGACCATAGCGTTTGTTCTTGGATAGAAAACTGGCTGTGGGGGCTTGTCTAAAGGGTATAAATATTGTGTACTCAGAATGGTCTAGAGTGGTTAGTGGGGTACCCCAAGGCTCTGTCCTGGAACTAGTTCTGTTTAACTTATTTATAAATGTTATAGAGGATGGGATAAATAGCTCAATCTCAGTGTTTGCTGTCGACACAAAAATATGTAGGGCAATAACATCACAGCAGGATATAGAAACTAGATGGCAAATGTAGTTTAACATTGGTAAATGTAAGGTAATGCACTTGGGGGTAAAAATATAAACGCAAGTTACTCATTGGGGGGAGAAGCTCTAGGGGATTCCAGGATGGAGAAGGATCTAGGGGTCCTAGTAGAATATTAGCATGCATTAAAAAAGAAAATTACTCCAGGGATAAAACGATAATCCTGCCACTTTATAAAACTATATTTTGGCTGCATCTGGAGTATTCCATCCAGTTCTGGTCACAAACCCTCAGAAGGGATGTGCTGGAGAGAGTCCAGAGAAAGGAAACTAAATTAATATGGGGACTGGAGGACCTCAATTATGAGGAACGACTACAAGCACTGAGTTTATTCTCACTGGAGAAGAGACACTTGTGAGAAGATATAATAGCAATATACAAATATCTCAACGGTGATCCAAGCCTATGACATTTTTCAGTCCCCGGGAATATAAGAAGACACGGGGCCACACGATGAGACTGGAAGAGAAACGGTTTAACCTTAAGCTGCACAGGGGGTTTTTCACTGTCAGGGCAGTAAGGATGTGGAACTTTTCCACAATCTGTGGTGTCAGCAGGAAGTATGGATAGCTTTCAAAGACTCTTGGATGTGCATCCTAGCGAAAACAATATACAGGGTTTTTGTGAAATGATTTTCTACACAGACACACCTACACTGATTGAACTGGATGGACTATTGTCTTTAGGGGCTTGGGTTCCTGGAGAACTGGGGCGAATTCTCAGTCGGTTACCAGCTCTATAGAATGAAAGCACTGCACCTAAAATGGGGAAGGTGCAGATCTGCTGGGAGTAAAGATGGCCCAAAAAGTTAGAGGGGCTTTTAACCACTTCAGGACCGCCGTATTGCCATTGTACGTCAGCACAATGGCACAGGCAGGCACAATCACGTACATCTACGTGATTGCCTTCCAGCGGGTGGGGGGTCCGATCGGACCCCCTCCCGCTGTTTACGGCGGTCCGATTCGGTCCAGGAGCGCTCCGTGATGAGGGGATGGCCGTTGGTTTTCGGCCACCCCCTCTGGATCGCTCCTGGCCAATGAGAAGCTTCCTCCCCTGTGTATTGTTTACACAGGAAGGAGGAAGTGATGTCATTCTCCTCGGGGCGGTCTTTTTGACCGGACTACGAGGAGAAGACTAATAGTAAGTGTGCACCAACACTACACTGACATGTAGGTACACACAGGCACACAAACCCCCCCCCGATCCCCCCCCGATCGCCCCCCCGCCCCCCCTCCCCCCCCAGTCACAGTGTCACTGATTGCATTGATCATTTCTTTACTGATCAATGCATTCAGTGTCAGTTGTGACAGTAAAAACTGTCAGGACAGTTAGTGTTAGGTCCAGGGTAGCCCCCTATCACCCCCCAATAAAGATTTAACCCCCTGATTGCCCCTAGAGTTAACCCTTTCACCCCCTTTTGCCAGTGTCACTAAGCGATCATTTTTCTGATCGCTGCATGTGTCGCTAGGTAGCTAGTTATTTTTTTAGGTTCACCGCCAGGTTTTTATATCGCTAGGTACCCCGATATACTACCCAATAATGGTTTTAACCCCCTGATTGCCGCTAGTTAACCCTTTCACCCCCTTTTGCCAGTGTCACTAAGCGATCGTTTTTCTGATCGCTGCATTAGTGTCGCTACAGTCGCTAGGTAGCTAGTTATTTTTTTAGGTTCACCGCCAGGTTTTTATAGCGCTAGGTACCCCGATATACTACCCAATAATGGTTTTAACCCCCTGATTGCCGCTAGTTAACCCTTTCACCCCCTTTTGCCAGTGTCACTAAGCGATCATTTTTCTGATCGCTGCATGTGTCGCTAGGTAGCTAGTTATTTTTTTAGGTTCACCGCCAGGTTTTTATATCGCTAGGTACCCCGATATACTACCCAATAATGAATCAAAGGACAGGAAGGGAAATTAGGGATTTTTGCGGTGCTAATTAGCAAAGTACAATTAATTAAAGTACAAAGTTAGTAGTACAAAAATTTATTAAGTTTGAGCTTAAAATCAGTAGCAATATATGCTTAAAAGATTCAGAATAATGCAATACAGTGGTTGTTCTCGTCAAGCACACATAGTCCCGACATGTTTCGCATTAGATTGCTTCTTCAGGGGATGTGTGAAAGTTTGAACAAGATCTTCAACCACTACGTTGGTGGTAAAGTAGTGGGATTGTCCACCTCGGGGGTTAGCCGCAGCAGTGCTGAATCGCAGGGGGCTAAAAAGCCAGCCCAAGAAAAGTAGGTTGGATGATTGTAAGCAGTGGGGACGCTCGTATTTTGAAAAAAATCTTTTTGAGCACTCAGGGAGACACACCTGCATAGAAATACCAGCGAAAAGTACAGAGTCTGAATGATCAAGCGTCACCCTTGGCTGCAACCCGCAACGGGATGCGTTGCGGGTTGCAGCCAAGGGTGACGCTTGATCGTTCAGACTCTGTACTTTTCGCTGGTATTTCTATGCAGGTGTGTCTCCCTGAGTGCTCAAAAAGATTTTTTTCAAAATACGAGCGTCCCCACTGCTTACAATCATCCAACCTACTTTTCTTGGGCTGGCTTTTTAGCCCCCTGCGATTCAGCACTGCTGCGGCTAACCCCCGAGGTGGACAATCCCACTACTTTACCACCAACGTAGTGGTTGAAGATCTTGTTCAAACTTTCACACATCCCCTGAAGAAGCAATCTAATGCGAAACATGTCGGGACTATGTGTGCTTGACGAGAACAACCACTGTATTGCATTATTCTGAATCTTTTAAGCATATATTGCTACTGATTTTAAGCTCAAACTTAATAAATTTTTGTACTACTAACTTTGTACTTTAATTAATTGTACTTTGCTAATTAGCACCGCAAAAATCCCTAATTTCCCTTCCTGTCCTTTGATTCATGTTTCAAACTTTCAGGGATGAATGAATGAATGAATGAAATACTTATATAGCGCACAATGCGAACTGAATCGCCTCTAGGCGCTGTGGCGAGCTTTGATCATCTGCTAAAAGAGGAAGGTCTTGAGTTTTTTCCTAAAAGCCAGGTGATTTTCTTCCAGGCGGATGTTGATTGGTAGAGCATTCCATAGCCGAGGCCCTTGGACAGCGAATCTCCGATCCCCCTTGGATTTATACCGGGCTTTGGGCACGAGGAGGAGGTTTTTGTTGGCTGATCGAAGACTGCGGTTTGGTGTGTAAGGATTTATTTTCGCCATTAGGTATTGCGGAGCTTCTCTATGCACGCATTTGTGGGTGAGGCAAAGGGTCTTGAACGTGATCCGATTTTTTACGGTTAGCCAATGTAAGCTCCTCAGTGAAGGAGAAATGGATTCCCAGGGTTTTTTTCCTGTTATCAGCCTTGCCGCCGTGTTTTGGATCAGTTGTAATCGCGCAAGTTGATATTGTGGTAATCCTATGTAAAGCGAGTTTGCGTAGTCCAGTCGTGAATTAATGATTGTTCCAACTACCACTGCTTTGTCATTCTTTGGGATAAAAGGGATGAGTCTGCGAAGCATGCGCAGCAGATGGTGAGATCGACTGACTACTGCTCCTATTTGCGCATCCATTGACATTTGTGCGTCTAAAATAACCCCGAGACTCTTCGCTTTGGTCTTTGGGGAGATAGTCTGCCCAAAGACGGTTGGTGGAGACCAGGAGGTTTTGGTTGCGGGCTTATGATTTTGGTGTAAGATAAGAAGCTCTGTCTTTGATTGGTTCAGCTGGAGGGAGTTGGTGGTCATCCAGTCCTCTATTGATTTGAGGCAGTTTTCAAGTTGTTGTTGGTGATCTTTTTTTCCATTGATCCGGAAATAAAGTTGCGTGTCGTCAGCGTAAGAGTGGAAGCAGAGATCTGAGCATCTGATGATTTGAAGGAGTGGGCGAATGTAAATGTTGAAGAGAACGGGTGACAACGGAGAGCCTTGAGGGACTCCGCAGGTGACTGCCCGAGTTTCGGAGAGGAATTTTCCTAGTTTCACTGTCTGTGACCGATTTCCTAGGAAGGACGCGAACCAATGGAGATCTATGTCTTGGACTCCGGCTACTTCTGTGAGGCGGACGAGTAGAGTATTGTGATCTACTGTATCAAACGCTGCACTTAGGTCTAGCAGTACGAGGAGACATGGCTCTCCGTCATCTGCCGCTTCGAGGGCGTCATCCCAAATCTTGAGGAGAGCTGTTTCTGCTCCATGACCCGGGCGGAAGCCTGATTGCAGCGGGTCCAGGAGTTTGTGAGTATCCAGGTGAAGTTGTAGCTGATGTACTACAGCTTTCTCCATGATCTTAGAAATGGTGTTGAGGCTTGTAATTGGCCTACGGTTGTTTGGATCCTGAGGGTCCAGGTTTGGTTTCTTGAGTAGAGGTTTGACGATGCCTTGTTTGAGGATGCTGGGAACAATCCCTTCGTGGAATGATCGGTTTATGAGGTGGGTTATGGTTGGAGCCACGATATCGGAGCATTCTTTCAGTAGTTTTGTGGGGATGATGTCAATGGGTGAGGTACTGTCACGCAGTTTATTAATGATGTTTTTTGCGGTGTCTACGGTAATTGGGGATAGTGAAAATTTTGGCGGTTGCGGTATGTTGGTGCGGACATCCTCTTTATGTATTTGCTGGCTGAGGTTGGATGTTTTCTTCTGACAAATTGTTTCCCTGATGGTTTTGACTTTATCGATGAAAAAATCCGACAGTTTGTCACAGTAATCCTGGGATTCGCTTTCTGGGGGTTCTAGGCACATCGGATTCATTGATTGATTAACCAGTTTAAACAGTTCCCGTGGTTGGTTTGCGGCCGTTGAGATTGTATATGAGAAGTGGTCCTTTTTGGCTTTGAAGATTGCTTTCCGATAATTCTCTGTCAGACCTTTGTAGTTAAATAGGTTTTCCTCGGTGGGATTTCTTCTCCATGTTCTTTCCGCTCTTCTGCGTTCTTGCTTTAGTACGGAGAGGGAGCTATTAAACCATCCAGCATTTTTCTTCCTGATGAGAGCCCTGCGTTTTGGTGCTACCGAGTCTGCTGATTGCAGTAATGCCTTGTTCAGGGAGTTGAGTGTTTCCTCCGTAGAGTGGTTTAAGGTTATTGTAGATATTTTTTTGGACAGAGTGGTTTTGAAGGCTTCGGAGTACAGTTTTTTATGCGATCTGGTCCAGTGCGTTGTTACAGGTTTCCGTTTTGCGTTGGTGATGTTGGTAGTGATTTTGAATTTGATGGCGTGGTGATCTGTCCATGGCAGAGTTATGTTGTCGAGTATGTTGACGTCGATGTTCTGTTTGAAAATGAGGTCCAGGGTGTGTCCTGACCCATGCGTGGGAGTCTTTATCAGTTGCTGTAGACCCAGTTCTTCTAGTTGATTGATGCAGGCAGTCGCGATGGGGTCTTTAGGCTCGTTCGGCCAAAGGTTGAAATCTCCGAGTGCCAGGAAATTTTTGAATTTTAGGGTGTGCATTGCAAAGGATTCCGTGAGGGGTGAAAGAAGATTGGACTGAGGTGCCATCTTTGTTAGGTGTTGCTTGACGTTGAACCATCAAAATTACTACCCAATAGAGGTTTTAACCCCCTGATTGCCGCTAGTTAACCCTTTCACCCCCTTTTGCCAGTGTCACTAAGCGATCGTTTTTCTGATCGCTGCATTAGTGTCGCTACAGTCGCTAGGTAGCTAGTTATTTTTTTAGGTTCACCGCCAGGTTTTTATAGCGCTAGGTACCCCGATATACTACCCAATAATGGTTTTAACCCCCTGATTTCCGCTAGTTAACCCTTTCACCCCCTTTTGCCAGTGTCACTAAGCGATAATTTTTCTGAACGCTGCATCAGTGTCGCTAGGTAGCTAGTTATTTTTTTAGGTTCACCGCCAGGTTTTTATAGCGCTAGGTACCCCGATATACTACCCAATAATGGTTTTAACCCCCTGATTGCTGCTAGTTAACCCTTTCACCCCCTTTCACCAGCGATCACAGTATAAGTGTCACTGGTGACGCTGGTTAGCCAGTTAGTTATTTAGGTTCCCCGTCAGGTTTTTATATAGCGCCAGGGACCCCCATATACTACCTAATAAAAATTTGAACCCCCTGATTGCCCCTAGTTAACCCTTTCACCACTGATCACCGTATAAGTGTTACGGGTGACTCTGGTTAGTTTGTTTTTTATAGCATTTTATATTCAAATCCGGAAGGCAGTGCTTGGTTTTCGGGGTCCCGTACGTGGCTAGGCTCCCAAAAAGTCCCCCACATGTGGTATCCCCGTACTCGGGAGAAGCAGCAGAATTTATTTTGGGGTGTAATTTGACTTCTGCCCATAGCATGTGTGAGCAATATATCATTTAGTGACAACTTTGTGCAAAAAAAAAAAGTTTGTAATATTCCCGCAACTTTTGGCAAAATATAAAATATTCCATGGACTCAACATGCCTCTCAGTAAATAGCTTGGGGTGTCTACTTTCCAAAATGGGGTCATTTGGGGGGGTTTTGTGCTATTTTGGCATTTTATGGCCTTCGAAACTGTGATAGGTAGTGAGGAGTTAAATCAAAAATTTGCACCCTTAGAAATCCTGAAGGTGGTGATTGGTTTTCGGGGTGCCGTGCGCGACTAGACTCCCAAAAAGTCCCACACATGTGGTATCCCCGTACTCGGGAGAAGCAGCAGAATGTATTTTGGGGTGTCATTTCACATATGCCCATAGCATGTGTGAGCAATATATCATTTAGTGACAACTTGGTGCAAAAAAAAAAAAGTTTGTAATATTCCCGCAACTTGTGGCAAAATATAAAATATTCCATGGACTCAACATGCCTCTCAGTAAATAGCTTGGGGTGTCTACTTTCCAAAATGGGGTCATTTTGGGGGGTTTTGTGCTATTTTGGCATTTTATGGCCTTCGAAACTGTGATAGGTAGTGAGGAGTTAAATCAAAAATTTGCACCCTTAGAAATCCTGAAGGTGGTGATTGGTTTTCGGGGTGCCGTGCGCGACTAGACTCCCAAAAAGTCCCACACATGTGGTATCCCCATACTCGGGAGAAGTAGCGGAATATATTTTGGGGTGCAATTCCACATATAACCATGGCATGTGTGAGCAATATATCATTTAGTGACAACTTTTTGTAAAAAAAATTTTTTTTTGTCATTATTCAATCCCTTAGGACAAAAAAAAAAAATATTCAATGGGCTCAACATACCCATCAGCAATTTCCTTGGGGTGTCTACTTTCCAAAATGGGGTCATTTGGGGGGGATTTGTACTGCCCTGCCATTTTAGCACCTCAAGAAATGAGATCGGCAGTCATAAATTAAAAGCTGTGTAAATTCCAGAAAATGTACTAAAGACAGAAAATGTTTTACTAAAGACATGTGGCTGAATAAATTTTGCCCTCAATGTATGACTAAAATTTAGTTTATTCGATTTTTCTTATAACAAAAAGAAGAAAATATCTTTTTTTTCAAAATTTTCGCTCTTTTTCCATTTATATCGCAAAAAAAAAAAATCGCAGAGGCAATCAAATACCGTCAAAAGAAAGCTCTATTTGTGGGAAGAAAAGGACGCAAATTTCGTTTGGATGCAATATTGCATGACCGCGCAATTACCAGTTAAAGCAGCGCAGTGCGAAATTGCAAAAAGACCTCTGGTCCTTAAGGTGTTTATTGGTCCGGAGCTGAAGTGGTTAAACTAGGTGACGGGGGGAGGATCCAGAGGTAGAGATAGTAAGCGTGGAACATATTCCAGAGGGTAGTATTTGGGGGCATTAGTGGTAGGTTGACTAAAGCACCTAAACCCGAGGTAAGTATAGTAACAAGTCCTATTTGCAACCTCAGAGCACCCAATAAGGAGATAGTATGCGACCGGTCTAAACTACGTGGCATGTTCACCAATGCCAGGAGTCTGGCAGACAAGATGGGAGAACTAGAGCTACTGTTGTACAAGGAGGATTTATATTTTTTAGGAATTACAGAAACTTGGTTCGACAGCTGTTATGATTGGCTGGAAAACATTCAAGGGTATTCCCTATATCGCAGGCATAGAGGGTAAAAAAGAGGAAGGGGTATGCCTGTATATCAAAAATTATTATGTACAAGTAAATGGGAGAGATGACATCACTAAGGGAGGAGGTTGAATCCATATGGGTAGAGCTACAAAGGGAGGAAACTAAGGGAAAAGTAATACTGGGAGTATGCTGTAGGCCCCCTAACCAGAGGGAGGAGGTGTACCTCCTGTCATAATTTGGATTAGCAGCAAGAATGGGAAGTATCATTATAATGTTTTTCTTTATTTATCCAGACATAGACTGGGTGGAAGGAACCGCACATTCATCTAAGGCTAGCCAGTTCCTAAATATCTTGCAGAACAATTTCATGGGTCAGTTGGTAAATGCATCAACTAGAAACAATGTGTTACTAGACCTACTGATTCTACTGATTACCAACAGTACAGACCTGATTATGGATGTGGAAATACGGGGCAATTCGTTTTAGTATAAATCACACAAATAGAAAACATAAGGGGAATACAAAGACACTGAATTTCAAAAGAGCCAACTTCCCTAAACTACGATCCTTGCTAAAAGATAATAAGTGGGATAAAATCTTGCAAAAGCATTTGATACAGTTCCCCATAAACGTTTATTGTACAAAGTAAGGTCTGTTGGCATGGACCATAGGGTGAGTACATGGATTGAAAAGTGGATACTGGGGCAAGTTCAGAGGGGGGTGATAAATGGGGAGTACTCGGAATGGTCCACGGTGGAAAGTGGGGTCCCCCAGTGTTCTGTCCTGGGACCAATCCTATTTAATTTATTGATAAACGACCTGGAGGATAGGATAAACAGCTCAATCTCTGTTTTTGAGGAAGATACTAGGCTAAGCAGGGCAATAACTTCTCCACAGGATGTGGAAATCTTGCAAGATCTGAACAAATTAATGGGGTGGGCAACAACATGGTAAATGAGGTTTAATGTTGAAAAATGTAAAATAATGCATTTGGGTGGCAAAAATATGAATGAATATTAATCTACTCACTAGGGGAATCTAGGATGGAAAAGGACCTGGGGGTCATAGTAGATGACAGGCTCAGCAATGGCATACAATGCCAAGCTGCTACAAGCAAAGCAAACCAATTATTGGCATGCATTAAAAAGGGGATAAAATGATAATTCTTCCACTCTACAAGACTCTGGTCCGGCTGCACCTGGCATTTGCTGTCCAGTTCTGGGCACCAGTCTTCAGGAAGGATGTGCTGGAACTGGAGAGAGTCCAGAGAAGGGCAGCAAAACTAATAAAGAGACTGGAGGACCTTAGTTATTAGGAAAGGTTATGCCGCGTGCACACGACCGGACTTTCCGGCAGACTAGATCCGACAGACTTTCGGCGGAGCTCCGATGGACCTTCCGAACGAACAGACTTGCCCACACATGAATGGACTAAGTTCATTCATATGTGGTCACGCTTTGTAAAAGTCTCACACGTGGTATCGCCATACTCAGGAGGAGTAGTAGAATGTATTTTGGTGTGTAATTTGTGGTATGCATATGCTGTGTGTGGGAAAGAATTGTGGGAAAAAATTACAACTTCAAAAAACTCACCATGCCTCTTTCTAAATACCTTTGAATGTCTACTTTCCAAAAAGAGGTCATTTGGAGGGGTATTTGTACTTTCCTGGCTTATTAGATTTCTCAAGAAATGAGCTAGGCCATCAGTACTTCATGTTTGATCAATTTTCAGTGATTGGCATCATAGATTGTAGACTCTATAACTTTCACAAAGACCAAATAATATACACAGATTTGGATTATTTTTACCAAAGATATGTAGCAGTATAAAATTGGGTCAAAAATTATTATGAAAAATGACAAATTTGCGAAATTTTATAACCGAAATAAAGAAAAAAATGTTTTTTTACAGAATTTTCAGTCTTTTTTTCATTTAAACTGCGTAGAGGGTTTTTTACTGTAAGAGCAGTTAGGGTGTGGAATTCTCTTCCACAGGCAGTGGTTTCAGCGGGAAGCAGCGATAATTTAAAAAAAGAAAACGATTAACTAAGCACATCAACGACCACAACATACAGGGATATACAATGTATTCTTGACAAAAATCACACACTTAGGTTGGACTTGTTTCTTTTTTAAACCTTGCCTACTATGTAACTATATATAACTATTCAACCTTACCAACTATGTAACTTCAGGATGTGCGCAAACAGAGTAAAGATCTATAGTGTTATCGTGCAGTTTCAGAAAAATATACAGTGTTAATATACTGACACAACCAATGAATCTTCAACTGTAATTAAAATATGACTTTTGAATGGATTGGGTTGTGTAAGCTTCTCCAGAGAAGTTTCCCTGTTATTGCTTTCAGTGCTGTTTATGATGCTTGTCACAGTCCTCATTGTTTGGTGGAAGACCTTCTGACATCCAGGCCTCCTGTAGCAGTGGAAGGAGACCATCACCAGGGGAAACTTGCAGAACGACCCTGCATTTGAGCACTACAGACTTAAAAGGCTATTTAATTAATTTTTATTATTCAAAACATATTCTTCCCCATCCATCTATGTCTCAGTTCTTTATTTTAATATTAAAATTAATATTTATAAATTCATATTTAAAATTAATATGATTAATATTTATTTTTATTTTAATCACTTGGTAAAACTACCGGCTGGAAATCAGAAGAAATGTAAAAAAGGTTTTAAAACAAGTAAATATAATATACCTTCCTATCTACTGTATTTACTAATTCTAGCAGCAAAAGGATTAAAACTAGTCAATGTTGATTGAGAGAGTGAAGTGTCACTTTTCGTTTTGGATTTTCCAAATTTGCCTAAATGTATTAACTGGTGAATTGATCCTGAGCAGATTCGCCCATCGCTATATTTATCAGTTGCTATATGCAGTTTGTACACTTGAGTCTGTTATGTCTCCACTATGTCTGATGAGCCATTTTACTGCTATACTATAAACAGCCTGAATTGTCTTTTGATCGCTTGCTAATAATTGTGTATTAACAACAAACATACACATCCATTCTGTCACTTAAGCCCTGGTTCACACTGATGCGATTTGACATGTCAAAATGGAACCATCTGCACCAATTCCCATTAGTAGTTTATGTACTTCTTTTGGCGATTTCAGTTCCGATTTCAATAGACATCTGTGCAGGAAACCACACAGATGTCTCTGAAATCATCGGACTGATATGCGGGTATAAACCTGGGCTAACTCATAGAGAGGTTTCTGGATTTTCAATTAGGCTGGGGTAGTCAAAAAGTGCACAGGCTGCCTTTTCCTAATAATTTCAGTATGCCCTGCAATTATAAATCATAACATTATACTATGTTAATAAATGCTTATAAACTAAAAATGTTAGACAAGTAAAAAAAAATGATGCAAAATAAAGTTTACATTCACAAAATTTAATATAATGGACTAAAAACAACATTTCCCTAGTAAATGAGACATTGAAGACTGGTGTCTTATGGGTCATTTTGTTTCTTTCTAGCAGCCCAGAGACAATTTAGATTGGTTTACTGTATTTTTTAGTGTCACCTTGAAATAATGTTGATAGACATTAATATGTTTAGACACACTCGCTCTTCAACATTACTGTGTTATTCTATTTAAAACATTTGTTGATTAGCCACTAGAGGCAGGTGTGGAGAGGTATTCAAGTCATCTTCATCCCTGCTTAGAGATGAGAGATTTGTTATTGCTGATCTCTCCTTTTGAAAATGCCCATTCCTTGAGCACTGACCCAGTATGATTATAGTATACTTGTTCTGGCTCTGTGACTCAAAAGTACTTAATTCAGACACAGCCAGAAATGAGAGAATTTTCAGAAGGAGGCCTGCATTGGCAGCAGAAATACATCTTTTATTTTATTTATTTTATTTTAATACATCTTTTATTTTAACAGCAATTAGGAGAAGATTTCAGCTGCACAGTGAATGCATTAATTAGCAAAAATTGCCAATTGATAGATTTACATTGTGAGAAAGAAAAGTAAAGCAGTACCATTGTACCGAGGATGCAGGGCCGGTAAAAAAAGAGCTGCTACCATATGCAAATAAATAATTATATATTGTATAGAGAAGCAAGTTATTTTTATTTTTTTATGGAAAATGGTAAAAACCGAGTTCACACTAACACAGGTCGATGATCAAACTAAAGAATCTTTAGTTTGATCTATGAGAATCATCAACCTGTGGTAGTGTGAACTTGGTTTGAGTCCCGGGCTGCCTGCTCTGAATTATCAGATAATCATTGTGGGAGTTGGTGACCTTTTTGTTTTACGAAATTTAATTCTGATTAATTGTAATTAGAATTAAAGATTTATGCTCACTGTTGACTTTTTGGTATTAAGACATTATGATTCACGTATGTGTCTTATGGATAAGTGGATAATCAATGTGTGGTGGGCTGAGACTCGAGAGCGAGGATTGCCCAATTTCTATTGAATTTAAGGTCGTGGCGCAGTACGCCGCCCATGCCCCAGGACGCCGTTAGTTGTGACGTAACCCGTAGGGTGGAGCAACGTGCTAACGTCACCACCACTAGTGTGCAGACGGACAGGCTGTATTTGATTGTGTACGGCCGACACACCAGGTTTTATGCGTTCATCTTTATTTTTATGCTGTGAGTTTATACATTTTATACAATAAAACCTCCTAAAGGGTTTTATATTATGTGGAGCATCTTGGTCTCTTTCTTGGTACCAAACTTCATTCCTACATCATTTTACTACATTCTTCCCATCACCTTCCCATGAGAGTAAGTACACGTATTTGTATATGAATATACAGTAAAGTATCTCACAAAAGTGAGTACACCTCTCACATTTTTGTAAATATTTTATTATATCTTTTCATGTGACAACACTGAAGAAATGACAATTTGCTACAATGTAAAGTAGTGAGTATACAGCTTGTATAAAAGTGTAAATTTGCTGTCCCCTCAAAATACCTCAACACACAGCTATTAATGTCTAAACCGCTGGCAACAAAATTGAGCACACCCCTAAGTGAAATTGTCCAAATTGGGCCCAAAGTGTCAATATTTTATGTGGCCACCATTATTTTCCAGCACTGCCTTAACCCTCTTGGGCATGGAGTTCACCAGAGCTTCACAGGTTGCCACTGGAGTCCTCTTCCACTCTTCCACTCCTCCATGACGACATCACGGAATTGGTGGATGTTAGAGACCTTGAGCTCCTCCACCTTACGTTTCATGATGCCCCACAGATGCTCTATAGCAGTGGTGGTGCGTCCATAAAGGGCGCAGGAGCGCCGCCCCCTCTCTCCTGGCAACACTCCATCACCATATCATGAATCTATCTATGGTCGCCACTGACACCCTTTTTTTTAATGGGCACACTGGCAGCATTTGATGAGCACACTGGCAGCATTTCAATGGGCACAGTAGCGGCAAATGATGGGCACACTGGCAGCAATGGGTACAGTAGCTGCGTTTGATGGGCACAGTGGCTGCGTTTGACGGGCACAGTGGTGGCAATTGATGGGCACAGTAGCTGCTTTTGATGGTACAGTGGCAGCATTTGATGGCACAGTGGCTGCGCTTGATGGGCACAGTGGCTGCGCTTGATGGGCACAGTGGCTGCATTTGATGGGCACAGTGGCTGCGTTTGATGGAACAGTGGTGGCAATTGATGGGCACAGTGGCTGCGTTTGATGGGCACAGTGGCTGAAATAGATTTTCTTTTTTTCAGTTTGTTTGCACCCCCCAAAAAATTTGGAGCACCAGCTGCCACTGCTCAATAGGGTTTAGGTCTGGAGACATGCTTGGCCAGTCCATCACCTTTACCCTCAGCTTCTTTAGCAAGGCAGTGGTCGTCTTGGAGGTGTGTTTGGAGTCATTATAATGTTGGAATAATGCCCTGCAGCCCAGCCTCCAAAAGGAGGGGATCATTCTCTGCTTCAGTATGTCACAGTACATGTTGGCGTTCATGGTTCCCTCAATGAACTGTAGCTTCCCAGTGGTGGTAGCACTCATGCAGCCCCAGTCCATGACACTCCCACCACCATGCTTGACTGTAGGTAAGACACACTTGTCTTTGTACTCCTCATCTGGTTGCCGCAATACATGCTTGACACCATCTGAACCAAATAAGTTTCAGTAATCCATGTCCTTAGTCTGCTTGTCTTCAGCAAACTGCGGGCTTTCTTGTGCATCATCTTTAGAAGAGACTTCCTTCTGGCACGACAGCCATGCAGACAAATTTGTTGCAATGTGCGTGTATGGTCTGAGCACTGACAGGCTGACCCCCTACCCCTTCAACCTCTGCAGCAATGCTGGCAGCACTCATATATCTATTTCCCAAAGACAACCTCTAGATATGATGCTGAGCATGTGCACTCAGCTTCTTTGGTCAACCATGATGAGGCCTGTTCTGAGTGGAACCTGTCCTGTTAAACCGCTGTATGGTCTTAGCCACCATGCTGCAGCTCAGTTTCAGGGTCTTGGCAATCTTCTTATAGCCTAGGCCAGTGATGGCGAACCTTGGCACCCCAGATGTTTTGGAACTACATTTCCCATGATGCTCCACTATGATGTAGAGTGCAGGAGCATCATGGGAAATGTAGTTCCAAAACATCTTGGGTGCCAAGGTTCGCCATCACTGGCCTAGGCCATCTTTATGTAGAGCAACTTTTTTTTTTCAGATCGTCAGAGTTCTTTGCCATGAGGTGTCATGTTGAACTTCCAGTGACCAGTATGAGAGAGTGTGAGAGATAACACCAAATTTAACACACCTGCTCCCCATTCACACCTGAGACCTTGTAACATTAACGAGTCACATGACACCAGGGTGTGAAAAAAGCTAATTGGGCCCAATTTCAACATTTTCACTTAGGGGTGTACTCACTTTTGTTGGCAGCGGTTTAGACATTAATGGCTGCGTGTTGAGTTATTTTGAGGGGACAGCAAATTTACACTGTTATACAAGCTGTACACTCACTACTTTACATTGTAGCAAAGTGTCATTTCTTCAGTGTTGTCACATGAAAAGGTATCATAAAATATTTACAAAAATGTGAGGGGTGTACTCACTTTTGTGAGATACTGTACATTGATCCACTTTGGTCAGATACGGAGTGCATGGTGCTTTTATCAGCTTATTTGATTTTTATTTATTTTTATGTAGTTTATTATTTTTCATATATGAATTGGATACTGGGATATTTTGCTGAGTTTTTCTACACATGTTTACTGCAACTGAGAATATATGCCCCTAATGAGGAATGATGTGCATATGTGTGTATAAAAACAAAGTTTATGTTTCAGCCCTCCCACAGGAGAGAGGGCTTTCAATCACATGGGCCAATTTGCTAATCCCAGTTACCCTATAAAGACTATCTACCAGCATTTCAAATTTAGCTCTGAGGAAGAGGGGACACGCTCTTTTGGACAACACATCCCACCATTGTAACTGGCCAGCTGATCTTGCTGGATGACGCAATTGATGGACTTGAATACCCATGATTAAGTCACGTGTGCAGTGATGCAACGCGTAGGGAGAGGAGCTTATAGACATCACTTCCGGTCACGGCATGTGTTGCAATTTTATTGTATTTTTTGATAAATAAATACCTGATTTTTTAACGATAATACACCCATGGAGAATCTCCTTTTCTTTTCCTGATCCTCTGGACCTGTACCTATTCATAGTAGTATTTTAGATTGGACTCCCTTATCCGTCCCTGTTCCCCTCATCTCTGCTTGCCTACATAGAAATAAAGAGACTCAACATTTCTTTGAATCAAACTACTTTTTGGATGCATTTTTTGATGGGAACTTTTTTTAGATTGATTATTGATGCACTTTAATTATTGAAATAAGGTTATTTTTAATCAAATTAATTGAATAACAATAAGAAGATGTTATGCACTTTATACACTGGACTTTATTGCACTTTATCAACTGGATCAGAGCTATTCGCATTTTTATTGTTTGATCACTTTAATTGTTTGTGAATAACTATTTTGTGCTAAGACACAATTCTAGGAGGAATCAGTATATTTTAAAGCACATTTGCACAATTTTTAGTTTTTTTTTGTTTTGAGTTCTTAGCACTACTTCATCATTTATACACAGATCTGTTGGTGCCGGTAACACTATAGAAGTTTAGCTGCTTTCCACTTTTTAGCAAGCACTCTATACGACAATACTATTTTTCACAATTTTTTCATATTTTTATATATTTTTAGTTTATTGATTGTCAAGCATTTTCTAGATAGCGCATTAGTACTCTACTTTTTTAATTGATGGACTGTACATTATATGCTTGACTATGCACGTTTGTGAGTACATAGTTTTTATCCTTTATACATTAATGTGTTGCGAAGGTAATGCACAAGGCTTGTGCACCCTCTGTCTTTTTTCTTTTTTTGAATTTCTTCTGGGTTTCCCTGACCTGTTATGAGTGGCAGCAGAGCCACTGTTATTGTCTTATACCATTCTTTCCAGTTTACCACAAGGCTATCTCTTGAGTGCAGGAGCTTTTGACTTTTCTCTGTACAAACTTCATTCCTAGCTGACGGTTAACACCAGAAGTGCGTAGCAGTGCTGAAACGTGGATAAAGGCCCTGGCTGGGTGTTAAGCCATTTATGTATCTCGCCCTCTATAACAAGGGGTTACCAGGAGTCGGTAAGCAGTCTCTACAGCTGGTGGTGTATTCACAGTGTGTTTGGTGATGGAGGATGGAACATGTCACCATTAAGATCGTTTACTTCACATATCAGTATTGTGGACAATCTGTATTTTTGCATTTTCTCAGATTATTCAGATTGTTTAATTTTACACATCACTATTGTGGACAATTTTTGTATTTTTCACTCCTTTTATATCATTAATAACATTGACTAATAGTGTCTTTCAAATTATTATACCTCATGTGGATATTAAGGTTGTTTGTATATTTTTCATTCACCTATTGATTTATGATTTGTCATTTATTAAGTGCAATTTTTCCATTTTCCATAAAAAAATAAAAATAGCTTACTTCAATATACAATATATAATTATTCTTTTGCACATTGTAGCAGCTCTTTTTTTTCTCCCTACAAATACAGGCTCTGCGTGCTCGGTACAATGGTATTGCTTTACTTCTTCTCACAATGTAAATCAATCAATCAATTGGTACATTTTTGTAATTTTTCTTATCCTAATTGCTGTTAAAATGTGTATTTCCGCTGCCAATGCAGGCCTCCTTCTGAAAATTTTCTAATTTCTGGCTGTGTCACCTATTGTCATTTATTAAGCACGATTTGCACATAGAATTGCTGCTTTATTTTAAGATGTTCTTTAGCGCAGTTTTTCATTTTTTAATGTCTACACATATTGACCAGGTTATATGCATCAAGCTGATAAGAAAATATTTTGCCTTTAAGATTAAATGAAGTCCAAAACTAGAATACATTGTTAAAGCTTTTTTTTATAAATAATTTTGTAGGCAATTATTTTTATTTTATTTTATTGGGAACTCGTGTTCCAAGTTGTATTTATTTAACTCACAGGATTGAGAGATTAAAGGTTGACTAAATACAAAAATGTTGTCTCTTTATTTTTGGTAAAGCAGGGAAGGGTTGAAACTTTTGTTATTTATTGCTGCCTGTGCCCTGACAGGTAAGACTGTTAGACGCTCTCCTGTTGCCCAAAATTAATGCAGTCGCCAGAACAAGAAAATCTTCCAATGAGGAAACTTGTCCAGGTTCCAACTCTCTAAGCCCTTGTACACGCGGTCGGAGATTCCGACAACCAAATCCGTCGGAGTAATTCCGTCAGATTAATTCTGGAAGAGGTCCGGAAGTGATGTTGCATACACATGGTCGGACTAAGTTGTCTGAAAATCCGATTGCACATAACGTGATGACGTTATTTAATTACGACGGGACTACGTTCAGGCTTGTAGCCAATAGCTTTGGTCTAGGAATTTGATCTGAGCATGCGTGGCACTTTGTCCGTCGGAGTAGGCTACACATGATCGGAGTATGTCTGATAGGAGCATTTTGTCGGAAACTTTTACCGGCAAGTTGGAAAACTTGGTCCTTTGGATATTCCGATGGAAACAGTCCGATGCAGACCACACACGGTCGGAATATCCGACAAAACTGTCCGATAGGACACATTCCGTTGGAATCTCCGACCGTGTGCACAAGGGCTAAGAAAGGATTTCCTCTCATTCTCTGCTGTGTCTCCAAGACAAGAAGTGAAGGAAAATCTCTCCAATGGGACACAAACAGCAAGAAAGCTAAATAAATAAATCCTCCATCCAAAACAAAAAAAGCTTTAGATATACTTTATTTATTTAAATGTATAACAACCATAAAATATATCCTAAAGGTAGTTCTGTATTTTTTACTACCAGATAAATGTGGAGCTAATGAAAATTACCTAGCAAATTTTTGCACTTGAATTCTGATATTCCCAATTTAGAGGCCATTTGAAGTGAGAGTAATAAGGCTGCCATTATTGTTCTGGCATTCATAAAATGCTATTTGCCTGGCTGACGCGCTGGTCAAACGATTTTACAACTTTCAAAAACACTGACCCAGAATAACTGTGGCAATAAGGAGTTCTGACTTCCCTATACGTTTTATTGCTGCAAACTTGTTATAGATCAGTGATGAGTGTGTTGTAGTCAGAAATGGCTAGGCAACCAGCATTTTCAAAGGGAGATTAGAAAAGCAGTGGCGTAAGAATAGCCAGAGCAGCCTACACGGCCGCTATGTGCCCTTTGATTGGAAGGGACCCTATTGGGGATGGGGGAGGGGGGGCTGTGGCGACAATTTAAACATAGAAAATAGGTGTGCATGTGAATAAACACATATCTATCACTGCATTATTATTAATTGCAGAGATTGCTGTTAACACAGGCACTGCACTTCATTTTGTGCCATCCACAACATCGCCACCATCTACATCACCAACCTCATCTGCAGATGTCACCCAAATCGTCCCCTCCGCTCCTCCCAGGACCTCCTGCTCTCTAGCTCCCTTGTTACCTCCTCCCATGCTTGTCTTCAGGACTTCTCCAGAGCCTCTTCCATCCGCTGGAACTCCCTGCCCCAGTATGTCCGATCAGCCCCTACCCTGTCCACCTTTAGGAGATCCCTGAAAACGCATTTATTCAGGGAAGCCTATCCCACACCCACCTAACTGTCCCCGAGCCACCTCCATCAAATCATTCTCTGCAGCTATTACCTTTTGTACCACCCCCTCCCTTTAGAATGTAAACTCTATGAGCAGAGCCCTCCCGTACATTTTTTATTGAACTGTACTGTACTGTAATTGTGTTGTCCCCCCCTATACATTGTAAAGCGCTGCGTAAACTGTTGGCGCTATATAAATCGTGCATAATAATATCCCCCAAGGGTGGATAAAAATCGATGAATTTAAAAAAATAATTATTTTAGATTTTATTTTATTTTTAAATCTGATTTTTTTTTTTATTTTAATCACATTTTTTAAATAAAATGCCTTTGGAATAAAATCTAAAGATAGCTTTCTATAAAATACATTAATAATTTAGTTTATTCATCAGGAAATGGAGCTTAGTTATGTCGCTTGAGGCTGTATATTCTGCAGTATTTACATTTTTGGTAAACCCATTCAATGAATGCAAGCTGAGATAACATGCACTGCATTGATGCATTCACACAATTTCACAGTACCCATGAGATAAAACATTGTTCTGGAATATTCCTTTATCCTATTGTTTTACATATCTATGTACACTACAAACTGTATGATTGAATCGGTTCTGATATCACGTTTTACTAACTTGACAGCTTATTATTGTGAAAAGCAAACCTTCATTTTGTTTGAAAATATTGAAGATTCTAACTACCAGCAAGAATGAGTCGTTGCATTTAAAGAGCACCTGTCATTTTAGAGCCATCATGTCAGCGCCTGTTAGCGGTCATCCACTCACCCGCTGCCACCATGTCCCTCACCTTGTTGTGTCACTGCCGCATCACCAGCCATCCCATTAAAGTGAATGAGACTGTCGGTGAGTCAACAGCTGCTCTTTAAAAATGATAATTCTGTGATCATCAAGTGAATACAGAAGGTGTATGCAGTTATAAGACACCGTTGTTCATTCGCCATGCTGCATCTGGTCAATTTTCAATTTTTCTGCTCTGCTGGGTGTAGGTGATAGGTCTTGCTTCAGTACTCATCTCAAGAATTTTGTTTTAATCTCTGTTTGTTTGTTTTTTCACAAGGAGAATAAACTGGCACCTCCAATATAAAGTCAGCACAAGAAAGCTTTCTTGAGCCCAAAAATGTAAACATCATTTATTTCAGATCCTCTTTAACTGGGCACTTTCCCAAAGCTCAGCATTAAAAATATCTCTCCCTTCATTGTTCATGAGATAAATGCTGGGTATCATTCTAAAAGTGCTTGTTAGATGCCACAAATGTATGCACGTACATGGAGACTCAGGAACATATCTATGCAGTCCATAATTTCATGCTTGGAAAACTAAACTGAGATTAACAATCTATGTGGTACTGTTTTCTGCAGAATGAACTGGCAGACCAAGAAAACAAATATACTCTATAACCGACTAATAATTTACAAGGAAAAGCGATACATTTTTGCTATTCTTGGCTGCAATTCTCTACTCTGAGCAATCTATAAATCAGTAATCATCTATAATTGCCTACATAATCATTACTGAAATCAGAGACAATCACTGGAAGAATTAGTGAGTTTGTCAAGAGAGGGCTGGAGTGTTTGCTATACACAAGGTCGCGATTTTTCATGAGAAAAGGCGCAAAGCTATGCTAAACCTTCTAATTGCAAAAGGAACAATGTGAAATTGCATCTTGCAATGACTAACTGGTATTTGAAAAAGCTATAGCAGCTAATTATATAACAAATGAGGTCACTTTTTTCAGATAATCATTCTTTCCTGATCAATATACACTTAGGTATTTCAGGGGAAGGAGAAAATGATATATACTAGTGTATATATATATATATATATATATATATATATACACACACACACACACACACACATACACTGGTATATATCTCTTTATAATCATTATATCTATTAATGTATTCTGATATAAACGCGTAGCCACCCTGTTGTAAGCAGGAGTGTCTCTAACTTTAGTTCTGCATGGCTGCAGTTAGCCAATGCCAATTTATAGTCTGTATCTTGTTTAGCTTCCACTGTTAAAAAAAAAATCCTTTACAATTGCTTTAATCTATGTATCCCAAGCAATAATGTGATTCTATCAATGAGAGGAAACGCAGATGGAGCCCTGAACTAGCACAACAAAATATTAAAGTGTCAACTGCTGGCCTGACTTCAGCTTTCTTTTTTTCTGTAAAAATTACCTATATCTGTAAATGAAAGAAATGTAAAGCCCCATACACACTGTCAGATTTTCTGCTGATTTTTGTCTTCAGGTTTACCAAAACCATGTAGTAGAAGGGCCTGTCTGATTGTATACAAATTGAAACTCCTAGGTTTTGACCTCATATTACATGGTTTTGGTCAATCTGAAGACAAAAATCTGCAGAAACTCTGATAGTGTGTAAGGGGCTTTACAACATGTACTATTTCTACAACCAGTGCAGCCACTTGTTTCTACAATACAACCTCATTTCAGGGTTTTAGACCCACACAATACTATGACAGGTGGAGGCAGATCTGTATATCATTTTTAAAATAAGGGCACTGCCATTTGTAACTTGTTTTAAAAGGTATGGACTGCTGGGTATTCATCCCTGCATGAAAACAAGAAACAAAAAGGCTTATGCATTCCAGGAAACTGGCCCCCATTCTCAGATACTGCTTTAACCACTTAATAACCGCCCTATAGCCGAATGACGGCTACAGGGCGGTTTCTTAACTCTGGGAGGCCGTCATATGACGTCCTCCCAGAATTCCGCTCTCGCTCTCCCCCTGGGGCGTGCACTCGAGAGCATCCGTGACCGCCGGGTCCACAGGACCCGGCGCATCACGGATCACGGTAAACGGCCGCTCATAGCGGCCGTTTACCACGTGATCGCTCCGTCAAATGACGGAGTGATCACTTGTAAACAAACCGGCGTCATGTTATGACGCCGGTTCCTCCCTCCCCCTCTCTGTACCGATCGGAACAGCGGAGGGGGAAGAGATCGGTGTCAGCAGCGATGTGGGCTGCATCTGCAGCACCCACATCGCTGCTCACCGAAAATTAACCCCTCAATTCCCTGCAAATACTCTGCAATACCCTGCCATTACTCTGCATTACTCTGCAATACCCTGCAATACTCTGCAATACCCTGCATTACTCTGCATTACTCTGCATTACTCTGCATTACTCTGCAATACTCTGCAATACTCTGCAATACTCTGCAATACCCTGCATTACCCTGCATTACCCTGCAATACCCTGCAATACCCTGCAATACTCTGCAATACCCTGCAATACTCTGCAATACCCTGCAATACTCTGCATTACTCTGCATTACTCTGCAATACTCTGCATTACACTGCAATACTCTGCATTACACTGCAACGCTCTGCAACACCCGCCAATACCCTGCAACACTCTGCAATGCTCTGCAACACTCTGCAATGCTCTGCAACACCCGCCAATACCGTGCAACACTCTGCAATGCTCTGCAACACCCTCCAATATCCTGCAATGCTCTGCAACGCAATACTCTGCAACGCCATACTCTGAGATACCCAGCCATACCCAGCCATAGTCGGTGATACCCTGCAATACCCAGCCATAGACACCCCCCCCTCCCGCCGCCCTCCGGTGCGACTCGCCAATACGATCAAATCCAGAATCTTTTTTTTTTTTCAGGCTTCCCAGCTTAGAGATGAGATGCGGGGTCTTATTGACCCCATATCTCACTGTAAAGAGGACCTGTCATGCCATATTCCTATTACAAGGGATGTTTACATTCCTTGTAATAGGAATAAAAGTGATCAAAAAATTTATTTTTGGGTAAAAAAATGTCAAACTAAAATAAATAAAGTAAAATGAACAATAATTTATTTTTATTTTTTTTAAAGCGCCCCTGTCCGCATGTGCTCGCATGCAGAAGCGAACGCATACGTAAGTCCCGCCCACATATGAAAACGGTGTTCAAACCACACATGTGAGGTATCGCTGCGAACGTTAGAGCGAGAGCAATAATTCTAGCCCTAGACCTCCTCTGTTACTCAAAACATATAACCAGTAAAAAAAAAATTAAATCGTCGCCTATGGGGATTTTTAAGTAGCGACGTTTGGCGTTATTCCACGAGCCTGTGCAATTTTGAAGAGTGACATGTTAGGTATCGATTTACTCGGTGTAACTTCATCTTTCATATTATGCAAAAATTGGGCTAACTTTACTGTGTTTTTTTTTTTTTTTAACCACAAAACTGTTTTTTTTCCAAAAAAAAGCATTCGAAAAATTGCTGCGCAAATACCGTGCGAGATAAAAAGTTGCAACAACCACCATTGTATTCTCCAGGGTGTTTGCTAAAAAAAAATATATAATGTTTTGGGATTCTATGTAATTTTCTAGCAAATAAATGATGATTTTTAGATGTAGGAGAGAAATGTCAGAATTGTCCTGGGTGCTCCAGAACGCCTGATGGCGCTCCATGCATGTTGGGCCTCTGTATGTGGCCACACTATGTAAAAGTCTCACACATGTGGTCTCGCTGTACTCGGGAGTAATAGCAGAATGTGTTTTGGGGTGTAATTTGTGGTATGCATATGCTGTGTGAGAAATAAACTGATAATATGACAATTTTGTGAAAAAAAAAAAAAAAAGTAAAAAAAATCTTGATTTTGCAAAGAATTGTGGGAAAAAATGACAACTTCAAAAAACTCATCATGCCTCTTACTAAATACCTTGGAATGTCTTCTTTCCAAAAAGGGGTCATTTGGGGGGTATTTGTACTTTTATGGCATGTTAGGGTCTCAAGAATTGAAATAGGCCGTCAGTACTTCAGGTGTGATCAATTTTCAGATATTGGCACCATAGCTTGTGTACTCTATAACTTTCACAAAGACCAAATAATATCCACCAATTTGTACTTATTTTTACCAAAGATATGTAGTGGTATAAATTTTGGCCAAAATTTATGAAGAAAAAATTACTAATCTGCTAAATTTTATAACAGAAACGAAGAAAAATTCATTTTTTTACAGAATTTTCTGTATTTTTTCTTTTATAGCACAAAAAATAAAAAACCCAGCGGTGATTAAATACCACCAAAAGAAAGCTCCATTTGTGTGAAAAAAGGGACAAAAATTTCATATAGGTCCAGTGTTGCATGACTGAGTAATTGTCATTCAAAATGTGAGAGCACCGAAAGCTGAAAATTGGTCTGGTTATTAAGGGTGTTTAAGTGCCCAGTGGTCAAGTGGTTAAGTAAGGGGGCCACTTCCCTGAAACGCATAAACTGGTGTTGTCATTTGCACATTCGTTACTTTTGGAGAGTGAACTTATGGACTCTGTTTTATGTTATGCCATCTTATACACTTGGCTTGTGCGTATAATAGGTTTTCTGTCACCCTTTAATAAAATGTCAGGGATAATGCACTAGGCATTTGTGCCCTCTTTATTTCTTGTTTTCATACAGCAATGGACTCCCCGATCTGAGGAGGGGCTGCACCTTCCAGCTTATGCTGCACAGTGGCATTTAAGTGGTTCTAATGACAGGTGTCTCCATGATTTCTGAGTGCTGAAGTGTCAAGTTCCTATTCCTGTTCTCTGCTTTGTATTCAGCCTGATCCTGGCTCAAACATGCAGACAGTGAATACTGGCAAGCCTTAAAGTGTTACTAAACCCAGGACCCTGCATTCACTAAATCTGATCTCCCACAGTACACAGAGCATGGAAATTGCATTATTTTAGTAAATATAAACGGCTAAATATCTTTTTTTCATCAGCAATATATAGCAGTCTTATGATGTCTATAAGTGTCTGGTTAAAGCTTGTAGGAGGAGTTTTCATTCTGCTCTGACTGTCCTATGAGGCTGCAGGACCCTGACCCTCTGTTTGGACAGTGCTGATTGGTCCTGTGCTGATCACATGCACCCTCCCAAGAAAAAGAAAAAACTCTCTAGCCATATACAGCAAACTGAGCATGCGCACAGTGACTCCAAAGTTTTTATCAGCACATGGGTTGGGGACTAGAGAAGAAGGGGAGGATCAGAGAAGACAGGATCAAACAATCATTTTACACAATGGATTAACCTCTTACGTACTACCTTACGTACTACAGTAAGTATAACAAGCATGCTTTACTGCATACACAGGCTGATTTTACTGTTGTGGGTTTAGTAACACTTCTTTCCAACTTGCTTGTTCTGGGTAAGTAAATCAACATCAAGTAAAATCAAGCTAATATATATAAAACCTGTGCAATGTTAATTGGCAACAAACTCAGGCAGCTGCACGCTCTCAATGCAGATGCATTGATCAGTAAGAGACAAATGGTATAAAGTGCGCTACTCTTTTTGCGTCTACGTGTGCTGGATATATCCAAAACCGTTTACATCTAAAAAATTGATTGGTATATAGATCAGTCAAATCCCCTAATGATCAATGCCAGTGCTCTTAAAGTGACAGTGCAGTGATATTCCACTTCAATTCACTCCATGTGTGCTGTGCTCCAACCCCAATGGGTCCAGACTCACCAAATGTAGTTGACCTCTTATGACTTATGCAAAAAAGGGATCAAAAGAAAGCTTTCCACAGCGCCGCTGTGCATGGCTAGGCATCCCAAATACTGTTTCTTTTTACACAGACCAGTTGGAGATTAACGTTAGACAAGTAAAGGCGCATTTTAACAGGAACAATAACCAAGGTTCTTTGTTTTGTTTCAGTTGGAGCTTAACATGTGTATAAAGCAGAGAGGGATACCATTGCGCAAAAATGTCTTTAATAAAACAAATCAACACATTAAAAAAAAATGCTCACATTGTTACCTGGCTCCCGTACCCATGGATCAACTGCCTGTAATTTTTATAACTGCTGCTGGCCATCACTCTGAAAGCAAAAGCCGATGCTATCCGTGTATGGACTCTGAGAGCCAAGAGACTCGCTCACCCCATTGGGAGTCATTTTTTTTATGTGTTGATGTGTTTTAATAAAGAGGTTTTTGCGTGATGTTATCCCTCTCTGCTTTATACACATGTTGCGCTCCAACTGGTCTGTGTAAAAAGAAACAGTATTAAGGACATCTAGCCACACACAGCGGAGCTGTGGAAAGCCTTCTTTTGATCCCTTTTGGCATAAACCATAGGAGGTCAACTACATTAGGTGAGTCTGGACCCAGTGGGGTTGGAGCACAGCACACATGGAGTGAACTGAAGTGGAATATCGCTGCGCTGTCACTTTAAGAGCACTGGCATTGATCATTAGAGGATGTGACTGGTCTATACACCAATCAATTTTTTTGATGAAAACTTTACACTTGCTTATCACAATGGACTTTCTTGTTTGAATGTTTAACGAATATTATTTTTGTGGAGTCACAGATTGCACTTTAATTCAGGTGTTCTATCGAGAAATGCCCTCTGTCGAAATATGCCTCCGATGGGTCTGTGCATGGGCAGTATGTAACGTCACTCCAGCTGATCTGTTTATCAGCTCGTGTGAAGTCAACATGGCGCATGCAGTATCAGACAATCTGCTAAGCGCAGAGAGAGAATAAAATTGTCAGATTCTGCCTTACGGTTGCGGGGCGGGTTTTGGCTGTATTGAATCTGACAATTACATTCTCCCCCAGGGGTTAGCAGATCATCAGATACTGCCTCCGACGATCTGTGAATGCGATGTGATGACGTCACGTCAGTTGATCAACATATCAGCTGGAGTGACATTGCGTACTGCGTATGTGCAGACCCTTCGGAGACATTTTTCGACAGAGGGCATTTGGCACTTTTTTGCCACATTTTACTTGAAAAATATTTGTATCAAACATTTTAATTTATTTAATAATGTCATTACTTTTTTAGGCTCTTTTATTTTTGGACATATCCAGCACATGTAGATGCAAAAAGAGTAATGCACTTTATACCATTTATCAAGTAAAATCAGCATTTTTAAAACCTGTTCAGGCTAGCAACACATTCTCTTTGTCGGACTGAAATCCCAACCAGCGTTGTCAGCCCTGTCTGCTGGAGTTCAAAACTCCACCTATGCTCACTCCTCTCTGTCCCACTCCACCTACATACATTGATTTCTTTACTAGCCACAAATGCAGCTGCCTTGATTCCTAAGAACCTGTCCACACACTGCAAAGAAAGAAAGGCTCCTGGGAGATCTAGTACTGGGGATGTGTCTGAATCAATATGAACTGTGCGGCTGCAAGAACTTTACAAGTTAGGTGATGATGTGCATGCTCTGCATTTCTACATTTCCAAGCACATTGCCGGGTATTTAAAGTGAACATAGGTTTGCCTAATTATTCACTTTGCTTTTAGTGAATACGCTACTCCTTCATTCAGACCTGGTTCACACCTATGCATTTTTTAGTGCATTTTTAGTTTTGCAGAAACACACTACAGTTCATTTAACATGGTTTCCTATAGATGTAGTCCACATCTGTGCATTTTATGGAAAGAGCCAGGGAATTTTTACTGGTTTTTGGTTCCATAGACTTCGATGGTTTAAAGATATGTATTGAAAAATTCACTTGCAAACTGCAACCTGCACAAGTGTAAATCAGGCCTGATTCACACCTATGCATTTTTAGTGCTTTTTGCTTTTTGCAGATTTGCACAACAGAACGTGTTCCATAGGAACCCATGGTAAATGGACTGTAGTACAAATCTGCAAAAAGCACTAAAAATGCATAGGTGTAAATCAGGCCTTAGACCTGATTCACACCTGTGCATTTTTAGTGCTTTTTGCATTTCACAGATTTTCACTACAGAACATGTTCCGTATGGCCTGTAGTGCAAATCTGCAAAATGCAAAAGCACTAAAAATGCATAGGTGTGAATCAGGCCTAAGGCTGGATTCACACCTATGCATTTTTAGTGCATTTTGCAGATTTGGACTACAGTCCATTTAACATGGTTTCCTATGGAACACGATCTGTAGCGCAAATCTGCAAAATGCAAAAAGCACAAAAAATGCATAGGTGTGAATCAGGCTTAACTCAATCCCATTATATGGCCAACATAGAGAATGATGGCCTCTAATTCCTCAAATCATTTTCAGCTTCCCACAAGCATATCTCACAGTGATATTATAACACTAGATTCCAAGCCTGGAATGCCAGTCGGCGCTCTCCAGCATTTCCCATAGGGCTTGGTTTATAGACACAAATTTCTACATGTATGACATGATGTGAAGGTATGGAAGCTGCTCCGCACCAATAATACCTCTTTTGATAAAAGAAACATTTCCTGTATCTAAAAAACAGACAATTTGCTGCCTTAGTACAGTCAAAACTTGAATCAAGGCTTTAACTGGTTTATATGGTATCAATAGATTAGAAAGGCGTCAAATTCTAAAAAATATTTTATTTTCTTCCGCATATTGCATGTTTTCATTACAATCTTTGCAATCAACCCAAACAAGGAAAATACAGGGCCTATGAGCTAGTATTAAAATCAAGTTCATAAATCCATTTCTGCTTTCATATGTCTACATTCAATAATATAAATTTTCCATTAACCAGTACAAAGTTGAGAAAACCATTTTGTGGGCTGAGCCAATGCCCAGCCTATCCATTTAGCAGAAACTTGTGACATCACTAAAGCATGAAACTATTAGAGATGTCAGTTATTCAAAGTGAGCTACTTTACTAAAACTATCCATAAACATCAGTCATCTGTTATCGAGATTTAAAGTCCATTTGTTCTTTAAATCAGCTAAATATATTCGAAGTACATCAAAATAATAGCTGTTCAAAGTCTTACAGTTTGTTGTTTATGAAAGCAACCACATTCTAAGCAGACAAGCCTGTCTCCTGCCAGTATACTACAAAGAAAAAAGGGGTAACTAATGCACAAACCGACAATGAAAATGGACAGGCTAATGAGTAGCTGCCAGCATAGAAAGTGTTCCCACATAAAAAATAAAATATAAAAGAGAGTAATGTGGCGCTAACTCGACTAAACTAAATAGATCTAAAGTGCAGTGTTCAAGGAAATCTTCGTAGCAATAACTCAGTGACAGTACTAACTACAATAAATACATCTAAAGTGCAATATTCAAAGGAAACTTCATACACATGTGCAAAGAATACAAGATCATCAACATTAATATCTTTCAAAGTGAAAAATATCTTCAAAAATAAAGTGCAAAATGCACTGATAATTAGTGCAACAGTAGTGTGCAATCAAGGAGATTCAGATGGACAGTTCATGGAATAAATTGCATGTGCAAAGAGCAAAAAAAATCCACTCCATCCAAATGTTTCCACCATTTGTTGTGTGCCACTCATTTGCCCCAGCCTCTTACCTCATACAGAGACCCCTACAGGTCAAGTCAAGCCTATGTGAATGTAATATTGGATCCACAACGATAGATCAATTTCCAGAGGTATCCAAGGCAAGACATTGCTAGTATAAGGATAGGTTTCCAGCCTCATTTAATGCAGTTTACATGCAATAAAAAAGGGGGGGGGGCTCCATAATAATCTTTTGATGAAGACACATGTTCAGTGATGCAATGCGTCAGAGAGGAGCCGGGTGTCATCACTTCTGGTCACAGTCAAGATCGGTAGTTCCTTTGTTTGTATAGCTGTACCGAGTGAGTTTAAACTGTAAGTTACTACTCATTTTTAAATAAATTGCATTGGATTACTACACTAAGGAGCCCCCCCTTTTTATTGCATGTAAACTGCATTGGATGAGTCTGGAAACGTAGCTTATTGCCGCGTACACACGACCGGACTTTTCGACGGACTAGGTCCGACGGACTTTCGGCGCAGTTCCGACAGACTTTCCGAACTAACTGACTTGGACACACACAAGCACACCAAAGTCCAACAGATTCAAACGTGATGACGTACGACCGGACTAGAATAAGGAAGTTCATAGCCAGTAGCCAATAGCTGCCCTAGCATCTGTTTTCATCCGTCGGACTAGCATACAGACTAATGGATTTTTCAACCGGACTCGAGTCCATCGGAAAGATTTGAAACGTTTTATTTCTAGGTCCGTCGGACTTTTGGGGGAAAAAAAAGTCCACTGGAGCCCATACACGATCGTAATATCCGATGGATTCATTCTGTTGGACCTAGTCCGTCGAAAAGTCCGGTCGTGTACGTGGCATTATACTGCCGTTGCCTTGTCTTGGATACCTCCGGAAATTGATCGATCGTTGTGGATCCAATATTACATCCACATAAAGGCTTGACTTGACCTGTAGGGGTCTCCATATGAGGTGAGAGGCTGGGGCAAATGAGTGGTGCACAGCGGATGGTGGAAACATTTGGATGGAGTGGATTTCTTTGCTCTGCACATGCACTTTATTTCACAAACTATCTGAATATCCTTGATTGGACACTACTGTTGCACTAATTATCACTTTGGCGCATTTTGCACTTTATTTTTGAAGATATTTTGCACTTTGAAAGATATTAATGTTGATGATATTTTATTCTTTGCACATGTGTATGAAATATTCCTTGAATATTGCACTTTTAGATTAATTTATTGTAGCTAGTACTTTTACTGAGTTATTGCTACGAAGATTTCCTTGAACACTGCACTTTAGATCTATTTAGTTTAGTCGAGTTACCGCCACATTACTCTCTTTTATATACGACAAAGAAGGAACCCCTGCTCTCTGTGTGGAAGCAGTGGTCTCTCTGATGAGGGTTGACATCCACCTTCTTAAGCCTCTTACACACAATGAGATTTTCGGATGACCGTTCGTCCGTTTTTTGTTGCATGCTAGTTACATGTCAAAAGTGACTATACACTTTTCACATGTCAAAAGTGACTATACAATTTTCTCGTAGGACAGAATACAACTTCAGAAGTGACGTAATGTGTTGAATAGTTTTGTATGAGTTATTTTGTTTCTGTGCATGCGTAGTCTTGCTCTTATGATTTTGTTTGTACGAAAACTGTACTAATTAAATGAAAATCGTATGTTGAGTTCACAGCTGACAAAAATGTTATAGTCTGCACATCCAGCTTTTGTCATACGAAAAACCGTAATCAGCTGTCAAAAGCACCGTACTAATGGGTCTTAAGGAACAGAGAAAAATCTCAGCCACCACACACCCACCTTCTAAAGGCCCACACACACGATACAAAAATTGTAAGTAAAAATTTCATCCGACGAATAATCTGCTGATTTTCGGATCGTTAGTATGGGACTTTTGACAGCCGATTCCCGTTTTTCGTCAGACAAAAGCTGGATGTGCAGACTATAACATTTTTGTCATACGTGAATTCATGTCTGATTTTCGTTTACTTAATATGGTTTTCGTACAAAAAAATCGTAAGAGCAAGACTACGCATGCTCAGAAATGAAAAACACATACAAAACGATTCAACTCATTATGTCACTTCTGAAGTTATATTCTATCGCACGAATTTTTTCATATTGTGATTAACCTCTTCACTTTCAAAATGAGACTAGCATGGCACAAAAAACTGACAAACGGTCATCCAAAAATCTGATAGTGTGTACGAGGCTTTAGTCATAGTAGAATTCTCTAATCAGCAAAGCTCATGCTCCCTGCTGAGTTCTAACTCTGACTCGGGAGTATATCAGACCTGTGCAGAGGGACCGCCGCTTCCTCACAGAGAGCAAGCATGCTGGCAGGGCACAGGCTCTTCTACTCAGACCATGGTTATTTACATAGGAAACAAACTGTCAGCCATTGAACACTTATTTTCTTTTTTTTTTCATACATTTTAAATGTATTTAGCTGAAATTGGTCTTTAAGCAGATGTCAGCTGGGATGTTTATGAAGAATAAATTACGTCAAGATTCTGATGCAGTGGTGCTACAACGTAACCATATATGCAGTAGCACTAATGATGTTAGATCAGCGCCGAAGGTTGGGACCTTAGCTGGAGCACTGGAAAATCCTGCATTACTTCCATATGTCTACATTCATTGCTAAAAATGTTCCATTAACCAATACAAAGTAGAAGAAGCCATTTTGTGGACAATACCAATGCCCAGTCTATTCCAGATCAGTGCATAAATCTGGATCCTTGGACAAATAGGGTGGGAAAATTGGGATTAAAGTTTAATGATCTTGAATGATTAATCAAAATCTGCACACAGAAGATCTGCTGAAGTTTCCCTGATATGCAGTGTACAGAGGACGTGCATGTCAGATGAAAATGTGTTTTCCAAAGATCTGATTAATGGAATAATAAACCCCCGTGTGTTGGAAACTTAAAGCTGAACAACAGGCAGATACACAAGACAAACATTAATATAGCTCTATAGTCATTCATGCATCATTAAATGTATCAATTTGAAAACAAGCAGTTTAAGTACATAAATATGGCTGGTATCCTGCAGAGAGTGAAAAGCATAGAAGCAGCACAAAGAGCTAATTAACTTTGCTAACAAGGAACATACTGATAGGAGGAGAAAGCAAAGTGACAGAGGGTTGAACTCATTCATTTGCTGCCTCTCCTTTCACTGTCCAGTTACAGGCTAGAGAGGGTCAAGACCTGGAAGTTGTACTGAACTGCAGCAGAGAAAAATCAGATATTCTGTCCTACCAATTAGGGCTTTACTGGGACGTAAAGCGGTATGGGTAAAAATATAAATCCCTTGACAGGTATGGGTTTATCAGTTTGCCTGGAGTTCAGCTTTAAAGCAGACATACCGACAAATGTAAAGTTACATACATGCCAATAACCTTTCAGGAAAAGAATAAGTAAAATACCTATCCTGAATTATCCTCTGCTCCATGCTTTTGCAGTGGCTAACCAATGTGACCATCAGCTATCGATTGGTCATGTGACTTCAGCCAAAGGTGCTTGGGTAGTGATTATTAAGCAAAATTAGCCAATTAGCATTGCTCCCCAAGCTGATTTGGTTCAGATCACTTGACTGCCTATCATATGTTATTTCTTTTTAGGACATATTTCAGCACCCCTATTACTCGTACCTTAATATTCTAGCTAGGTTTCTTACATATATGTAACTTTAAATTTAACTATAGGTTAGCCCCTGCCTAAGTAGGAATATTTCAGATAATTGAAAACGGTCCTTTGAGAAAAGATTTGCACAATTGTAGGAAATAAATGTATAAAATTAGGCTGGCAATACAATATGCAATTATCTTGTAGACGTTTCCTTTAGATTTACTAAAACCATATAATATGAGGTCATATCTAAATACTTTCAATTTGTACGCAATCAGTCTGGCCTTTGCACTACATACACTATATTGTCAAAGCACATGAATTTTAATGGTATTCCAGTCTTAGTCCGTAGGGTTCAATATTGAATTGGCCCACCCTTTGCAGCTATAACAGCTTCAACTCTTCTGGGAAGGCTGTCCACAAGGTTTAGAAGTGGGTCTTCCAGAAGTGCATTTGTGAGGTATGGGTACTGATGTGGAGGAGAAGCCCTGGCTTGCAATTTCCACTGTAATTCATCCCAAAGGTGTTCTATCGTGTTGAAGTCAGGACTCTGTGCAGGCCAGTCAAGTTCCTCCACCCTAAACTCACTCATCCATGTCTTTATGGACCTTGCTTTGTGCACTGGTGCAAATTATTTAATGGAAGAGGGATTATCGTGTGGGGTTGTTTTTCAGGGGTTGGGCTAGGACCCTTAGTTCCAGTGAAGGGAACTCTTAAGGCATCAGCATATCAAGACATTTGGACAATTTCCTGTTCCCAACTTTGTGGGAACCGTTTGGGGATGGCCCCTTTCTGTTCCAACATGACTGCACACCAGAGCACAAAGCAAGGTCCATAAACACATGAATGAGCCAGTTTGGGGTGAAGGAACTTGACTGACCTGCTCAGTGTCCTGACCTCAACCCGTTAGAACACCTTTGGGATGAATTAAAGCGTAGACTGTGAGCCAGGCACTCTGCTCCATTGTCAGTGCCTGACCTTGCAAATGCACTTCTGGAAGAATGGTCAAACATTCCCATAGCCACACTCCTAAACCTTGCGGACAGCCATCCCAGAAGGTTGAAGCTGTTATAGCTGCAAAGGGTGGGCCAACTCAATATTGAACCCTATGGACTAAGACTGGGATGCCATTAACATTTATGTGTGTGTAAAGGCAGGTGTCCCAATACATTTGACAATATAGTGTAGTTGATGGAAAATCTAAAGGAAATTGAGAGAATTGTATAATGTATAGCCAGCTTAACAGGAGGCCTACGGGAGGACATTTGATGGTCTTATAATTCTCCAATGTCAGACTGCTGCACGATGTCTGTGTTTCGTTAAGGTACACAAAATGGCTGCCCCACTGTTTGTAGTTGACACATCCACTTTTATTTTAAAAAGAAATGCTATATAACCACTCCATTAGCAACAATAGCACCATTAGCTGTCTTTTTGTCTCTTAAAAATTTTAAGCGCAATCAACTTCACTTTTGACATAGATAAAATGATACCTTGTTCAAGGCACCCATACTTAATGACCAGACTCTCGTGAATACAGAGTAAAATAGCTGCCAGACAATCTCAAAGACCAGAATGTACACACATCAAATCCAAAAGGTAATTCAATCAGATCCCACATCTACTAAATAAAAAGATCTATTTGAAGAATAAATCATACTGATATAAATGTACATAAATGCATTTCAAATGGTTCCCCATTTAGAAGGCCTGAGCTAAACCAAAAAGTGCTAAAGAAGGCAGTGAGAGGTCAATGCGCTATTATTTCTTTGTTTTGTTTTATTATTATTTTTTTATGAATGAAAGAGGTAATAAGCAAAATCCATCTATGTTTATGGCTGTCAAACTGCCAGAAGCAAACATAATAATATTTTGGCTGAACAAGCTACAATCTTTCCTCTTCTGAGTACTCCACAAAGCAGAGGTGCTCAGTGTGTTAAAGGAGCTTTGCTTTACACCCCATTAATAGCAACACCAAGGGATCCTGCCAAGCCTCCCCACCACTTGTCTTCTCCTCCAATGTTACAATCAGTTCCGTATTCTAGTACTTTTTTATTTAGTCTTCCCAGACAAATGGGATTATTACCAAATAGTAAAATGGTGCGCAAAGTGCAATAACCCAAATGAGCCAATCATCTTCGTTTGCTGTAATCGGATCAATAAAAGATGGAGTCTGATCGGCTTCTTTGGCTTAAAGCACTTCCCTTGGTAATAAGCCTAAAAGTCTCTCGATTCCTGTAAAATAGAGCTTA
The DNA here is from genome assembly GCF_037356315.1 of Lithobates pipiens. Taxonomy (NCBI): domain Eukaryota; kingdom Metazoa; phylum Chordata; class Amphibia; order Anura; family Ranidae; genus Lithobates; species Lithobates pipiens. The sequence goes on from NW_027507758.1 coordinate 429,767,559, forward strand.
TAGGAGCGCCAATTCACCAGAATAGAGCAGCCCCGATATTGTGCAATCCTACAAAGCAAAAAAAAAAGGGGTGGGGAGGGAGGATCCTTGTGTGCCGCTAAACAGAAGGATCTGGAACAGGGGTCTACTTGTTATTAAAGTGGAACACCACTCTAGAGTAGAGAGCTCAACTCTTTACAAGCTACTGTTGGGATACAACAAATTTAAGACCTGCCATTGATCATAAAGCTCCAGAGATAAAGTTCCCAACACATATTTAAATCTCTCGTCATTGAATCCATAAAACCTTTTCCTGGATCCCCCCCGAACACCTCTCACTATATAACGGGCATATTTACAGAGCAGCAATTCTCTAATCATTCACTGTATTTGCAACTAGAATGCCTATAGAAAGATCAGTAGCATTTTTTAAGAACACATTCGTCTGATCAAGTCACCTTTGCTGCCATCCACTAACATCTGTATTTACCATTCTTCAGTAGATAATACAGATCTCGGTGACATTTGCCGTATTTATACTGGCCCAAGTCACATTCATCTGTCATGACTGCATTTAAACATTCAATTTTTTTTAAAAAAAGCAAATCATCGATTCTACCAACATCAGTTTTGCTCAATCCCGCTTGATCGTCAGTGCACACTTTCATTATACATTCACCATACTACATCTCTCTAGTTTATATCATCATCTGCATAGGCTAGCATAAGCCCTCTTGACCCAGTGTTATAATTAACATGAATTTATAGGCTCAATTCTAGAGAACGGTCAGTGAATGGGGTCATATCCAGGCACATTTGATTTATTTTTATATAAATATGCCCCTTATTCAAGGAGAAATGTGTGGTGTCCCGCATAAAGCAATCAGCAGTCATCTCTCATTGTCCTGACTACTGCAGAATGATGAAAGACATATTCTGATTGGCTTTCCTGAGCTATTTCACACAAGAACTCTTTGTATTACAATATTTTCAAATAATTATACCATTTGATTTCTACTCTATGGGGGTCAAACCAATCAAATTTTTTAAATCGGCTTGACTGTGTAAGCAGAAGGCTAAGCAGTCACCAAGCTGTGAATAATACATGTCGTTCAGTGCGTTCCTACGTCTTTCTGAATTACAATAACAGTGTGTACTTTTCTGGCAATTAGAACCCACATCCACTGCTTCTCTGTGCATGGCAGGTCTGAATAATCTAGTGCAATGGACATCAGACCTCCACAGCCTAGGAAGCCTCCTACTTCATTCTGTGAACTAGATCTCCAATTTATCACAGCAGTTAGTCAGGCACCTGACTGAAGTCTATGGCTTGTATATGCTTTTTTTTTACTTTTTTTATGCTGAAGTACAAAACTTCAGTTAAAGGCACAAAGGAGTTTACCACCATAGCATCACCAGCAGATGGGTATGGTAGTAAACACATCCTAAGTACCTCACTCTGTGGTTTCAGGTTCCAGAGTGCCTTATTGCCTGCAGGAGAGCAAAGTGATTAAAGCGTACGTCAGACAGAATAACTTAGATCTCAGGCACTTGCGATATAACTAATAGATAACAAGATGTAATGTGAAGGGAGGTTAATTCATTGCGTCTGTTTCCAGAACTCTGTCCCACTCCAGGAGTTTCTAGCAAATTGATATCTAGGAGTTTATTGATTATCCTGTAAAGGATGGAAGTAGTCTTTCTACTGACAAAGGCTTCTGCCAGAGACTGGTTGCAGAATGCTGAGTCTTGCATCCAATGAAGTCAAAAACACAATTACAGCAGCAAATCATCCAACTTCAAGAACGAAAGTTCCTCTGCCATCAACCAAGGATCTGATCGTCCCAAAAAAAAAAAAAGTCTACAGAAGTGCTACAGTGCACTAGGCTAGAGTGCAAGTTTCCCCATACAGAAATTCAGAATTGCATTCCAGAATGGACAAGACAGGCTGATGATGAAAACAAGCAATATGGGTCCACAGGGGAGCACAGCTGAGATTATCCATTAGCTGCCAAGAATAACCTACAGTAAAACTGCAGTCAGGAGGCTAGAGGTAAGTATGTAAATCATATAGTGCAAAAAGAGCTACTACCTAGATTCCTCTCTTGAAATCAAGAAGTGTGAAACAGTATTGCAGATACATGGAAGCTGCAAGTTGAATGGTGTATGCAGCAGGAGCATTTCCACTGCAGCACAGAACTTGGACATACAGTATAGACATGAAGAGAGGACTGCACAAAACAAAGAATGGTTAGCTTAGGCTTTTCAGGTAAAGACAGCTCTTGCTAAACATGAAAGCTTTTTAAGTAGTAATGGATCCCATCTCTTAAATCAGGACTGTATTTTCTTTCCAAGCCAACCAGCTTCCGGTTGGGTCTACATGAAAACTGTAAAAAGTTTGCTGCATTGTATACAACTACGGAATAGGTCTGGCTTTTCGGTTGCTGGTCTGGTTGTTAGGTTCACCCACCAGCCAGATGAGAAGCGTTCCCTTAATGGAGGCTTTTACCTGCAGCCTTGATGAATAATAGAGGTAAGTTAACCTGTGTGTGTCCAGCTAAAAATCCATGTATAGAGAGCAATGGGACGGGATGGAAGCTGTAAAGCCACAGGTTGTCCAAGGCTGGAAGAGGAGTCATCAATGAATATGAACTGCGGGGCATTGGAGGATAACGGGATGATTACAAACAATATAAGAAATATGGTTACAGCATGAAGAGGATCAAAAACAATTAATACAGGACAACGGAAGAGAAATTATTAAGACGTATGAAATATGGGGGCACTGGAGGCCAATGGGTGGATTGAAAACAATATGGTGGATATGGTTATAGCATGGAAAGGAGCAGAAGACAAAACACACAGGGCAAAGGGCGAGGAGGCATTAATAAATATAAACTTTGGGGAAATAGAGGATAATGGGAGGATTGGGGATACCATAAGACAATAAGGGGCAATATAGTTACAGCGTGGAGAGTAGAAGAAGACAAAACAGGAAAAGGGAAGAAATGCCATTAATAAATATGAACTTTGGAGCACTGGAGGGCAATGGAAGGATTGGGGATACCATAAAACAATACTTGGGAATATGGTTACAGCATGGTAAGGAGAAGATATAACAGGTCAAGGGATGCAGTGCCGGAAAAGGTCATCCAGCACCCATGGCAATGATGCTAAAGTGTGCCCACCCCCATTCACGATATGCAAGCTTAGGGGATCCTACGCCCAGCAGGCACTCGCTTGTCACAATCACTGCCGCTGTCACTAATTCTTTCAGTCTTGCAGAAGGAAAGTGCCTCCATTCCTACAGTAAACCATGGTGCCCAGGTCTGCTGTCCCTCCCGCTAAACCTCTTGTCCCGGCCCTGAGGGGAAGAGCCGCCATTAATACATATGCATTTTTGGGTACGAGAGAGCAAAGGGAGGATTGGGGACACCATTGGACAATAATGGGGGATATAGTTACAGCATGGATAGGAGCAGAAGACAAAACTGAACACGGGATGGTAAGTCATTAATAAATATGAACTTTGGGGCACTTGTGGGCAATGCGAGGATTGGGGATACTATGGGACAATAATAGGGGATACGGTTACAGCAAGGAGAGCAGAGGAAGAAGATAAAACAAATTAAGGGAAGGGGAGTCATGAATGACTATCAAGTATGGGGCACTGGAGGGCAATGGGAGGATTGGGGACACCGTACAATAATAGAGGATACGGGTAGAGCATGGAGAGAAGCAGAAGATAAAACAAGACAAGGTAAGAGGAGTCGTTAATGAACATGAACTATGGGGCACCTGATCAGGGTCGGGACAAAGGGAGGGCAGGAAGGGAAGTTGCCTTGGGCACAGTGACGCAAAGAAGCAAAAAATTGAAGCAGTGTAGAACACTCATTCTACGACATGCATTAATAGGGGGTAAGGGGGCACAATTCTACACCCTTGCCCTGGGCTCTGAATAACCCTGTTCTGGCACTGCACTGGAGGGCAATTGGTGGATTGGGGACACCATAGGACAATATTGGGGGATATGTTCACAGCATGGAGAGGAGCAGAAGATAAAACAAGACATGGGAATTCATGAATATGAACTATGGGGCACTGGAGGGCAATGGGAGGACTGGGGACACCACGGGACAATATTGGGGGATATGTTCACAGTGAAGAGGAGTCATTCATGAATATGAACTATGGGGCACTGGGGAAGATTGGGGACACCATTGGGGGATACGGTGACACTGTGGCGAGGAGTAGAAAATAAAATAAGGAAAAGGGAAGAAGAGTCATTAATGAATATGAACTATAGGGCACTGTGGGTGATTGGGGACACCATTGGAGGAAATGGTAACACCATGGCGAGGAGTAGAAAATAAAACATGGCAAGGCGAGAAGAGTCATTAATGAATATGAACTATGAGGTACTGGGGGTGATTGGGGACACCACTGGGGGATATGGTGACACCAAGGTGAGGAATAAAAAATAAAACAAGGCAAGGGAAGAAGATTAATTATTGAATATGAACTATGGGGCACTGGGGATGATTGGGGACACCACTGTGAGGAATAAAAAATAAAACAAGGCAAGGGAAGAAGAGTAATTATTGAATATGAACTATGGGGCACTGGGGATGGTTGGGGACACCATTGGGGGATATGGTGACACCATGGAGAGGAATAGAAAATAAAACAAGGCAAGGAGAGTAATTATTGAATGTGAACTATGGGGCACTGGGGATAATTGGGGACACCATTTGGGGATATGGTGACACCATGGAGAGAAGTAGAAAATAAAACAAGGCAAGGAGAGTAATTATTGAATATGAACTATGGGGCACTGTTGATGATTGGGAACACCATTGGGGGATATGGTGACACCATGGCATGGAGTAGAAAATAAAACAAGGTAAGGGATGAGGAGTCATTAATGAATAAGAACTATGGGGCACCGGGGACGATTGGGGACACCACTGGGGAATATGGTGACACCATGGAGAGGAGCAGAAGATAAAACACACAGGGCAAAGGGTACATAGAGATTAGATTTAAAGGGAAGCTAAAAATGGGTGAATGAATGAGCATTGGGTCAGTGTGAATAAGGAGGCAAAGTCCCATGTCCCGCAGCACCGTCCCCCGGTTGGGAAGGGATCTGGGACACCGGTAGGATGACCTGGTTTGGTCTCATTGACTCCTCGTAGGTGGGTAAGTACTTGACCTCGTCGTAGCTGGGTAGTTGTAGGAAGAGCGGCGAGGAGATGATGCGGAGCTCATGTTCGGAGAGGTGCCGTACACTGTCTATGAGTGAGTCCTGGGAGCTGGTCTCATTGAGGAGCCCCGGCCCGTTCTGCCCCCGTGGTTGGGGCCGGGTATAGCGGCGGGGGCTGGGGCAGATCATCCGCTGTAAGAAGTAGCCGATAGCAAAGAGCACCAGGAGGATGAGCAGCCCGGACAGCTTCCTGACGAACCAGCCGACATTGTCCAGGAAAGTATGGAAGGGCAGCTTGCAGCATTTGATCTCCGTATGGCTGACGTTCCCGAACACACAGCAGCCCTCCTTGTCTCCGCACAGCAGATCTCCGCAGCTCCAGCCAGCCTGGCAGTCGGGCAGCAGCAGCAAGGCTGCGATCACCAGGGAGCCCCCGGAGAAGCAGTGCACCATCCTCAGCAGCGGCAGGCACACTGCACCACCACCACCAGCAGCAGGCACTCTCTGGAAGTGTCACATCTTCACCAGTCTTTGGGGAGGGGAGATGAGGACTGGAAAGCTGCAGCCCCCTGCAATGGATCGCTACTGCTGAGAACCCAAACTCAGGCTTTCTTGTCCCATTGACCTTGGGCTCAGACCACTTGATCATCGTATGAATGCTGGTGTGTGTGTGTGTGTGTGTGGAGGAGAGCAGGCTTCAGCTATCAAAGCCAACCCATCATCATCACTGGAAGCACACCAGATTAGAGGGAAGACAATCAGATGACATCTCTCATTGAATCTGCCAGCCCTGCCACTCATCTTTTCTGATGATGCTACTGAGGTGTGTTGACAGCAGCAGGATCACTGACAGGTCTATTATACAGGTGAAGAAGGACTTGGATGGCACACTAGGATCATTTCAGCTCTCTATGATCTTTTCTGCCTATTAATAAACACTTGTCTGGCTACATATCTGTAAGATCTATGCATATTTTGCTTCTATTTCTGGTTTTCCATAAGCTCAGGTAATATAGATTTTGCAATAGTCTAATCAATAACAATGTCAGTAGTAATCTGGGGGATATTTGCTATCAGAGCAAGGCTGGTTCATTATTCACCTGTTTAATGGAAACCCCATTACCAGGTGAGCATTTATTAGTGTAGAATCAGATTGGCTGCATGTCAGTCTATGCAATCCATAGCTGTCTGATGGTACCTGCAGTCTGCCTTTTTCTGTAAATTGTTGCTTTGGTTCAGACTACAGCGCTGTAGAAATGCAGTAGCTGCTGAATATTGATTGCAGAGGACTCCAATTCATTGGCAGTCATCATTGCTGCTGCATGTATGTGTCTGTTATGTGCCACCTAGCCAAAGTCTGTCTCTATTAGAAATTCTTTGGCTTCCTAAAGTGTGCTGTGGCTGCAGGCTCAGTACTCCCAGTCCCATTTCACTGATCACTACCCCGTCTGCTTCAGTTGTAGCTTTGCTGGTATTACCCATCACCAGCCTTATGGCATCCTGTGTAAAAATACAATACAGAATTCTACCCTGTGTCCTAAATCCCCACCTCATTGCCAAAAACATGCACTGTCAAGGGGACAATATGATGTAACCGTGTGATCCCATATTTCTACTATTATGTAATGCTGATATGAAGTAATTTAAACAGAATAATACAATTTTTATAAGTGATACTTTGCTTTCCCAGTCATTGATGCCATTTTAAGTGACATATAAGTATTCTGCAGCCAGCTTCCATTTCTCATTGTCCTGTCTATGAGACATTGCATACCACACCAGAATCTTAATGTAAACTCACACTTGTGATTAACACTGTCAGCTGATGGTCATACACCCTGCCATGCTTGCAGATTTACTGTAAATTAGTTAAAATTCTGCCTTCTATATCATGAATATTCTTTGCAAATATTTCTGAACATAAAGCATCTCCCTCTATTAAACTTTCTTTCTGTCTGTGATGAAGTACTACTATGGCAGGGGTGTGAAATGCAATTTCATTGCGGGCTACATCAGCAGTATGGATAAAGGGTTGGTTGTATCTGTAAAATTTGGTCTACCCTTTTATTATTCAGGAGTGTGCTGTGTACAGAGTGCAGGGTTTAGGGATGCGCTAAGTATAGAGTGCAGAGTTTAGGGTTACATTACAAACAGTGTGCTGGGTTTAGGGGTGCGCCACATATAGAGTGCAGAGTTCCGGAGTGTAACATGTACAGTGTTCAGCGTTCAGGAGTGTACCAAGTGCAGAGTTCAGTGGTGTGCTGTGTACAGAGTGCAGGGTTTATGGATACGCCATGTACAGAGTGCAAAGTTTAGGGTTGCATTACAAACAGTTTGCAGGGTTTAGGGGTGCGCCATATACAGCGTGCAGAGTCCAGGAGTGTACCATGTGCAGAGTTCAGGAGTGTACCATGTACAGAGTGCAGAGTTCAGTGGTGTGCTGTGTACGGACTGCAGGATTTAGGGATGCGCTATGTACAGAATGCAGTGTTTAGGGGTGCATTACAAACAGTGTGCAGGGTTTAGGGGTGCGCCACGTACAGAGTGTAGCGTTCAGGAGTGTACCATGTACAGAGTGCAACGTTCAGTGGTGTGCTGTGTACAAAGTATAGGGTTTAGGGGTGCACTATGCACAATGTGCAGAGTTTAGAGTTGCATTACAAACAGTGTGCAGTGTTTAGGGGTGCTCCACGTACAGAGTGCAGAGTTCAGGAGTTCACTATGTACAGAGTGCAGTGTTTAGGGGTGTGCTGTGTACGGAGTGCAGGGTTTAGGGATGCGCTATGTACAGAGTGCAGAGTTTAGGGGTGCATTACAAACAGAGTGCAGGGTTTGGGGTGCGCCACGTACAGAGGGCAGAGTTGAGGAGTGTACCATGTACAGGGTGGTGTGCTGTGCACAGAGTATAGGGTTTAGGGGTGCACTATGCACAATGTGCAACACCAACCCAGCCACCAAACTTTTTTGCATCTCTACTCTTTCCTACCCCTGTTTATGTAGGTAGTGCTCTCTACTACCCGTGTATTTGGCTGCTATCCCTGTGTAGGTGGTGTTGCTTTTCAGTGAGAGTGTTCTCGCTCTCACATTCTGGAGAGCTGTCCCAGCCATGCATCGCTGTGAGGGATCTGTTACATCTGGAACCCGCTGAAAGCAAAGCCTTACCTCATAAATACAGAAGGCTTCTGTGTTTATAAGTGACAGCGAGGAGCAGGAGCGGAAGGTGAGAGCCAAACGTGGTGGAATGGAGTTCTACTGTGATCCAGCTGCAGGGGAGGGGCACATGGCAATGCCTGGCCTTATATTTGACATATGTGCACAATGGGGATTGTTTGTAAAATGTTTTCACATAGTTTTACCCAAGATTCACACATTTTCTATTCGTATTCAAATGGGGAAATGGGAGAATCCTGGGTGAAATGTGTGTGAATCTTGGGTTAAACAATTTATAAGAAGACCCACATGTTTGCAAGCCTTTGCTCACTCACCTTTGTTGACTGTCAGCCAGAACCTGACACATTGGGGTTGATTTACTAAAACTGGATAGTGCAAAATCGGGTGCATCTGTGCACCATAGCCAATCAGCTTCTAACTTCAGCTTGTTCAATTAAACTTTGACAAAAAAAAAAAACCTGAAAGCTGATTGGTTTCTGTGCACAGCTGCACCAGATTTTGCACTCTCCAGTTTTAGTAAATCAACCCCACTGTGTGTGGGTGTTAATTTACACATCCCTTTTAATGCTGGGGAGAGGGCTATAGAACATTAGAACACAAAGCCCATTTGGGAATAGGACTCTGAACACCCATATACAAGATGGCAGCACAAGTCACACATAACTATGGTATTACCACTTGCATCAATGAATGTGACCTTACCTGCACCAGGAAATCCAACTTTTTGGATTATACATCATAAGTATGTGCTCAGATAATTAGTAGTGAAAGGAATAGTCATGCTTTTGGCAATAATGAGGTCTGGTAAACCTAACTGTGTGGAGCAAAAAGGAGGAATTATAATGAACCAATGCCACCCCCAATTTTCTCCAAAATGTGCAAGTGGTGACAGGGACAGTCAAATTTAAATTTTATGTCTGTGTTAGAGCCCTTTCACACTGAGGGCGTTTTGCAGGCGCTATAGCGTTAGAAATAGCGCTTGCAATCCACCCTCAAACTGCTGCACCCGAGGGCTTTCACACCGGAGCGGTGCTCTGGCAGGATGTCAGGAAAAGTCCTGCCAGCAGCTTCTTTGGAGCGGTGAAGGAGCGTGGTGTATTCACCGCTCCTCCACCGCTGCTCCTCATTGAAATCAATGGATCAGCGCTGCAATACCGCCGGCAAAACACCGCTATTGTGGCATATTGTGGGCGGTTTTAACCCTTTCTCGACCACTAGTAGGGGGAAAAAGCTCCCCGCTAGCGGCCGAAATGCGCTGCAAATCCGACGGTAAAACGCTGCTAAAAATAGCAGCGTTTTACCGCTGACGCTATGGGCTCGGCAGTGTGAAAGGGGTCTTAAGCAGCCAAAGGGGTACTCATTGAGAAAAGAAAACCAGTCCAGTTTAGGACACACTGAGAAAAAGCAGATCAGAATGGAAACACCATAAACAATAATTAGTCCAATATCTGCAAAGCCTCTTAATGAGAGCAATTGTAAACTTGTCATATTAGCCCAAACACACAAACGGATGGGCCACTAAATTCAGGGAAATTGTCACTGAGCACCCCTGGCTCAGATTCGGCAGAACCCCACAGGACAAGGGCCAACCCCAGGAATAGGAAAAGGACCCCAGAATTGAGACTCCACATTCAAACAATCCAGTGGGAGCACTAAACAAACTTCGAAGAGTCCAAAGTAATTAATTGATAAAATTGATTTATAGCAGAATAAAGCCAATGTGTTTCCAAAGGACAAACGCACTTCCCCTTCATCAGGGCTTAAGAATTTTGACTGATCTTACTGACTCAGTTAAGTGGATACAAATTAACTCTGCACTGTGGATTACTGAACAGTTTCAGGTGGACAGTTTACGTAAGTGTTAGTAAATGTAGCATTCATTAACACTGGCATAACATGCCCACCTGAAACTGTTTCAAGCAGTAAATCACAGCACACATTTATTTTATATCTGCTTATTTGAGTCCATTTAAGCACAGTCTAAATTATTAAAGCACTGGACAGGTAAGTCTGCGTATTAAAAGTCAGCAGCTACAGTGTTTGCAGTTGCTGACTTTTAAAATGTTTTTTTTTTTTTTTTAAGCTGGCCCTCTTTAACCATTATTACATTGTTCTGCATCCTACATACTTATTTCCTTAAAGAAGGAAAAAAATAAGAAAAAAAAAATGAAAAAAAAACCAACAGAAATAAAAGAAAAACAAAACAAAAAGTTGGGACCAGGAAAAAACTTTAAAAGGTTCACTCAGCTACTACCAGTGCTTCAACTCCCTCTCCTCTGTACTTCTCTAGCCTTTTTTTGCGAGCATCACAACGATACACCATATCTATTTACTACCAGTATATTATATATTCTTATTCCTAACTTATTTCTCTTTCATTTACCACTTCTGGTCCCCATCTCCGCTCCCCCCTATTATTCCCTGATCGTATCCACCTAGTCTTTGGGTATGGTCCCCCCCCTAGTATCCCCTTTAAGGAGGGCATCCCATTTTATCTAACCAGGGCTTCCAGATTTTTAAGAATTTATCCAGGTTCCTCCATCTAATAAATGTCACATTTTCCCTTTCCCTAAACACAACTGATAGATGGAACCAGTCTGTGATAAATTATTCTGCCACCAAATTGGTTAGGTATGGCCCAAAGTGCAATGTAGTTTCTGGTGTGGTTCATGTTCTTGGTCCCAACAGCCAAACTGTATCTGGTCAAATGCAGTGACACTAATGCCGCGTACACACGATCAAACAAGCGGGTGGAAAAGTCCGGCAAACTGAAGTCCGCCAAACAATCCCCCCGTGTGTAGCCTCCGGCATACTTTTTTGACCCGAAAATACGGCGTACTTAGAAAGTAGTTTTACACTCCAATCTTCCCGCCGGACTCGCACTTCGGCGGACAATCCGCCAGTCCGCCGTACTTTTGAAATGAGCGGACTTTTCCCGCCCGGAGAAAAGTCCGCTCATTTCGAGCGGGTCTCCAGGTAGGCGGGGCCCGCGAAGGAGACGTCGCTGGCCCCGCCGCCTGGTATGGACTTAAAGGGGAACCCCAACGCCGAAAAAAATCGGCGTGGGGGTCCCCCCAGGTCCACATCAGACCCTTGTCCGAGCACGCTACCCGGCTGGCCAGGAAAGGGGGGGGACGAGCGAGCGCCCCCCTCCTGAGCCGCACCAGGCCGCGTGCCCTCAACATGGGGGGTGCCTTGGAGAAGGGGGGGGCCGCGCGGCCCCCCCACCCCAAAGCACCTTGCCCCCATGTTGATGAGGACAAGGGCCTCTTCCCGACAACCCTGGCCGTTGGTTGTCGGGGTCTGCGGGTGGGGGGCTTATCGGAATCCGGGAGCCCCCTTTAATAAGGGGGCCCTGGATACCGGCCCCCCACCCTATGTGAATGAGTATGGGGTACAATGTATCCCTACCCATTCACCTGTAAAATAAAGTACAAAAAAAACACAACACACAAGGGTTAAAATAGTTTATTGCACAGCTCCGGGGGTCTTCCGTCTTCGGGGGTCTTCTCGCCGGACTCCTCTGCTATCTTCTTCTAGCTCTTTTACTAGTGGAGGAGCCCGGCTTCCTTCCTCGCCACCGCCCTCTTCTTCCGACTTCGGGGGTCTTGTCCCCCTCTTCGGTTCTTCTGCCGGGCCACCGCACCTTCTTCTAGCTCTTTTACAGGCGGTGGCCCGGTCTTCTGTCACCGCCGCCGCCACCGCCGCAGCCGCCGCCGCCTTCCGTTCTTCTCTTCTTCTCTTCTCTTTCTCATCCTCTGGGACTGTGACACCATAATGGGCGGGGACATCATCCGGTGATGTCCCTATATAAGTCGCCGCGCGTCGCGTCTGTGCCATTGTGAGCAGAGGATGCGACGAGGCAACATCTGAAGAGAAGAAGAGAAGAACAGAAGGCGGTGGCGGCAGCCTGTAAAAGAGCTAGAAGAAGGCGTGGTGGCCTGGCAGAAGAACCGAAGAGGGGGACAAGACCCCTGAAGTGCGAAACATGTCGGGAACAAGTGCGATTATTCTGCTAACATTCACTGCTGGGATCCCACTAGCTCATTAACTATGCCCATACAACTGTTTGTATACTTTTGTATATGTCTTTTTAATGTATATTAATAAATCAATATGAATTTTTAGCTTACTTTGTGTTTAGTATTGCTATATTTGGCACCATTGAAAAATCCCCCTTTTTACACTTTTTCTCTATAAACTCCATTTTTTCTTTTTAGTTTTAGATTTGAATACCAAATCAGGATTCTATTGCTGTCTGTTCCCGTGTTAGGGAAAGTGAAAAGTAAAACAAGTGAAAGTAATAGAAAATCCCAAATATGGAGTTGTCACCAGAGCAGTAATAGAAGGGAAATATTCCAATGGGGATACTAGTTCTGATGAACCTGGTGACTACCGGGGATTCTCTCACTTTGGATGGAGTTCCTCTCACTTCCTGCTTTGTCTATGGGACAGGGATTGAAGGGAAATCTTGTCAATCAGAAACAGAGAGCAAAATAAACCTGACAGGAGTTATAACCCTTCTTTTAAGTGATAAGGTATTGTAGATGGAGTTGCGCAGAATATAAAGTGTCAAAAATCCTTTGCAATGAGAGTAATCAAAAATTGATCAAACAAACATATGCAAACAAGTCTATTCAAATGCAAAAGATATAGGAATATATACAGTGTCTTCGGGTGTCTTCTCGCCGGACTCCTCCGCTATCTTCTTCTAGCTCTTTTACTAGCGGAGGAGCCCAGCTTTCTTCCTCGCCGCCGCCCTCTTCTTCCGACTTCGGGGGTCTTGTCCCACTCTTCGGTCTTCTGTCGCCGCCACTGTCGCCGCCGCCTTCCGTTCTTCTCTTCTTCTTCTTCTTCAGATGTGGGCTCGCCGAGTCCTCCGCTCACAATGACGGGGACCGGGCACGCGGCAACTTATATAGGGACAAGGGGCGGGGTGTTCGGTGGATGTCACATGGGTTGATGTGACATGGCGACAGTCCCAGCATCCTCCGGGACTGTGACATCGTAAGGGGGCGGGGTCACCATGTGACATCAACCCATGTGACATCCACCGAAGACCCCACCCCTTGTCCCTATATAAGTCGCCGCGTGCCCGGTCCCCATCATTGTGAGCGGAGGACTCGGCGAGGCAACATCTGAAGAAGAAGAACAGAAGAATGGAAGGCGGCAGCGACAGCGGCGGCGACAGAAGACCGGGCCAACGCCTGTAAAAGAGCTAGAAGAAGGCGCGGTGGCCCGGCAGAAGAACCGAAGAGGGGGACAAGACCCCCAAAGTCGGAAGAAGAGGGCGGCGGCGAGGAAGAAAGCCAGGCTCCTCCGCTAGTAAAAGAGCTAGAAGAAGATAGCGGAGGAGTCTGGCGAGAAGACCCCCGAAGACGGAAGACCCCCGGAGATGTGCAATAAACGATTTTATCTTGTGTGTTGTGTTTTTTTGTACTTTATTTTACAGGTGAATGGGTAGGGGTACATTGTACCCCATACTCATTCACATAGGGTGGGGGGCCGGTATCCGGGGCCCCCTTATTAAGCCCGCAGACCCCGACAACCAACGGCCAGGGTTGTCGGGAAGAGGCCCTTGTCCTCATCAACATGTGGACAAGGTGCTTTGGGGTGGGGGGGCCGCGCAGCCCCCCCCCCTTCCCCAAGGCACCCCCCATGTCGAGGGCACGCGGCCTGGTGCGGCTCAGGAGGGGGGGGGGCGCTCGCTCGTCCCCCCTTTCCTGGCCGGCCGAGTAGCGTGCTCGGACAAGGGTCTGATGTGGACCTGATGAAGGGGGGTGTATTGTGTGTTTGGCCTCCAAAATGTACTTGGTTTATTCTGCTGTGAATCAATTTTATCATTAAGATACCTTGGACTCCTGGAAGTTTGTTTGGTGCTCTCATTGGTATGTATGCAAACTTGTAAAACAGTCTAAAAGCAATACACATCTGAATACAGCTCACATTCTTAATTGCACTCATATTCCACAACTCCTACAATAATGAAGTTACATTCATAAAAAGTGGTTACGCCAATGTATCTGAAGATGCCAATCAGGAAGACACCAAACACACCTATATTACAGTGTCCAGAAGGCTAATATAATGCATTTGACCTACTGGGCAAAATGTGCATCAAATTTATACCATATTTGTTCTCCAACAAATCCTAATTTCATTTTGTCCTATAATCTCCTTATTGTCAGACTATGAACTCTTGTCATGTGGAGATAATAAACTGCTTTAACATCTCTTTAGCACACCATTCATATCCTTTGATTGATTGTGTTAATTCTGTAAATGCCATCTTCAGGGACCAGAAAAGACACTGGCATTTGCAGCTCTGTATCTCTTGCTTACCATTGGAATTATAAGTGAGTAGAGTCATTTATCAGAGCCAGTGACTCTGATAAATTATACTGAACAATTGAACCACTCTGCAAGCGCATTAAACTCTGCACAGAGCCAAAGACCAGGTGAACTTTGAAATTTTTACTTCTGAAGAAAAACTAAACCTATGGATTTAACTGTTTCCAAAAATTCAAGGCATCCCATGAATGATAACTGTCACATTTGCTTGTGCTCTCAACCAAATTGTCAAACCATCAAGTCATCAAAGGGCTGGTTTAAAACTGATTACATGTGTAGCACCATAGCAACTACAGATCAAACAGAGAATAAAGGCAGACATACATGGATTGAAATTTGGCCGGTTTGTATGGGCAGGCTGCTTGTACACATGTCGATCTACCGATTGACTTGTGTACAACCAGCCTTTCAGATTTTTCCAGAACGATCATTGCCGCTGTCCATAGCTTGCAGCACTGATCAGTGTATTTTGATGGCAGGGAAGACTCCCTACTATCAGAATGCAATAAATCAGCGGGGATGATTCCTCCATCCACATTTAGTATGTGGGTGGGGTAATCAGGCGATTATTTTCATGAAAAAAAAAAAAGGTTAATGTATGACCTACCTAAGATGGCAGTTTTCTTGGATTTAAGGGATAGGAGGGTATAGTTCACGTTTTATCTAACTGTTACCAATTGTCTGCTTTGTAATAATGTCTTCCTGTAAATATTTTCTGCCTTCACTGTATTGGTGAATAACAGAAATAATCCTACTGGCGGTTGTGGAGCAGCACAGATGCTGTGAAACATCTTTTCCTATAGACCCTACTTCCAAAAGAATATATATGATAAACCTCCCCTTAGCGGGTACGGGCTCATTTTTAATATATGTATCCGAAATTAGACTGAAGCAGCTTGCCATTATTCCCATTCTTTAATCATAAGAGTCTAGTTCAATCTCATAATCATTATGAAGTTATACATCATATCCTTTCATTTAACAAACTGACTGCTTGTATGTTTCTCTGTCTAAGTGATTGATTTTAGATTGGCTTTTCCTGTGGCCATTATTTAAATATACTTTGATGTGGGGCTATTCCTTCAATATTTCTGAACTCGCTGCTGATTAAAAATGTATGAGCACCATTTAACAGTTATTAATGGCCTTAATGCAGTTCCTGGAACTTTAGGGATTTAAAGGTAGTGAGGTGCATATTTTAGGAGATTGGACCTTATGAATCTCCCCTTTGTGGTGTCACAGGGGTGTCGGAGGTGTCCAGGCTTGGGATAATAGAAGCAGGATTAGTGAATTACAGCACTATGCTTGGCTATTTATAACATCAGCCTACCAGCACTGCTGGATATATTAATCGTATAATATTCTTTTTACTGCTATGGAAACAATACATTACATCTGAAAGGTACAGATGGTTGTTATAAAATGAATAATCCTTTCATACTGGGAAAATGTGCTGTAAATGGTGTAAGAAAATATTTGACTTGGTGCACTCACCATGTTTTAGCAGCCTGCTTGAAGTAAAAAGAGAAAATAACTGTTAGTGGTTACCAGAAAATTGTCCGCTCTAGGATCCCTGCAGTGGTCCGTAGGTAGGCACATTCAAATTATAAGTAATGCCTTAAATCACTTCACATACCACAACTAGGAATGAGCTTTGGGTTAAGGTTGATGATGATTTTAACCCAAACCTAAACAGTTTGCAGAACCGCTTGAACCTCTGGCTACTGCGGCTGGAAGTTATTCTTTTAATGGCTGTATTAAAAATGCCACCAAATACTGTAACAGCATCTGATCACCCACTGGTTTGTTTTAAATTGGTAAACAAGCTGGTGGTCATGAATATTTTTGGTCAATTACATCACCTGGGATACCCTGCCGGTGGGCCAGCAGCCGGTCAGGGAACTGTCATTTGTAATGAAAGAGGATAGTTGTGGCGTGGGTCATCATGTTTGTGCCAGCTCATAGTAACTGATGAAGGGTGTACGTCACTGGATGACATTGGACATTGATATATATATATATATTTTTAAATAAAATTGATTTTTCTATTGTGTTTGTTTGTTTATTTACATTGCAATTTTTTTTGTGAATGAATAACAAGGGAGTGAGTTTATTTAAGTCTCTTCCCTGCAGAACCCCACATCCACTAGCCCAGGGATGTGAGCATCAGGCCAATGCTGAGGACATGTGTCCTGGTATGGTTCAGGAGGGATGGGGTTGAACACTCACTGCCCCCTTATTGTCTGTTATGGATTCTTAGGTGGACTCCACTCTGTGTTTTTTGTTGTCGTTTTTTTTGTGCTTTTTTGTATTCCCCCCTTAAAAATCTGTACCCAAACCTCCATCTAGGATAAAGGTTAGGTTTGCTGTTTCTTTTTTCTGCAGGAAATGTGGCCTGGTATGTTTTGGGGGAAGGGGGTGCATGCTTTTTGCCCTGTCCTGTTCAGGCCACCTAGGCAGCATACTAGGATAAGGGTCTGGTGTGGATTTTGAAGGGGAATCCACACAAAAAACAACGAAAAAAAAAGGTTGTGAGATCCCCAAAAATCCATACCAAAACCTTACCCGGGTATGCAGTTTGGCTGTCCCCCACTTCTCCTATACCATACTAGGCCAGATGCCTTCAATACGGGAGGGTAATCCCCTGGAATGTGCCTTGTCCTCATGTTGATGGGGAGAAGGGCACCATGCCTATGTCCCTGTCCCATCAGATGTAGGGGTCTGGGTGATTTGGGGGGGGGGGGGTTGACTTATTGCCAATGATGAAGCTGGGAATTCTTTTACCTGAGCCAAACGGGATAGTGTCAGCAAGGCAGAGGTTGGAGTCAGTAGAACGGTGGATAGTGTCAGAAAGGTACTGAAGACAGGTTCCCCAGTCCCTTTCTCTGCAGCCTCAGCTGCACTGGACAGTGAATGAATGGGAAGTGCTCCATTCACAAACTGAAGCATAGAAAACACATGTTGCTTAGTGGGGGAACAAGGAGGCACTGGTGCTCATTGGGTCAACAAACGGGGCACTTGTACTTAGTAGGGGGAGTTGGGGGTACTTGTGCTCAGTTGGGAGACAAGGGGGGCACTGGTGCTCAGTGTGGGGACAGGGGGGCACTGGTGCTCATTGGGGAGACAACGGGGGCTCAGTAGGGAGACAAAGAGAGCACTGGTGCTCAGTGGGGGAACAAGGGGGGCACTGGTTCTCAGTGGAAAGAGAAGAGGGGCACTGGTGCTCATTGGGGAGAGAAGGGGGGCACTGGTGCTCAGTGGGGAGAGAAGGGGGGCACTGGTGCTCAGTGGGGAGAGAAGTGGGGAAACTAGTATGACCTTTTTTTTATCAAAAACTTGGAAATTGGCTTTGAAAAAGGCCAGAAAATATTTCAAAATTTGATTACCATAGGCTTCAATAGGATTCAGGCTCTATGTTTAGGGTTTGCAGATTATTCCAAATGTTTAGCAAAGTTTATCAATTTACTCATCACTAGTCACTACACAAAAATTAGAAAATAAAATTGAATGAAATCATAGGTGTAAAAGTTTTAAAATAAATTGTAGAGTAAAGTAAATGTAAACCAATCACTAAAATTTCATATGAGTTTTAACATGCCCAAATAAACCTTCACCACAAACTATATAAAGAAATTATAGATGCAGCAAAATAGTAATAGTTGCATTTCCAACCTTTTAAAACAGGAAGATGCATTTCCCACCTTTTTTAATAAATCACCACCATGATCTAGCAGAAAAAATGCTTTTCGTGCAGTACAGTTCAGAGTCAGACCACTGCCTGTGCTCTGTGTGAAGGCAGTAGTCTCTCAGCAGCAGTCCAGCACACCCTCTGCTATATCTGAAATACACCTCTCCAATCAGCAATGCTTGCTTTCCTTTGCAAATGTTACTGACAGGAGAGCTGAAGCATTTTTCTGCTAGGGCTGGGTGTTGGTTTATAAATAAAGGTATGAAATACAACTTACTATATTGCTGCAATCAGATTTTTTAAATATAGTTTGGGGTGATACTTTAGTTAGGCTATAATGTAACATCAAAAGTAATTTTAATATTTTCAAATCTGCAGCCTTCATTAAATTTCTACTGGGTGATCCTGTCATAAAGATCCTTATTTTCAAAGGGTGTTATAGGGTGATAAAGCTCTGTTCCTGTCTCCTAACTGTGCTCCTGCATCACATGGGCCTACAATGGAAACTGCAAGCAGTCATTTCAACACACATTTTGCAGACATGGGCTCCATTCACAGAATGAACTTGCATGAGATATTTAGCTGTCAGGACAAATTTAGCCTAAATATTTCATGCGATTCTGAAGCTGTCAATTCACTAGACCGTTTTTAAAGTATTTATCGGAAAATCTTGGTAAATATCACATGAACAGGTCTTAAAATCCATTCACAGAAGGAAATAATTAAATGCATGCAGAAAGTAAGTAGGGGTCCAGGCATGCAGTATTTGTGGAATGTGTACTTCCCCCTTGTGACATCATCACCCGGGGTCACCCCGGTTAGTTATTTAAGAAATGCCAGATGGCGGAGTCAGGGCAGGACTTGGGTCACTTTCGGGCCCTACCTTCTATACGTTACCTTATTTATCGGCGTATAACACGTGTCGGCGTATAACACGCACCCTGAGTTTAGGAGGGAAGTTTAAGGAAAAAAACGTACATTTAAATGCCCATCAATGCAGCCTTATCAGTGTCCATCTGCAGCCTTGCCCATCCATTTGCAGCCTTGTCCAGTGTCATTGCAGCCTTGTCAGTGTAGCCTTGTGATTTGCAGCCTTGCCCCAATGTCATTTGCAGCCTTGTCATTGCAGTCTTGAAGTTTAAAAATGGTGCCACCGAGATAGAGTCCTCTGTATCTCAGCGGCTCTTGGGTCCTCTCGGCAGCATAACGACATATTCGGTGACCCATCGCAGTTTGCTACGGAAGTGACGTTCCGTCACTGCCATCTTGGTACACCCCACACTCGTCCACAGTAAGGATACACTAAGAAGGGGTAAAGTGGACATGTTGTTACACCCACCGGAGTTTTTCATTTTACATGTATTTATAACAGTAAAGTCAGTTTACATAGTGAATTAAAGGGCTTAGAACTTCGTCTGACTACTTAAATCATTTTTATTTTTCAAATAAAGGACTTGTCAAAAACGGTCTATTTTTTTTTTTTTTTTACACTATACTTTTTTTTGGGTGAATAAGTAGGGGTACTTTGCCCCTCATACTCATTCATATAGTGGGAGGGACCTTGCCCGCAGACCCCACAACCACTGTCCAGGCTTGTGGGGAAGAGTCCCTTTGTACCCATCAACATGGCAACAAGGTGCTTTGGGAGGGGCTGAGCCTCCCCTGCCCCAAAGCATCCCCCCACTGCTGACCCATGTATACTGCCCTGCTGACTCCTGTACACTGCCCTACTGACCTCTGCCCTACTGACACCCTGTCTTCTGACACCCTGTCTACTTGCCATGCTGACCCCTATAATCTGTCCTACAAACTGCTGACCCTTGTACATTGTCCTACATACTACTGACCACTGTGAAGTGCCCTAGATTCTCATGACCCCTGTATTTGGCCTTAGAAAGTACTGGCCCCTGTACATTGCCCTTCACGCTACTGGCCCCTGTACACTGCCCTTCATGCTACTGGCCTCTATAAATAGCTCTACATACTAATGACACCTATGCACTGCCCTAGATACCAGTGATCTCTGAAAAATACAATACATCCTACTGACCTCTGTACATAGTCCTACATATTAATGTAGCCCTTTTTGAGAGGGTTATGAAAAATGGCCCTCCCCTAACAGGATATTGCCCAAAATTGTAGGTACCGGTAAATAAGAAATCCTTTGCTAAATGAAAGAGCAGTTTTTTTTCGTTCTATCTGATTTAATTGTATCAAAGCTTAGAATAAACTTCTACATAAAACTGTAGGCGTACAAATACAAAGTATATCAAAAGATCATGAACATAACAAAGGGTATAGAATATCATCTTTGGTATTGTTATTGGGTGTAATAACAAGGTAAAGTTCCACAGAAAATAGTGCATATCTTTAAATGTTCGGAAGAGTGGGTTTGATAATAAAGTTGGCAGTGCCTACATTCAAGACAGAGAGGATTACCTTCCTAGAAAATTAATCATTAATCTATACAAAGTAATTGGGAGCAGAAGAACTACTGCAACCCGCATATAACATTAACCAACATATATAGATGCACGCAGTATAGAAATAATACAACGTTTGTATAAGAAGAGAATAATAATAGTATGTACAAACAGGTATTAGGGTCTGATAAGAGTCCTGGTGGAATTGTATACCCAGGTATGTATAGTTATTAGCAGAGATGCCTATAGATGCATTTTGCAGCAAAGTCCAGTTGCAGGGTCCCAGTAGGGTGAAGCAGTGGCTGTCTGTCACAGTGACCTGAAGAAAAGCTCAACAGTCACAGGGAGATCCTCTAACTATTGTCCAACCAAGCTGGAACACAGCTTCTCACTGGCAGGAACTGTGGTGTGGCACTGGAACTCAGAATCTACTCTGTGCTTTAGTGTCTCTCTAGTAGTTTTGAAACGAATATGCAACCAGACCTCTAAGTACCAGAAGTGCCCATTGAATGCCTAACCTGGCCCCAGCCCATGCTGGTTGATGAGCCCTAAACTAAAAGTAGCTATAGAATCCCAAACCAGAGGGAATAGGGTTAACTATAATAACAGGAGCTGTATAAAAACTACATAAACAGGTTCACTGGAAGGTGTTCACTACACACATACTGTACCACAGACCATCCTATCTGGCACTGCCCATGTGAGATAATAACAATAGGACAGAAATGTGTTTGTCACTAGGATTCAGGATTATACTTGAGAAGCTTTGGGCAGGTGCAGTTAAACTATTGGAACATTGGAACACTTGCCTTTGCCTAGGCTTTAAAAAACCTGAGGTTTTTAAAGTCCCTCCCTGAGACAGGAACTGTTATACATAACACTGTGATATTAGCAGCTAACAGTAGAGGGCAGCGGATCCCTACAGCACTGACACCTTGACACTGCCCTACATACTGGCCAGAACTCAACTCAGCCAGTCAGACCAGAACTCAGGGCAGACAGTCAGGCTAGGATTGAGGCCAGCCAAACCTGTTTTATTTATTTATTTATTTTTATGCAATTCTTACTTGTGTTTGGGGCCTTGCGGTGATCCTTGATCTCTTCCATGTTGTTCAGGTAGATCTTCACCTCTAAAAGGTTGCCTATCCCTGCCTTGTGTTATTACAATCATGTACTCAGGGCTCAAGTCCTGCGGGAATGCATGGGAACGGAGTTCCTGTACTTTTTCCACAACAGGAACTCAGTTCCCATTAGCAGCCCTGTCCTGCAAGACTTTGAAGTATGCAAGCTCTGTGGCAGGTGCTACACCAGCAGCTGCCGACACAGCTCGCAATAGTAAGTGCCGCACACCTCACCATTCAGGCATTGCCAGTAGGGGGCCCCATGACAGCTTCTCTATCTTCAGTGCCATATGACGAGAGAACCCAGAGGAGAAGCACAGCTATTCTGCTCACAGGACATGCAGGGAGAGAGGTGAGCTGAGGGAGGAACATCAGTTTGGGGTGGAAAGCTGAGCACAATACCCTTTGCAAAGTTTAATGCCAGGAGGGAAGTTTATGTGGAAATATGTGAAGGGTTTGAATAGCAGCAAGTATGTGTTGGAGCCCTGCAGAGTTTGCAGCCCCCCAAGCTAACATACATCTCCTAAGCAGGAACACATCACTATCTCCCCAAGCATTCTGTCCAGATAATGTGCAGTTAATTTATGACCTTTCCGTTTAACCCTCTGTTATCCAAACTCTGTTCAATGAAAAAGTGTAAACTCACCACCTAAACATTCTATATACAAAATAAAATTCCCCAATAAAGATCAGAACATGATGTTCACATTTGCATGGAAGCACAATTGAATGAATGCTGATTATTCAGAGAATTACCGTATTTATGTTTATTGATGATTGTTTTGTTTTTTTATGTACTAACAGTTAAGCTTCATACACACAATACGAAAATTGGATGAAAAATACCACTTTTAAAGCGTTCGTGCATATGAGCGTTTCATTTATTTATTTTTATTTTTTTGGTGGGCGAGTGGATCTTGGGTGGGAGTTCCCACACTTTTTTCCCCAGTACTTGACCCCTGCATGTATCCTTTAGTCTTGATTGAGGACCCTTACTAATCCATAGTTTTGGATAGAGTGAGAAACCTACAAACATTGCTTACTTTGTCCCCAGTGAGATGCACTCTTTCTATTTGTCCTGGCAACCACTGTCACTTGGATAGAAAGTGAGGGCAAACCCAAAATTTGCAGTCTATCAAACCGGCTAAAATCATGCTGTATCATTTTAAAGGACTGAATGTAGATCATTATTTTTTAGTATATTCCCAAAGAAATTCAGTAACAATCTCAAAAGGTTTTGACCACATTTAATTTGTGATTTATAAAGCTTAATTCCCATGGAACCTGAACAAGTACATGCACATACTCATCAAAGGCCTTGTGAGCCATTATTGATAACCAACAAGACATACAGGAGGTAGTATTTCAGAAAGATGAAAAAGGAGTTCTAGTTCTGGAGAAGTGCCATTGAGGTTTGGATTATATGCCCGGAACACTGGTAAATTAAACAAATAAAAAAAACCCTAAAGCTGAACAGTAGGCAGATCTAAAAGACACACACAAGAATGCAGCACTATATTCACAAAAAAAAAAAAAACAATCAATGTATCTAATGTAAATATTTGAATTCTTTCTCGCTATTGGGCTCTTGCAATCAATTGTAAAGCAGCACTCGAACTTGGAGATGGATGGGAAGGATTAGGAGCCAGTCAGTTGAGCATTGTAGTCTACTGCTGCTCTTATACCATCCAGTCATAAGGCTGAGTGGGGTGGCAAAAGGAGTAGACACTACTGTATTCTTTAACTATAAATGGTGTCATACTTCTGGCTGTGTTGTGTGATAAGAAGATCAATACCTCAGGAATGGATGGAAAGAAATACAAATCCTCTGCCTGGAGTTCAGCTTTAACTTTGAATCACATTGAAATACAGTATATTTGCTTCCCCTAATTGTTAGTCATGTTAAATTAAATAGAAGAGATCTAAATTAAATCCATTTTATAAATTATTTTTTTCGGGCAAGCCTTGGTGCACATCATATTGAGCAGGAAGATACATCCCATACAGGATATCATGATTCCATCAAGTACATTATCCTTACCCATAACTAGATGTCATTCACATTTGTAACTGTCAGTTCAATGATCTTGCTTGCCTGGCCTTAAGGACCCCAAGCCATGAGCCATGCTTATGAAATATCCATTATTCTCAGAAACTAAACTCTAAGAAAAAAACTGTGGGTAAAGGGAGGGGGGGCTGATTTGAAGGGATGGGCAAGAAGCCAGGCAATTCCAGCATGTGTGGCTAGGAGGGGAAAGATGAGAGGGGGTAGATGTTAAGGGAGGGGGGGTGTAAGGAGACAAAATGGGCAAGAGGAAAAGACCTGTTTATGAAGGGGGTGGGGGGGATAGCAAAATGGGTAGATAGGGTAGCCACTGTTAGACAGCATTAGAGGAATTGTGAGTCAGCATATCTTTGCACAGAGAGGAGTAGCTGAAGTCTATCCATGGGAACTATGGGGTTTATTTACTATAGCGCCTAGTCGGCGAATTAGCAAGTGCTAACAATTGGCTAAAAATGGGTAGATGTAATCTGAAATATATATTTACTATAGTGCTTGAGAAAAAATAGTCAAGAAAGCAAATTTACTAATGGTCACAGAAATCAACGACCATCTAAATCAGTTGCCGTGATAGGAGCACGGGACTTGCATATGGAAATAATGTTTAGAGCATGATATCATAGATTAAATGGTTCCTAAACATGTGGTATATTGTTTGTAGATGGTCTGCTTTTAAATTTCTTCAAAAATTTATGTGAAAACTGATTTTTTTTTTTTCCGTAATTTTTATTGTTTTCTGGATAATTTGTACAAACAAGAGGTTATAATAAAAAAAATAATAAAAAAAAACACTGAAATATGAGTGAAAGTCTAAGAAGAGATAAATTCTCCCTGGTTCTCCGACTATGTAATAGCACAAGTGCACATGCCCAGACAATAAAAATAGTCACAATCGTTCCCACATTCAGTTTTAACCGCGAGGTGTAGCAAATTCTGAAATGCGCTAATGCCAAAAATGCGTGAAATTGTGCAGACTAGCAAACTATGCAAGTTTCAATCATTGATTCTCATTGTATAACTCTTCCTTCCACAAAAACATACATTTTAATTTTGAGATGAACTGTTTAATTCCTTAAATAAATTGTCCTTGCTGGGTTTGTATTTTGCTTCTTTCCTTTTTTAAACAATGTTTCCTTTATTTTAAACAATGCAAGTAATATGTAATGTTTTGCATACATATATGTAGCCAAGGGTTTGCTACGATACACATTATAGTTAAACAGTTTGATGTTGTTTACAAATGGGTTTGGCTCCCCCTAGTGTTGGCTGGACTTTGTTAGGATTTTTTTCCTTTACACTGAAGGAGGGATGCAGTAAAGTATTGTGGAAGATATAGTTTGGAGGAGGAAGTGACTCTGTTAACTGGGTGGCACAGTGGTGTAGTGGTTAGCACTCTCGCCTAGCAGTAAAAAGGGTCGCTGTTGGAATCCCAACCATGACACTACCTGCTTGGAGTTTGCATGTTCTCTCTGTGTCTGCATGGGTTTCCTCTGGGTACTCCAGTTTCCTCCTACACTCCAAAGACATGCAGGTAGGTTAATTGGCTTCTGTCCAAAATTGGCCCTAGTATATGAATGGGGACCTTGGATTGTGGGCTCCTTGAGGGTAGGGACTGATGTGAGTGTGCAATGTACAAGGATAGGGACAATTGTAGACACTCACTCAGGTTGAACTGGATGGACTGGTGTCTTTATTCAACCTTACTAACTATGTAACTGGATCAGCCCTGAACTACAGGACAGGTAATGCAAAGTGCGCAGAACTACCTGCTGGGGGAGTGATAAAAGGACAGGTGCGGCCTGCTTTCAGCCTCTCTGGATGCCATTCAACACCTGCCAGCAGGAGGTCTGTGTGTGGCCAGGAGTGAGAGACTGCGGCCCATACATCGGAGTGCCGAATCGCTTGCCTCTGAGGTATCTTGGAGGACAGCCCTGCTATTCTAGCAAGAGGATCAGCCTGTGCTTCAGAGCAACTGGAAGCCACCTGCACTTCAGTCCATTGGAAGTTGCAGCACGGTGTGGTGGTGCCATCTTCACCAGATGGAAACAGGAGGGGATTCTGGACGGAGCTTCATAGCCATTGGGATTGATTGTTGTGAGAGGGCACCTGTCCATTTCATTAGAGATTACAGTATTGCTGAATGAGTTCTTTCTACAGACTGCTGGGGAGACTTGTAGTTCCACGGAGGTGAACCTACTTCTTCACAGGCATCATACAGCTGGACTTTGGAGCCTTGAGTCCTCCCCTGAGCTGTAAGGTCAGTACGGTATTGCTCAAGTAAAGAGGAATCTATAAGTGGTGATATTTCTTCTTTTTTTATCCAACAAAATTTTATTTAGTTTGCAGAGGTACATTACATACAAATTTCTCATTGTAATATGGGTTAGAATGCATTACAAGCATAGTCTTTAGTGCAATATGTAATTGGATGCATTATGTCCGACCAGAAGGACAACCACTTCTATAACCAGACTGCTAATATCACATTATCCCCTATTAATGCACGTATCCCAATTCTCACCCGACATTTATTCTCAATAGTCGATCCGCTACCCAATATACCGGGGCTAGTCCGTGCACATCCAACCACATTGCCCATATTTTCTCACACTTGTGTGTGCTACCCCTATGTTGATACACCAATTTTTTCATTCGTAATACCACTCCAATATTATCAACCCATTCCTTTGTGGACGGGGGAGTCGGAGATGTCCAGGGCTGCATGATTAATTTCCTTGCCTGAAATAGAACTCTATGTACGTCCTCTCTGTTCTTCCCACTCATGTTCACCACACTTGCCCAACATGTGTTTAGTTTGGGGCAGCGCCACAACATATGAATAAGATCCCTATGGTCTCTTGTACATCTAGTATATGTGGAGTCAAGCTGTGTGTTCATCAAGTGGAGTCTGTGTGGGGTATAATAGGTATGTAGCAGGATGTACAGCTGAGTAAGCCTTTGGGATACATTCAGTGAGCACTTACCCACCGCCTGAAAAATCTCCTCCCACTGTTCTCCATCCAACAGTCCAACATCTGCCTCCCAATTCTCCCTCACCTTTTGTTATATCCTCTGAGTTGTGAGAGACACAAGACTCTGGTCTGGAACAATGGATGTTTATTTCAGTACTCACTGTACACTGCAACATGCATTTCAGGACAGTACATCTTATTATGCTCCTTATATGTGCTCTAAGATGGCTACTATGCCCCTTGACCCTTGTCATCACTCCTGGGTGGAGCCAGCCTTAAAGTGACAGTACATGTGGAACCCTTCAGGTATAACACCGTCCATCCCTAAAAAAACAAAAACAAAAAACAACAAAACGAGAAAAGGCACAAAACATTAACTAATAACTGTCCAATACAGTCCTCCAAACACAGGAGATGCACAGGACTTTTCCTGCATCCAGATGTGAGAGCAAGATTCCAGGGACAGTTGCGACGATACAGTGTCATTGGATCACTTTCGGCGGCCCCGTCGAAAGTCTCATAACCGGTCTTGAAGCTGAAACCGGTCAGGAGGGTGAGAGGGTCATTGAGGGCGGGCACCCAGCGACTCGGGACCGGAGGAAACAGGGCCGGCCAGAATGGGCACCGGCGGTGCCAAGAAGGGATACCCCAGCTCAGTGGGTGAAACAACCTCCGGACCAGGGCTGGAGGGCTCTGTTGGAGCTGAGTTCAAAAGTTCAGAGTCCCCACAATCATCAGTTCCCATGCATTCTGATCCGCTGGGAGCAGTTCCTTGCAACACTGGTAGTTCAGCCGGCGTCAGGGATTCATGCAGTTGAAAACGAGGATGCAGTTGGTCCGCATGCCGTCTGCAAATGGAACCATCTTCCAGGCAGACCCTATACATCTTGGGTCCCAAAGTCTCTAAAATGACAGCAGGAAGCCAACGGGTGTTGGGAGCCCCATAAGATCGGGCCCATACCTTTTGTTGGGCTGTGAATCGGGGGAGCTCATGGTGTTTGACCATCTTGTCTTGGGACTGCAGTACATGTTCCTGGACTGTTTGAGGGCGGAGCATGTCCAAAACAGTCCATGGCTGCCGACCCAGAAGGAGTTCTGCTGGAGTTTTCCCAGTGGTTGCATGTGGTGTGTTTCTGTAAGCAGAAAGGAAGGAGTCCAGCTGCTGGGGTAACAGGGACTGTTGTTTACTTGTAGCCACTGTAGCTTTGAAATAGCATTTAAAAGTCTGCACAAACCACTCTGACCATTTGTAGCTGGGTGGTAAGGTGCGGTCAACTTGTGCTTGATGTTGTGGGCAGTCAAGAAACGCTGAAACTCCTGACTGGTGAATTGTGCACCATTGTCTGTGACGATTTCTCTGGGGTATCCAAATGTAGCAGCGAGATGTAACAGTATGGAAACTGTTGCCTTAGTTGTTGGCTGAGTAACAGGAATTACCTCAGGCCACTATGAATGGGCGTCCACTATGATCAAGAAGGTGTGCCCTCTGATCGGACCTGCAAAGTCCAAGTATAGGCGAAACCAAGAAACCGTGGGCCAAGTCCAGGGCTGGACGCACCCTCGAAGAGGGTCTCTTGCAGTTTGTGCACATCCAGCACAAGCATTCACATACGTTGTGATATCTGAGTCTAAGTTTGGCCACCACACATAGCCTCTGGCCTTTTGTTTCATACGTGTGCCGCTGGGATGACCAGTATGTAGCAAGTCCAGAATTTGTCTCCGGAGGGTCTGT